>NC_140040.1:1293440-1940160 GCF_963513975.1 Fringilla coelebs | reverse complement strand
AGATCAACTTTTAATTGGCATCAGTAATTTAATTGTCATAAAAGGTTTTTTAGGGTTATTTGATAGCATTTTTGTAGCCACAAGCACCAGCTGAGTCACACCACCCAGCTCAAGGCTCAGTTTTATGACAGGACAGAGGAAGGAGCTCAGCTGACAGGTCCAGCTGAATGGGCAGTGGCCAGTGAAGGAGCTCAGGAAAGGTCCTGGAAGGCTGGGATGCTGCTGGAGATGGCCTGTGGCATCTGGCTGGGTGTGATCAATCATGGGACACCCTTCAGCAGCACAGAGAGCTCTTTGTGCTTTCATTCTAACACAGCTCAGCAGAGCCTTTCAGAGCTTGGAACTATCACAGAACATCTGACAGCTGATCAGACTCTGCTCCTAATGAACTGGGGCATTCCCAAAGAGGAATTGTCATCTTTTTTTTTTGACAGGAAATCCTTTTTTTTTTTTTTAATTTTAAAAGCTTAATTACACAACAAGATACAGGCATGGGTTTCTCTGTTCCTTTATTGCAGTTGCACACTAATGTAAGAGTATAAAATGCAGCAGCTGAAGGGTTCTAAACATCAGGGAAAAACTTTAGGGAAGGGCCTGTATCCCAGGAATACAAAGCATTCCCTGTTCCAGGTGTTGTCTACAGTGTTTCAGTTATGGTGAGGCTGGTAACACACATGAAATACACAGTGTCATAAAGGCCACAAAAACAAGACGCACAAAACAAAAAAAGCCAAAAAGATGTGCCAGGAAATACAAGTTAAAACATCCCAAATTAAGGCATGAGGGACCCTTCATCCAAAGCTAAATTCCAGTCCTCTAAAACCCTGTGGAGATCAAAGCAAACTCCAGTTCTGGAGCTTCCAAAGCCAGGGGAGACCCTCCTGTCATCCCTGACAGAAAAGGCAGCACAAAAGTGGGCAGGAACACCTGAAGAGTGAAAGTTCTGGAATGCAGGAACAGGGATCAAACATTCCAACACCAGAGGAAGTTGTCCCCACTGTGAAGTCACCCAGGACAAGGTGAGAGCAGCAGTTCAGAGGAATCCTGAAAGGCAGCTGGAATCAGACCAGCACAGACCTCCAAACCTCCTCCTCCCTTTGCAGGGAGTTGTCCCAGAATCATTCCTGTGACAGCCTTTAATTCCTGGGACTTGCTGCCCCAGGAATGCCTCCCAGGGCAGTATTTACTAATAAAGTGACTCTCATGCAAGGAAAATACACATATGTGCTTTGACCCTTTTGTATTGTGCCACCCAAAAGAGCCCAAAATTCCTTTTTAACTTGATTGTGCAAAATCAGCTCTAACCCAACAATCAAATAATTTTTCCACACAGAACTGAGAGAATAAGGCACAGAAATTCTATCCCATCTCTTGATTCAAACACAATTATTTTCCTAAAGTTTACATTCACAAGGTCCATTAAGTCATTGTAACAGGAAAGCTAAAACTGAAAAAAAACCCCAAACAAATAAACCTCAGTGCATTCATTTCTAGATTAATTCCAACAATCTGCCCTGCAGCTGAGCTCCTGCCTGCCTTAAGGAGATGCTAAAACACTACACATAAATGCAGGACTCAAGCAAAATAAATGTAAAACCCCAGTAAAACTTCTTTTTGTAGCGCAGTAGAGTTGTTTTTTAATCTACATTAACCCTGTTTTCAGACATTTGAAGTGATCAGTGCTATAACTGGAATTTCTTTATTTTATGTCAGTAAAAATAGGTGTGATTTGATGGAAATATGGACACAGCTTAACTGCATCACTGGGTAATTCATTATTCTCTAACAAAGCTTCCATGGCAATACTTAAACAAAGTAAATCTCTGGGAGAACTTTAAATAAATCTCTCTGAGAATCTGAACTGGATCACTGGAAAGGGAATATCCCACATTCCCTCTGATGGATGTAGGGTAGTTCAAAAGGGATTTACACATCCAGGAGGAAAATCTGATTGAGTGGAGCAAAGCATGGAGAACTCAGTGGCTGTGAGGCTGCTGCAGAGTTCCAGAGCAGCTGGGTTTAAACAGTTACACCCTGGCAGTTCCCTAAAATAATCTGGTTTTTGCATTTGTTGGGAAAGCTGAATCAACTGGTGATTCTTCTCAGTGGATCAGAGAAATCCAAAACCTCAGTGGAAATTACAAAAGCAATTTAAAAACTGAGCATTTACAAAAGCTTTTAAAAAGATCCATTCATGAATGATAGGAGATTGATGCACCCACAGCCCAGTGCTGCTGAGGCAGCCCTGGATTTAAATAAAAGGCAACATTAAGATGTCTTTGTATTACAATTTTTTCTATTAATGAGTAGAAAATATCTGAGCTGCTGCCATCTTTCTCCAGGGTCCTCCTCAGAAAGTGTCTGCAAGAACAGCACTGAATAAATATCTCAAACTTAATGACTGGATCATTATTATATATTCAGGCAAAAAGTAAAATAATTATTTTCCTGTTGCCTGGACTGTAGATATTCCTTCCAGCTTTGTTTTGGAATGTATCATTCTCCAGCAAAATCATCACTGATGTGGCTTTGTAGCTAAAGATCTGTGTGATGATGGCAAAACCTGCAGAGCTCAACTGAGATCATGGAATCAGAAAATCATGGAATGGTTTGGGTGGGAAAGGACCTGAAAGCTCATCCAGTGCCAGCCCTGCCATGGCAGGGCCACCTTCCACTGTCCCAGGATAATGCCAGCCCCATCCAAAGGGAGATGGCACAACCAAGATGGAAACGTTCCCCTGGGCAGGGAGGGCTTGGGGGAAGTGGTGATACCAAACAGCTCCACTGAATTCCTGACAGGAAAAATATCCTGTACTGGATAGAGGGAGATTTCCTTCCTTTCAGCACCCAGAGTCACTCAATTGAAGTGGCCACATTGCAGGGGACAAAGGCACAACTGTGGCACCAGAACATCAGCCTGAGGTAGAGCTATTGAGGAAGGAAAGGCAGGATCTGGGCACTCAACTGCTTCAACATTATCTCAAACCCTTAAAATCATCAGGGTCACACTGAAAAGTGTTAAGGTGCTTTGAAACTGAATACTTGGACTTTAAAAAATCAAAGTACCAATTGGAAAACTGGATTTAGCATTGCCAAGCCAGGTTGCAGCTTCACTGAATCCCACCAGGAATCCAACAGAGGGAGGAAAGATTCCTGAAAAGATTCCTCAAACACAACCCATGGAGATGACACAGGGAGTTCACAGACAGAGCTGCTCCTCATCAGAAATCTGGTGCAGGAATTTCATCTGCTAAATACAGCAGAGCATGAAGGCCAGAGAGAAAGGTGCCTGAGAGAAAATTAGCTTTATAGGATGTGAGAGGTCAGTGATCCCTGGGGCTGCTGGATCACAGCTCCTGGGAAGGGCTCGGAGCTGGCAGCTCACACAGCAGCTCTGCTTGGTCCACAAATGAGTTCCAACCCCCACTGGACCTCGTTACCATAAGGTGCAATAAAAACAAACTGGTCCCCACTGGTCCTGAAGTTGGGTAAGTGTTTTTATAGGAAAATACAACTCAAGACAAAACTGAGGAGAGCACTGGTGCTCTCTGAGTTACTGAAATAAAAGCCCTTTCTCAGTGCTGCGTTTTGTCTACACTCTCCTAGCACTGGTTTGAGGAATGGTTTGGGGTTTTGCCCTCCTAATCCCACTGGGAGGGTCAGCTGGGCCTTATCTAATCTTGCCTTCTGTTGATGTGATCAGTTTCCTGGCATCAATTCAACATTTTCACCTAATTTGCTGCTCTTGCCAGTCTTGAGACACTGGTGAATTCTCTTCTCCTCCCTTCTCCTGATAGATTATTAACATGGTAAAACAAAAGCTACCAAAGCTTCTACAGTTGTTAAAAGGTTTTAGAAAAAGTCTTCTGGCTCCTGGTGTCCTTACAGTGGGCATTCTGTGGCACCCACATCAAACATGGAATGTGCAGCCAACAGAATGGAAAGAGATCTTGGAAGTCATTTTTGTCCTTCTCCTCTCATCCAAGGAAAAAAGAAGGTAAAATGTCTCTGAGACAAGCTAGTTCCCTTCCAGCTCTCTTCCCAGACATCAACAATTCCCCAAAAAGACCTGATCAGTCCTGTACTGATATCAAAGTACTGATAAGTTTCTTTCCTTCCCACTTCCTCCTTCTTAATAATTTTTACCCAGAATTACTAATTCATGCAAGGCACTGAAAGAACATTTGAAGAAACACAGAACAATCCAGAGAAGGAACAGGGGAGGAGCTCTCCAGTCCTTATCTTTAACTGTCTTGATAATTCCTTCTTGACCCCCGCCTCAAGAACAAGTCCATTGGTTAAGAGTTAATATCACTCACTTCTTTAAAAAAGCAAAACTAAAAAACCCCACAGCTTCCCTGGGGACAGTCAAGGAGCACTGGCAGTGGAAGGGCATGGATAGAAGGGCAGATGCTGGGGCGCTACGGGCTGAGCTGGGGGCGGAAGGACGAGCGCACGGTGCGGTCCATCAGCGGCTGCAGCGGGCGGAAGTTGTCCACCATCCTCCTCTCCTCCTCCCCGTGCGACGTGAACAGCAGCGTCCGAAAGGCCTCCAGCTGGGAACCACAAAGGGCCACTCCCGTCACTTCCCACGAATCCCCCACTCGGGGAATTCATGGCAAAAGACAAGAGTTTCTTCTTGGAGAGGGGAGTAAAACCAAAGGGTTCTGTTCTGAGGGGTTTTAGCACCCCCATCTGCTGGTAAAGATTGTCCCGTTATCTACACCAGCATGGAATTATCAGTCATCTGCTATCCTTAGGGAAATCAAATCCCAAATGTGGCACCAAAGGTAGCGCTAGGTTTGTCTTCTCAGGGGTTTTAGCACCCACATCTGCTGGTATCCACACCAGCATGGAAGGGTTATCAGTCATCTGCTATCCTTAGGGAAATCGAATCCCAAATGTGGCACACCTGAGAGAGCTATTGCCACTCAACTACTTCATCCAACCTCCATTTACAGCCTCCCTGGCACCCACAAAAGAGGGAACCCCAACAATCCCCAAGTTGTTCTCCTCTCACTGGTTTATAACTGGGGTTAAAATAAAGCGGCAGCAGATCAGCTTTTACGGCTCACCAGGCCATTCCAATGGTAAGTCACTTCTATGAAAATTAAAAGTCAAGAAAAAATGAGAAAAATTTCAATTTAAAAGAATGCCACACTCTGCCTGCAGTTCTCTGTTAACAGTCTCCATCTAACAAAATCTTCCTTTTTTCCCTTCCCTCCACAAAAAAGGCTGCACCATGCTAAGGAGAGCAAAATTATTGGAGAGAATTCGAGTAAGTTCCTAAAACCCCCCCAAGTTTTCAAGGGGCAGCTTCCAGAATTGTGTATCACAGATCAAGATACAACTCTTGAGAATAGATGGAAATGTTGAATAAAGCTGGAAAAACATCTTGGAGAGGTCCTAGGGCTTTCAGTATTAGTGGCTGTTAATGCCAAGATTCCTCCCCAAATCCCGAGTTGAAACAGTCACAGATCTCTGAAAACACCAAGAATTTTTCTGTTTTCACAGAGAATTACTGGCAAACAACTGGTTCTGAGCATCTCTGTGGCAGCAAGAGGTGTGATCTGAAAGGAAAATTGGGATTTACCTGATCCTCATCCACCTCGATTGGCTTCTTCTTAATGATCCACGTGACGGATTCAGTGAGGGGGGGAGTGGTCAAGGAGCCAGCGTAGGTCCAGTAATCAGGGCAGGAAGGGAGCAGGCACGAGGGATCAAAGACATCAAACTCAATCACAGTGTCCTAAATAGCAGGAAAAAACATTTTTAAGGACGTTTTTAAGGTGTTTTGGGAAAAAATTGTCAGAAAGTTGAAAAAGATCTTGAGAGTGAGGTTAAAAACTGTGTTGTGTGCGCATGGGAAATGGCGTGTCTGGATTATTAATGTTATTATTTTAAATCCCTCGAATTTGGGTAAAATTGGCTTTGAGGTGTAAGGGGCAGCTGCTAAGCAGACAAAAGTTTAATATTTCTGCTGTCTCCACAAGCCATTAGGAATCCAGTGCAGGAGAAACAAGGAGTGAGAAGGATCAGCGGCTTAAGGCTTTGTGGGCGCTGGATGCAACCAGGAAAAACAGGGAACAAGTGCTGGAATAAGTTCAGGTAGCTGTGCCAGATCCTTAAAAGACTGCAAACAAAAAGCGTGTTACTTTTCACAGTGTAATTTTAGGCAGCAGGAAGAGGACTAAAGTTCAATTTAAATCAAATATTCCCATCTCCAGAATGTTCATTCCCACACGTGGGATATCAGACAGAATGTAGGAGCTTCAAAACCCAGGATTTCCCACACAAACATTGCTCCAGGGGGAGTGTCGGGATATACTGGGGGATCTTGGCTTAGTTTCTTTTAAATTCACAAGCTGTAAATTATTATATTATCACAATAGATGTACATTCAGATTTGGGGAGGTCTTCTGGCACTGAACTGACGTGTTTGGTGTTTATCTGGCAGAGCTGTCACTGCTCTGATATAAAAACCTGTTTTATTTGGATTTTAAAACTCTTTCCTGAGAGAAGCAGTGGCACAGCGACTTCAGCTGGATGAGATTAGAAGCTGAAGAGAGCGATGTGGTTTTTTGAATGTACTTTCAGAAGGGAACGGGCACGGAAAGGAGGAAATGCTTCTGTCAGAGACTCAGCGCTCCCTCTCCTGGCAGGAGCCTGCCAGGAACGATCCCATTCCCTCAGCAGAAAATTCACTGTTTATAAAAAAGCAAATAACCTCCTCAAAGATCAGACAAAAATCAAGAAGCCTTAATCCCACAGTAAATAAACCCCCACTTCAAGCATGCCCTTGTAAGGGAAACAATCTCAAGAGCAGCATTTCTTCAAGAGGTTTGGAAAGCTTCAAGTATCCAATTCCTCCTGAAAAATCAGCTTCCTTTCCCACTTCCAAGGTGTCAATCAGCCCCCCCGGTAAAATTTAAGGAAGAAAGCTTTTCTGGGTGTTTTGTGGTTCTCCAAGTGTTCTTTCTGCTGGGTGACAATGGGTGGGACACCTCAGAGCACTGACCTTGTGTCTGACTGCTGGCAGGGCATCCACCAGGGTCTGCAGCCCCTCGTGCCGTGCTCCCAGCTGCAGGAACAGGGAGGGGTTGGAGAATCAATAAGCTGATCAACAATCAATCAGTTCTACCTATCAGCCTTATTATTTTTTCATAACAACAATCACAAGATATTTAGGGGTGGAAGGGAGCTCTGGAGATCATCTAGCCCAAGGCTGGAGGAACACATCCAGGTGGGTTTGGAATGTCTCCAGACAGGGAGGTTCCATATCCTCCCAGGGCAGCTGTTCCACCCTGAACAGGAAGTTCTTCACATTGAGGTGAAACTTTTTTTCGTTTCTGGCCATTGCTCCTCATCCTGTCACTGGCACCACTGAACAGAGCCTGGCACCATACCCTCTGACACCCCCTGGGAACACTGATGGGACTGATGGGCTCCCCTCTCAGTCTTCCCTTAATTGTCCTAAACTGGCTTTAACAGAATGCAAACAGAAAGGCCCCATCACAGCTGGTCCCACAGAACACAATTACCTTTAAGAACACTCCAATAACAGCCAGGCCATTCCCTTCCATCACAGCTTCCTCAAAACTCGGGTACTCCACAGCATTCCAGTGCACCAAATGCAGCTGAAAGAGGAGTGAGGGAGAAATCAGCCCCTGCACAGAGCACAGACACCACACCTGACTGCTGATCCTGGCTCCATTTGCTCCTTGGCTGGGTGAGGCACTGCAGGGAGCTCCTCAGAAACCACAGAAATGAGGAACAAAGTGCTCTTGGTAAATAATGGTCCTTCCCTTCCTTTTTTGTCTTTTGCTTTAAACAATAGTTAAGATCCACTGAATTTAAAAGAGATTTAGTCTGTGGCAGTCTGCCTCCAGGAATGCTGGTCAAAGGCACAGACAAAGCTCAGTCTTCCATCTCTTTCCTCTCTTCCCAGGAGGAGCAGAGCACCCTGTGCTCCTGAGGAACATCCTCCTGCACACAGCAATTTCCTCTGCACTGCTGACAGCCAATACATTGAGGGGTTTATGTGATAAATAAATACCCCAGCCCAGAAACACAGTCACACTCTCCCTGTTAATGAGGATCTTGCCAACTGGCAGCACCACCATGAACACACCAAGATGAGAGAAACTCTCCTTAAAAATAACCCATCATCACTTGACAAATTCTTCTCCTTTGCAAAGAACTGTGGTCGAAGCTGTCATAGTTTCACATTTTCACTGACTTCATCCTTTTTATTGACATTTTCTTCCTTAGCAGTTACTTAAGCATCAAAGTTTTGATATTTTAGTAACTGTTCATCAGTTACTAAACAGTTATTTAGCAGTTACTTAAGCATCAAAGCAGTTACTTAAGCAAAGCCTTGCTATTTTAGTAACTTTTCAGTTGCAAACAGAAAAGTGATGTTTTTTAAGAGTATGTTTGTTTCTCTGAAAGATTTAGTAACAATAAACAAAGTGTTTTTTCACTTTCAGCAATGCGGCCAATGTCCAGTTTTCAGGCTGCTCTTCTCCAGAAAACACAGTGGAGATGAATTTTTATAGATGAATAAAACAGCAGATGAACTGTAGCACTTCAAAATAACCTGCAATTCCTCAATTTGGGAATTTTCACAGACACACGTGAGCTAAGGATTTGCATTGTTGAGGATTTCATCTCCTACCTCTGCTGGGTAAAATTTGCAGTCAACTGTGTGCTCTGAGCCCCAGTCATTGACAGCTCCCCAGTGGAAGTGGAACTGCTTTAGCCTGTACTGGTTTTTCAAGGGGCCTCCAATGATGACTAGAAAAAAAAACAAGACACACATGTTAATAAATATTATTTAGAATTGACCAGACAAATAAATCCTTGGAAAAAAATTTGCCCAGGAAAAAGTACAAGGTGGAGCAACTCAAAACACTGCCTGTCTGCACTTTGCCATGACCAAATTACTCAAGCAAACACATTCTGGTTTTCCCTGCATCAAGCTGGAGATGAGTGAAGTCCCCTCATCCATCTCCCCTCAAGGAAATGTTTTCCCAGTTGTCACCAAGTTTGGCACAGTCACAGTGGTGAGTGTCACATTCTCACCCCTCTGTCAGAGCAGGAGTGTCAGGACTGCCTGACCAGGTGACACAGCAGTGACACATCTATTAAATGCATTCAATGACATCCCTACAAGGATCTGTGAAAAATGTTGACATTTCTCATGACAAGACTTCAAAAAGCAAATAATGCCAGACAAATCAGTATATTGAGTCAAATGTTCAAGTCTCCTGCAAGCTACAAAAATCCAAACATCTTATTCTGCTTCAACACAGCTTCCAGACTGCACAAGCAAAAGTCAGCCAGAAATATGTTTTGTTGTGCCTAGAAGCTGTTCAGGGAGGATTTAAACACCCAGTCTGCCACTGGGCAAGTTTCTGAAAGATTGAATGCCCTTTTCATCAACGAGTAAAGGTCGAACTTCAGTCTGCTCTCCTGATTTCAGAAGGCCTCCCATCCTTCTGCAAACATGAATGAAGAAGTCCATGCCCAGCTTTCTGCTTCCACTCATTCCCTCCTACCTGGACCAAAACCATCCTGCAAAGTTATCTTGCTAATTATGAAATCAGAACATCTGGTAAATGAGAAACCCCAATTGCTTCCAAAGGGCTAATGACACTTATGGAATCAGGGAACCATTTAGGTTGGAAAAGAGCTTTTCCAAGGGTTCACCCAGCACTAAACCAACAGCAGCTGCTGATTTTTACTGAACTTCAGGACATGGGGAAGTTTTACAGCAAATCTTGGTATAAAGCACCTAATCTAACACTGCTTTTGGAAATAAGTTAATCACTTCTGTGCTAAGGAGAAAACAATGAGAGGCATTAAGAGATTTTCTTGTATTATTTTTTTTTCCTGAAAACCAGCCAGCAGATTTGAAAACTGAACCAGACAGGCCTGTCTGAGAAAAAGGAATAAATTAAAATGAGCTGTGCAAAGTGACATTGAATTAATTTCATCCCCTGCTGCTGAGCTCTGCTCTGCAACGCTGACCATCACTGGGAAATCACAATGCCCCATCCCAGGGAGTGTCCAAGGCCAGGCTGGACAGGGTTTGCAGCAGCCTGGGGTAGTGGAGGGTGTCCCTGCCCAGGGCAGGGGGTGGAATAGGATCAGCTTTAAGGTCCTTCCCACCCAAACCATGCTGGGATTCTGTGCTGGAAAAGGGGTGGGATAAACACATGGGTCACACAGCCAAGCCGCTCAGAAGTGAGGTTTCTGTGCTCTAACACGATTCACTCCTGTCTATGTGATGATGCAAACCCACAAGTGACTACAAATTTGCATTATTAACAACATCCACTTGAATATCTCACAAATAACTTTAGGCACAGACACGTGTAAGGAGAGACTCAGGTTCCTGTAGTGGCCACCAGAAAGTGACAGAAAACAAACAGAAACTTCAGTCCCTTCAGAAGCATTTCTCCTCAAATTACAACCTTGACAATTTCAAAACAAAGCTGAAGTTTAAGGGGCTTGAACATCAAGAATCACTTCAGGTGTTTCTTGCAGGCCAGGCTCTGTTCCAGCCTCGTTTCTGGTGGCACCACACACAGACAGACCACATGCTGTACATACCTTCCCCTCACCCTCTTCTTCCTCCTGCTCTACCTTCAGCTTTAGCCCAAGTCTTGCAAACCCCATCTCAGGATTCAGGCATTTTTGTCTATCCTGGATGTCTTTCTCATCTTCTGTGGTGCTTTTGTTTGTTCCCAAGCTTTCTTCTCTGGATTTCTATGATTGTTAGAAGCTGGCAGTGAGAAAAACCAGAAACAGCAAGAGTGAAGAGAGAAAGGTGGAGGAGAGAGGCAGGCACCTGAAAACTGGGGGCTATACAGCAACACCTCACTGCCTGTTGCTTCTCTGTCATTTTGGAGCCCTGTCACTGATTGATGCCATCCTACCCCTTTGTGGACTTTAATTCATTTAAGGAAGATGAGGATGATGAAAAGGCAGCAAATGCTCACAGGGAAAGATTTACCTCAAGGAAAGTCTCACAGACAAAGCAGGTAAGATCTTCCAGAGGTGAGCACCAGCCTCAAAGGCCTGATGATTCCAGCCTTGCCTTTATGCCACAAAAACTGCTCCTGTGCAATTAAATATTGCATATTTCTGAACCCCCTACAGGCAACTCCCCCTTCCACTAAACACTTTTCAGGATCTTATCCTCAACAGATAGTGGGGTGTGGCTTATAAAGCAAGAGGCTGTTTGATGAAAAGCAAAGCCAATCTAAAGTTAGTAAATTAAAATCACTGATGAGGTAACAGGTGATGTCTGTTCTCTAACCCAACCTCACTGAAAAAAACCCAGTGCTTCTTCATGATATCAGTGCTTAAATGAGTAAGGACAAGGCTATTCCCTCTTGGAAATGGATATTCTGACTGAACAGCTAGAAACAAGAAAAACAAAACATCCCCAGACATCACACAAGCTCCCTGCATTCCACCACCACCGTTCTTTGCTGCACTGTTTTATCAGCCTCTTTCCAAACATCAACCACAAATGTTGGTGTTGTGAAGACAAAGTGTTTGTTTCTGTGCTGGAGGCTCCCTCCCCAAGGGCATTGCTAAATCCCTCAGGAAGCTGCAGGAGCTCTCATGGGGAGCAGTAATTTAAAACACAAACGACTCCAATCCAACAGGTTCAAACTTGCTCAGGGTCCTTCAATTTTTCCCTGCAGGACAAGCTGAGCAATCATGTGCTTCACAACAGCCCTGACCAATTGCCACCAGCTCACCCACCCTTATGAAATACCTTTATATTCTGCAATATCCTCCTTTGGTAAAGGCAGCTTTTAGAAAGAACACTGGACAGAAAATCTAGGATTTGGGAGCAATATACTGATTTTAAGTCAACTTTTTTACTCTGTCGAGCCTTTAAAAAGGTTGAGCCACTCAGATAAGAGCTTTATTCACATGAAATTGCTGGAATGCATGATTGGATTTTTCATGCACTCCTGCTTCCCCTAAAACAACAGGGATATATACACACACACACCTGCTCCCGAGGGCAGACTCAGTGTTATTTCATTCCCTGAAATCCCACAGAGATAAACCTGTGTACTTTCCAACTGCACCTCATTTGGCTGCTGATTATTTCAAGTGCAGTAAATATCTTTATTAGCACCATAAAAGATAAGTGGCAGATTACTTCAATAAAGAACAGAGGGGGAATCAGGTTTCAAATTGAGTTAAGTACACATAGAAATGATTGAAGATTGACTCATGTGGGTAAAGTTTATTACAAAACCTACAAGACAGGGCACTGAGGCTTGTGAAAGGAGTTTCAACATACAGCAGGGGATTTGTGCATGGTAATAAAAACACTGTAAATGTGAAGTCTCTAAGGAATTTCTTCATCGTGATTCCCACCACTTTAAAGCCAGCATTTTTTTACTGTACTTTCATTTTCAACATCAGGTCTCACATCACACAGGTACTCCTCCTCTCTTAGTATTAACGAGACATTAGATTTTTTTTTTTTTTCCACGAGTTTTTACTTACTTGACCTATCAGTAGAATCATCAAACTCCACCAGGAAGGAGTAGCCATTGTTCCAGATGTGAAGACAGGTGGTGGGGTCATAGCTGATTTTCAGAGGCTTCAGGAAGGGATCATAAACACTGTCCCTCCACTGGATGTTGATGGGAGACTGGCGGGTGCCTCCGGGAATCGTCAGCGGGCTCTGCCACAGCGGATGCACTGCAAGATGAGGGGCAGAGTCAGGCTGATGCACGATACAGAACTTTCTGGCAAGGGAAGGTGCTGTGTCACCAAAGGCTAATTCGAGTCAGCTGGTGCCCAGGAAAGCAAAAGAGAAATAAAACATTCCAGCTGCATGACTCAAAGCCAAACAGGGAAGCGCAGTAACTTGACTTAGAACCCTGTCAGTACCTTTCTGACTTTGCAGAATGCTCGGTAAAGAAATTGTCCCCTTATTTCCCAGAAAGGGAGAATGCTTCCCTATTATTGCCAGATTTTAAGGCAGCTTTGTTTTGCAGCTTTCTTTACACACCAGCACCATCAGCTGAGCTGGGAGCACTCCAGACATGGGATAATTCCCACTGGGAAGGAAAACATTCTCTAGAAGAAAACACAAGCACAGGGGTTACTCCACACAGGGGGGTTCAGAGCTCCTGCAGCAGAAGCTAACCCTAACCACACCGATCTTGACCAAAAGTGCTTCATGCAGACGGCTCCTGCTGATCCCACTCCTGTCAAATCCAAACCCAGCAATTTTGGGGCTGGCACAAGCAGGACAGGTACATGAATGGTTTCCACAGGACTTTATTCTGCTTAAAACCAGAGCTGCCACCTGTGTGGAGCTGTTCTCCCGGTGACCCACACACAGTGCCTCTGCCGAGCCCCAAATCGTGATGCCTCGAGCATCACTTTACAGGCTACTTCACTAAATACCACTGCTCAGGGTCTTTTAAATGAGCAGTTGAAAAGAAATTAAACCTTCAATCCACTCACAGGAGGGGTGACCGAAAAACTTCCCTCTCGCCCCGGTTTCCCTCAGCGAGGTGCAAACTGCGGAGCTCCGTAAGGTCAACTCAGGCAAAGGCTGCTCCCTACTCCCCGTATTTATTTAAAACGCCGCCACTTCCTGATGCTCCAGCCGAGGACAAAGCCAGGCAGAGCTCGGCGTCCCTTTCCTACACGAAGTTGGGCAGCGCTGGCGGGACAGCGGCGGGGCGGGCAGGGGGGCTGAGGGAGAGCGGCACTCACGGGCGTCTCGCAGGCGGTAGGAGCAGCAGGCGCCGAGGCTGCACCGGCGGCTGCCCCGCCGTGAGGAGCAGGACGAGGAGGAGGATGAGGAGGTGACGGCGGCCGCCCAAGCGCGGCGGAGCAGCGGCAGCATCGCGGCGGAGATCGCGGAGCCGCCGCCCAGCCCGGCCCGGCCCGGCGCGGCCCCTTCCGGCACGGCCTCCCCGCCATGGCCGGGGGCGGGCGGGGCTGGGCCTGCCCTCGGCGGCTCCTCACGCTGGGACAGCCCCGGGACAGCCGGAGCAGCTCCGAGCGGGGTGGGGATGGTCACTTCCCGAGCTCGGGGGGGCTCCGTGCCCCTGTCAAAAGCGCTCCCCTCACAGCCAGCGAAGCGCGTCCCCTCACAGCCAGCGGGGCCCTTCACACCAAAAAGGATCCCTTCGCGCCGAGAACATCCCCTCAGAAGAGCATGCCTCTCCCAAAAAAGCGTGCCCTCACACCAAAATAGTATGTACTCCCTCACACCGAAGAGTTTCTCCTTTAGCAAGTGTTTTCCCTCACAAGAGTATTTATTCCCTCACATCAAAAGTGATCCTTTCCCATCGAGTACATCCCCTCGCACCAAATGAGCATCACCTCACCCCAAAAAACATCCCCTCACACCAAAATAGTATTTATTCCCTCAACATCAAAATAGTATTTATTCCCTCACACCAAACTATTTCTCCTCACACCAAGTGCATCCCCTAATGCCAAAAACATGTTTATTCCCTCACACCAAAAATCGCACAGAGGTTGGTGACCCTCTCACAGCAGGGTTCCCTCTCCAAGCCACACTTAGAATAAGTTATGAAAAGTTAATATTTACATTTACTTTTTTTGGCTGTCAGAAAGGCAAGAGGTCAAAATAGTCCCCACTTGGATGGTGAAAGGGTCAACTCAACTCAGTTTTCACCTGACACTGCCTGAGGCGGAGAAATCTCAATTAAATTGATTAAAACCTTCATCACTCCTTCTGTTCCAGCTAACAGTAAGGAACACATAGCAAAAAATAAAATTAAAGGAAAAAAGGAAAGCCTGTAGAAAGCTGAAAGCACAGAGATAAAGCAAGAATTCTAATTTTTGCCAGTTCTCCTTGGGCAACCAGGAGCAGAACACCACCCTTCATCTTGCTGTACAATCATATTTCTTAATTACTCTCTTAAAATAATTTCTTAAAATAATTTTGAAAATTTGCATATCTTTGGGGGATTTTGTCTTGTACTTTTGCATTTTCACAAGGAACCTAATGTAACATTGAGAATATTTTAGGGAAGTAAGACAGGACCAGGTACTCAAGCAGAGTCAACCAAGAAGTGTTTGCCCTGTTTTACCAACATTGCATAAGAAGTTTCCATTGCATTCACAATATAACATGTTTAAAGTACTGAGTTGAGTAAGAGCAGGTTGAAATCTGACCAAAGATTTGCTTTGAGTGGCTGAATGATCACAAACAGATCATCAGGAGATGTACAAACAGCTTGTGATGTCAGGATGTTAAACTGGGTTTAAATTTCATTTTACTTCCTCCCTGCAGTCTTTTTTGTGTAGCAAAACTGCAAGCAAATGAATGTTTGGTTTGACTCCCAACGTTTTTTAGGATGGTTAATTTACCATTCTCAACAGAATGCTTCCTGTAGCTTAAAAAGATGGATAATCAATGAGATTGCAAAGACCTGCTGCCATAAACATCATTATTTAGTCAGGCTTAAGCACAGTTTAACAGCCTATTGATCATGGTTAGAAAACTCTTTAGGCAGCTCCTGGTCATCAGGACAGCCCAGATGGGCTTCAGTTGTTTTATATTCAGCATAAACAAGAGATACTGAGGCTTATTCTCATCTACCAAACAAACTACTGTCATCCCTCCACCATTCTCCTTCTGTCCATTCTTCCAGGATGTATCCTCTAAATACAACTGATAACCTTGGGCAGCTTAGAAATTCCATCTACACCTGGTTTAGATGTGTAATTATAGAAAATCACAGAAAATTACAACCATCCATTTTCTGTATGTTAAAGCTGATGAAATAAAAAGGCTCAAACTCCACTGCTTTACATTATGCCACTAAGACAACCCAACTTCATTCAGCTTTTTGGTGGTTTGATCCTGCAAGGTTTTGAAAAATGCAAAGTTATTTTTACAGAGTTTTTCACTAAGCTGAACAGAGAAAGTCACTTCTTGTGGGCTGAACTGCACAACAAAAAGGAAGTTTATGACACGCTCTCAGCAATGATGGGCTGGCGAGGTACAAAACTAGAGAGTAATAACTTAGACCTGCAACACCTTTATTTCCCTCCTGTATCACTCACAGAATCTCCATCCAGTTTTTCACATGAACATGCTACTTCTTCCTGAGCATGAAGTTTAGTAAAACTTCAGGGTGGGAACCAAGGTCCAGATGAAAATAAAGGTTTTCATATTTGAAAAGAAAAATACCTGTTGAATCAAGTGCTTTGATTTCTTTAAAAATGAGATAAACCAGGGCAAACAGGGCAGTGGGAAGAGCTGAGAAACCCCACCCAAGGGAAGGAAATAAAGCCCTGTTTGCCATAGCAACACATTCTGAACAAGAAAATAAAATATACATGTTGTTGAAACTCAGTAAAGAGCCATTTTCAACTTTAAAGGAGCGCAGTTCTGCTTCAGCCACTGGGACCAAATATTGCAGAGGAAATCCAAGATAGGTTGATTTCCTTGAAGCTTTTTTGGTCTGACTCAAGATTTTGGAGGATAACAGCGCTGCTTGGCTCAGGCCCTTCGTGACAAGGTGCTGAAAGTGCTGCTGAATTGATGTCAGATGGGGGCTGTGATTTGGGCCAGTATATTGATAAACAGCCCAGAGCTTTTTATCAAACAGATGTAGCTGACAGGGTGCTCCCAGCTTGACAGGGGAGCACAGCAGACTGGGAAATGCTGAGTTTTCCTCTGCCTCCACAGTGTTTGGCTGAGATAGGAGCCTGGCTGAGGAGGCAGTGGCTGAGCCCAGATAAGGGGGAGGTAATTCCAGCTGGCGAGGTAAAGCAAACAGAGGCTTTATCGTCTGTATAAAAAGCACTTGCTGAAATTATGCATGCAGGCTTAGGAACTCAGCGTGGAAAGGGCTTGGAAGAGAGCTCCTGGACAATTTGGGGAGGCACTGCAGTTGTATGTGCAGGCCTGGAGATGGCACACCTGGATTGTGTGGCTCTGCAGGAGTTGTACAATTCTTTGGGAAAAAAACCCCCAAAACTTGAAGGATTCTGCTTTTCTTGTAACTACTTCTAAAAGGGCAAGAAAGGAAAAATTCATTCAGGTCTGCTCTGCTAATAATTACTAAATTAGGCTTAAAAATCCCCATGGAGAGCGTTTCCAGCAATTATTCTGAAAAATGAATGTCCAAATCATCCACCTCCATGTGTCATTACAAGATACCTCAGAGCTTGGCACAGACACTCACTGGTCCTCCACACCACTGGGAATTTTGACATCCGTGCCACAATTCCCCCCAGTGAAGTGCAGGAAAAGCCCTTTGTCCTTGCAGGGTCACAAGGGGAATCCAAAGCTGCAGAAACTGTCAGCCTTTGAGTTGTTTAAATCTGGCGGGAGTAACTGTGGAGTAACCCCCAGGCTGCCTCACTCAGAGCTCCTGTCCACTCCCTGTCTGCCAAAAACAGCCATTCCAAAGACAGGGATTTCCCAAATCAGTTTGTTTTGGCATTTCCTTTCCTGTACGAATGGCACAGAGGAGAGAAAGGTTGAAGGAGTAAACAGTATCTGTCTTAAATTGAAAAGAGGAATGGGAGTAAAAATAACTACCAGTTATTTTTGAATGGCTGATTCAGTCAGAAGTGGTGCTTGGATGGAGCAAACTGTCTGATCTCTCCTTGGAACGGGATCCCCTCTTACCCTGGGTAACAATGAAATGCTCGAGGAGGAGCCCAGCTCTGTTCTTTGGCAGAAGTTATTATGCTGAACAAATTTACAGAGAAAAAAAATAAGAAACAAAAGGGTTTTTTAGCTATAAGAAATTACTCTTTGCTATTCTCCAGCTGACATTATCTACACAGCAGTAGACACAATCTCTGGCTGGCCCCACATTATCTGAAAGCAAGTTAATCAGTATTTTAAATAACTAAATCTTTAACATCCTCCAGGAGTATCTTGCACTTCAAAGTGATTTATTGGAGGTCTGTGCAGTGCATTTGGAGGGGTTTGTGGCTTGTTCTAGGCCTCATTTTCCAAATCAAACATTGCAGTGGCTATGAAATTCTAAGTCAGAATCAATTTGAGCTAAATGTGTTTTGAATTATGCTCATGAACAGTTTTCACTGAAAGCAGCTAAGCCTCCCAAGTAACAATCGCTTTTTGCCACAGGTTGGAGTGACAAAAATCCTGGTGCCACTGACATCAGAAATAAAGAACAAGGTGGAACCCTGAAATTCCACAAAGTACTTTCACTTCTTTCATTCTATCCACTCTTTTTCCTTTAATCTTTCAGTTGCATTCCCAAATCCCCCTTTTTAATTCGCTAACAAATAAGAACAATATTCAACCACAGCAGCTCTCTTCCCACCCCGTTTTTCCCCGTTTTTCACCCATTTGGAGGAGATGCAGTGACTTACGGGCAGCATTCCTGGTGTTTTTCCGGGAGCAGGCAGCCAGGCTGCAGGGCCGTGCTGGCACAGCCCGGAGGGTTTTCAGCAGCTTGGAGAGGCGCCCCAGGGCTGTCACCTTCACCCCACTCATCGCTGCCAGGGCGCTCCAAACCTTCACTGCTCCCTCAGCAGAGCCTCCCACAGCCTAGCAGCCCATCAGCATCACAGAGAATCAAACCCACATGGATGCAGAGCTCCACTGAGGGGTGCCCAGGCTCCTTTATAAATAATTTTGAGAGCACCCTTTGCTGGTTAAGAGGTGGAGCCAACCCAGGAGTTAATTTTCAACTTGTCCCTCTGCTGTCTTCTTCATTGGCTCTGCCTTCCCTCCAGAGGCTGGCTAGTTGATGATTATTCCACATGTGCTTCCCAGAGGTGTTTTTCCCCCCTCATCTGGTTCCAAGAACACAGAAGGGTTGCAGAAAACTCCTCTTTGGTATGCAGGGAGAAAGTTCTTATCACTCCTTGGTGCCTACCTGCTGTGAATTTGAATAGTTGCATATTTGAATACTGAGAGCCAAGAGATACTGTCAGGAACAGCTGAAATGCCCCAAGCTGGGGCTCAAACTGAGGAATCCCTAAAATTGAGCAGCCATGCAAGGCTGGGCCCCGGAAAGAAACATTTTAGCTCTCAGCATTTGCTACAGCAGCATTGCAGCCCCCAGGCAAAGGAGAGAAGAAGGGACGCCAACAAGTTTTGTTACAAAAACATCCCCTGATTTTGTATAGGCTAAAAATAGTAACATAAGAACCCATAATTATTCCTCTGCTCGCACTTGGACCCAGCTGAAATTTTTTTTTGGGAGAGGACAGAGGGGAATGGCTTCCTCACCCATATTGCTCAGAGATAAGAGCAAGAATGTTACTCTCTTGCTGTTTCCAGGGGCAATTCCAGTAACTTTGTTACCTTAAGTGAAAATCCTCCCTGGAAATCCCGCACTGTAGTTTACTTTAGGATGTTCGCTCTTCCTCTGACTGAAAAAATCCACATCAGTGGCACAAACACATCCAAGTCAGAGCTGCAGTTTTTCTGGCCATACACAGAAACAGAGGAAAGGAATTACTCCCATAAAAATTTCTCAATATTTCAGATTATTACCAGCCAAATAGGAATGAAGATGAGGAGCCATTGAAGATGGATGCCTACCTTCCAAGGACAGGGAGGCAAGGATAACACAGCAAAGGGTCCCCTAGCATTCCTAACCCCTGTGAGTGACAAATCAGGTCCAAGGTGCAACCCAGGAGCACAGGAAGGAGCAAAAGGAGACTGCAGCAAAGTTAAGAAGCGAAATAATATCCCAATTCTTTCCTAGAGACAAACCTGAAACCAAGGTCTCTAGCCTCAGAGCTGAGGCTTAAATGGGCTCGTGGCCCATCGTGGTGTGTGGAGGCTGCAGGTGAGGATTATGGAGGTCATTAAAACTTAATTAAAAACTCCTTCAGGTTCATGACAAAATGAAATTATTTACACAACCCATGTGATTCTTTTTTTCCATTAAATACACAAATGGGTATACTTCAAAAACTCCAGAATCCATCAATAGTGAAGCAAGAAGTGATAATGATGACAATATTAACATTCTACCATTAAACCCTATTCTTTTCTTAATTTATAAATTACCTTTGGAAACCTTTTCAATGGTTTTGATATGTGTTCTGTTGGGGTTTTTTATTTATTTTTAATAAACTGGTGTTTTGAATTAGAAGCTTTTTGGTGTTGTTTTCATGAAATATCTGCCTGTCTGCCATCACTTATCACAGGGTGTCAGGGCAGGGCTCAGGGAATCCTCTTTGGTAGCCTGAAGTGGCCAGCTGAGCTGTGCTATTTATTATTCCAACTCCTCCTGCTTAGCAGAGTCTTCCTTCCTGCTTGTCATTTATTCCCTGAGCTGCCAGCACTGCCTGTACTGTCAGCTCTGAGTTCTGCCCAAAGAACTGAAACGTCAACTGTTCTTCATCATTGGGTAATGTGGGTGAGGAGTGTGACTGTACACAATGAAAACAGGCTTCTTTTTTTCTTCACAGAAATGAAACAAGGGAAAATTTAGAATTTTCCTGCTGTCACCCATCTGACTTTTGCTGTCAGTGCCTCCAGACTGAGCAGACAGGATCAATAACTGGGTTGGTTTTTTTTTACTAGAGCATTGCCAATACTTAGTTGTTTTTATGTTACCACTGTTCAGATTAATTGTGTTATTTGCAGAGGGAAAATCACCTCCTCACTGCAGTGTGTCCAAGGAATCTGATCCCCAGGCATCCTGCTTGGAAGGCTGTCCCTGCCCTAGTGTTGTAGGTCAAACCCAGTAATTCAGCAAAAAATACAGTGTTACAGCTTTACTGTAATGAGATTTCATGGAAGTGATTTAATAATGAACATTTTCCTCACCTAATTATTGTCTAATTGGCAGGACTCTCAGTCAAGTTGTGGGAAGCTGCCTGTGAGTTTTGCTGCTGAGGAGTGGAAACCTCTATGGAGTGACTAACAATGTCACTTAGTGCAGGTTCCCCACAGGAGCCAGGCCATCCCTTGGTGCCTTTGCCCCTCATTTCCCTGAGGATTGGCTCACACTTCCCATGGCAGATTTTACTTGAGGAAAGCTTTTTTTTTTTTTGATGTCCACATTTTGCTGGGATGCTTTATCCAGCTGAGCTCAGAAGCCTGGGAACCACCTCTGCTTTTCATTCTCTCTCTTGCATTGGAGTTCCCAGTCAGGATAGAACATTCCAGATTTGACCCCATGAGTGGTGAGCAGGAGGAATTCCTGACAAGTGCTGGGAAGTTCTGTCTGATACAGCCCATGGACCTTCATCCCTGCCAGGGAGCACTCCAGGATCTACTGGAGAACACCTGGAATAGGAGAAAAACTCTGTCTCCAGAGCTTTGCAGTGCCCAGGCTGTAGGGAAATGCAGGATTTCACCATCCCAAGGGTTGGAATTTGCCTCTGGACGAGGTTCTGGTTGACCTGGGTTGCCCTGAAGAGCAGCCCTGCCCTCCTGCCTCTGCCACGTGGAGCTGTGTGGAAACGTGCTCAGGGACACTCTGCCACCCTGGCCACAGCTGGACATCTCCACTCAGTTTATTTCACCTCTCACACCTGAAATGTTGGAGTTACAAATAATTTTGGACGTGTTGAAATGGATGCATGTCCAGAATGAGGAGATGGTGAAATTCTGCTTAGAATCACAGAAGGATAAAGTCCTCTAAAATCTGTAGGTGGAATGAATCCCCTTGAGGCTTTGATAATTCCCCCAAAATACTCAGATGATAATGGTACCTGACCAAATAAATGTGGTCTGGGACAAACCTGAGCAGAGCTGGGCAAATCTCAGCTGTGTGGGAGAGGTAAAAGGGCAGAGAAGAAGAGAGAGCTTCTTCTAGATTCTTCTTCTCTCACAGGATCTATGAGAGATCCTGGAAGATCCCAGCCAGGCAAAGTTTAACACAGGGCTTGTGCCAGGTGCACATTTCTCAGAAGGGAAGGAACCTCCCATCGTTTGGGTTTTTTTTCCCAGGATGTGTCCAGGGAGATGCAGGAGTCTGTAAATAAATAAGAGAACATCAAGATCATGCCTGACCCTTCTCACCTTGTGTCTCAGACTAGCAAAAGTGACCCTACAGGACCATGGAGTTTGACCAGACAGGTGGCAAAACATGCCTCAATGTTTCTCTCTCTGCTGAGGGGATTCAAGGCCTTTTCTTCCATCCCTGTTCATGAAAATCAGGAGTATTTCCATTGAATAAAATGGAGTTTTCTTAGCAGAAACCAGAACGAGATCAGAGTGTTGATACAGATGGAGCTGAAGTAGGTCCAGGAGCAAAACCCACTTGATGCTGCCCTGTTTTCTGTTACAAACCACAGAACAATTCTGAGGGGATTGAAAATGGATGTGGCAGCTGAAAATTAAATGATGAGCTCCTCCTCATATGCTGCTACAGCACATTTACAAATAGTATCAATATTCTCTTGGTTGAAGAGGTATTTTATGTAACTTTTCCTTAAGCATCTCTGTCACAATATAGGACAGGCTGTGTTCATAAGGCTGGTTTGTTTCCCTTTCCAGTTACAAGAGATATTACAGAGAAAATGAATAAACCCAAACAGAAATAAATTAATAAACAGGGGAGCTTCAAGTACTCTTTTTACTTGGATATAACTGGGGATTTTATCCTTAGGAAACAAAATTATTCTTCCAGCAAATACTCTGGAGTGACTTCTGTGCCCTGCTCACATCTTCCCCATCCCTTTTTTTCCATGTCCTCATGCTCAGCACTGAGGATAATTATGGATGTCTGTCACTTGTTTAAACAAAAGCTTTGTTTGGCAACCTTTTTTTTCTGCTGCAGCTGCAAAATTGTGTGCACAGTGTGTTAATTTTTTACCTTTGATGCTCAGGGAAGGGTTTTTTCCCCCTAATGAAAGAAAAAAGGAAACCAATGAATGAGATCCCAATCTCTCCTGATCCACACAAAACTTGTGAAAGCAGCAACTTCCTCAGAAAACAATAGTAAATGAATGCTGAGACCAGGGTGAAATAAACTGGATACTTCCTGGAAGCAATTTACTCCTCATAGCATGGCAAAGCACAGACATAAAATGCAAGAGACCAAAAAAAAAAAAAAAGAGCTTGAAAATGTGAGGAAATAAAACAACAAAGAAATTCCTTGTTTTATTTGGGACAACAGATTAACAGGGCAGCAGGGGGTATTTTCTCCTGTAAAATTAAAAATTAAATTATATATTAGCAGCCTGAAGTTCTCAGTTGCTTTTATATGAGGACAGGAAATTAAGAATGGATTTGATGTAGGCACTTGTGCAAATTATCATGGTTTAAATCAGAATAAACCTTCCAGTGTATCACGTGCTTGGCATTTGCTCACAGGCAGACTTGTCCCCGGGTAAAGTGAAACCCTCATTCACTAAATGGGGATTACACTGAATTTCTTTCAATTATTGCAGAAATAGTCACGGGAGCTCATTTTTGGCAGCAGCTGAAGCTCAGGAGATTGTGAAGCACAGGAAGCAATTACCCTTTGGTCAGTCACTCATTGGTACTGGGAATCAAAAACTAAAAAGCCAAATCTGGCCCTTCAGATTGAGCAGAAAAATCCTTTTCTTCCTGCTGCTTCCCGGTCAGACTTTGTGCTGCATGAAGTGTTTGTCATTTCTGGCTGTGCAGTCTCAAGGAAACACGGGGTAAACCATATTAAAGGAGTCTTTCTATGATTTATTGCTGTCATCCATAATTTTAAAAAGAAATGCCTCCTGGTTTGGAAAAAAATCCAAACTCATTGCTCTGGAAAAACTCTTCTGAGGGGTGAGGAAATTATGGATTCTCGGCTGCTGGATCAGAGTGGATGGGCAGGAGGAGGTGCTGCAGCCTCCCTTGGGATAAATTGTTTTATTTGTTTATTCTGCTCTTATCTCTGATCGCAGTCACAGACATCAGTTGGATCCCGCCAGTACTTCCTGCAGTTAATTTGAGCTAAATTAACTTTGGGTAAATACCATAACTGGTTTATGACAATGAAAGATTTATGTTTGTGTTGGGAAACGATTCATGGCTCTCCAGAGGAGAAACACCTCACACCTTCAGCAAACAGGATTTTTAATAATTTTTGGGATGGCAATATTATGAAAATATGAGAAAACAAGGCAGCTTTTACATCGGGCTGGTTTAGGATGGCAAAAGGTTTTACCAGCAGCTCCCACAGAAGCTGGAACAGGGATATTTGTATCCCTGTTTTTCCAGCTGGGACCTGCAATTTCTGGAGTCCAGCAGACACTCTTTAGCAAAACTGTTGCAGGGCAAACTGGTGCAGCAAAGCGTGAAATAATCCAGTGTGAAAAGTCAGATTCTAAGTAGTTTAACCTTTGAACTGCCTAATCTGCTTGTGAAGGGGGAGAACACAGTAAATAAATCAACAGGCTCAGCGGAGCGCTCCCAAACCTGCATGAGGGAGCAATTTTCCAACACACCAGGCCTGCAGGTGTCTGGAGAACCCTTACAGCTGAGCCAGAGTGGATCCAGCTGTGGCATGGCACTGGAGAGTCCCATTAGGCATCTTATTTAGGAAATCTTGTCTTGTTGAAGGAATGTTTTAATGCAGAAGTCTGAAAGTCGCTGCTGGCTACGGTGAAGCTGGAAAGTGAAGTGTGGTTGGTCTTTATTGGGCAACACTGCGCTATATAAAGACATAAAATCATCTAATCTTTCTCCTCTTTCAGAGCCATTTGCACACACTTCCTCTGTGCTTCTTTTTTTGGGGCTTTTTGCATATTTTTATCATCCGCAGAAGGTTCACTGCGCGTTCCCCACCTTCGCCCAGCCCTCCTGTTCTCACGGCACACACAGGAGCGACAGAGGAGCGAGGCTGATGAGCCAAATTAGCAAATTCCCACTGCTGCCTGCTGCTCAGCCTGCTCTGGGCACGGTGACATTTCTGTCCTTAGCACTGCAGGGACATCCAGCTCATCCCAGCTCATCCCAGCTCCCAGCCCAGAAGCTGTTGGAGGGGGGAGGAATCTGATGGAAGGAGCAGATGATGGAAAAGGTGTGAATGATTTTGAAGGTGCAGATTCCTATTTCCTCTGCCAGCTCTGCTGCCCGAGTGCTGCAGACATTGAGGGGCTGGAGCGTGTCCATGGAAAGGAATGGAGCTGGGGAATCCTGAGGGAGCTGAGGGGGCTCAGCCTGGAGAAAAGGAGGCTCAGGGGGGCCCTCCTGGCTCTGCACAGCTCCTGCCAGGAGGGGACAGGTCCCAGGAACAGGGACAGGAGCAGAGGGAACGGCCTCAGGCTGGGCCAGGGCAGGCTCAGGTCGGACAGCAGCAGGAATTTCCCCATGGAAAGGGGGGTCAGGGATGGGAACTGCCCAGGGAGGGTTGGAGTGCCCTTCCCTGGAGGTGTCCCGGGAATTCCTGAGGTGACACCCAGTGCTCTGGGCTGGGGACAAGGTGGGGAGGGGGCACAGGTGAGACTCGACGATCCCGGAGCCCTTTCCCACCCTCAGGGATCCTGTGATTCCGTGATTCCCTGACTACACTTCCCGGCCCGCCCCGCGCCACCCGCGCGTACTACAGGTCCCGGCGTGCTCCGGCGGGGGCGCGCGCGCTGCCCTCTGGGACTCGTAGTCCGGTCCCCGCTGCGGCGCCTCGGCGGGGAAGGGCGGGGGCATCGCGCGCGCGGGCGCGGCGCGTGCGCGGCGCGGGGCCCCGGGCCGGATCTCTCGCGAGGAAGGACGCCATTATCGCAGCCGCCGCACAAAACACCACGAGAACTCGGCGCCCGCCTCACACGGTAACGCGGCGCCCCGCGGGCGGGAGCCTCCGCTACGCGGCCACCCCCGGCCGCCCGCACGGCCCCGCACGGGGACACCGAGCACACACCGCTCACCCGCCGGGCTCCCCGGGCCGCGAGCCGGCGGGGAGGGAGCGGCCTAGGCGGGGGGGCCGCGCGCCCCCCTCCGCCTCCCCCCATCGCTCTCATGGGGGTCGCCCGTGGTTCGATATCGGGGAGAAAGTCCTCCGGTGAGGGCGCTGAGGCCCCGGCACGGGGTGCCCGGAGAAGCTGGGGCTGCCCGTGGATCCCTGGCAGTGCCCGAGGCCAGGCTGGACAGGGCTCGGAGCAGCCTGGGATGGTGGAAGGTGTCCGTGCCATGGCAGGGCTGGAACGGGATGAGCTTTGAGGTCCCTTCCACCCAAAGGTTTGGCTCTTCCCCGCTCCGCTCCGGCGCTCACCCCTTGCCGGGCTCCCCAGTGCTGGGTTCGGTGTCCCGCTGTCCCCCGGGATGTGTTTGGAGCCGGGCGAGGCTCGGGCTGGGCTGGGAGCGCTCCTCCGTGCCCTGCTCTGGTGCAGCAGGGTCCGGGAACAGCCCCGTGTGTGCTCAGTCAGTGCCTGACAGGGTTTTCCACACCCATAGCAGGGTTGGTGTTTTCTATTCTCTTCGTACCAGGCAGCTGTTTGACATTGGGTGCTTTCCATGGGATACTGAGCCGGAATTCTTCCCTGTGCGGGTGCTGAGGCTCTGGCACAGCTTTCCCTGGAGCTGTCCCTGCATCCCTGGCACTGCCCAAGGCCAGGCTGGACAGGGCTAGGAGCAGCCTGGGATGGTGGAAGGTGTCCCTGCCATGGCAGGGGTGCAACGAGATGAGCTTTAAAAGTCCCTTCCCACCCAAACTATTCCAGGATTCTCTCAACACACTCGGTATCCCTGTACCCTTATTTGCAATTCAAGTGTTGCCTCCTTTTTCTCTCCCCCCGCCCCACCCCCGCTTTTTTCTTTTTTTTTTTATTTTTAAATCCATCCACAGTGGCAAGTTGTGTACTTCACCAAATATAGTCATTTTATCCTGCTATGGCACAGATAGTTTATGGATCAGTTTATTTTTGGAGCTCTCCAGGGAAGACTTTTTGAAGTAAACAAGGGTTATTAGCAACTGAGATTGCTTTGGTGGAAGCAGCTTTAAAGTGGTATTTTGCAGTAATTTTTGGTACTTTCTTGCCTTCTGTGTGAGGTTACCTGAGGTGTGGTCCCCTATAGATACCTAGATACCAAGATTTCAAGAGGCAAACTTGACATTTGTATAACTTTACATATTTCAACATATCAAACAAAATGTGTCTGAATTTCATAGCAGTGACTCTTGAAACAGAGGGTTTTCTCTGTTAGGAAGTTTTTGTATAAATAATCATATATATTTTAAGTAGTTATTTACAGAAATGCACAAGAATAACAAGAATTTGATTCTGAAACCCTGAGCAAATTTTCCCATCAATAAGGGGAAGTAGTTCCATTTTCAGTAATAGATGCTAGGAAGAAAGATTAATTAATTTATTGAGAGAATAAAAAGATGGAGGTTGGATTTGGGAAACATTCCATCTTCTCCAGAGGACACAAACATTTTTAGAACTTTGTTTTTTCACTTTATCATCTCTTCTACACCTGGGTTTTCTGAGTCACCGAGCCATGTGAAAGTTGTGTGGTTCCAGAGCAGGTGTTAATTAAGGTTCCTTTAAATAACTAATTGATTAATAACATCCAGGTAATTTAATAAAACCATTAAGGGTGTGGTGCTAATTAGCAATGCTCACAGCTGCAGCTTCCAGAGGCACCTGCTCTAAGAAATAAGTTTGCAAAAGGCTCCTTTCCTGCCTGTGCTGCTTTTACCATCCTTTTTCTGGAATTTTGGGCAATCAGGTGAGGAAGAATGAGCTTTAGTCAGAGCTGCTCATTGTGGATTTACCTTGGCTTGGGAAGGAGTTGGGGTGTCCCATGGGATTCACACCCAGGGAGTTCCAGGGTGTGCTCCTGTTTGCAGGACTTGAGTTTGCCTCTGGTTTTTCTCTTGAGCTTCCCCTTCATGTAGTAAAGCTTTTTAGGTTTATTGTGCCAGATTTTCAGGGTTTTCCTTCATTTTGTCAGAATTTCCAGGGTTTTCATCTCTTTCCTTGAAGGAACCCTGAAATTGGACTTGCTGGGATTGAGCCACTTGTAGGAGGAGACAGAGCAAAGCCAGTGGTTAGATTTAGAACCACAAAATGTCCTTGTATGCAGAACTTTGCCAATAAAATTTTGGTCACAGGTTGATTTCCTTTAGTTTGAAACTCCATATTTAGTTATTGACAGTTGAAATAACCTTATTTTCTTTCTTATCCATATCATTGAAAGGCTAATCACTTTTTTTTTCTTTCCCAAGTAAAATAAAAGGAATAAAATGTCTTCACAGTCACATAAACCACTTGTTTCCTTGCAGGTTTAGGTTTTTAAAGGTGCTGGAAAATAATGAATTTTACAACCAGTTAGACTGAAAAACATACAAAAGGTTTAACTTCATCACACCCTTGGTATGGGGGACTTGAAATAAAATAATTTGTGGTGGTGTCTGTTGAACAGAATCATTTGATGTTGCTTCCTCTTTGTAACCCCTGAATTAGAGCACTTAAGGGAAAAATATATTCAGTTCAAACCTCTGAAAATCTGAGTTTTACCATGGAGAAGAAAGGAGGGAATTGATGGCAGTGGGGAGTTCCCCTTCCCATCCCTGCTTCTCGGGTATAAACCAACCTGATCCTCTCTAGCACCCTCTGAACTGAAGCTTTGGGGAGTTTAAAGCTGAATTTAGTTGGGAATTTCTCCCTGTGGGTGGGGAGCCCTGGCACAGATTCCCAGAGAGAGAATTGTGACTGTCCCTGGATCCGCGGCACTGCCCAAGGCCAGGCTGGACACTGGGGCTTGGAGCAGCCTGAGGTGGTGGAAGGTGGATGAAACTAATCCTGGAAGTTTGAATTTCCTGGAACAATGGAATACCCTGAGCTGGAAGGACCCACAAGGTTCCTCCAGTCCAGGACATCCCCAAATTCCCACCCTGGGCATCCCTGGCATCGCTGTCTCAACCTCTCCTGGAGCTCTGGCAGCCCCAGGGCTGTGCCCAGCACCCACTGGGGGAAGAACCTTTTACTGATCTCCCCCCTAAACCCACCCTGGAAGTCCTTGCAGGATTTTTGGAGCTGTTCCCAATAAAAATCCTCCATCTAGTGGCGGAAAACAAGAAAACAACGGGACAGGGTTTGCTGTCTGGGCAGGTCTGCTCTCACATTTGCTGCTTTTCAGCAAACTCTACAAATTGTGCCTGGTGTGAATGATCCCTGTCGGGAATAATCCCGCCAGGATCCGGAATTCCAGCCCCTGCCTTCAGGCCTGCAGTCTGCAAGCACTTAGCTCCTTGCCCGGGGTGGGCTGTGAGTTCACCGGGATTAAATGGCTGTAAATTGAATTCAGGCTCTGTCGGTGTGTGCAGGCACCTGAAAGCACAGCTGGGCCACGTGTGAACATTTCCTGCCCAGCTCCTGGGGAATAATGCCATCCAGGCTGTGCCAGGGGGGGCTGGCACATGGAGCAGGGTTTGTACAAGATCCACAGGGAATTCGGGCTGGAACTCCTGCTCTGTGTGACCACCCACTGCCATTCCTCGTGCCTGGGAGGACACTGGGAAGCAGGGAAGGCATTCCTGGGTTATTTGTTGGGTGTTGTGTTAGGATTGGTGCCAGGGTTAGAAGAGTTGGGAAAAGATATCCAAGCAAAACAGTGCCTTGTACCAGGTGGAACAAAGAAAAAAAACCCTAAAAAGCAAATATTTCTGAAGGCAAAACAGTAAACCAACAATAATAATGGCAGCTTTTGTGGTAATACTTGAGAATTTCTGCCTCCCTGGGAGGTTTCCTACTCCAGAAGGTTTCCAGCTCCTTTATTCCTGGAGCAACTGTTTCCTTTCTTTGGTTGCTAGCTGAATTTTACCACTTGCAGTGGAGTCCATCACCATAATACCTCTGTGAGTGATATTTATTTGATATATCCATCTCCAGAATGTTGTGGCTGGTGTCCTGGTTTTCCCAGATAGGGAATATTTCTATATTTTTTTTTTTTTTGGAAAACAGACATTTTTCCTGATCTTTGGCTGAATCAAAGCTGCTTGTCTACTATTACACTCATTTTTAAGCTGTTAAACTGAAATGTTTGTGTGGTTTCACTATGAAATTTAATTGAAACACAGTGTTTTTCCTTGCCTTTTAAGGTGGATTGAGGATAAGGGTGACAGCCAAACAGATACTAAGAAAAATTATTCTCATCTGTAGTTTTGGGTAGTGAGAAGGAAGTGTAAATCTGATCCCTTCCTCCTAAAATGAGTTTTAATTCACATTGTGATGGGCTGCAGAGAGCTGGGGCTCAAAGGAGGCTCCTGGATTTATGGTGCTTTGAGCCCTGCATGCTCTTAAATTGTTGCTTTTTATTGTGTTCCATTTGCACTGGTGTGGCTTTTTTGGGAATTGGTGCAGGAAGGCTCCGTTCCAGCTGCCAACCAAGATGATTTTATCATGGAGGAAAAGCCAGGCTCTGGGTTAGAGAACTGCTGCAAGTCACAGAGAGACTGAAATGAGAACTGTTGTGTCCTGGGCTTTGTAACTCCTGGGAATAACTTCGTGTGTGGAATCATCCCCACATTCCCACTTGTGTCCTTGGAGCTGCTCCAGAGGTTGTTCCCCAGGACCCTCCAGGGGGGTCACAGCTGTGCCAGGGCTTTGGAGCCTCCAGAGGGGGATTCTTCTTCCTGGAGACCTTCCCAGGGACAGTCCTGTCCTGTTCTTGGGCTGCTGCTTTGCTGGGATTCCATAGTTTGCTTCCCAGGTGGAGTTAAGTGGGGATAATTCCTTGCCCAGAGACAGCTCAGTTCCCTTCTGGGCTGTTTCCCTGCAGGGATGAGGCCTCAGGGATTTAAATAAAAACTGAATTAATGAGTATTTTGTCCTCTGCATCTTCCCTGGAGAGCGTGGATGATGTTTGTACCATAATCCCTGTGCAGCTTGAGGTCATTTCTCTGCTCCTGGAGATCAGCCCTGGCCTGTGCTGGCTTTATTCCTGTCACTGGGCTGGGCTTTGTGTTCACCTGCTGTGGAAAACCTTGGGAAGGCTCACTAAATTAGAGTTTTTGCAGGATAAGGACCCTTGGCTCAGAAAAATGGGCTGCTGGGCTCAATTAATTAATTAAATTCATTTGAGGGGAATGGTTTTCCATGGACAAGGGCAGGGAGGGATGGGATATTGGGAAGGAGTGAGGGTGGTGAGGCCCTGGAGTGATTTCCCAGAGCAGCTGAGGCTGCCCCTGATCCCTGGCAGTGCCCAAGGCCAGGCTGGGCAGGGCTGGGAGCAGCCTGGGACGGTGGGAGGTGTCCCTGGGCTGGAATGGGATGATCCTCAAGGTCCCTTCCCACCCCAACAATTCCATGATTCCAGATGTGGTTGGATGAAGATTTTTGGAACAGAAATTCCATATTTGAGCAGGGCCTTTAATCGATTAGAGGGAAGAGGGGAATGAAGAAGAGGAAGAACGTTTGAGGCTCTGGGGCTGGGCAGAGGGAAATGGCATTTCCCAGCTTTTCCCACACGAGCAGCAGGAACATTTGTCACAGTTCAGGTTGGAATCTGAGGGAAGATTTTCATTTATCAATAGCACTGGGAAATGTCCAAGAGAGCTCAGCTGCTCCAGCCAGAGCAGTGCAATTCCACCCTCCAAGCAGAGCTTTGGAATGGTTTTGGGTTTTTTAAAAGATGATGTTTACCCTTGCTAATTAATATGAGAGAAGGTTTCTGTTTTGTGCATGTTCTCCTGTGTTAACAAGGCCTTGGATGGGTTTGATTATCCACTTTGGAATGCTGCCCTGTGACCAGGGAAAGCCATCAGATATTTCAGCAAATAGCTTTGTTTACAAGGAACTGCTCAGAAGAATTATTCAGAATTAATGTTTTAAAATAGATTAATTAAATTACATTAAACTTGTGTGTGGAAAAGCTAATCTGGAATTCAGGTGAGTTTAATTTAGTTGCTTACAAATATTAATTTACTTAATTAAACAAAGGCTGATTGAATTCTGTGTTAAGTGTATCAATTCTGAGTAAGACTATTGGCAGAGATATTTAATGTAATTTATCTAATCAGCTTTAAATTTATATCTTTAGTTGTCTGTGATGAGTTTTTTTGAGTATTCCAGTACTGGAGCCACTTCCAGGCGAGTGCTTACAGGGATGCTAAGGCTTTTTGCTTCCATTTTTAAGGGAAAATGAGATAATTTTTAGTTGTAGTTTCATTTATCCAGCAGGTGTCTGCTGGGATTTTTGGATCAGATGAACAAAGTGGGGTCTGGCCTGGGGTTGGGAAAGGCAGGGCAGTGGAAGAGCTGCTCTGGTAATGGGCTGTAGGAGCTCTGAGGGGTTAGAGAACTCCTGAGAGAACCTGGGATTTCACAGGATTGGTTATTGAGGCTGGGGAGGAGCTCTGGGATCTCCCAGCTGTGCCCCATCCCCGCCTTGTCCCCAGCCCAGAGCACTGGGTGCCACCTCAGGAATTCCCGGGACACCTCCAGGGAAGGGCACTCCAACCCTCCCTGGGCAGTTCCCATCCCTGACCCCCCTTTCCATGGGGAAATTCCTGCTGCTGTCCGAGCTGAGCCTGCCCTGGCCCAGCCTGAGGCCGTTCCCTCTGCTCCTGTCCCTGTTCCTGGGACCTGTCCCCTCCTGGCAGAAGCTGTGCAGAGCCAGGAGGGCCCCCTGAGCCTCCTTTTCTCCAGGCTGAGCCCCCTCAGCTCCCTCAGGATTCTCCAGCCCCTTCCCAGCTCCCTCAGGATTCCCCAGCCCCTTCCCAGCTCCATTCCCCTCCCTGGACACGCTCCAGCCCCTCCAGGTCTGTCTTGGAGGGGCCCAGACCTGACCCCAACTCCAGGTGTGGCCTCAGCCCTGCCCAGCACAGGGGACAGTCCCTGCCCTGGCGCTGTGGCCATGCAGGGCTGGTGCCAGCCGGGTGCCAGTGGCCTCTTGCCCAGCTGGCACACCTGGGCTCCTGTTCAGCCCCTGTCCCCAGCATCCCCAGTCCCTTCCCAGCTTTCCATCCAGCCTGGAGCTCCAGGGGTTGTTGTGACCCAAGGGCTCTGTGGAACCTCATGGATCCAGGCTGGCCCCTTTGGAGGCACCCAGGGAACTGGGAGAGGAGGGGGGAGGCAATCTCTCCAGGACACAACATAACCTGTTCCTCACTTTCAGAGTTGGAGGAGGCCCTGGAATTTTCTGGGGGAATCCAAAAGTGCAGCATAGATCCTCCAAAAGCCCTGGGCTGGAATTGGTGTGAGCCTGGCTGGCCAGGAACTCCTTTAATGGAATATTTTCCACTGCCTGGTAGAACCTTCCTCCCCATCCCCTCTCCCAGACGGGGGCAAAGTGACCATAAAATATTCCTGTGTTGATCCAACTTCCATGTGCTGCTTGGGGAGGAGAAGTGGGCACGTTCCTTGGCCCTGCTGTGGTTTATCCCCAGCTTCCTGGCTTTCTGTTAATATTTCTTTTTTATAACTGAAAATTTGTTCCTGGGATTAGTTCAGCACTGGTGGCCTGATGCCAATGTACATACACTTAATTTAGATTTAATGGGGACTAGAGTTTCAGACAGGAGGTGGAAAAAAGGGGGAATATAGAGGAAATTTCAAGAAAAAGAGTGTTTTACGTGAGGAAAACTGGTAAATACTTCACTGAGTAGAGTACATGGAAACCATAATGGCAAAGTTACTCTGAATTGGTTGATTGAAGCTTTTTGAAGCTGATAAATTCCTCTAACTCTCATCCTGTTGAATTTGATCAGGCTTTCCCTCTTGGTTCTAAAGCAAGGTCAGCCCACCAGTAAAACTTACTGTTCAAAATGGAAATGGTGAATTTGGGAGAGAGACACTTTATTCAAGGTGTGAGAACTGCAGTGGCTGCAGCTTCCTTGGGTATTGTTTTCCTAATCAGAATTCCTAATCCTAATCTTGGGCATTGCTTTCCTAATCCCCAGGGTTCATAACAAATTTATTTGTTATTTGGTTTGTATTTATTTGTTTCCCCCTTTATGTTTTGATCCAGGATGGCAGCAGAAGGGAATTTTGTCCTGGCTTTGAAAAGGCAGAATTGTGACTGATTTCTTCCAAGTTGTGTCTGATTTAATGAGATTAGAATAAAATTCATTTAAATTGAAGTAAATACTGATGTTATGAACACACATTCTCTCTGTGTGCTGTAGCTGCTCTGCCAGTTGTAGATTGGTGGTTGTGCCCTTGTTTCAAGGCTCTGGGACAGAATATTTGGGTATTCCTGAGGTGAAGTTGAGCACTTTCAGCCTGTGTCCTGTGAGAGGTGGACAGTGGGTGTTGGAAACAGGAAATCATTTGAAGAAAAATTGAATTTCGTGATTTTTTAATTTAATTTTGAAGGCACATGGTTGGATCTTGAGTTGTGCAGGGCCAGGGGTTGGATGATCCATGTGGGTCCCTTCAAACTCAGGATTTTTTGTGCTAAATATGTGAGATATTAAAGTGGATTTTTACATTATTACAATTTAATTGCAATACAATTATTGCAATTCCTTCAGAGGAGAAATTTGTTCCTGTGAGAGGTTTCAATGCAACACGTGCAGCATCAGAGAGTCCTGTCATAACCAAGTGAATTACTGTGACTCCTGTGAATAAGAAGCTTTTTAACAGTGATAATTTGGCCTTTTTTAGTGCTTGCAGTGGTGGATGTGTCCCCTGAAGCCGAGGGCAGGGCTCTCCTGGTGCAGGCCATGTGTGACAGGATGGAACAGCTCAGCTGCTTTGTTCTGCTCAGCCTGGCTGGGCACCAGGACTTCTCAGAAATGGCAAATTTCACTTGCCAAAATGGCATCCACAAGCACAGAGGGACTGCCAGGGATTTTGGGCTTGCTGCCACACTCTGTGCTGGCCCAAAAGTCTTTCACCATGAGCAGAATTTCAAGTGACTCAGTGCTGGCAGTGCTGGTATTTTGGGTAAACAGTTTGGAGATGTGTGGAGGCCTCCTCAGAATCCTTCTCTAGGTTGTGTTGCTCTCCTAAAAATTTATCCTGTCCATGGTTTGGCATGATGGATTTCTTGGGCTCGAGTGGAAGAGGAAAATCATTGTGCATAGTTGGATTTGATTCCATGTCCGTGTTAATTGATGAATTATCATCTCCATCAGTAGATCTCCATTTATCTCTCCAGTGTTTTTTACTCCAGGTTAAAAAAGGAAAAAAGAAAAATCCACTGATCTCTTGTCCAGTCCTTTGTAAACGGGGAGAAAGCACAGCTAGGACAGATTGCAGTGATTTTATTTCAGTTTTACAGGTTGAAGGTTTCTCTTAAAACACTAATAAATAACCTGGATTGGGAATTCCAGGAGAGCAAGGCTGAGAATTATTTTGACTTTAAAATCAGAACCATATCCTGAAAAAGATTTCATCAGAGCTGAGCTGTAGAAAAACCAGGCAAGTTCATCTTGAAGAAAAAAGTCAAGTTTTGCTTTAGTTCTAACAAGATGTGAGGAAACTCCTGGTTCTCACTGAGTTTAGGAAGATTTTAGAGGCCTGTTAACATTCAGAATTTGCAGTTCTTGCAAATCTGGTGTGGATTGGAGCTTTGTGAGCTTTGAGAGTGTGAACCTGAAAGTTCTCCTTATCCTGGGAATGTGCAAGGAAAGCTTCAGCTCCTGCCTCAGCCCTGGGGCAGGGAGGTTCCTCCTGCAGGGCTGCAGGAGCTGAGCCGTGGATGCCACTGGATAATCCCTTTGGAGCTCGGGCATTCTCTGAGAACTGAATCTCTTAATGGAAGGAGAATGAAAAGCTGAAGGTGTTGATGCTATCTGAGATGTTTCACAAATATTAACCCTGTCCTTGCCTCTCTTTTGCAGGAGTGCATGCCTGGGCCAGCTCTGCCCTGGGGAGCTGCAGTGGTGCCTGAGGGGTTTTGCTGCAGGTTCTGAATGATGTCAGAGCAGGATTTGGCAGATGTGGTTCAGATTGCTGTGGAGGACCTGACTCCTGATAATCCAGGTAGGAAGAGATTTCCAGCAGTCCCCATTAACTGGAAATCACTGCTGAGCTTTTCTTTAAAATACAAGCCAGGCTTTTATTCCAAAAGGTGCTTTTGAAGCCCAGATCCCCTGATTTCCAGAGCTTCACTTGTGTGTCTCCAAACCCTTTAGATCAGATTATTTTATTTATTTCACTTTTCTCTTAGAGGCTTTATTGCCTGTTTGTTTTTGTGCAGGGGTAGACCAACCCCAGAAACAATGAAATATTCCTGCAGTCTTGTTTTTTTCCATGGTTTAGGCTTTTCCTCCAATGGGAATGGTTCCCTATCCATTAGGAATTGTTTTATGTGTAAGACATTTTGTCTCATCCATTATTAAAATTCTTTGGACAGTCAAATTGATAAACACTTCTGAAAGCAAGTATTTGGATATCACTTGCTCAGAAATTGACTTCCTGAGTGAGAATCTGTTGAGATGTTGGTCCTCTGTGGCTATTGCAAGTAAGAACAGTAATGGAAATGAGAGACACAGGCCAAAAAACTGCTTTTGTGATGGAAAATGGAAAAGTCACTCAGAAATGGTCCCAAAGAGTTGGAGGAGAAGGTGGGACCTGCCAGTCCTTCAAAAGGCTTTGCTTGGTAGAGGAACTCAAACCTGATCCCATCACCACTGTCAGAGATTTGAGAGAAACCCCAAGCAAGTGTCAAATAACACATTAAATATCTTAATTAAATTTGTGTGCTTTTGTTTTCTCCACTTACTGTATTTTTAATTTGAGTTTTGTCCTCTCAGGCTCTGAACTCTGGCAATGCAAAAAACTTTTGGTTTCCTTTGCAGTTGTGTTGGAGAACCATGAGGTGGCAGATGATGATGTGGAACCTGCCCTGAAACGTCAGAGGATAGAAATCAACTGCCAGGATCCCTCTATTAAGGTTATTTAATGCTCTTTCCTGGGTTTCAGTTTAGGGGAAGTTATTACAAGAATGTAAAATAAACTTTATATCTAATACTGGAATTATTCTGGTGGATACTTGTGCATTTTTGGGCACAAATTTTAAAATCTGGGTAATTTTCTAATTTTCCAGTTTAGAATTAGTAGTAAGAATTTCAGATGTAATGTAAAATATCACCAGAATTAATTACACTGCCCCAAAACTTCTGGATTGGGACATCTTTTGATAGAGTAAATGAGGTTGACCAAAAAGATGAACTTGAGGATGTATTTATGTTACAGTTGGTCGATACTTTCAGCATGTTTGTAGTTATTATTTGAAGCTCACAGCATTCTCCTGATAGATAATTTGCATTTAATTCAGGCTCAGGAGCTCAGAAGCCACCCTGCTGTGATTTAGGGTTGGTTTTTGCCCTGGAGTGTGAGTACATGATGAGTATTTCGGTGCCACAGACACTGTCCTGTGTAATTCTGTATTTTTGGGGTGATCCCAGGAGCTGGAGCTGTGGGAAGCAGGGGTTTGGGGTTGCTCAGTGACTGCAGGGCCACAAGATGGCACAGCTGCTGTTTGCAAGGCACACAGAGTGCAGCTCTTCCCTCTAATGGCCTGTTTTCCCAGGAGAACCCAAGTGGAATATGTTTTCTTTTCAAAAAGATTGCTTAGCAAAACAGATTTTATTTATTTGCTTTTCTTGATTTGCTGTTCAGCAGGAAGCTGAAGTGAGTGGCATTAATTGTCTCTGAGATTTTTTGTGTTGATACAATTTCCACTGCAATTTATCTGTTTGGGCAGGAAAAAAACTTACTAACTGTATCCAGGAGGATGCATCCAGAGATTTATAATCCTTTTGTTTTCACATGTGGGCTGCAAGGCTTTGGCAAGTCATTAGAAATGATTTTGCAGTGGATGAAATCATCCTGACAAAGTGCTTAGGTGAAAATGGCTTTGGCTGGGCTGCTTTTGGCTCCCAAATAAAGATCTGGAAGAATGTGAGCCTGCTAAAACGCTCCTGGATGTCATCAGGGGTGGATTTTGTCACCAGACAGGCTGTGAGTTCCTTTAGGATTGCTTCCCAGTCACGTTTGTCTGGAGCTTCCTCAGGAGTGGGGATAAACTCGGAGTGCTCAATGCGGGTTCTTCTCCCTCCCTCCCCAGTCGTTCCTGTACTCCATCAACCAGACCATATGCCTGAGGCTGGACAGCATCGAGGCCAAGCTGCTGGCCCTGGAGGCCACCTGCAAATCCCTGGAGGAGAAGCTGGACCTGGTCATGAACAAGCAGCACAGCCCCATCCAGGTGCCCATGGTGGCCGGGTCCCCGCTGGGCGCCACCCAGACCTGCAATAAAGTCCGATGGTAAGGACGCAGCACTGCCCGCTGCCCTAAAACCCCCAAACCCAGGAGCTGCCCATTCCTGCTCCCTGTGCAGCTGGCAAGAGGCTGCTGGTGGAGGTAGGGTTCATTTATCTTCTTGAAGGTAATTTTTGTAGCAGTTTCGTGATGTTACTCAGAAGCAGACTCTGGTCCAGGGACAGTTTGCAGCTCTTCCCACATTTCATCCTGACTTAAACCAGACTCCTTCATCCATTCCCTGGAAAAGCCTCAGCAGCTCTTTCAGACAGGTTTTTGAGACTTGCTCTGCTTTTATTTATAGCTGTTTTGACTTAATGAGTTCATCATCATTCTAATTGCTTCTCATTTTACTTCTCTTCACCAGAAGTACAATGGGCTGTGTTTTATGAGCTTGTTTGCTAAAGAATCCTGCTAGAAAAAGATCTCTGCTTATTTTGGAGTTAGAAGCTGGAGGTGGAAAATCTGTTGAATAATCTAATGCACTTTGCTGAAAGAGCAGGCTTGACCTGCAGTCCCTTTGTGTCTCACTCCCCTAATGTGGTTTTAAATACCTAAATCTAGATGTGTCTGTCATCTTATCATCGAGGTGATCCCAGCCAGGGAAATCTGCTTAACAAAAGACTTTTCTCCAACACTCCTTCCTCCTTTTTCATATTTTTATAGCTGGAAACACTTCATACTGCTCTGAATAACTACTTTTTACTCTCCATTACAAAGGTGTGCAGGCATTTAATTTTTCTTTTAAGCAGGTGCTGTGTCTGCTTTTACCTCTGCTTTTGAGGGCTTCATACACTGAAAAGATTAATTATGGCTGAGTTGTGTAATAACAGAAACAAAGTACATGCAGTAAGGACTTGGATCACAGAGGAAGCAACCAGAATTTTACACCAGGGCTTTTGCTAAATACTCTTTTCTCAATAATTATTTCTTCAAGAGCCTTCTTGAAATCTGGGCTGAATGTTCTTGTCATGAATTTAGAGACCTCCAAGTTCTTGTGCACGAGCTGAGCTTTTTGCTGTGGTTTGTGCACAAAAGGCTTCAGAAACCTTTTCAGGAACCCACGGCCCCTTTGGGACCCTATTAATTCATGCTCAGTGAATGCTTTCCTCTGTAAATTGTACTATTTTGAGTTTCTGGAGGAATTTGTCAAACCTGAGCTGCTTGGTTTGGTTTGGTTTGTTTTTAAATCTCTGCAACCATCAGAAATCTGTCCTGGCTGTTGATGGTGCTTCATCTTTTGGTTTGGGTTACAGATTTTTGTTGACAGCTCCTCAGCCAGTCTGACCATCATTTAGATAGAAGTCTTGAAGAAAGCAGGAATCTCTGCCCCAGATATTTGTTGCTGTTGGTCTGAAGTTGCACATCATCAGAGGTGTGATGCCAGGAGAGCACTGAGGGCTTTTTGTTCTGGAGCAGACTGTGGCCTGTGGGACTCGAGAGAAAATAGGGCTGGATGTGTTGAATTTTTCACTGGGGACACTCCATTTGCACAGGCACAAAATGTTTCCCTGAATTCCCTGTCTTTCATCCATAAATCCCTTTATCACTTGTTGATTGTTTCCAGTTAAGGGCTCTTCCGTTGTACCAGCTCTGTATCCTTCCCTCTTCCCCATCCATCACAGAAGGCAGAGCTTCCCATAAGTTTGGGACAGGGATTTTCAGATTCTCCACAGGAATGGGATTCTCCAGCCTCCTTCTCCTCCTCCTGCCACCAAAGTCATGCTGGGTTTGCTGCTGTTGCAAGAAGTTGTGGTTACTCAAGGCTGTCAGGGAAGATGGTGCTGCACTGCCAGGAGAGCAGCTCTTGGGAAAAAATGGGAATAAATCCAGTAAAAACCTCAGGATCCTGGCTGAGAATTGGGCCTGTGGGAATCCATGAGCTGGGGGTGCTGGTGGCTGGGGGGCTGGCCTTGATTCTCCCCCTCAGGTGAGACCCCACCTGCAGAGCTGCCCCAGCGCAGGAGGGACCTGGAGCTGCTGCACAGAGCCCAGAGGAGGCACCAGGATGAGCAGAGGATGGAGCAGAAAGGCTGGCAGAGCTGGGAATGTTCACCTGGAGAGGAGGAGCTTTGGGGTGACCTCACTGTGGCCTTGCAGGACCCAAAAGAGCTGCAGGAAAGATGGAGGAGGACTTTGGACACATATTGGAGGGACAGGACACAGGGAATGGCTCCCGCTGCCAGAGGGAAGGAATTGTTCCCTGGGAGGGTTGGGGGCCCTGGCACAGATTCCCAGAGAAGCTGTGGCTGCCCCTGTGTAGTCACTGAGTTTGAGGTGATTGGCAGTGGATGGGGGAATCCTTAAAGCCTTCTGGAAATGTGTGCTGATACTCTGTATATCATCAAATTTAAAAATTCTGGTTGGAATCACAAGATTTTTTAAGAGTACAGAAGAAGTGGAAGAAAAATTTGAATATTTTTGAGTAAAATAATTTGGAAAAGTGAAATTTCAGTTTAGGGGGTCAGAATTTGAATGTTTTTTCATAATTTCATGGACTGGGCCACAAAATTGTTGCTTTTCCTCATATGTCATGGTATGTGCTGTGGCATGTGCTGTGACACTCCTGGAGGTGCCCAAGGCCAGGCCAGAGATGTTCAGATGTAAATGGAGAAAATTCAAAGGTAAATGGAGCTCAGGTGTTTTCCTAGACCTATTTTTTTTTTTTTTGCTACAGATAAAAAACAGACCACAAACATCTGGTTCTGTTCCATATGTATTTGTGGGTAATTGACAAAAGCTATAGAGATAAAAACATTTATATTTTTGTCTTTAATGAGAGTGGGACAGTAGTAAATGGAACTGTAGATTAATTGCACTCATTTAATGAGCCAAAATCCATCCTGGTGTCCTTGAACAAAACTCATTGGGGGTGAGCATTGGCTAATTAATGTGGCTAATTAATCCTCAGATGCAGTTTTGTACCAGATGGGATGTTTGAATTTGCTGTGCTTTTGTAGGTGTGGATCATTGAAATGTTTGTTTTACCATTGAATTTAATCAGCAGAACAATTTAATTGAATTTGGAGAACAAGACTTGTCCACCCACTTTGCAATGTGCCATTTGGCAAAGCCTCCTGGCTCCACGTCCCCCAGATTCCAGAGCTGTGCTTCTGCTCATTGTTTCCTTGTTTACAAGTGGGTTTGGGGTCAAATGATGCAAAATTGAGAGTTGAGACGATCTTAAATGAGGTTGTAAAGCAGAGAATGTGGTGTGGAATGAATTGTAGGGGGACTGTTCTAGATTTAGCAAAAATACTTTTGCTTTGCCATAAAACCTTTAGGAAAACAAACAAACCTAAAGAAATATAATCAAGGTATTGGTGTATATACCCTAAAATAGCCAGAATTCTATTTTTAAAATTTATATATATCTATATATTTATTCTTTCTGTGAGTTACAAACTCCTTGGCCAACCTAATTGCATTTTTATCAGGAGGATTTTTACTGATTATAATAAACTATCCCACTATGCTAATCCAGACTTTTAGAAGAAATAATAATTCCTCAGCCCTTATCAGTGAGCAGTGGCTGCTGAGTCTCTTCCCTGTGTTCACTGCAGTTGATATTATAACTCATTAGGGGATGTAAACCACTTTATATCCTTTTATTTCACTCAGTGATAAATAAATTAACATTGGGAACCTTCAGGATTTTTGCTGGTTTTAACTCAATTTAAGAGCTAATTGTTCCTTCTTGGAATTGCTTCTGAAGACCCTGAATTTGCAGGAAGATTTTAATTGATTTATTTGGGAACAAAGCATGGATTGAGGAGCAGAGGATCAGGCAGGGTGAAGGGTTTCTTTTCAAGGTGCAGGTCCATGAATCAGCCTGGAAAAACATTTCCCTGGCAGCAGATTCAGCCCTGGAGACAACCCAGCAGTGTCTGGGGCTGAGAGGGAGTCAGTCAGAAATTTGGGGTGAGCTGTCAAGGTTTGATTTGGGGAAGCTTTGGAGTTGCCCAGGTTTGCAGGAATTCTGCAGCAATCCGGGTTTATTTCTTCTTTATTTATCCGTGGTTTTTTCTGGGGCCTCTTCTAGCAGCAAATGTGCAAAAAGTGAATTTTGGTAGGCCTGGACATGGCCACAGCTGGACTTTTGTCCTTGTTGGGATGGAGGAATTCCCAACCTTTCCCTGTCTGTCAGCAGGCTCTGGCACGGGAGCAAATGTTTGTTTGGAATTCCATAAATAATTGCAAACAATTCTTTAGAATGTTTGAGTTCTGGGATCATGGCTGGGATTCTCCCTGGTGGCATTCTGGGGCTGTTTTCCTGAAGGATGGAGGAGGAAGGGGCTGCAGGAGAATGGTAAAATTGTTTGGGGTCTGTTCTCACCACATTAATTTTGGTTACACACCCAGTGTAACCAAAGAGAGAGTCAACATTGACGATGAGAAAATTATCATTAACACCTCATGAACTGAAAAATCCACAAGATTTTAAAAGAGTACACAAGAAGTGGAAGCAAAATTTGGCCATTTTTGAGTAAAATAATTTGGTAAAGTGAAATTTCAGTTTAGGGGGTGAGAACTTGAATGGTTTTTTATAATTTCATGGATTGGGCCACAAAGCTCTTGCTTTTCCAGCCTTTGGAGTCCCCTGTTTTCAGTTCTGATAAAGAGATCAAGGGGTTTCCTACATCATTTGTGTAGGAGCACTCTGTTTTCAGGTTGAGTTTGTGAATTGTGTTTTGTGTGGTTTGTGCATGAGGGAAGCCAGTGTTTGTCACCTTCATGCCAGCACTGAGCAGTGTTTCAGCCTGCAGGAATTGTTGTGCCTTGGGATATGTGGTGAAAACCCCAAATTCCTTCTTGAGGTGAAGTAGAGAAGTTTCTCTGAAAATTACAGTCCTGTCCTGCATTCAAAAATTGAGTTTATAAACAGAACAAATGAAATAAAGGCGTTATTAGATTATCTGTCAGCTCCTCTTTCTTTATCCAGAGTTCTGTTGTTTCTTTGGCTGTGGAATGAAAAAAAAAAAAAGCCTCCCAAAACTTGACATCTTTAACTCCTTGGAAAACACAACAGTGCTTTCCAAAATCTCTTAATTTGTCAACAAAACTTGTCAGCCTCAGCCTCTTGAAGTTTAATTTTATTTTGCCTTCCTGGCCACATGGATTTCATGGAGAAGATTTCTGGGATTTGTTTGATTTATCAGCAACACCAGTTGATTATTGAAAATTAGTTGATTATTGAAAATAAGGGCTGGGATTTTTATGAATTCCAAATTCCCCCAGGATTAGGAGGAAGTGGCCTCTTGCATTAATCAGCTCCCACAGCAGAGTTCTTGTGGAATTTCACATTCCAGGAGTGTTGCACTCAGATATTGGGGAGCCAAGTGCCCAGGAATTTGTTGATATATGGGAAGCAATGTCTGACTTGCAGCATTTCAGGGGAGAGGGAAAGGTCAGTTATGGAATGAAACCAACAATTTACCATCATCCTTTCAGCTGGGTTTTGCAGAGTTCAGTAATTCTTGCATGGATGGGGTGGAATTCATTTATAAAACTCCTCAGACTGACCAAGATTTGAACTGTGGATTCCTTCTCCCCACTGCAGTTTTTCTGAAGTTAATGGTTTCTGATGAAATATCATTTCTGAGAGTCCAATAATTCAACTGAGAGCTGAGCAAGTAGCAGCTGATGATTTAGGGCTGAGAAAAGGATGGAAAAAGTGTGGTTTGGATCTTTTTAATTGCGGTGGTGCCGTTTCAAATGTGCCTGTCAGGCTTAAACCACCACAATGAATTTCTACAAAGAGGTGGATTTGAATTCTTAAAGAGAATCTACACTGAAAATCAGACTGTAGGTGATAAAGCTCCTTCAGGTTTCAGATGTGTTACCAGGTTTGATATTTTACTTTTTTTGCTAGGAAATGGGGCATTTTCCCTGTTAACTTAGCTCAGGATAAATGTGAAACCCTTTAATTTGGGAGGTTTGCAGGATTGCTGTTCACTCTTGGCCACATGTGGATAAACAGTTTATTTATTGCCACTCAGCTGAAACACTTGCTTTGGGTCAGAGACATCAGGGAATCCTTTTAGTTCCATTTAGACTCAACCTCCTTTCATTGTAAGGGTTCTGGGAATGGAAAAAAAAGAGAAATACTTGGGAATCAAACAGGATTTGGGTTTAGACACAGATTAGGGGGACATTTACCACTCTAATTACTGTCTAAGAACATTTAAAATCAATTATAACATATTAAAATGAGGGTTAAGCTTGCCAAATCCCTTTGATGAGATGAATTCCAGGGAAAGCAGAACATTGAATTCCATGGCTCCATGAGCACAGCCAGGAATATTATTATTATTGAATATATAACCCTAAATATATTAATAATACCTTCAATATTATTACTATATAATAATATAAAATATATAATAATATATATTACATATTATTATTAATATTCCAGGAATAAATTGAAAGGGGCGGGAAGTGGAATTTGGTTCAGGCCTTTGTAGGACTCATCTTTGCTTTCTGCCTAAAGAAACAATTAAAAAATTATTCTATTTAATAAAAGTGGGCAGGTTTTTACCTCATGGATGTGGCAAATTGGGATTGTGTTTAGTGAAACTCTACAAATCTTTATCAGTGTGAAGCAGAGCACTGGGTTGTGAAAGCCTGTGTTACACACAGTGTATTTAATTTATTGAGCAGACAATAAACAGAAGGGGGCAGAAAAGCCTTATTTATCATTTTGGGTTCCAGCCTGGCAGAATTTAAATATTTTGAATGATACAGTCACTGGGGATTTGAAAATCCAGCAGTAAAAGCAGACCCTGGAAACTTTTCCTGTAGGTTGGGGAGTTAATTCTGCCAGTGCCAGAAAATGAATGAAGTGGAGAGCAGGTGATCAATTAGTGATTAAAGGGACAAGGTTTGGAAATTACAGGGATTTAGGGGGTGTCCCAGGATAATTTGTGTACCAGTTTGGAGCAGTTTAAAACACCAATAGTTCTTTTTTTAAAAATCCAAAACCTACCAATCTTGCTTTTGGCAAATCATACAATAATTGAAATTTAGTAATTTAAGACACTTGAGTTTGAAAAAAGAAATATTTCTTTTATTTCAATGGGTTTGGAGGGCCCCAGTTTTACTTGAAACAGGATGGAAAGGAGCAATAGAAGGATTCCCAAGGATGAACCACCCTAAAAGGTTGGAATTGCTGATCCTGGAGGTCTTTTCCACCCTGTGTGGCACCATAACCTCTTCCAGTCTTGCTGAGGTTGGAGCCCCTGTTCCATCTGCTTTCCTTGGCAGCAGCTGCCACTTAACTGCTGCATTTCCACCCCTAAAACCCCCTAAAAACCCTTGGAATGTCTTTCCAAACAGCATTTCCCCCCTTTTGTTAGGAACTGTACATTTTTGCATATCTTGAGCTCCATCTCTTTGTTCCATGAGCAGGAAATCTGCTCCCAATAACTCCTGAAATTGTGTTTTTCATACCAAGGGAAGAGCAGGATTTCTTTAGGGTGCCCTCAAGGGATCTGGAAATTTGAGATTTAATCCCTAATTTCATTCCAAGCATCCTTGGAATGGCTGGAAAATTTCTGTGGTGGTGGCAAGGGCACAGAGCTGGCTGGGAACCTGGAAAAGCAGAATTACCTGGTAGGAAATATTTACAAACCCCCAGAAAAAACTCAGAGGTGTTTGCAGGAACCTGATATTCTATTTTTTTGTTACCTGGTGATCAGTGAAGCTTCATTTCCTATAATTAATATTTTGAAATCAAATTTATAACACTGCCTCCTCCACCCCCAAGATTTTACTGCTTAAATCTAAATTTAATTTAGTGCTTAAATCAGACTTCTGCTGATACCAGAATTTATCAGAAAATCAGGAAAACCATCTCAAAGTAACTAATTGTACAATGAAGGATTCCAAATCTCCCTCCTGATTCAAACTGTGTTTTCTAAACACCCAGAATTTCTGTTTTAATCAATAATTTCACTCCTGGCACCTGCTGAGGATCAGGGCAGCTGCCTCATTTCCCACGGAGCACAATCTCCACGTGCTGCAGTGCTGCTCCTTATCTGCCTCAGGAAGTTAAGGCTCAAAGAAGGGTAATAACTGTAAATTTCTTCCCAGACTGGCTGAAAACAAGATATCTCTGCTGTTGTATTTTTATGAGTACATTTATCTTCAAAAAGGGTGGTATTGACCTGCTGGTTCTGGCATGACCTGGCCTTTTCTTGGCCATAATCAAAAGTAGAAGACTGATAATTAATGTAATTTCTAGCACTTTTCAGTCCTGGTTATGTCACATGTTACCTGGATGGATATTTCCCCAATTTATTGTTTCCTCAATTTTTTTTCTATTTTTCCTTTTTAAAAATATCTTAAAAAGTTTTTTCCCCATTTTTATTTCAAAAAAATTATATATTTTCTCTTTTTTCCTTTCTTTCCCTATTTTTTTTAATTCTTTTTTTTGGGGGTTTTTTTTCTGATTTTTTTTGCTATTTTTCCTTGTTTTGTGTATTACTTAAAAGCAAAATGTTCCTTGGACCCTGTGTCACCACATTTCATTTTTACAGTTTCAGCTGTGTTCAAAAGAAGAGATTTTAAAATTTTGTTGTATTTTTTTTAAACCAAGATCTAAAATTATTTGTGTCCCCATCGAGGTGGTGGAAAATCCCTGGAGGAGCAAGCCTGGCTTGGGAACAGGAGGGCTTGAGTTGATGAACTCCTTGGAAATGGGTGTTGTCATTTTGGAGTTTGGTTCTCCAGGTGGGTTCAGCTTTTCTCAGAGCACAATAATCCCCAGCAGAGTTTAACACCTTTAAAAATTGGATTAAAATTAAATTTAAAAAAAGTTAAATTAATCTTAAAGCTGGTAATTGATGTTCTCCTGCCTCCAGCCAACCAGAGGTTCCTCTGTAGGGAAAGATGGATTTTGTAACTTGGAAAATCTCTCATTTGTACTGAGTTGAGTTGAAAATTCAACACTGACTGTGTTTAAATTGTTTGGATAAAGCAGCATTTGCTTTATCTTTTGTTATAAATTGCTCCCAGGCCTCTCAGCTCTCAGCTCCAGGAGTTTTTCCAGCCCTGCCTGGTGGACTTTGGTTTGTCCTGTTCCTGGGGGCTGTTCCTGGGGTCTCTGCTCTGGGGGATGTCCAGAATCCAAAGAGAATTTTTAATCCTCAGCTCTCTGAAAATGATGGAAGCCACTGCTGCTTTTTTGGTAGTTACCTGTGCCTGGACCATGAATTTGGGAATTGAAATTTGAATTGTGGGGGTGTCTGTGCGCAGTGTGCTTGTGGACAGGTTTGTTCATTTTGGGGCATCAACCCAAAGCCATTTCAAGGATTCTGTGCCAGTTTGTGGCTTTGCTGCAGTGGGAGATCCTGGCTGGGTTTTCTCTCTCCTTTTTGGATAGGGATCCTTAACTCTGTCAGCAGCAGGCAAAGGAAGCAGGTGGCCATCAGGAGGAAGGAGCATTGGGGCATTATCTGCCTAAATAATGATGAAAAGATGTAAAAAGGGGCTGTTGTTAAGGATGAACACGAGTGTTAGTGAAAGATAAACTAGGGATAAAATAAGGAAAACAGCACATTGTACAACTATTTGTTATATTTAGATTTTCTCCCTGCTAGGGATAATTGTGATATTCCTCCACACATGAACTGTACATTTAAATTTTAATTTCAACTGGGAAATACCAAAGTTCAAGGGCTCTTTTCCAGCCTGGCTTTCCTTAAGGCTGCAGAGTTTTCCAGCAGGAATTCCAGCTCCTCTTCCCATTAATGCTTCTCCATGAGCTGATCCATGGGAGTGAAGACAAAGGGAAGAACCTGTCTGAAAATCTCACTCCAAGTCATGAGAAACGCTTTTGATCCTCATGGAAGAGAGAAATGTCAGTTTATTCCTCTCTGCAAGTGGAAAGCTCAGCTGGGAAGAGGAGGAGAGGATGGTCCTGGCATTGCCAAAAGCTCTCTTCTGTCTCTGGCTGCACTCTGGGTGATTGGCAGGTTATTGGCAATGGAGTCCCAGCCTTTAAGATGAATGATCAGATCTGACTCACACATTTTCCATACTGAAAATGACCTTTGCCAGCAATTTCCTTATGCAAAATATAGACTGGTCTTTTGTATTTAAAAAAAAATTAAAAAATCAGAGGCTAAATATGCAGTCATTAGTTGGCATGTTTATTTTTTAGGAATATTTTTACCTGTAATTTGACAGATTATTCAGTGAACTGCTTAAAAAAATTCCCAAATATCTGCAGGTTGCATGCATTTAAATTTTTTTTAGAGAGTTGTGTCCAAGAAGAGGCAAATTGCTGCTCCAGTCTCTCCAAGTCCTAATGCTTGTGGGGAAAGGAATATGTGAGCACAAATGGAAAGTTCTGGGGCCTGTGCAGTCACTCTGGGTTTGTGAAACTCCCCCTGACCCCTGGAATATTTTCCTTCCATCTTCCCCCTGAGTACTGGCAGCACTCAAAATTGCTTCCCTTGGGGTCTGAGGGAATATCCAAAGCTTTCCTCCTCCTCCTCCTCCTTTGTGTTCTCTGTTTTAGTACAGAGGGAATGGTTAAAGCTGTTTCATCTTCAGAAAGAGATGGAGAGATTGAAGAAAGGATTTGGAATAATCCAAGGATGCACTTGGCTTTAATGAATTTTAATGGATTTTTGTCAGCTTGGCCAAATATTTTGATTTTATGTAGAATTCCATTTTTTATTTTGTGTCTATTCATCAGATTTCTAAATAAATCTGAAAACAGGGACTGGAACATCTCCCAGGGAAGCAAATTCTTTATCACCCTCCACAAGTCCCTGCCAGGAGGGTGCAGGCAGGTGGGAACTGGCTCTGCTCCCAGGGAGCAGGGACAGGATGAGAGGGAGCAGCCTCAAGCTGCTCCAAGGGAGGTCCAGATTGGACATCAGGAAGAATTTCAAGCAAGTCCATAAAAATGAACATTCCTAAGACAAAGCAACCCCCCTCAATTCCTTATTTTATGCCAATTTTTAGTGCTAAGGCTTTTATTTTTTTCTTCAGATACAAACTTAATAAGAGCAAAATGCTAAGGACTTTCTAAATGTAATTTTATTGCATTTATCTCTCCAGTTGAAATTAATTATTCAGAGTCTTCATTAAAAAGAAGCTTTGGTAAGTGACATTTTAAACAGGCCTTCAGAAGTGATTGCAAGGGAGATGCTGATAAAGAACAGTGTCTGAAAGGAAGTGTAAAATACTTGAACATTTTAAACTGGGATGTGAGAACTTGCAGGGCAGCTGTTTGGATAATTTGGGAAATGTAATGAGCACACACACGATGCTGCTGGCCTGGGAGCTGCCAGCACTGCCACATCTCCCTCTTTTATCAAGTGTTTGGGGGGGGTTTAAATGTTTGGTGCAGAGAAATGAGATGGAAGTTGTCTTTTTTTTAAAAATAAAAATGTCTGGGTTTTTCCCCTCGAACAGGTGACTGGAAGTGCCCTAAATCCTGATTCTCCAGAGAATGACAGGAAAGCAACAGAAGCCCCCATTTCTTTCTTCCTTTCTGAAATCTGAGCTCCCTGTGCACACGAGGAGCTATGGCAGAGCCTGCCCTTGCCTGGGATGAGCCAAAATCTCCCAGAGCCTGCCCAGGTCTGCACCCAGGGGTCCCTGGGTTCCCTGAGGAATCCCAGCTGTTGCCAGCAGCACAGGCAGTGTCTGGCAGGAGGAGGCAGGGTATTGCAGCCTGGGGCTTTTGGAGCCAAAACATCCTGGGTCAAGCATTTTGTTTGTGCCAAAATTGGGATGCATTCATCCTCAGCTCCATGACAGGGCCTTATCTTTCCTTGACGATGGATAATTTGGCACTTGGGGCTTACACAGACACGAGAATGTTCAAGTGTGTGCTCTGCTGCAGCTGCAGGAAACACACTTACTATCACCAGATTGGCTTAATTTGTGTTTCAGTAATTAGCCAGGGGAAAATAAATGACCCCCAGTCACGTTTGGGATGTTGGAGCAGTGACAACAAGGACGAGCTGTTTAATGTGGGGAGAGCAAAGGGGAACTAAACCAACATTTCTCTCCCTCAGTTCTCCCTGAGCACAGCAGGAACAGTTTAAGTCTCAAACCCACACCTGGGAATATTGAGTGTGGGGTGGCAGTAATGTGAATAATCCCTGCAAACAGATCAGGTGCCCATCTGCATGTGGAGACAGTTGTTTATTTCATATTTCCGTTTGCATTCCAGTGCAGACTTAGCATGTCTCGAGTTTTCCTTCTCCTTTGACATCAGGAGTGATAAGAGAAACTTCTTCTGGTTTCTCAGACATGAAATGATTTTGGTGTTCGGTTTTGGGTTTTTTCATGTGTGAAATGCACACAAGAATTAGTTTAGTCTTGTTTTTATTCAGTTACAGCCTGGTCCTCTTTACTCTGATGCTTCTTGTGCTGCTCATCTCCCCACCCTAGAGGACAACACATGTCCTTTAACCATGCTCATCATCCACTTGTGCACTAAATCCTTTCAAATTCTCTTCTAGGAATCGTCCTACTGAAGCTGGGGTATTACCATGTAAATTGGCCACAGTACCTCTGCAAACACTCAGATTCTCCCAGAGAGAATTTGGTGGAGCTGTGATTTACAGACTTCCCCCTGTGTGTCCTGAATTGATGAATTCCTTCTTGCTTCCCCAGGGGTCATGGACTTTTATATAATTCCATGGGAGCCATCCATCCTCTGGAAAAATCAGAGTGCTCGAGGTGGTGCCGGTGTCAACCTCGATGGATTGCCGGCGTCAGCGGTGCCGGGAGAGGGACGAGGCCCAGACCCTCCCTGGATTACTTAAACCAAAACCCTCTTCATGGATTATTTATAAGCTTTGCTCCTTTACATTCCTGTTCCCTCTGTGATTATTTTTTCTGCAGTGTTGTCCCTCAGACCACGGTGATCCTCAACAACGACCGGCAGAACTCCATCGTGGCCAAGATGGTGGGGCAGGAGGAGCCTCTGAGCAGAGCAGCAGATTCCCTGGAGAACATCCTCAGCAAGTGAGTGCCATTCCCTGGAGTCCTCCCTCCTTCCCTCCCTGGGCAGGGCCAGTCTCAAGGCCAGTTTTTCCCTTCAATTTGAAGAGAAAAATGAGGAATCCTTGAGGTGATAATGGGGGAAAGATTGAACCTGGGCTTGGGTAGGCTCTCTTGCTTCCCTCTTGATGGGAGAGAGCATCCTGCAGGAGCTGGGATTTTCTCTGTGTTAAGTTAAAGATGCGTTTCCCGTGGCTGTGGATTTTTACATGAATGCACAATCCCTTGGGAGCACGCCAAAATCCTGTATTTAACCAGCTGAAGGAGGAATATGCAGTCCAAGGAAAACTTGGACTATCTCAAGTGAATTTTAAACAAGCAGACCTGGGGATTCTGGGTGGAAAATGGTTGTAATTAATATATTTTTATAAATTACTGGGATATTTCTTTTGTTTTGCACATGGGGCCTAGACTTTTCCATTGAGGCAGATGTAGGAAGTTGATACCTAAGATTTTTTTATTCCTTCTGCTACGTGTGACCCAAAGGGCACAGACTTAACCTGCACAAAGGGAAATTTAGGTTGGATGTTCGGAAAAAGTATTTGACTGAAAGGGTGATAAAGTACTGGAATCATCTGCCTGAAGAGGTGGTGGAGTCACCATCCCTGGATGGGTTTAAAAAGAGACTGGATGTGGCACTGGGTGCCATGGTTTAGTTGAGGTGTTAGGGCTGGGTTGGACCCAGTGATCTTAGAGATCTCTTCCAACCTGGTGATTCTGTGTGATTTCTATTCTGCTGGATAGCTTCAAGTTCCACAGGAGCAGAGTGATTTCAAGGAGCTGATTTTATCCAACACATTTATTTTGTCAATTTGTGCTTTTAATTCCCTCACAACAACGTGCAGGGCCACGAGCTGAATTCAATAACTCTGGAATTTGGATATTCCGTGCTCACATTTGTGCTGAGGGGTTGTTCTCTTCAGGTGACCTTTGTTCCTTGCCCACAGTGTGATGTTTATTTTGCTGGATCGTTCTACAGGAGTAGAATGGTTTAAAGGAATCCATTTTATACAACACATCTATTTGGCCCTCACAACGACGTGCAGGGCCATGAGCTGAACTCAGTAACTCTGGAATTTGGATATTCCATGCTCATGTCCCTTCTGAGGGGTTGTTCTCTGGAGTGACCTGTGTTGGCCCTCACAATGACATGCAGGGCCACGAGCTGAACTGGTGATGCTGGAATTTGGATATTCCATGCTCACACTCTGCTGAGGGCTGTTCTCTGGAGGAGGCCTGTGTTGGCCCTCACCAAGATGTGCAGAGCCATGAACTGAACCAAATGATGCTGGAATTTGGATATTCCATGCTCATCTTCCTTCTGAGGGGCCATTCCCTTGAGGTGACCTGTGTTGGCCCTCACAATGAGGTGCAGGGCCATGGCCTGAACTGGTGATGCTGGAATTTGGACGTTCCATGCTCATGTTCCTTCTGAGGGGCCGTTCTCTGGAGGTGACCTGTGTTGGCCCTCACAACAATGTGCAGGGCCACAGGCTGAATTCAGTAACTCTGGAGTTTGGATGTTCCATGCTCACGGTCCTGCTGAGGGGCCGTTCTCTCAAGGTGGCCTGTGTTGGCCCTCACAACGGCGTGCAGGCCCCCGAGCCGCACTGACGCTGGAGTTTGGGCGTTCCATGCTCCCGTTCCTGCTGAGGGGCTGTTCTCTGGAGGTGACCTGTGTTGGCCCTCACAACGGCGTGCAGGGCCACGGGCTGAATTCAGTAACTCTGGAGTTTGGACGTTCCATGCTCCCATTCCTGCTGAGGGGCCGTTCTCTGGAGGTGACCTGTGTTGGCCCTCACAACAATGTGCAGGGCCACAGGCTGAATTCAGTAACTCTGGAATTTGGATGTTCCATGCTCCCATTCCTGCTGAGGGGCCATTCCCTTGAGGTGACCTGTGTTGGCCCTCACAATGAGGTGCAGGGCCACGGGCTGAATTCAGTAACTCTGGAGTTTGGACGTTCCATGCTCCCGTTCCTGCTGAGGGGCCGTTCTCTCAAGGTGGCCTGTGTTGGCCCTCACAACGGCGTGCAGGCCCCCGAGCTGCACTGACGCTGGAGTTTGGGCGTTCCATGCTCCCGTTCCTGCTGAGGGGCCGTTCTCTGGAGGTGACCTGTGTTGGCCCTCACAACAATGTGCAGGGCCACGGGCTGAATTCAGTAACTCTGGAGTTTAGACGTTCCATGCTCCCATTCCTGCTGAGGGGCCGTTCTCTCAAGGTGACCTGTGTTGGCCCTCACAACGGCGTGCAGGGCCACGGGCTGAATTCAGTAACTCTGGAGTTTGGACGTTCCATGCTCCCGTTCCTGCTGAGGGCTGTTCTCTGGGGGTGACCGTGTTCCTTGCCCGCAGCGCGGTGCCGGGCCGCCGGCAGAACACCATCGTGGTGAAGGTGCCCGGGCACGACGACAGCCACAACGAGGACGGCGAGAGCGGCTCCGAGGCCAGCGACTCGGTGTCCAACAGCGGCCAGGTGGGCAGCCAGAGCATCGGCAACAACGTCACCCTCATCACCCTCAACTCTGAAGGTACGTGAGGGGGCCGAGGGGAGATTTTGCCTTTTTTTTAATGTACAATTTATGTATCATCAGTAGTCTTAGTGTGCGTGCTTGTAATTCCTTAGGTCTGGTAATTTAGCAGAGTCCTGGTGGTGTGTTAGGCCTGACATCCTGAAGGCCTCAGAGCGAGGCCTTGGTGAGGCCGCAGAGCCATAATCTATCTTGAGAAAGCAGTGATGCCCTGAGAGGCTGCCTAGGACAGAGGCTGGACAGAGTTAAAGGAATAAAGTAGAGATTTATTAAAGGCCTTCAAAGGATGCACCTTGGGCAGTACAAGAGCCTGGCCAGGGGGTCTGGGTGGACAGCAGCAGGAATTTCCCCATGGAAAGGGGGGTCAGGGATGGGAACTGCCCAGGGAGGGTTGGAGAGCCCATCCCTGGAGGTGTCCCGGGAATTCCTGAGGTGGCACCCAGTGCTCTGGGCTGGGGACAAGGTGGGGATGGGGCACAGCTGGGACTCTGATCCTGGAGTTTTTTCCCAGCCTCAGTGATTCCAGAATTTTTACTGTCAGCTATGCCAGGAACGAAGCTGCCAGCACCAGGAGGATGTTTGTTGTCTAATTCCTTTTCTGCCTTAGTCTGGCACAGATTTGCACAGACAGATGTGATGTTTGACCCATTGATGTGCATGTAAATTCTCAAGAAACACCTAATCCATTAATGTCTGCAGATCTGATTTCCCTCAGACCTCTGGAACACTCATCCATTCAAAATCTCTGAGATTGATGAATGCTTTGAGGATCAGATCAGTGACCCCCCTCCACCTGCCCTTGCCCTTGCATGGGAGGGAATTGCTAAGTGACTTCACCTGCAGGGTGGCACAAATTCAATTATTAATAAAGGAAGAGATGGAGAATAACAGGGCTGGTGTGCAGGGAGAGGCAAAGTCACAGCAGCCCTTGGCTTTCATCAGCTGGGGCAGAATTCCAGGTGACTCTGAGGTGTGCACAGGTCAGGGGCTCAGGAGGCTGAGGGGCTCAGGATGGAGATCCCAGCCCAAACACCAGGTGTTCAGGACAGCTCCACTCTGTCATCCTGGCTCTGGAAAGCACAACTGAATGTGCTTAGAGTTGGGTTTGTCTGACAGTGAGCTGTGGATATTTCCAGGATTTAGGGAATGGATTTCTGTAAAGCCACTGTTTGCTCTCTGCTGGCTTTCATGTAATTGTGATAATTTAAAAATTAGTGTTATTCCCTTTCTATCCCTAAAAAATAATGATTCAGAAGCTTTGAGCCCAGATCCAGTAATGTTGTAGAACAAGGCTGGTTTTTTGCTGACTGAACACCATGACTTCAATCCATGGGTTTTTTAAAATCCAGTTAATTTTGGCATGCTTGTGTTCTTACTGGGAGTTCTGGAGTGCAGCATCTTCTCACTTCAAACACAGCAGTGCATTTATTTAATTGTGAACATTCTAATTAGGCTTAAAAACAATGAGCTTTGTTCAGTTCAGAGTCTTGTGCAGAACAAAGAGCACAGGAAGAGCTTTTTTATTTCCACTGATACACTTTTGGAGCAGGAGAGCCATTAAGTGTTATGCACTAAACATGAGGACATTTCTTTTAAGGTGGTTTATTTTATAATGGTTGCATGGCATGGATGTGATGGCCCAATGTTATTTTCCTCGTCAGTTTTCCCACACTGCCCTTGCACCTTCAGCATGGTAAGAGAAGGAAAAGTTGGCTCTGTTCAGTTCTTTTGAGACTCTTTTCCTGTGCTTTCCAGAGTTCTTGTGCATTTTTAAAGTTCTGAAGATTCTGAATGCTGCAGCTGGTCCTTAGTGTCCTCCTTGCACAGAACTTCATTTGTGAATCGATTTTTTGGGTCTTCATAGCTCTGAAGACATGGAATGATTTGGTTAGGAGAGGACCTTAAAGCTCATCCAGTTCCAGCCCTGACACCTTCCACTGTCCCAGGGTACTCCAAGCCGTGTCCAGCCTGGCCTTGGGCACTGCCAGGGATGGGGCAGCCTCAGCTTCTCTGGGAAATCCATTCCAGGGCCTCCCCACCCCCACAGGGAGGAATTCCTTCCCAAAATCCCATGTAACCCTGGAGTGAAACCATTCCCTGTGTCCTGTCCCTCCAGTTTCTCATGCAGAGAACCCTGAGCTGGAAATGTGACCATGTCTTTTTGGAGCAGATAAGGGGAGACTGGGTGTTAATTAAGGGATGACTGATGTTGTTTTCCAGAGAAAACTCCTCAGTCACGTCTTGTCTCCTCAACTTGGCATCTGAAGCCGTCATTTGATAATGGCAGCATTAAACAGCACTGAGGATTTGCTTTCCAAGTGGGAATCCAAGCTGCTCTGTGTCCCAGACTTATCTGTGCACAGGATTTTCCAGCTCAGGCAGGCTCAGATCTCACCCGTGGGATGAGCACTTGGAGCTGTTTCCTGCCAAACTCCTCAGGACAGGCAGAGACAGTGAGAGGAGCTGGAGCAGAGCAGGAGTGAACCTTTTGTACCCTAAAACGCAATGATGTGGGGCTGATGTGGAGACACTGATGAGGACTTGTGAAAGCCAAAGAAAATTATAAAATTGAATTGCTTTGGTTTTTTTTTTTTCAATTATTGGGAGCCAGCAGATGAACAAGTTTCTTACAGGTGTCTGCCACAGGGATATTTGGAGTTAACACTGGCCCACCTCCACCCAAATATAACAAAGATATATTAAACAAGGAAAAAAGGGCAAAATCCACATTAGAAATCTGATTTTCTGATGTGAAACACATTTTCCAAGCTTTTAAAAAGCCCTTTGAGTCCATGGGTTTTAATTCTCTGAGGTTTTTTTGGATCTTTTTTTATCTGAACTTTTTATCTGATCACATTCTTCCATGACTCATAAAGTAAGGGAATCTCTCTTGGATTTCACCAAAACTGAGGCTTATTCTTAACAAACAAGTGATGCCTCACTGATGTGCTGAGGCTGAAGAACCTGTGAGTGCAGGTCCTCTTCCCAAAATTCCTCCTGGTCCTGGATCCACAGGGAGTGATCTGGGACTGGGTCTCCTTCAGCCTCAGCCTTTGTGTACTGTGGAATATTTACCTGGAGCACGAGATTCTTCTGGGTTTGAACTGAAATGGGGCAGGGTTATGTGGGATACTGGGAAGGAATTCCTCCTTGTGAGGTTGGGGAGGCCCTGGAATGGATTTCCCAGAGAAGACTTAAAAAAAATCAGTAAGTGTGATTTACTGGGGCTGCCCCATCCCTGAAGTGTCCCAGGCCAGGCTGGATGGGGCTTGGAGCACCCTGGGATGGTGGAAGGTGTCAAGGCTGGAATTGGATAATCTCCAATGTCCCTTCACCCACACCATTCCATGACTCTGGGATTTTTCTTGGATATCCACAAGGAAATGAAACCTTGCTTTCCCCACCCCACAAGAACAGTCCAGTGAAAAACTCCAGCTCTGTGCCCAGGCTGTGTGTGCTGTTCCTCAGGCAGAGTTCCCAATGTCTGAGCTGCATTTCGTGCTGGAGGAGGTTTTGTTGAATGTGACTTTAGAACTCTTTAACCTTTCTTTTAGCACAGCTTTCAATCCCACTCCTGGATCTGGAGGTGAAGTTACAGCCTGGTTGTGCGTCCCTTCCACAGACTTAATGATTTTTAATTAATAAAGTCAGTGCTCTGGAGTCTCTGCCAATTAATCACTGCCCCTGTGAACTTCTGCTAATTGACAGGAGCTCATTAAAAGATCACAGAATCATGGAATGGTTTTGCTTGGAAGGGACCTTGAAGCTCATCTCGTTCCAACCCTCCACATGATGCTGATGCTGAATCTTCTATACATCAGCCAAAACGTTATTTAATTTCTCTAGAAATGGAGGTTTATTTTTGTAAGTTAGGATTTGTTTTTTCGGGGTTTATTTTAATTTTTTAAAGATTAATTCATCTTTCTGCCTCTCTGCACCTACCAGTCTTTTGCTGCCACTGCCAACTTTGCACCCAGCCTTGAGAGTAAAATAAACACAACTTCTTGCAGTGATGGAACATGTTAATTCCAGTATTTCTGTGGGCAGGTGTTCCCTTTTGTTTTCCCTAGTTTTAAAGGAATGACTGACAGCTCCTGGGGCTAGAGCAGAGCCTGGCTTTGCTTTTAGGCTCATGTCAGATCAGGGGAGCCCATCCCAATGGAAAAATGGAACAGCTCAGTGTCTGTCACTTCCTTGGGTGGGAGAGCACGTCCAGAGCAGCCCCTGTCTGGTTTTTGTTCTCTTGACAGGGCTTTTTTTGCTGCTGACCCCACACTGGCTCCTTCTGTTCCCAGAGAATTCCTCGTTTGCGTGGCAGCCCTCAGCACGTCCCAAACAGGGACGGATGGTCAGCTCTGCTGGGAGATAAAAGAAATGCCATAAAAAAGAGTCAAAACCAGCCCTGGAAAGCAAACTGGGTTCAGCAGAATGGAGATAAAGGCAAATTTTGTGATGTTGAAAAAAGAACAATGAAGAGGAACTAGAAATGGGTGTGGGGGGGAAATGGGGCAGTGAGTGCAGAGAGGGACTCTGATACAGCTGGCAGGGGAGCTGTACTGCACTGGGAGGAGAAATGATCGGTGATGATCTGATATTTGCTGTAAAAAAGGGCAAGGAAGCTCCTTTCCCCTGAAAGGACAGCAGGGTCCTCAGGAAAATTCACAGAATCAGGGAATGGTTGGAAGGGAGCTCTGGAGATCACCCAGTCCCAGACAGGGACACATCCAGGTGGGTTTGGGATGTCTCCAGAGATGGACACCCCACATTGTCCCTGGGCAGTTGTGCCAGGGCTCTGCCAACCTCCAGGGAAGGAAGTTCTTCCTCAGTTAATTAAAGGAAGAAAAATAGGGCAAGATGAGAAGGTGTGTGATGAGCTGAACTCCAGTTGAGTGTGTGCAGTTGTGCTTCACTGAGCTGAAGGGAAGGGTGTTCTTTGAGTGTTCCCTTCCTCCCCAGCTGACACTGGCTGAGTTTTTGGATGTCTTTAAGGAGCAGCAGCAGCAGGGTATGGCTGTACAGTGCTAGGGGGTGGAGTCTGGCTTTTACAGTGCATGCACTAAATAACCTATCCCCCCCAGATTCCACCCAGATATCACCTCTAAAGCCTGATAATGCACCTGAAGAGCCATTCCACATGCATTGAAGGATGTTTCAGTGCTGGGAGCCTCCAATGATCCAGATTTAGTCAATAGTGCTTATGTATTTAATTATTGTATTTAATTTAATTGGGAATTTCCATCCAATTCCCAATCTGTTTTCTCCTTCCTTATCCATTCTCTTCCACCCCACACCAGAGCTCAGGGTGTTTGTACCTCACTCAGAACTGGCCCTGAATTTCCTCTTTCCACCAGATTTTTGGGCGCCAGTCCTGTGTTTGCTCCCTGCAAAGTGCCAGGTGTGCTGGCAGCCTGGCAGGAGTGATTTTGATCTAAAATGAGGAATAATTCAGCTTTTGTGCCCTCACAGAGCTGCAGTGGATTCATGGTTAACTTCAGTCATGCTTAATGCAAAATGGTTATAAAATAAATTCCCTTTCTGTTTGAAAGGAGGAGGAAAATGCAAGAGATAATTTAGTGGGGGGATTGTGGTCATAGGTCAGAATAACAAGATAATGTCTTTTTTTCCAGGCTGGGAGCAATAAAAGAACAGTTGCATGTGGTAAAAACAGTATGTTCTGGACTCTGTGCCAGCAGAAAAAAGAGAGGTTTTTGCAAATTGAACAAAATCTTTGGTTCATGTAGGTTAACAACGTTTGTTAGAAAAGTCTGCAGGCAAAAGGTGTTCCATAAGGAATAAAAATTCCTACATCCAACAGCAATCCTGTGAGCTGTAAGGCAGCAAGGCTGTGATAGGCTGGAGGATAATTTATTCAGGCTTCCTAGAATTTCTTTGAAAAACGTACACATTGATCCAGAGATGTTTTTGCTTCCCCAGATCTGCCCAAATTTTTCTAACCCAGTCTATTTATCTTGAGGAACAGCCTGTTGTTTTCCCTGATAATGGTAACCAGACTTGTGGTGAGGCCAGACACAGTGGCATGCAAAACAAGGCACAACTCATCCAAACCACTTTATTTTTCAGATGGCACCTGGTACTGGGAGCAGAAAGCAGCCAGTGTGACCTATCCTGGCTCAGGATAAAAAAAGAAAGGATCAAATTAAGGCAAAAAAATACAAACAATTTGCAAGTGTATAAAAATATATTCACGACAGGGCATGAAGTTCTGATTTCAGCAGGAAAAAAAATTGAGGGATGAGTTGCTACGTATGTCAACAATAAGTAGTTTTCCTTGCAAGTTACTGAATATAAGGAAGGAATCATTCCCTGTGAGGGTGGGGAGGCACAGGGTGCCCAGAGCAGCTGTGGCTGTCCCTGCATCCCTGGCAGTGCCCAAGGCCAGGCTGGACAGGGCTGGGAGCAGCATAGTGGAAAGTGTTCCTGCCTATGGCAGGGGTGGAAGAGATGAATTTTAAGGTCCCTTCCAGCCCAAGCCATTCCCTGGTTGTGTGGCTGTGCTCGTGCTGATAATCTGCTGCTCAGAGTGATAAATCAGGATTGCACAACCCAACGTTTGCCTCATCCTGTCGTTACTCAGCGCTGCGAACTCAGCCCTGACATGTGGAGTGACTCAACCCAAAGGTCGTGCTGGAAAAGCAGTTTGGAGCGTTTGGAGTTGCTTTTATGTTCTGTTTTATTGAGTTCTTCTGGCTCGTGGTCTGATAAACCCCAGGGCAGGATTTGGATATCCAGATGCTGCTTGCTGTGGGTGCTGCTTGGTGTGAAAAGGAAACGCTGTTTGACCTGAGCTCTGTCACCTCCTTTGGGGACTGGAAGGGTTTTGGAAACCAGGAACTGGGGACTTTGTCTATATACAAAACTCTGCTCTAAGATCACTTAATGAATTAAAGTCATAAATGTAATTGTAACTGAATGTTGTTCACCATAAATTACTGTAAAGCTCTCTGTGGAAGGGCTGAGTGACCCCTCAGTCAGCAAACCTTGTTTTACTCCACAGTTGAGCAAACATGGAAATCAAATCCAAATGGTCCATGTCAGTGGACACTGAAATATTGCTGGACTGTTTCCTACCCTGCTCCTATTAGCAGTGTGAGGAATTCTGGAGGTTTGGTTTATGTTTGGAATGGGAGTCTCATCCTTGGCTGTGTGTTCCATCCTCCACTTGAGGTGGGGTTGGTCCTGAGCTCTGCTCCAGTTGCTGGTTAGTCTTGAATCCATCAACTTTTGGCATTGTCTGCACAGGTTGATTGAAGTGAGGGCCTAATATTCCTTCAAAGTTAATATTTTTATTTAATTAAATCCCTTGTGTTCCTTTTTTTCCCCCTGACAAACTGGGAAAGAAATAAAAAAGCTTCTTAATATATTGAGTGTGTGTGTAGGTAGGTAGAGCTGTGGTACTGATGGTCTTATATTTGACTAAGAGGGAAGATGATTAGTGATTGAATAATTATCTTTCTGCTGGGCCTGTCCTTGGGAAACTATTATTTAGAAAATAATATAGCCAGTAAATATGAGGAAAAACCCAAATTATGTTTGGGATCTCTGGTTACTTCCTAAATTATTGTAATTGCTTGATGTACTCCTTTTAAAAGGTTAAACAGGTTAGTGTTCACTATTGATTATAATTTCCTAAATCTATAGTCTTGCCTAACCTTGCTTTAATCTCATGGGTTTGGGGTTGGGGAAAAACAAGGTTCAAAGCTGTTGAGTGCTTGAAATTTGCTGTGCTTTGAGAATATCCCAGAGTTGCAGTAACCTTCATTTTTAGGGGATGGGAGCACTGAACCTGGAGTGGTTTCTCAATAAAAGAGATCTCTGAGAGCGAGCTGAACACCTGGACTGGCTGCTCCAGTTGCTCTGTAGGTCAGCACAGGAACAACAATAATTGCTGGGTGAATTTGGGTTTCTTCCTCTCAGTGGCTGCCGTCGTGATCCCGCTGCGCTCAGCTGGGAAAGCCCACGGACACCAGGAGGCAAAGTGGGGGAGAGGATGCAAACTTGAGCAATCTTGGCTGTGTCCTGAGCCTGCCTCCTTGCTCAGCCTTTGCCCCATGTGTGTTTCAGAGGATTACCCCAACGGGACGTGGCTGGGCGACGAGAACAACCCCGAGATGCGCGTGCGCTGCCCCATCACGCCCGCAGACATGCTGCACATCAGCACCAACTGCCGCACGGCCGAGAAGATGGCCCTGACCCTGCTGGATTACCTCTTCCACAGGGAGATCCAGGCCATCTCCAACCTCTCGGGCCAGGGCAAGCACGGCAAGAAGCAGCTGGATCCTCTCATGATCTACGGGATTCGCTGTGAGTGAAACCGGGGAGTTTGACGTGTGGATAAGAAACGGATGGGTTAAATGGGATTTTAGGAGTGTTTGATGTGTGGTGAGGTGTTCTGGTGGCTATTGTTTATGAAGAAGGTTTAGTGTTTTTAGGAAGAAATCCTGATGGGCTGGTTTATTTCAGTTGGTGGGTATTCACCAGAAATTCCTCAGTCTTTTATTCTGAATTCTGACATCTGTGCAATCACCATCTGTGTAATCACCAGTGAGTGTAGTAAATATTGCAGAAATAATTAGTAACACAAATTTCAGTACTGTTCAAGTGCTCAAATCAGCATGGTCTTGAACCATAGTTTTTGACTTCCCATTTATGTCTCATTTTTCAAAAGACTTGCTGAGATTGTGATGGGAAAAGCTGGCAATCTCAGGATCATAAAATCTGGCTTCACAGCAGGAATGGCAGGATGCTGTTGGACTTCTGTCTGCTCCGTGTGCACCAGCCTTTGGATTATTTAAGCTGTTATGGAACTGTGAACTGATATTATTTGTGTTAAAGGCACGGTATTTGTTAATTTAAAAGGAATCAAATGTGGTTTCATGTAGAACAAAGGCACAGCCGCTGGTTTGAAATGAAAAGAGGAATCTGGACGTGAGCATCATGTTCTGCTGTGGTGACTTCTAGTGAATACATTGAGGACAGCCAAGTCTGTTCCCTGTGCTTTATTTCCAAGAAATTAGCATAACCAGGATGTTGGGAGAAATTTCTTCTGCCAGGTAGTGGTTGAGCGCTGCAGTCAGGGAATGGGCACGGCCCTGAGGCTGCCAGAGCTCCAGGAGTGCTTGGACACCGCTCCCAGGGACAGGCTGGGGTTGTTGGGGTGTCTGGGCAGGCCCAGGAGTGATCCTTGATCTGGATTCTAATGAACCTGGAGGTCCTCTTTTGCCAGATTCTTTATAGTCACGTTTTGTGTAGTCACCAGTGGATCTGGAATGGGAATGATTTGTCCTCCTGGTGAGTTTTGTATGGAATTGGCAATTTGAAACTTTAGGTAAGGCTTAGGAGCAGGTCAGCAAGGGATTATTTGGGGTGCTGTTTGGAGAAGTGGCTGTGGGATAGTTACAGGGAAGGGAATGTGAATGGTGTTTGGTGATGGCAGGAAACATGTTCCTCTTATCTGCTGCTGTTTCCAGTGGTTTTCAGGCTATTTTTGGGGAAATTGAAAACCAAATCTACCCCACTCAGGTGGCTGCATTAGGGCAATTTTTGCTTCATTATTTACCTGAAGCAGAAGACTTCAGGCTTCTTTTACAAACCCATTAAATATGTATTTTTAAGAGAGATGATAATTCAAATTAATGCTGATCTCCAAAGCCTTCTTGTCTGCTGATCTCATCAGTGTCAATGATGTTGCTATTAAAACATAGATTTTTGTTAAAAGCTTTTAGAAACACTAAGAAATGGATCTTGCACCAGTGTTAAAGCAATTCCCAGGCAGTTCTTTTCCCATCCCTCAAATCTGAGAGCACAAATCACATGGGTCAGTTAGTAACTGGTTGTGGAGGAAGATGAGATGTTTGCCAGTGTGAGCATGGGGAAGGAATGTGTCCATGTGACCAAGTGCTCAAGCTGGGGATTATGTCATTTCTGTGAGGCATTCTGACCATGAAAATACTGGATTATGGAAGTGATCCCTGCAGCTGGAGAAGGTCTGGAGTGGCACAGATGTGAGAGCAGGGGATCATGAGCAGCAATCAGTGTCTGACTTTGGTGATATGAGCATGGTTTGGGATCCAGGTATCTGAAACAACTTCTCTCCTTCCTGCTGTTGGCTGCTGTGCTGTTTTCTTTTGGGAGCCAGGCCATAAAAAACTAGGGATTTCTGGAAAAAATAGACCCTATGTGGATGTGGCCAGAGAAGTCTGGTTTGGGCAGTGAAATGTTGATCTGCTACCAGCAAGGACAAAGAATCCTGTGGCAACCAGCAAAGAAAACACACGAGAACTTGATGGAGCAGCAAATGTAACAGTGAGAACAGTGGTCCAGGAATGATGATTTCACTTAATAAGCTCATGTGTCATCACTGGCAATAATTAAGTGGGAGTGGAGTTGGATTCAGCAGCCTGGTGAGGAATGTGGAGCACTCAGCTCTCGAGGATGGGATTGTGCCCACGCTCAGAGTTTGTGTGTGCCATGATTCCATCCCTGCCTGGGCAGAGCCCTGCCAGCCCAAATCCCCTTTCCCTGTCCACACACATCTGCTTTTCATCCCTGAAGTGTTCTCCCAGAAAATCACCCCAAACCCAAGTGTCCCTGGCATGGGAACCCCCTCAGTGCTGGTCCCAACAGTGGGATTTGCTTCTGCTCCGAGCAAATGATGCTTTGATGACTTAATTCAACCAGAAATGAAAAATCCAATGTCATCAGCCTGGCCCGTGCCAGTCACAGCCAGAGGAGCCCAAGGAAATAGAAAGGATTTTGTTTTTCCTTTCGTTTCAAGTTTCTTGCAGTTTGTCAGTGCAAAGATATTCCATCTTTTTTTTTTTCTATAAGAAAAACACCAAGCAAATCTGTATTTAATAGAGAAAGTATTTTGTGTAATATGCAGAAAGTATAGAAAATGAAGAGCTGTGTGTTTATTAAAAATTCTTGATGCTCTGCACAGGGTTTACCACAAGAGGAGAGGAAAGTTTATCTTTGGAAGTCTAAATTTTCACTTGTGGTAGGAATTTGCTTGTGGGGTGGCAGTGGTACTGAGGAGAGCTTTTGGGCAAGAAACCAGAATGATTTAAATACAATCTATGTCATTAAATAGCTCATTACCTCAGCCCTGCTAAAAATGGAGACTTCTGCTGGTGAAATACAATCCAAGAACATCCTCAGCTGTAATTTTCTTTGCCTAACAGAAAATACAGGTTTAGTTCTTTGGAGATTTTACAGCAATTTCCATGAGCAAGTTGGAAAAAACAGATTCCCAAATTCAGAATTTTGCAGTTATAAGAAATGGTATAATAGAAAAGATGATTTTCCATGGCATGCTGGAAAAAATGGAGAGGGGATTTCTGAAGCTCAGAAAAGAAAATTTATCAGTAGTTCTTATTCTTCAAAATAATCAAAGTAACTAAATGAAAACAAAATATGATTAGTTACTTATAATATATATTTATATATACGCATATTTTAGATATTACTGTGTGTAACTTTGTGTATTATTTCTGTGCAAGCCCCTTGCTCTGCACATGGGTTTTTGCAGACTCTCACCAATCATTTTCCCACTTATTTGTCAGTTCTGGTTAATTATTCTAAGAGGATGGAACATCAGAACCTGCACATTTAATGCAGAATTTCTGGTTGGGTGGAGGAAGGAGATCCAAACTCATGAATTGCATTAAGGGGAACCTGTGCCCTTGTGTTATTGGACCCCAAAATTCTTATTTTGGCTCCAGACAGTGTCTGTTGCTTGGGGAATGATTTATGCACATGGGAATAACTCTCTTGTTAGGGACAAGATTGTTGCTAAGAAAAAAAAAACAACTCAAAAACTTAAATCCCCCACCTAAACCCTCCAGTGCTCACAGAGAGGAGGAAACTGTGCTGAAAAATTTGGGTGAATTTTCCCATCTGCTTCCACCCTCATAGAGTGAATTTTCTCATTTCCCTTAAATTTCATCCAGAATGCATCCCTGTCTTTTAAATACCATAAAACAAAGTGTTAGCTGAGAATACCTAATGATAAAATCTGATTTTTAACTCTGAATGATGCATTTTCTGCTTCAAATGCCAAATAACTTCACTTTTTAAGCCACAAAAACACAGCACAGAAAGAAATCCCTCATCAAAGCTTGGTGCTCCTGTTCTATAAAACATTTCTTGCAGTAGGGATGGGAGCACTTCTCCTACTGCAGGAGTTGAAAGAGATGTTAATACACTCTGAAAGGACTTGTGTCCTCAGCAGAGGCCAAATGGAATTAAACACTGGCTCTGCTTCCCAAAAATCCACACACCAGCTCTGGAGCTGCAGCCCACACACGGCTGCTTAATAGGAACCACATTTGGCTGTGGAATTGATGTCAGTGGGATGAGTTTATGTATGGAGAGAGAAAGAGAAATAGGAATAGAAATAGAAATATTGCTGCCCACAGCCCAGGCAGGTCGGGCTGCTTGGAGCTGCCTCTGGTGGCGTGGAAAACGTGTGGGGAGCTCAGCACTGCTGCTCCAGCTTTTCATGGGGAGTCTGAGCTTAATAACAGCAGGATAAACACAAATAGATCACATTTCTGTCCTTCTTGGGGATTATCCTGCTTGGAAATACTGGAGGAAGGGCAGGAAGTTCTCATGGATGAGCTGAGCTCAGATGTTTCTCACCAGAGGATGTTTTGTGGGACACTCCAGGCTGGTGCTGTTTTTTAAGATGTTTATCATGGAATCCTGGAGTGGTTTGGGCTGTGTGCACCAATTCTTTATAGTTATATTTTCTATTCATATATTCATATATTTATAGTTATATGTATATTTCTATTTATACTTTAAAGATCCTGCGCCACCCTCTGCCATGGCAGGGACACCTTCCACTGTCCCAGGCTGCTCCAAACCCTGTCCAGCCTGGCCTTGGGCAGTGCCAGGGATGCAGGGGCAGCCACAGCTGCTTTGGGAATCCATTCCAGGGCCTCTTCACTCCTCCCAGGGCGTGATTCCTTCCCAAAATCCCACCCAACCCTGTCCCTGGGAGTGGGAGGCCATCCCTTGTGTCCTGCCCCTCCAGACCCCTGGAAATAGTTTCTCTCCAGCTTCTGTCTCCTTCAGGTGCTCTAAACAAATGTTGCAGTTACTAAGGACATGCACTATAAATACAGAATGTCATCAATATTTTCTGTTCTTTCACTTTCCCACTTCCAAAAGCCTTTTTTAATACTGCATTGTTATTAACTCTACAATTTTTCCTTTTTTTCTTCTTTCCTTCCTAATATTTGTATGATTTTTTGGCATATTTTGTCTTCCTTTCATTTCCTGTTTGTAATTTTGAGCTTCTCGTGTCTCATTTCTGAATATCCCACAATATTCAGAGTATGGCTGGCTGTCAGAGTATTGAATAACATCTCATGGTTTGAAAGTGTCACACCAACGTGCCACAGTCCTGAACATCAGCACTTGTAGAGGTGCATCCAAACCTTGGATTCCATCTGGAGACTGCTGGAGAGCCCGAGGAAAAATGATCCAAATTGGCATTTTGTCCTGTGTCTTTAACATTTCAGCAGCAGCAGCAAGTGGTGATTTCTGTGATTGGGATATTGGTAATTGTTGCTTCAGTCCCTCCCCAGCTCCCTCAGGAATCAGCCCTGGATGCTCTGGAGGTTTGGGGCAGTGGCACAGCTCATCCCAGCAATTTCCTGAGCATCCCTGAGCTGCTGGCCCCAGCTCAGGGTTCCTCAGGCTATAGGATAAGAACTCCTCTTCCCAGCCCTGGTAGCCTGAACAGGAGTCCTGTGGTTTGTGTCTGCTGGATGAGCTAATCCTGTGGTCCCTGGAAATCCTTTTTGCCAACATTTTCTTCTCCCAGTGTTAAATACCACGGGCTGCAGTTCTTGGGAAATAAAGAGTGACTGCAGGCTGTTCTGTGGTGTTATCACAGCACCCTGGAACTGTTTGCTTTGGAAGGGACTGGAATCTGTCCTTCCCAGCCCCTGCCTGGGCAGGACACCCTGCACTGCTCCAGTTGCTCAGCTCACCCTGTGGGACTCTCCTGCTCCTCAGCATGGCTGGGGGGAGGACAGGTTCCCTTTGAGGTGGGAGGGTTGACTTTGCCCAATTGTGCAGCAGCGTGCCCATGGCAGACTGGGGGAGCTGGGCAGGTCCTGCTGAGCTTTGTGCTGTCACAGCCTGGGCTCTGAGCCTTGCCAGGGGCTCTGCTCCCCCTGGCAGCTGGGCTGCCTTTGTTGGGAAGGCCACCAGTGGTGTCACCTGCTGGGGACAAAACCAGAGAGGCTGCAGAGCTGTGGAGCTCTCTCCTCCTCAGGAGCAAAGTCTGAGAGTTCAGCACATCTTTAAAAAGCAAGAAGTGAAAGAAATCCATTCTGTTGGGCTTTTCTCCTGTCTGAAGAGCTTTAATTTCTGTTGGCCTCGTGCTGCTGCTGCTCTCACACGCTGCGTCCCTCAGAGCTGCACGAGCCTGGCTCCAGCTCCACAGAGCTGCTGCTTTGTGAATCAATTAAATGCTGCCACATGCAGGGCACTGATAACCTCGTTTGAGGCCAGGCAAGAAGATAATGGGAGAACCCATTGAGTTTATCTCAGCACCACAGTTCTCATCCATGGCATCAGTGCTGGCCTTGCTTTCAGCTGGAACTCGCTGCTGCCTGCAGTTTGCTTCTTTCCTGGGCACTTCTCTTGATTTCAATTATTTTCCTGGCCAGGCCCTGTTAATAAACTGAAAAAAAAGGCAGCAATTTTGGGAAAAGAAAATAAATGGTGTGTTTTCTCTCTCCTCTTCACGCTCCTCTTGTTGTCCTTGTGTTAGACAAGTGAGAAATTCAATTTTCCATTCTTGGCAAAGCCGTGGTGGGGCTGTCAGTCCCCACTGCTGTGTGCGACTGCACCGTGTGTGATGTGCTGTCAGGCACTGGTGAGTGCTGGCCTCTCCAGAAACCAGAAAATGAATGTATGAGGTCACTTGGACCATCTGTTTCCACCCTCCTTCCATCCCTCAGTGCTTCTCCCTTTTGGCCAGACGTGGTTCGAGTACGTGCTGGAGTGAGCGGGTCTGCAGTGCTGCAGAGGCAGGAGCACAGTGCTGAGCCTGGGCACACAAAAGCAGCTTTCTCAGGCCTTTCAGGGCTCTTCCAGGGGTGTGTAAAGAAGAAAAGGACAAATTTGAAGATAGATGGGCTCTTTGGGAAGGTTTCTGCTGCAGCTGTTGTCTTCTCTTTTAAAAATGGGAGACAAAATAGGAATAAATGTAGAATTTTTTTTTTTAATTAAGGAAAAAACTAGAAGCAAGTGCAATTTGTCCAGTGTCATCACTCTGGTGTGAGTTGGGACCTGGGGCAGAGAACAGGAAGAGTTTTCTCTTATCAGATTATAAACCCTCTTTTTGGTCCAGAATTATTTTCTTGTAGGGGTTGATTGATTAATCTGTAATAATTGTACTCAGGTTATTAAACAACTGTGGATGTTCTGTCACCGTGAGGAAAGGGACTGATGGATCCCTCTGGGAATTCTGTAACACCTGGAATTCCAGGAACATCACAAATATTCTGTTCCTGCAGGGATTAGTTAATTCTGCAGGGATTAATTAATTCTGCAGGGATTAATTAATTAATTCACCCCAGGCTCTCCCTGCTCCTGCAGCACCAGAATCTTTCAGAGCACTCGCTGTGTCCTGTGGGGAGTTGGGATGGAGCAACCCAGGAGCAATAAAAATCCATCTTTTCCTGCCACACTGGGAATTTGACACCCCACTAGATGGCAATATTTGAATGCTGATGGCTCCTTCCATAAATCAGAATAAACCAGGCTCTGCTTGTTGTAAAATAGATAAAAATAGCCTGGCTGCTCTTCCAGAGAGGTGCTGAGGTGTGACTGAGTGGAGGAGCTCTGTTGCTCTGGAACAGGATCCCTTGGTGGAATTTGGAGACTCTAGATCCCAATTAACATTAATTTTTCATTTTTAAAACTTCTGGTAGGGTTCTTTTAATTCAAAGAACAAAGGCATTTCAAATAACTTAAATTTTCATGTCTCCTCTGAATCTGTGACTTGTTAAAGATGAACTATTCAGATAAATATCCTAAATAAATATAAATGAACAGAGTAATGACTTGGTAGCTGAACTTGCCTTCCCTCCTGCCTCTCCCCAAGTTGCCAGCAGCTCCTCCTGTCTCTTTTTGGATGTTATGGATCTGAGCAATGTCCTGGAAAGGGAATTTTTGGTGCCAGGATTGATTTTCCAGGCGGGTGACATTGGCGGAGCCTCCAAAGCTCTGGCATCCCTCCCCTCCTGCATCCCAAACCTAAACATCCCAAACTGAGCAGGGGGAAGTGCCTCTCAGCTGTGGAGATCATCCCCCAGCTGTCAAAGGAGTAAACAATCCCTGCTTTCCAATGATTTCAATATGGGCAGGGCAAGCCCTGCATCAGCTTTGCGGAATCAGAGCCTGAAGGCTCAAGGAGGAATTCCAGAGGTGCTTCAGCTTTTCCTCTGCTCCCTCCGAGTTTAGAGCAGCAGATTTTGCTGTCATGTGCTCTTGGTTTAATCAAAAAGACTCCAAATGTATCACCCTGCTTAGAAAAAATGAATTTTGGGAGCCAAAGGCCCCAAAAATCATCCCCTTCTCCTCTCTGAGCAGGCAGGAGCCTTTGTTTCTTGTAGGCTCCATCATGTTCCTGTCAATTTAAAAGGATTCTGTCCATCACTTTAAGATGAATTCCCCATCCTGGTGCTTTTCTTTGGGTTTTAAAAATTAGAGGGGATTGGAAAGTGAAGGAGCCGTCACCCAAATCTGCTTGGATTCTGTATTTAATACAAATATATTTGTGTTTTATACATGTGGCTGTTGGATTCTGTGCTGCACTTTCCAAAATCTTCCCAAATGCACCAAATCCAGCAGGAATTTCTGGGCCACCTCAGCCTAACTCTGCCAAGTCCATGAAAATACTGATTTACCTTAGAAATTTCCAAGGAAATCTGTGATTCCTGGGGAATGGGAAGCAGCAGGAACTCGGGGTGTACCAATGAAACTCCTGCCATGGAGTTTGGTTTTTAGGAGCTGGTTCTGAATGTGGGATGAGGATGGAATATTTCCTGTCTGGTTTTGATCTCTTCCTCCTCAATTTGTTCTTAATTTCATTTCTTAACAGTTTCTGTGGGGATTGTTTTGTCTTTTGCTCCTTGACTTCTGACCTTTCAGAATGAGAGGATTACTTCCCCAGGAATGCAGTTTTCCTGGGATTTTCTTAGTTTATAATTAATCCTGGTTTTTTGGAAGCTCCAACCCTTTCTCTCCTTATTTTGTACAGCAGATCCTCCAAAAATTTGGGAGTGCTGAATCATTTCAGACACCACCTCTGTGTTTGTACCAAATCAAATCTTTTTTCCTTTGCATTTCCTAGTTTTTATTTCCTTTAAAAACCACAGAAAGATTTATTTCAGAGCTGCCTGTGTTGCTCTTTTTAATTTTAATTGAACTTCCCCAGCTCTCTCCCTGTGTCTCTGATCCCTGCTGCACCTGTTGCCTTTTAAAACTGACTCGAATTTTCCTGATTTTTGCCTTCTTCCTGAGCTTTTCCTTGCTAAGATTGGAATGTTGACCCTTGATTTCCTCTTTTCTCCCCTGTGGCTCCCTGAATTCTCTTTCCAGCCCTTTTTGTCTCCCAAGCTGCAGCCAGGATCTCTCTGTCTGTTTAAATCACCCCAACTCCAGCAATTTATGAAATCACTGAATTATTTTTAAGTCTCTGGTGTGTTTTTTATGGAAAGCTTCCTTCAGGAAATGAGATTCCTCCCCCCAAAAAAGCAAACTTTGGGTTTTTATTGTTTTAAAATAAGGACATCTTTTTTTTTGAGGCACCATTCATGAAAAGATCACTAAAAACACACTCAGCCAGTCTTAAATCATCTAAATCCTGTACTTCTCTCTTCCTTTATGGGCATCCATCTTCCAAATCACTGTCTTTTGGTCCAAGTGCTGATTTATATTCCTGCCTGGAGTTTTTCAGTGCTGTTCTGTGGCTTGTGGATGCTGTGCTGTGTAAAATATCAGTGTTTGGGGCAGCTTTGGAGAATAAATGATCCAAAAAACCCTCAAATCCCTTCTCCCTGGAGCATTCCTGCCTTTTCCCTCCTATGGATTTCCCCAAGTGAGAGGTCTCATTTCCAATATCCTGATTTCTGGGTGGGTTGGGAGTGGGACATGCTGGGGATGAGGCAGCTGGCCTCTGCTCTAGTGGGCACATTTAGGGGGTTTCTCTCTCTCCTGCAGGTAAATCATGTTTTTAATGCCACTGGGAACTTTTTATCTCCTTAAAAACTTCTCCAGTGCCTTTAGGTTGAGATTTTTCCTGGTAGGAAATGTCTTGCTCAGTACCTGGTTGTAAACCAACATTTTAGATTGTGGCAGTGACTGCACAGATTTTACATCTGAAATTCATTCTGTTCTCTGCTTTTGCTGACACCCATGGAAAGCAACCCTGCACAGCAGCAAATTGGAATTTCAGCCCATTTTCCTCCTTCCCCAGTTTGGAGACCCCACACGGGGCTGTAAACTTCTCTGGGTTCTTGCTGTCACTTAACAGTGAGAAATCTTGGGGACTTCAAAGCACTTGTGAAGTAGATTTTGGGGTCCAGTGTTTTCTTCTTGTGTGTTCTCTCCTTTATTTCAAATTGCTCCTACAAAAAAAAAAAAATTAAAGCATTGAAAAAATAAATTGTATTTTAAAAAATGATGCCACAAGAGATCCAGTTCTCTACTTGGCTCTGTTAGAGCCTGCAGATTTCAGGCTTTGAGGACTCTGGGCTCATTTGTAATGCAGAGGAAACTGTGGAGCTTTTAGTTTGTGCAAACCTGGAATTTTGTGGCTCCAGGCTTCAAATCATTTGTCTTGCAGGAGCAGCCCATATCCTGTTCTTTAGGTTCTATATACAACAGCTTAAGCAAGTCCTTCACAGGATTAGGAGCCCATCTGAGGGGAAGATGGAAATCCCAGTAAGTGGAAAAGTGGAAAAGATTATTTTACTCTGCAGGGTAGGGAAAGGAAAATGAGAATTTTAGAGATTCTTGAAGCTTTGCCCTGTGGAGTAAAAGCATCTCTGGCAGCCTTGGCTTCTTCACTGTTGCACCTCTGAATTTTGAAGAACTGAGGATTTGGAGTATTAACATAGTAAATGTTACTGAGACAATACTGATGTTATGATTCACACCATCACAATCACAAACCAACTATTTCCTAATTACAATACACTATAAGTGTTTCTTTGCCTATCACCTTTAGCCACACCATGCTGCAGATGCCTTAAAGCCAATCATCTAAAATTAACCCTTGTGGGTCCTACTGCAATGCATCTTTCATAATTTTATTTCTCCAAAGTATCCAGTCTTTGCTGTAAAACCATCCTTTGAAACTTGTTTCTATTTCCATCTCTCAGTGTCTGTATTACTCCATGGTATTTCTAAGGTACATTTCTAAGGTATTTCCATGCTATATTCTGCTGCATTTCTACAATTCTCTCTTTTCCCACCATTCCAGGCCACCTGTTTTACAAGTTTGGCATCACAGAGTCGGACTGGTACCGCATCAAGCAGAGCATCGACTCCAAGTGCAGGACAGCCTGGAGGAGGAAGCAGAGAGGGCAGAGCCTGGCTGTGAAAAGCTTCTCCAGGAGAACCCCCTCATCCTCTTCCTACAGTGGCTCAGGTACAAACCAAACCTTCTCCCCCAGGCACAAATCCCTCTTGGTTTCCAAGGTGAATTTTAGTTTGGCTGCCTGGCTTTGCTGAGGTGCTGAGAATGTGGAATCCTGCAATGGTTTGGGTGGAAGGGACCTTGAAGTTCATCTAATTCCACCCCTGCCATGGGCAGGAGCACCTTCCATTGTCCCAGGTTATTCCAGCCTGGCCTTGGGCACTTCCAGGGATCCAGGGGCAGCCACAGCTGCTCTGGGAACCTCCCCACCCTCACAGGGAACAATTCCTTCCCAAAATCCCACCCAGCCCTGCTTTCTGTCCACCCCCATGGCTTCAGCTCCTGCAGCTTTGTGCTGGAATTTTGTATTTTTACCGCACTCAGTTCTTTGAGGAGAAAGTCCAAATATCCTTGCAGTTGTTGTTCCTAGGAGGAATCAAGTGACTAAATCCTTCCCAGTGTGTTCACACCATTCAGTGGGACGTGCTAAATGCTGTTCCTGAAGTGTTTTCCTCTGCAGCCATGAAATGTGCTGTAGGTGATTCCATATTTCCATCTAGGTATGGAGGCCTGGATAACAAATGAAAAATCCTGACCTCAGGAGTGTTCTCTGAGGACATTTCTGGCTCATGCTTTTAATATAAAGCAGTGTTCTGGGACTTTTGTACATTAGATATTAAAACCAGGGCTTTGGAAGGCAGCCCAAAGAAAAGGAAGTCAGTTTATTTGCCTGCATAAAATTTTTGGTTGCATGTTAACACTAACCACTGTATCTCATGCAAAGAATGACAAAATCTGCTTTCAATGGAAAATTTTATGTGCTGGAACAGGGAATCCCATCCAAAAATCTCAAATTAAAACAACTAATCAATGTAATGATAACCATAAGCCCTCTATGTTGATGGGATTTTTGCTTTCAGTCTTTCAGCAATCAGTATTTCAGGGTAAAAAGGCAGCAGTAGGTGGATATTACAGCCTGTGCTCATTAGCCTGTACTCCTTGAGTGGTGCTGAGATTTATTATTCAAATTATTCATCTCCAGGCTGTTTTGGAGGTTTGGAGGCACCTGTAGAGATGTAAAACTCAGAGTCAGTGGATTCCTGTCTCCTGAAGGCTGCAGGGTCATGAGTTTGGGTTGGTTCCTTGGTGTGGTTATCCCATGGGATCCCAGCCTGCTTTGGGTGGGAAGGGCCTTGATTAAAGCTCATCCCCTTCCAGGGACCCTTCCACCATCCCAGGGTGCTCCAAGCCCCATCCAGCCTGGAACACTTCCTGAGATATTCCCAAATCCTGCAGTGCTGGAAACCCTTCCCTGTGAATGGGAGGACTGGGATTTTCAGAGTTGTTGTTAGCAGCAATTAATTTGCCTAATTTAAAAAACCAGAAATGTAGCATCCTGAAACTCGCTCAGCTGTGCCCTGGCTTTGGTTCCCCTGCTCTGAGGAATTTTGGGGATGACTGAGCACAGTAAGAGGTTGTCACCATCCCTGGAGACATCAAAATCCACCTGGATGCATCCCAAAGCTGCCAGTTCTGGTTGCCCATGGTTTGAGGAAGGACATTGGATTAGATCATCTTCAGAGGCCACTTCCTACCTCATTTATTTGGGATTTTAAATTTTCATTATGAATTATTGCACACACAATTAAGAATTCTGAATTATTTGCATCACAACAGGATTGCTGTTCAAACTGACTCCTCTTGCACTTGTTGGAAATGCCAAAGCTTTGAGGCTTTTCCTGCTTGGGATTAACAGTTCCTGGAGCACGTGGCTTTGATTGGAGCATGCTGAAAAGTGACAGCAGATTTCCTCTCTGCTCTGACAAAATTAACTCTGGAAATGACAGCAAAGCAGGAGGCTGAGCCCACAGACCCTCCAAGGCTTTGGGCTTGGAATTTGGTGTTCAAGAGGGATCAACCTGCAGGGAAAATCATGTCTGGGGAACCTGCTGGGAAAACACAAATGGATTTTCTTTGTCCTTTACCCCACAGATGTTAATTAAGATTTTTCTACACTTAACTGACTGTTAATTCAGACAGAAGGTTGCTTTTCCTGGTGTTCCCTGGCTGTTTGCTTGAATCCATTGCCTTTTTTTGGAAAGGAAGTGTTAATTGCTGTGCTTTGCTCTGCTCTTGGAGCCAACATTTCAGTACCTAAGGTGTGTTTTCCCCATGTTTTTTCCCAAGCAGAGACATCGATGTGGCTGCCATGATAATTTCACTGGATATTCCTTTGGAAAGTCTGTGCAGGGAATGAGGGGTTTGGGAGAAGGATTAATTGAAAAGTGTCTTCGTCCTTTCTTTTCATTTCTCTTCAGATTGCTCAGGCTGTTACCACAATTTTCCATGTTGGAATTTTTAATTAGTTCCCTAACTTTGGGATTTCTGTGTAGATTTAGGCCTGTGCTGAGGTGTCACATTAAAAACTGGATGTGCAGCCAAATCTTCAAAGCTGTTCTGCACAACTGGGGCTGAGGCAGGGGGAGGTGATGGTTTACAGCTTCATTTCCATTGTTCTGGAGTGGCTTTTTCCTGCTTTCTTTGGGTTTGGGGATGGTTCATCCATCCACCCTTCCCTTGCTGGGGCTACAACGAGGAGATGCATCTCTGTTTGTGAGGAGAGGTCTGAGGGTGCAGCTGGAAAACCATTTTGAATTCCAGAATTCCTAAGTGGGAATCCCTCCTGCTGTGGAATCTGTCCCTTCTCCCAGGGAACAAGGAGCAGGATGAGAGCAGATGTCCTTAAAGTTGCACCAGGAGGAGTTCAGGCTGGAATCAGGAAAAATTCCGTCATGGAAAGGGTTGTCCAGTATTGGAATAGTTTGTTCAGGGCAGTGTGGAGTCTCCATCCCTGGAAGTGTCCAGAAGTCCCATGGATGTGGTCCTTGGGGACGTGGTGGGTGGTGACCATGGTGGTGGTGTTGGACATGATGATCTTAAAGGCCTTTTCCACCCTTAACAATTCCATGATTCCATGAAAATGAAAATCCTCAACAGCTAAATAGGAACAGAGTAGAAAACACCAAAGATTCTGCCTTAAAAAGTGATTTTAGCTGAGAATTGACCCCACAGATCCTTGAAGGTTCTTTGGGAATGCTCTGCAGGGTTCATGTCCCAGCTGTCTCTTGAGAACTCGTGGAAAGTTCTGGAATTCATCTGTGGCTCCTCCTGCCAGGGATTCTCCAAAATCCCAGTTGGAAAAGTGAGGCTCGATGGTTTCCAGGGGTTTCTCCCTGCTGACAGCTCCTCTCCCCACGCTGGCTGTGCTCCTCATGGCGGGGTTTGTTTGGAGTGGGGAATGTTTATAGAAGTGGATAAATATTCCCTTTGTCTGCTCCGAGATGAAGAGGGGGGAAACAGGACTCAGAAAGGATGTTTTGTTTTCAGATGTGGCTGAATCCTCTCTCTTCTTTCTTCCTAAGAAAGAAAACCAACAAAAAAATCCAACAAAATAGAGCAAAAAAACCCCAATTTCAGTTGTTGCAGTGAAGCCAAATTTAAATCCATTTATAGGTGACCATAGGAGAGGTGCAGGGTGGTTCCATCCAGGCTGTGGCTCCTCTTGCACCTTCAAAAAGCACAATAATTTCTGTCCCCTGAAACCAAAAAGGACTTAAAAATCAAGACTTTTGGGCCTTACAGTTAAAAATGCATTTCAGTATGTGAATATCATAAATATATATAAAATACAGATTTCTCTGCTGCAGGTTTTACTTCTTTGATAATCTTTTATCACATAACTTAATTGGAAAATAAATATTATAAATGAAGGGTTCTGTACTTGCGCACTGTGGTTTGGCTGAGGTTGAGTTGTAATTTATCTCAGTTGAATTCCATAGGGAAAAACTGGGAAACACAAAGGAAAGACCAAGAAATTATCCCTCAGAATCCTGGGGGAATTTGTCCCTCAAAATCCTGAGGGAATTTTCCCCTCAAAATCCTGAGGGAATTTGTTCCACAAAATTCTGAGCTGGGTGCCCTGAAGGAGCAGATGATAGCAGTGGATTTTCTCAGTCATCCCAACAAAATGCTTTTTGTAAATTAAAAAAAAATAGAGAAGTGAATTGCATCGAATATTAGGAATAAATTAATAGAAATGGGTGAAAAAGTGAAAGACAGAGGCTCAGGAAAGGATTTTCCCAGGACATCAATTCCTTCCAGTGGCCATGACAAAGCCAATGGTATCCCAGATGGAAAAATCCCATTTTTATTTGGTTATTAAATGCCATTTATCATTTATTTGGTAAAAAAATGCCATTTTTATTTGGTTGATGGGGCAATTTTTCTACAAAGTTCATCACTTTTCAGCCAGTTGGGATTCCTCAATCCCACCTGGAATTCCATGCAGCAAATTCCACTCTACACCAGAGCAGGAAAAGCTGGAATTGCACAGGGAGCACCAAGGCTGCATTTAAGGAATGATGAGAGCTCTGCAGTTACCTGCTGAGATGTGAGGGATTAAATGTGTGCCCAAGAGGCAGAAAAAATGGGATTTGTTGTGTTTCCCTCGGTTCCTGTGGAAATTTGTGGCTGGAATTTTGTGTTCCAGCTCCTTCACAGAATCAGAGCTGCCTGAATTGTCAACCAACCCAACTTTTCAACAAATAAATAAATATTAACTTGGTGGTTTGGAGTTCCCAGTTCCCATGCTCAGACCTAAACCTCAAAATTATCTTTGTGCCCAAACATTTGCAGACAGGAGGGAAAATAAAACCCCTTAAATGGCTGATTTTATTAAAGAACATTCCCATTAAAATATTTGAGTGAATAAAGCTCATTCCTGCAGAACTAACAGTGTGTTTGAAGAATAAATCTTGGAGTATTTAGTGGAGATATTAAAAATTAATGGTTCCTGTCATTTTTACTTGCCTTTTGCCTCTTCTGTTTAGAAGAATCCTTTCCCTGCAGCTGGAAAACCTCAGAATGGATCTATGATGTGTCCATTACAAGATTTTACTCTCTGGAAATCCCACTGAGGTTTTCCTGGTGGTTTTTGTCCCTGTTACATGAAGATAACTCCCATTTTTTATGTTTAACATTCCCTTTTCAGGGGCATTTCCACTCTGCAGTGTGAGTTGTGTTCAAATTTAATAAATCAAGAAATCCACCTGTCATTTTGAGGTTCAAAAATACAATTCCAGACCTCACGTGTGTCAGTGTGAATTGTAGGGGATGGATCTTGGAAAACAATTGGGAAATTCCCTTTATTTATAGTGATAAATTATGACTAATTTAGAATAATAACAATAACAGCAATAATAAATTTGCATATTAATTGAATAGTGATTATTATAAATCAATTACTAAATGTTAGAATAATTAAACATTAAGGATTAATTATAAAGTAGTAGGATTTATTTTATCATTATGAATAATTATAATATTAATTTCATTTCTCATGATGATTTCATTTCCCACAATAGGCAGGTTGGGTTTTTAAAGGTGTCCTTGGGGTGGTGGGGGCAGAAATTGTTCTCAGATGACCAAAAAAATTGAATTCCTCAGGAAACCTCTGTGGTTTTGTTCTGATGGGACTTTTCCAGCTGCAGAATGTGGGATTGAGATCCCAAAAGGTGCTTTTTTTTTTTTTTTTAAGCAGGAGCTGTGCCAGCCTTTGGAATTCTGTGGGTTTGTAGCAAACACCCCCCAAGCACAGGAACATGAATTCCAGGGACTGGGTTTGATTGCTGGGGGGTTTTAGGAGCACTTTGGGGGATGCTGCCCATGCAATAAATTGGAATTTGGTCTCTTTTCCTGCAGAGGGATCCCAGAGCTCGGTGTCAGCCTCCAGTGAGCTGCAGCAGAACCAGCCCCAGGCCCTGCACTACGCCCTGGCCAACGCCCAGCAGGTCCAGATCCACCAGATCGGAGAGGATGGACAAGTGCAAGTAGTATGTGCTCACCTTTCCTACCCCCTGCTGCAGCTGCAGGGGCAGGCTGGGGGCAATCACAGCCTGCCAGCACTTAAAGTGTCCACAAAACAAATGCTGGAGGCTTATGGAAAAAAAAAAAAAAATAGAGTTACTTGGCAAAAAAATTCCCTGCAGGATTTGCTCACACAATCAATGCACTTTGGTTGTTATATAGAGAATTATCAGCCTGTTCCTGGCTGGGTTTACTGAGTGATTTATGCTTCAGAGGTAGTTCTGGTGTGATTCCACAATAAAATCACATTTATTTATTTGTTTTTCTGTAAAACTGCACTCACAGGCACTTTTGGACATCTGGGAGATGAGTCCTTCCCATGTGTGTTTGTTGAGCTCTGTGTCTATCAGTGAAAGTTCTAAATATTGACATTTTTTAAGGCTGACACTCCCACCACCACTCAGGCCTGATGGTTTTTATCTGTGGTTTTAGTACTCTGAAAAAAACCACCTTCACTTTAATTCTTGTGTCCCACAGGGCACTACAAGGATTGTTTGAAATTCAAATTCTTTTTAAGAAGTGTCCTCAGTGGAAGAATTCTCTTTGTGCAGGAACTGGGTGGAAATCTTCCTTTTCCACTTCACTTTTGCCATAACTTTTCAATATTATCCTGGGAATTTCTTTGTCTTTTGAATCCCATGTAGATTTTTAAAGTGGATTTTCCTATGGTCTGTGGGTGAGATTAAACTGGTGACTGAAAAGTACTTTTCAAGTCTTGAAAGACAAGATAGAAAGGAAAATTACATAAAATATGTGACTTTAAGAGAACAGAGGGCTTGTTTATAGATGGAAGTGATAAAAGCTTCCCTCATTAAAAGACCTGGACATATTAATTATCCTTCAAATTGTGGAATCCAGGGAAAAACCTGCTATAAATGGATCTTCTAAACATTCCATCTTTTTCCTGGGAGCACTGAGAGTTTGATGTGAAGGAGGGAAAGTGATTTTAATCTCCCCCTGGGCTGGGCAGTGCTATAATTTTCTCTGCAGCCCCTATTGTCAGAGGGACACTTTCAGTGTGGTTTTGCTCCCTATAAATAGGCAGTTTCCTTCCAAAGGAAATGAAACTGTTGGAAATAGAGGGATCTGTGTGTCTTTGAAAATCACAGGCAATTGTTCTTGTGTTATAAAATCAGAGGGGCCTTTGACAGAATTCCAAATGATTATCTTTCATCTCATGCAGGCATATTAAAATGAACACAAAGCTTTATAAAACCTCCAGGAGGTTATTTAGAATCCAATCTCCCCTCAGGTAAATCACAGTGGCTGGGCTGGGCAGGATGCACAAGGAATTCCAGCCACTCTTCTCCCTGCTGGCAGCAAATGGGACCAGGAGAGTGGTGGGAATGGGCAGCAATTCCAAATATTACAGGATTAAAACCATCAGGGCAGATTCTCACCGATATAAATCAGGGGACTTGCTCAAATTAATGATTTCCTGCCAGATCCCAGCAGCTGAGAGTCCTTGGCGTGGTCTGTGTGAGCAAAAATAGGTGGAAAATGAGATTAGAAACCTCACTCTTGGAGATATTGATTTTATTTTATTTACTGTTGGTATATCTGTTCTAAAACTGAGTTTTCCAGATATTTAAATTGAATTAAAGTTTCAGTCAACAAAGCAAGTCAACCCCAGTCAAAAAGGCAATAGAAAAATACAGTTGTTAGATATGGTGATGGTGATGATGATGATGATGATGATGATGCCTGTTTTCTTTCCCTAAAGTGGAAATGGCCCAGTCTTTGCTCCAAGCCCCTCTGGTTTTATTTCCATCCAGAGCTGGGGCAGTACAGGTGCATTTGGCATTTTTAAAGCTCCTCAATGGTTTCATTGCATGTTTTGCTTCTCTCCATGAAACTCTGCTGCCTGCAAGGCAGGAGCTGCTTCCTGGAGCTGTGATTTTCCTCTGATGCTCCTTGGTGTTTTCTTTTGTTGTGGATCCCACAGGGCCATCTCCACATAGCCCAAGTGCCCCAGGGAGAGCAGGTCCAGATCACGCAGGACAGCGAGGTGAGCAAAGCCTGGGGGCTCATGTGAAACCCTGAGGGCTGAGGGAAAAGGAGAAAATGGGCTGGAACCAGCAGAAAATGTGCTTTAGAACCTGCTGCTTCTGTCTCTGGGGTCTTGGGGCCTTCTTTTAAAATTGTTGTTATTATTTATATTTATTTTATTTTTATTATTTTTATTTATTGTCCGCTCCCTCATCAGCCAAAACAGCTCAGTGTGTGTTAATTGCTGCATAAGGCTGATGATCTTTGCAAATTTAGTACTGACAGAGTTTAATAGGAAATCAGGTGCTTGCAGTGCTTAAAAATGAAATTATTCTGTTTAGGTTGATGAACTAAATGTGGTCAGAACACTCAGGGCCTTTAATGGTTGAACAGAAGTTGGAGAAACCTTCAGCCACCAATTAATAAAGAAATATTCCAGAATGAATTTACCCTCCATTCCTGACCAGCTTATCTGGCACTGCAGTATTTTCACTTCTTAATTTTTTTTCCAGAAAAATAGTTCAGTGGAATGGGGATGGATAAATGGATATGGATAACTGGAAATGGATAAATTCAATCCTAAACCCTCCAATTTAGGCTCAGCTCCCAAATCCAGGTGGATTTCCCTGTGCATGTGCTGCAGTTATTGGTTATTAAAAATCTCCTGACTGCTAAAACTGCTCTTGGATTTTTGGTGCACTTTGTTTCAATGCAGAAGGAATAGAAAAATCAGGTTAAACATTAACACAGGCAACAATTTGAATCTGTCCCATTTCCCTGTCAGGGTTTTTCCCTTGCTGGGAAGTGGATCTGCCTGGCTTGGTTTAATCCCTGTCCAAAGAACCCAAATCACAGCTCATAAAACCACTTTGTGAAGGAATATTGTTAACACAGGCAGCTACTGGAGAATAAATATTATCATAAAAATTCTATAAATATTATACTTAAAGGCTTGTCCTTTGAAGGGCCTGTCAGGCCTTGAGAGGGAGAAGAAAGAATTAAAATATTCTGGCTCTAAAGTGTGGTGCTGCCATAAAACTGAAGGAGTTTTTGGGTAAAGAACCACAAAAAAACCTGATGATTCAGCAGAGATTGCTGGACTGGATCCTGAGGTTCCAGCACAGCCTGGATCCTTTGGCTCTTCTTGTCTGTGGGACTTTCAAAGGCTGCATTTGTCCCTGACAGATGAAAACATCTGGTTTTAAATTGATGACAATGTACACAAGTGAGAGAGGAGCTGCCAGCAGGAGAAACTGCACAAAAAAGGGGATTTTGTCCTCCAAAATGTGCTGCTTCACTGCAAGGCTCTTTTGGGAAGCTGCCTTTCCTTAATCCAAGTGTACTTTTGGAAAGACATCAGTGAGCATGTGAATAAAAACTTCATGTCATAAAGATTTCCTGATTGGACTTTGGAGCTTAAAATACTTTGATTTATTGAGGTTTATTATAATTATTATTGATGTAACCCCTGTAATAGAACTGTGTTGGTTTTCAGTATGGAATGAGGATAAATAAAAAGCAAATAGTAAATAGCTCTGCAACCTGTAAAAGTGTTAGATTGCTAATTCTGGGATAGTAAGGGCTGGATTTCAATTTGCAGGTTTATATAAAGAAGGAAAACCAAAAGTTTTAGCTCAGAAAAATTTTGCATAAAACCAAAAAAAAGCAAAACATGCTGGATGGGAAAGGTCCTTGCTGTTGAGGCTGAGTGGAGCTGGATTGCCTAAAGAATCTTCAGCAGAACTTTTGAAATTCACAGATTTCCTTCACACTGAAACAGATTTTTCTGCAGTTTTTGCAATTCCAAGCTTGTTCTGATTGTCCCTTCTCTCCTTTTGCAGGGGAACCTGCAGATCCACCAAGTGCACGTGGGGCAGGACGGGCAGGTAGGAGCAGCCCTGGGTGTCAGCAGCGTTTCCCTTGCTCTGTGATGAGGATTGGGATGATCCCCAGTTTTAGTGCCTGTTTGAAAGAGCAAACCTGCTCTGGTGATAGAAATAACTTGCAAAAGGATAAAACCTGATGGAGATATTTGATATTTGGCCCAGCTTGGTTCAGCATTCCTGCAGGATGTTTCTCCCTCCTTGGCCTGTCCCCTGGCCAAGGAGGAGCTGGGTTGAGGACAGAGTGCCCAGGGTGTTTCTGTCTCTCTCCTCAGTCCCCAGGAACCAACACTTATTGAAGGAATTACTCTTTTGATTTGCATTTTATCCTTTTCCATGCCATGGCTGTCCTGAGGAAGCAGATCTCCTCTTGTTCTTCTTGATGAGAGGTTTTATGAGGTGCTTCTGCAAGCAGCAGGTGAGGAAAAGCAGCTTTTCCTTGGCTGAGCAGTCACTGCCCATGGAACCCAGAAGTGCTCACATTTGAGCTCAGACACACTTAAAATGTTCAATTCTGCTAAAACAGAGCACTAAAACATCCTGCAAGAAGCTTCCAGGCCACATGAATCAGAGTGTGATTATTATTTTTATGTTTAGTGATGGTATATCTGTTTTAAAACTGTGTTTTCCAGATATTTAAATGGAATTAAGGTTTCAGTCAACAAAGCAAGTCAGATTCACCAGGAATTGTTTGGTTCCTGGTGAGTCTGAATAAATTGGGAGACATCTGGGATCTTGCCTGGGATGGAGGCTCTGCCATCAGCAGGGTTTCTGTTGCTTGAAATTTTTTAGTTATGGTTAATTTTTTGTGAATTTTTTAGTTATGGTTATTTCTTAGTGAATAAAAAACAGGATCAAGCAAATATTAAAGGGATTTTTAGCTCTGTTCTGCAGCAATTACTGAATCAGAGTGTGAGGAATTGTTTGGCTCCTGGTGAATCTGAATAACTTGGGAGACATTTGGGGTCCTGCTGGGATGGAGGCTCTGCCATCAGCAGGGTTGGGGGCTCAGAGGAGCCCCCAGCACTCTGAACTTGGCAGTATTTGGATTTTAACAAGAAAATGAACGCCTGGAAATTTTCTTTGCTCAGGGCTGCATCAGAGGGGCTTTTGCAGGAGTGAATCTTGGAAAGGTGATTTTTTGGAGATGTTATTTTGGTATTTTTGGGTTTTTTTTCCTTCTCTGTGAAGTATTGCTGTCCAAATTGCACCTTAATATTGGGTAGGTTTATATCTCTCTGAGTGTGGCACATAGATTAAACTGAATTTATTTGTAATTAAAACCTCACAGCATTATTTTCCCCTTGCATTTTCTATTCCTGTGGAAATTTGTGTGTCCATGTGTCTGTGCATGCACAGGGCTGTGTCATGGATGTGAGACAGGGAAGAAAACCATGATTAATGATCTTTCCTGGGGTTTAAGTGATGTTATCTGTCTATCTGTACTATCACTCAGATTTGGAATAACCTCTCTCCTGCCTCAGTGGTTGTTGGTTGTACACACATGATGGGAAATCAGTTTGACATCCAGGTTTTAGGGAACTTTTTTTTAACTATCTGTGCTCTGAGCTCTGCTTTTAAACTTTGGTTAGAACAAAGGATGAAGTGCTGGGTTTTTGCTTTTTCCTCACTCACTCAGCTGCATTTTGGTGTAAAAGAACTTTAGTGCCTTGAGCATCACCAGGAGCATTCCCAGGAACCCTCAGCTCCTCTGGAAGTATTTGCTGGGAAATTGGTATTTTTATTAGATTAAAAACCAGGAGCAAGCAGAGATTTGGGGGATTTTTAGCATTAATTAGTGAAAGCTTCAACAGCAGCTGAAGCACTGGAGGGGGGTGAGCAGAGGGGAGTTCTGGGGCTGCTGTGTGGGACCTGTGAGCCCCCAGAACTGCCCAGCAGAAGGAGTTAAACCAGCTCAGCTAAACCCTGCTGGTGGTTTAAGGCTGGGAGCTGGAGCTGATCCCTTTTCCTTGGCACCAGAAGTGGGATGAGAGCAGGGAACGTGGCCTGGGATGAGGGGAGGCAAACACAGCACAAAGCAGCAGCTTCCACTCAGCTGCTCCAAGAAACTCCTGGAATTTTCCCACCTGTCCATTATTTTCCAAGCTTTTTTCCTGGATCTTTTGAAGCCTAATATGGATAATCAGGAATAACGTGGGGCTTCTGTGGCTGAGTGTTTTCAGCTGAATAATAAATATATCCTCAGTAAAGACTGAATCTGAGCCTGGCTGCTGAATGCTCCCTGGGAATATTTCCCAGTGGAAATTCCTGTTTTCCGTGATTTTCTGGGCACAGAGCAGGTGCTGGGGGTTCCCCTGTGCAGGTGAGGTTTGGTGCTGCAGCTTCTCCATCCCAATTCCAAGTGAAAGGTCCCCAAAGCAGGAAATTGGGAAGTTCCTGGGAGCTGAGGCAGAAAACAGCACAAACCTTGGTGAGATGTTAGCAGGGAAATCTCCAAGGTGCCAAAGGTGCTCAGGTGCCAAATCTTGGCTTTTCTGCAGAATTCTGATTGTAACTTTCCCCCCCTCTTGCCTTCTGTGTCCTGGTGGCTGCTCTGAGCTCAGATTTTGTTTTTCTGGCATCCCTGTGCATGGAATGAATGAAATCATTCCAGAGGAGCTCTGTCTACCTCCACATGTGTTCTATTAGCTGGAAGTTTCAGATTTCAGTGCACGTTTAATAAAAACCCCAAACTGCAAAAATAATTAAAGCTTCACATTAGCTGAGCCTTGAAACCTCAGAAAAGTGGGAATTTCTTTTTTTTCTTTTTGCATTTTATCCTTAGGAATTACCAGAAATTTTCACTTTTGTCTCCTCTGATTACCTGCTCTGCTTCTTCCCCACCTTCATCTTTTTTTCCTTGGAGTTTTGGCCATCCCAGGAAATGTTCAGTGTGTCCTGTGGCTCAGGGATACACCTGGGATATAAAAGCCAGGACAATTCCAGGAATTTCCCACTCTTTAATTCTGTTTTTTAGCCATTCCATGTTATACACCCTCACTGCCAGTGTTTCTCCAATTTAGGGATTAATTAAATGGCACCAGGGAAATGGTCTTTAATTATTGCCTGGTTCTTAAATGGAAAAGTTGATGTCTTTTAAAATCTAAAATGGGATTGTGTGTGTTCAGGGAGAGCCAACGATTTGTTCTGCTGCAGGAATGAAAAACTGGGGACAATTGCAGCATTTAATTCACTGTGGGGGAGTGGGATGGGACTGGCAGGGAAAAACCAGTAAAGAGTGCAAAGAGCTTTTGGAGGAGATAAATCTGCAGGACTGCTTCTGCCAGGTTGTTTTTCCAAAAAAAAAAAAAAAATTAGGATTTTGTGAATTGTGGACACAAGAGTGTCCCAGGTGAGCCTGGAACCAGAGGGGTCTCTGGAGAGAGGGAGGGGATCCCATCCCACCCTTCTGCTCTTGGATCAGGGCTTGGATGCAGCAGGAATTGCATTTTCCTTCCCTGAACTTTGCCTCTGATAACTTCAATAATACAGTGTTATCCAAACCAGAATATATTGTCCTAAAACTTAATATATCACCCCAGACTGAATATATTATCCCAAAAATCAATGTTAATTTTTAACAATGTTACATGTCGTTAATGTTAATTTTTGAGTTCAGAGTTTTCCACTCCCAGACCTGTTTATTCCCATGTTTTTATTCCAGTCTGGAGCAGGGATCCATTGGCACTCCCTTGAAGTAATTTCAGCCTCTCAAAATTGACCTTTATTTCATTTACCAGGATGGATAAATATTCTCAGAGACTTCTTTTCCAGATATTAAAATATTATTAAAATATGGCTATTTAAATTATCCAAAAATAAGACAAAAACTTTCTAATGCAATTTTTAACTTGCACAAATTTAATTTGCACAAATTATATACAAATTTAATTTTGATATAATTCATTTAATTGGAATATTTTAGATTTAAATACACTGCAATGCTTTATTTGAGTTGCTCAGTCACAAATTAATCCAAGGGAGGAATTTTTTCCCTCTCCCCAATCCAGGAGCAGCAGAGGGCAGTAGCATTAAGATGATGCTGAGCTGTTTTCTGAAGGAATGAGAGGGAATTTGGAGGGGGGGAAATGTGGAAATTCTGTGCTCCTACTGCTGCTGTGGAATTCCAAAAGGTTTTCCCAGTTCCAGCACAGCTCCTGGAATAACACACATGGAGAAATATTTGTTACAAGAAAAAAATTCAATTAAAAACTCAGTGCAGCTCAGCTGGAGCTTAAAAACTCCTTGACTGGTTTGGAAAGAAATTAATTATTATTTTGAACTGATGTTGCTTCAGGAATTGTTGTAATTTGTCCTAAATTTGCTCCTGGTTTTAGGAGCAAAAAGGAAAAGAAGAGTTTGGAAACAATTCTGCTTTGTGCAAACTCCCTGTGAAATCCCAGAGTATTTATGGAAACTCTATTTATGGATAAACAAAAGTGTTTAAATACTTAATTATACTTAAATAGAAGCATTTTACAGGCAAGATTTTTTTGGGTTTTCTTGAGGATTTTTGTGCACAAACTTTTTGACTTGGTGTTCATAGAGCTGGTCCCCACTTTGTCCCTCAGAGTAATTAATCCAAAACACAAAACTCCCCCTATTTAGTTCTGAAAGCTTAATTTTTAGGTAAAGTAGTATTTTAGCAAATGAAAATGGATAAATTTTCTTTTAAAGCAGTCCTAAAACTTAGGATTAAAAAAGGTTTGAGGGAAACTTCTCTGACTTGGTGATCAGCACCATCCAAAATATCTCCAGGAAAATTAATGTTGTGAGGAAAACAGGAATATTTCTGTTAAATCTGGCTTAAAAATGAAGTGTAATAAAATATTTATGTATACATATGTGCATGTAACACAGATTTATGCATGATTAATTTGTAGTTTCACTGCAGAATTTAGGATGGGTTTGGAGAAAGTTTGCACTTGATTTGGAAGCTTAAAACAGGATCAGACAGTGCCCAGGAGGATAAAAACTGAAACAAATTGGGCCCATTAAATATTATTATTATTATTATTATTATTATTATTATTATTATTATTATTATTATTATTATTATCATTATTATTATTGTTGTTGTTGTTGTTATTACTACTACTACTATTATTACTACTACTATTATTATTACTATTATTATTATTATTATTACCACCAATACCAATATTATTACCACCATTATCATAATAATCATCATGATAATAATTATGTTATTTCAGTGATTTTGTTTTTATTATTAATTAATTAAAATTTTTATTAATTTTAATTATTTAAATATATTAAGTAATTATATTATAATTATGAGTAATAATTTAATTCTAACTGATAGAATTCCTCTACCCCAGCACAAAGGACAGACCTGCAGTGACACCCAACCTGTTTGATATCAAACAGGAATTTATTTTATGTCTTTTTTCCATTTGTGGAAGGTTCTGGCTGCTGGGAAGAATGAGCAGAGGTGATTTGTTAATCTGTTACAGGCAGTTCTTTGATAGTCCCTCAGTTCCCAGTGATCTGTTCTTGTAAAACAAGATTTTTTAATGAAGCCTTTGGAAAAGGAGAATATTTTCTGCCTGTTTTTTGATTTTTCTCCTCAGAGAAAGTGGGTTTGTTCCATTAAAATTCCATTCAAGCAGACAGGAGCATTTATAATGCTCCAAAGAATACCTTCTCTATTTTGGAGTATATTATGTTCTTTATTCACCCAAATCTTGTTTTAATATTGCTGTAAACTTAATAAGAAGCGATGAGATAGGAAGTGATAATCTTTTAAATATAAGGAAAAATCATTTTCTCCACCTTGATAGGAGGCAGAGGTCTAAGCTGCCTCTTATTAGAGCTGTTGCTAATAAAAATCTCTGCTTGTAGGCTGGCAGTGCTCACAAAGCTATCAGGGCTCATCTGGAGAAATCATTTCTTTTTTGTTTTGTTTATATTTTTTTCCTGCTCTTCATTTATGATTTTTCTCATCACGTGATGCCAGCCCTGTCCTGGTGCTCCACATTTCCTTATCCCATCCCTGTGCTCCACTCTCGTTCCTTTGGAATTTTTGGGGTGTCTGGAGCATGCCCTGCTTGGGAATCACTGTCCACATCCCAGCCCCAAGGCAGGGGGGATTTGGGGATGTTTAGGCTGGAGAAAAGGAGCTCAGGGGAAATTCCCTCTCCCTTCCCTCTCCAGGAAGCCCCCCAGGGAATCAGGGGAGTTCAGGGCTCCCACACTTTGTGTGGCAGGGCTCAATGGCAGTTTGGGCTGGTCCCAGCTTTGGGAATCTGTGATGACTGAAAATGGGAAATGACTCCTCTTTTTCATCTCCTCTCTGTTAAAAAAGTGGATTTTTGCCAACTTTGGGCACCAAACCATCCCTTTTAAAAATTGTACCCCAGCTGAAGGATCAGTTTCTCTTTTTCATAGCAAACCTGTGTGATTTACAGAGATTTTGAGCAAGGCAGTGTTAAATCCAGGGAAATTTGACAGTTGATTGACTTTTGTTTGTGTTCAGAGATTTAATCCTTCACGTAGTTCAACTCCATTTCCAGGCCAACTTTCCAGAATCTTTCAAATATTTCAAACTAGCTGAGCAATAAATAAATGTTATCTACAGAATTCTGATAAACTGAAGAAGGATGATCCAAGATCCTGAATTTGGGATTAGGTTTGCACATCTATTAAAATAAAACCCTACCAGATGAGCACTTCAAGATGCTTAAAGATGATCCTCAGTTGTTTTGTGAAGGAATGAGGAGGGCATTTGGAGAAATGAGCTGCTCCTTGATTTAGACATTAAAATTCCCCCTCAGCAGCCCAGTTTTAATTCCTGCTCTCAGCTGCTGTTTTAATTAGCTGGGATAGATTTCCTTCATTCAGGGAGGAACATTTGGAAAGTCTGCTTGGAAAACCATCCTCTGTAGGCATTTCTTTGGTGTTCTGTGACCAGAATTCCTCTTGTGGAGTGAGGATGTGAGTGCTGAACTTGCTGTGTTTGGTTCCCAGTCTGCTGGGATTAATTGGCTCCTGCTCCATCAATTATCCACTCAGAGCTATCAGTTCCTGCCCAGGCTGGAAGCAAAAGCAGAGCTGCTTCAGCCACTTTGCCTTTGATACAAACTCTGGGCTCCCACCAGGCCTGACTGAATGAATCTCTTTGAAAACTTGCCTTTTGATTTTATTTTTAATTTTTTTTTTTTAATAACAACTATTTTTGTTCCTGAAATCTGTCACTCTGGAATGTTGCTAAATGTTTGTGTTAAGCAGCACGAGGGAGTTCAGCAGGAGGAAGTGTTGGGATTATTGAATTTCCAGTTAACTCTTGTGGGAGAGGTGGCACTGCACAGGAGAGGTGCCAGGGGAATCTGGACAGGGTCAGGGTGACAGGACACAGGGAATGGCTTCAAACTAAAGGAGGGACAGTTTAGATGGGATATTTGGGATAAACCCTTCCCTGGCAGGGTGGGCAGCCCTGGCACAGGGTGCCCAGAGCAGCTGTGGCTGCCCCTGGATCCCTGGCAGTGCCCAAGGCCAGGCTGGACACGGGTTTGGAGCCACCTGGGATGGTGGAAGGTGTCCCTGCCGTGGCAGGGGTGGGAACAATGTGGATTTTAAGGTCCCCTCCAACCCAGCCAATCCTGGGATTCTCTGAAATCCAGCCCAGCCTGTCCTGCATTGAGTTTGTGGGGGGTTTGGGATGCCCCAAATTCAGCCAGAGGCAAACACCAGCAGGTGTGAGAGCTGGGAGGGGAAAATGCTGAGATTTTAGGAAAAAGTCCTAAAAATTATTAGGAATTCCCTAAATTATTAGGAGTGTGTTGGGAGATTTTTGGTCTTTGATTCAGGTCAAGGCCTCACTTTCTTCTGTTCTTTTGGAAAATATCATTATACAGAACATTTTTCAGCTACTTCAGTTGTAAAAGTCTTCATTAGAGATGCTCCATTGTGAAGATTTAATTTAGAGGCTTTTCTTTTCTTTGATGTCCTTTCAAAGGTTAAGATGATTTTATTCAAGGTGGGGTTATTTTATGGAACAAATCAAATCCTTTCATTTTCCATGTGTTGAGTAATGCCTTGTTCATTTTAATGGGAAGCCAGTGGAATCCATTTGGAGTCTGCTGTCAAAGTTGATTTCTTTCAACCTCTGTCCCTGATCTTTAAAAGAGCAGAATTTGGTCTCACTGATGACAGTTGGATAATGAAAAAGGAATGACAGCCCTCCAGAGCCAGAGCTTTCCAGAGTGAACATTCCATGTTTTTAACAGTTTTAATCATATTTCCTGTTCCATTAATCAGGCTGAGCCAGATTGTTTTGTAAGTATTTATTGTTAGGTTGTTTTTTCCCTTGCCTGAAATATCAAATAGGAAGGGTTTTCCTTTCAGCCTCATATCTCAGATAAATATAAATGATCAAATTACAACAGTGGGATCCCACTTCCCAGACTTTGTCAATACTGAGATTTTGACATTCCTAATTTCCACTCCTTAAATTATTGACATTTCCAAGGAAATCTGGGGGTTTAATCTCTTCAGAATTTTCTATAAGGAAAACTCAAATCCTTTTAACTGTGGATTAGTGTATAAGTGTAAAAAAGGGAAGTAAATTCCTAAAGAAAATCAATGATATTTAAATTATTCCCTAGTAGTGCATAAGATCTCTTTAAGTCTGTTTTGCTTAGATGGGAAAACATGAATTAGAAGTTGATTTTCCCAATGATTCTGCATCCATGGCATCCATCAGCCCTTAATCCAAACATTTCCAAGCACTGATGATGAAGAAAAGGACTTTAAAAGTCACATTCTTGAGCCATTGGGCTGTGCTTTGTTAGCCAGACCTTGCTGTCAGTACAAGAAGTGCCATTCCTTGGGAATTTTTTCTGAATTCATTCAAATGCCAGATGAATTCCAAATGTTGATTTTGTGAGGGATGGTGTTTTCTGTGTCAAGGCAAACATTTTATTAAAATGATAAATGGCTTTGTCATCTGTTTGCATTTTGCCTGTAATTATGATTAAAGCAGAAATTGGTGCAAAATGTTTGAATGAACTAAAAATCGCTGGGTTCTTTTTGACCCAGCAGAGTGCAAAAAGCAAAAGCTACAAAAATTCCCAGACTTCCTTTTTTTTTTTTCCTAATTTGGAAAGTTATTTGTTTCAGGGAGGAAAACCTGCAATATCATGGAATCATGGAATGCTTTGGGATGAGGGGATTTAAGGGGATTGAGTTCCACCCCTGCCATGGGTGCTTTCCATTATCCCAGATTTTTCCAACCTGCCCTTGGGCACTTCCAAGGATGGGACATCCAAAACTTCTCTGGGAAGCAGTAAAAGTAGGGAAATATGGTAGCAAAACTGCAAAAATAATTTATCAATATCCAGCCTCAGATAGATCAGAATTAAATATTCTGTGAGGGGAAAAATGAAAGTAAAAATTATTTTCTGCATTAAAAAATAATTTAAAATCCAGTTGGCTTCAGAATCATCCTAAAAAAGGAGGAGTGATTTGGGAGCAGCTGCCTGGGATGTGTTTGGCTCCATGCTCCATTAAATTTTATGGCTGATCTGACATTATCTGCTCCAGAGGATCCTGGCAGGAATCAGCCATTCCAGGCTCTGTTCAGAACTCTGTGTTCAGCCTCCTCCTTGGAGCTGGGGTTCAGGTGGGCTCAGGTGTGTGCCCTGCTCAGCTGTGTGCAGCTGGAATGAAAATCCCAGGAAAACAGCACCACTCCTGGCATTTTGTGACCTATTCCTAGAGAAAATTGCTTTAAAATTCAGCTTTTCCCCTCATCTCTGCAGTTCTGGGCAGTGCAAAGATCTGAGTGTAACAAAGAGGAGAATTATTGGGAGAATTAAAGGAAAAAATTGGGAGCAACAATTCTCATTGTTTTTTCTGACCAATGAACAGGTGCTGCATGGAATTCAAAGGAGAATTTGAGGGAATATTTGGTGTCAGGACTCGCTGTGCTGCTCCAATTAAACCAAAATATTTTGTCTTGCTGAGCAAAGTTTGACAATTAATTAAATGAGCTGGAGGTTAGCACAGAGTGGGATCCTGGAGCATCCCAGGGAATTCACATTCCTCAGCAAGGGAGGTGATTCTGGCTGGGATATTTTGGAATACAAACATTTACTAAGCACTCAAACCATCACAGCAGAGTTCAGGCCAGCCCTTGTCAGTGATCAATAAAAATGATGTTCCCTCCATTAGGAAATCCTGGAAATATGTAACACTTAAATAGAGATTTGTGGATATAAGAGAATTTGGGGGGTGAATTCCAAAGAAAAAGCCCAGGGTTTGTTTGTGGGGTTGGATTCAGTGCTGGCAGGCAGCAGGAGCTTTTGGGTTTGGGAGCTGACAGAGTTTTCTGGGTTGACAGAAGCCAGTTCTTTGGTTTTACCCAGATTTTTTGTGTGAATACCTTGTTCTGCATTCAAATTTTCAAGTTGATTTAGAATTATTTTGATGCTGGAGTTGTTTTACCTGTGGAAAGCCAGGTAAAAAACTGATTTTCTTCTCTTAGGATTATCTAGAACTGCCTTGAGAATGAGCTTGAATAAACCCTTCATTTTTATCCTGTTCTTTGACCTTTCTCAGCTGCTCTTTTCAGGTCAAACCTCAGACTTTCTCCACTCCTACATTTTATTTACAATATTCATCCATATGTTTAATCAGGGCTTGGTTTCTCCCTCAGGAGGGTCTTTGGCATCTTTTTTCTTGAGTTGCTCCAGGAAAAATTTGGCTCCTGAAGGGTCTTCCTGTGTTGGTTTGGTTCCCCTGCCATTCCTGCTGGAATTCCTGATGGAATTCCTGCTGCTTTCAGCTGGAAATTCCTGGCCATGCTGGCTTTGGACTCTGCTTGTGCCACTTTTAGGGGACAGCTCCCAAAGACCTCCCAGCTTTTTGTAAATTCACAAATTTGGGATTTGGGCAGCTCCTGTCTGTGGTGATTCCAGGGAAAACCTTTGATCCCAGAAAGGTTCTGGCACAGCAGCACAGATGTGATCTCACATGATGACCTCATGTAAAAATCACCACGTTGGAAAGAGATCAGGAAACACCAGGATGCCACTGGGATTCTTCCTGCTCCTTTTCCACGTGCTGCTTTGATATTCCCGTGCTGCTTTGATATTCCCGTGCTGGTGGTGTTTCCACTGAATTATTTGAGGTTGTTTTCCTCATCTAGATCAGATTTTTCATCATAAATCAGCCCTGTCATGTTCTATAATCAGTCCTTCTCCCACAGCTTCACTTGGGAGCGATGTGAGAGCTCCAAAATCTTTATTTCAGGAAAAATCTGTATTATGCCAGCTCCCCCTCTCCACCAGCAAGGTGCAATATTTGGGGGACAGCACTTTTAAAAGCTGAATTTTTGGGGACAAAATACACAGGGTGATGGTTATTTTGAGTTTTTCTTGTGAAGCCAACTTGGAACAAGAAATACAATTTTAAAAAAGCCCAGCCCAAATGTGCACATGTGATTTTTCAAGGATTTGATTGATGCCTGAATTCCATGTGGTCCAAGGCATACAAGAAAAATTGAGGGATATCCTCAGTGGGAGAGCAGAGGATGTGAAACACGCACTGGAGTGAAAATTTGGTACAGGAGAAAGTTGAAACAAGAATGGACTGATCCCAGCTCCAGGGAATAGGGCTGGGCAGGACTTGATGCTTTGGACACACTTGAGCCACTTAATTTTCTTTTAAAAGAAAGAAAAGGAAAGGAGAAGGTAACTGAGAAATTGGGTCAGAGAGAGGGGAGCAGTGCTGCATTCCAGGAGCATCTGAAACACCAGGAGATGCAGTTTTACCCTCTAAGGCAGGAGGTGCTAAAAGTGGCTGAAATCACAGAAACCCTGGGACTGAGCAAAATCCCACAAGTGTTTGTTCAGTTCTGAAGGGGTTTTATTGTTTCTGTGGTGAGAGATGAGGTTGTGATAACGAGCTCAAGGAAGAGCCTCAGGAGCAAAAAGCTCTTAAGAACACTGGGGTTTTCCATCAAAACAAGGCACTGGGTTAGGGATAAAACTGTGCCTGCAGCTCCAGAATCATGGAATGGTTTAAGCTGGAAGGGACCTTAAAATTCATCCTGCTCTACCCCTGCCATGGCAGGGACACCTTCCGCTGTCCCAGGCTGCTCCAGCCTGGCCTTGGGCACTGCCAGGATCCTGGAGCAGCCACAGCTGCTCTGGGAATTCCATCCCAGTCCCTCCCCACCCTCACAGGGAACAATTCCTTCCCAAAATCCCATCTATCCCTGCATTCTTTCAGTTTAAACCCATTTCCCTCATCCTGTCATTCCATGCCCTTGTCCAAGTCCCTCTCCAGCTCCCTTTAGGTGCTGGAAGGCTGCTGGGCTCGAGGAGGAATTCCAAATACTCCAGGAAAAAGGACCTGGAGCCACAAACCACGTGGATCAAAGAGCTGGAGCTGAGCAGAAATAGATTTGTGAAATATTTCATTTGGAATAATCCAGCAGCTCTTCCTCCTCACGAGGACAGGGGGGTCACAACAACATCCCCTGAGAGGCACAATTATATTTTTATTTGTGTTTTAATCGCTTTAAACCAGACAGTTTTGTCAGATTCTCATTGGAGCTCAGCTCAAGCCCTGTTGAGTTTTGCAGCCTGGTTTTGCTCACACAGAGCAGCCATGGCCAAGGGACAGCCCAGGGGGACAGTTGGGGCTGCCAGAAGGATTTCTGGCCTGGGTTCGTGTTTGTTGGGATCTGTAGTGTTGGGTTAGAAAAATCTCAGTTGAGCCTGAGCAGCGCTGTCACTATTTTGGAAGCGCTCTCAGATGGGAGGGGTGCTAAATAATGCTCTGGAATGGTGGTCAGTGCTCTGGGAAGGGCCCCACAGATGAGGCAGGGGGTGCTGGGGGGTTTCAAGCCAGGATGTCCAGGCTGGACACAGGGAGAGGTCTGGAGGCAGAAGGAAAGGGGGATCCTGGAGCAGGGTGAGCCTGGGGCAGAGGCAAGTGAAAGCAGGGAGGAGGAAGGAAGGAAGGAGCACTGATTTTCCATGGGTTCAAAAGAGGTTTGAAATCTCTTTGGAAAGCCCCTGAGTTTAAAGTTTCACAAAGGGACCAGGAAGAAATCTCCATGGAAGGCAGCAAATCCGTGGGTTGGATGTGGAAGCCCTTTGGAGAAGCTCAGCAGAGGGTGCAGAAGGGTCACCCTGGAGGTGTAGCTGCCACTCCTGGGCTGGCCTAGACAGGGGAGAGATGCAGAACAGATTCCTGTGTCTGGATCAGCAGCCAAGGAATGCGAGGCATAAAGATAACTTGTGGGATAATTATAAATCCATGAATTCTTCACCCTGCTCCCCTCAAAGCAATGAAGCACAGGAAGCACCAGGACTGAGACAGGACCAGAGTGGTGTAAAATTTCTGCCTGGTTATATTTTACCTCAGTGTAATCAGGAGCCAGAGCTCAGGAACTGGGGTGTGGAGTTGGTATAGAATCAGGAACTGGGGTGTGGAATTGGTGTAAAATGAGGAGCTGGGATATGGAGTTGGTATAAAATAATTGTTCACCAGCGCAGTGGAAAGGAGGAGGAGGGTTTGGCTGTGCTGCAGCTCTGGGAAAAGTTTCCATGCTGCACTGGGAGAGCCCAGCTGAGGCCTGGCCATGAGGTGGTACTGCCAAGGAGAGCAGATGGGTGATAGCCCGGTGGAATATGGAGATTGCTGTTTTGACTGCTGCTCCAGGGTTCCCAGTGAAGCACAGAACTGGGAGACACTGGATGTTTGCAGCCGTTGTTCCTGGAGCTTTTGCCAAGAGCTCAGTGGAACAAAGAGCAGAGTTAAATTTAGTCCATGACAACCTGATCAAAACCAACCCCAGAAAGGCAAAGCCTGTCCAGCTCCAGGCCCAGCGTGGCCTCTGGAGCTGCCAGAGCTACCACAGGGTTGGGATCTTGTGGAAAATCCTTCCAGCTCTTGCAGCAGGAGGCTCGAGGCAGCTGCTCTGCTGCTCTCCTTTGTCAGTGTGAGCTCAGCAGGCCTGGGAATGCCTAAAGATTTTATTTGAGGTAGAAACCCAGGGGTTTTGTGGAATGGGTTCATTGGAAAGGACCTTAAAATTCATCTCGTTCCACCCCTGCTATGGCAGGGACATCTTCCACCATCCCAGGGTGCTCCAAGCCCTTTCCAGCCTGGCCTTGGGCACTGCCAGGGATCCAGGGGCAGCCACAGCTGCTCTGGGCACCTGTGCCAGGGCCTGCCCACCCTGCCAGGGAACAATTCCTTCCCAAAATCCCACCTAACCCTGCCCTCTGGCAGTTTAAAGCCACCCTTTCCATGGGGAAATTCCTGCTGATGTCCACCCTGAGCCTGCCCTGGCCCAGCCTGAGGCTGCTCCCTCTCCTCCCTGTTCCTTGGGAGCAGAGCCTGACCCCCCAGCTGTCCCTTCCTGTCAGGAATTTTTAGGGAGCAGAAAGCCCCCCCAGAGCCCCTTTTCCCCCTCATGGCTCCAGCAGTGGCACAGAGCATTTTCCTTTTCAAACACAAAAGCTGCAGTGAATATTCTGTGTTGTGTTGGTGCTGGGGCTGAAAGGTGCTGGAATTGCTGCTCAGCTGGAAGGTGCTGGAATTGCTGCCCAGCTGGAAGGTGCTGGAATTGCTGCTCAGTTGGAAGGTGCTGGGGGTGCTGCTCAGCTGGAAGGTGCTGGAATTGGTGCTCAGCTGGAAGGTGCTGGGAGTGCTGCCCAGCTGGGCGTTGGGGATGTGATGTTCAGGCCTTGGAACAGCTGGGCTGGAGCCTGGGCAAGGTGCTGGGAAAGGCTTCCTTCATCACAGAGCCAGCTGGACAGGACAGCCCTTGCTCCAGCAGTGGTGTCAGCACAGAGGGAGCACAAACCACCACACGAAGCCCAGCTCCTTCCATTTTCCCCTTGAGCTGATCCTTTCGTGGAGGAGAACCAGCCCTGCCAGCTGTGCACAACCACCTGTGTTATGCTGTCACTTTTTGTGCTGCCTGCCTCTCCTCAGGAGGAGAAGATGACACTTCTGGAGGCCTTCAGCCTTCATTTGTCCCCTCTAACGAGATCAGGCTGGCACTGAATATTTCCCCTTGTTTTGTGTCAATTAACACCGGGAGGTTGCTCTCTGAGCAGCCTGGGACAGCCTTTATCTCCTGCATCTCCAGGGCCGTGTTTGTGCATCAATATTTGTCAGGAATTGTCTTCCCCACAATTATCTGTGGAGCAGATTTTCTTCATTAGGCCCAGCAGTGCTGGAAGATGCAGGATTTCACAAGAGAGTAAACAAAGTTGGGTTTGTGGTGGGGCACTGGCCCCACGTTCCTGTCAGTCCTGTGGTTCTCATTCCTCCTCGCTGGAGCGGGCAGGGTGAGGATGGGAGACACCACAAAGCTCTCAGCATTTCAGAGGGAATCATTCCTTTCTTGGAATCAGTTTAATGGAAAACCAGCATCCAACCTGATGAGAAAAACGTGCAAAAAAACCTTTTCTTCCTTCTCTTTTTTGCCTCCTTGAAATGGTTTTTTTTCCAGATTATTTTTAGCCGTGAGCACTTTGAGAAAGCTTTGAAACCTCAGAGTTGTAACATTTGTGGAATTAGAGCACTTGGAGGAGGTTGGTTTTTTTTTTAAGGAGCAGTAAAGTTCCAGCCAATTAGAAAAGAAAATTATTTGTGTCTGGGATAGTTTGCTTTAGATTTTAAACAATTTCTGCAGCTTATAGAGGGTTAGGAAGTGGTTGGATTTTCTTCTGAAGAGGTAGAACATCCTTTTTAATATATTTCACAGCAACATCAGATGTTAAAAATGTAAGAGGGTTTCTAGGTCAGCAGAGCACTCAGCACTCCCTGGTTTTGCATGAAGCACTCGGTTATATTCTCTCACATCTTCCTCACTTACTCTGTCATTCCTTGGATGTTTGCTCTTGATGATTTCAAAACACTGAACAAGTGAAAACCACGAGTTCTTCACCAGTCCAGTGAAGATCAATTCAGTGACTCTCATTTGTAAGAGAAATATTGACACACCTTGTTGTTTTAGGACTTGGATTTATGGTTCTTGGGGATGGAATCCATTCCTTAATGCCATATAATCCATGGAGTGTTGGCCACAAAGCCAAAAATTGCTTCTGCTGCCACTGCAAAGTAACTTGAGAAAAGTCCCCTCACTGATGGTCTGAGGGAGAACAGCCACCAAAAGTAGTCACACAAAAAAATTAGGTTGTTACTGCATTGTGGGGCTTCTTAATATGTGATATTTTATCAGTTTGAAAGCTGAATCAGTCCAAAAATGTACACATAAAACATGAACCCACACAGTGTGCAGCCTATGGCAGGGAGTGAGGATTTAGTTTGGATTTTAGGAAAATTCCCATATGGAGGAGGTTGTAAAACAGCTTCTGTGGGCAACCCTGGGCAATGGAGGATTCCCCATCCCTGGAAGTGTGAAAAAAACATGGCTGTGGCACTTGGGACAGGGTTAGTGCTGCTGGGTGATGGTTGGTGTTTTCCACTCTTAACCATTCCATGATTCTCTGATTATTGTCCTTGAATTCATTTGCCCAGGTGGGATTCATTCTGGCAATTTGAAGGAATTTGGGGGCAAAACTGGTATTTTATAGAAAAATTGAAATGCTAACATTTCTGACTCTGGAAGGGACCTTGATGCTGCTCTACCCCAAATTTCTGGGCTTCCCTGGTGCTTTGAGTTTGGTGATGTGACCCTGTTAATAATCAGGAGATTGTTCATCTGAGTTCCACTTTTGAGTGGGATTTTTCTCTCTGAGTGTTCAGAACCAGTTTTTAACTCCATATCATTATCCCTGGATTTTATGCAGCAGTGAAAAGAGAGCTGGAGGTTGTTCTGTGCCAGCTGAGTTCCAGGGAAGCACAAATGGGATTTTGGCCCCTCAGGCATTTTTAGTGACAATTTCCTGTGGCTCCCCCATTTATTCCCAGTTTTTTTGGCCTCTCAGGTTGCCCAGTGCAAACCCCACTGCAGACAAACCTTGGAAGTGGCTTCCCTGCACCATCTCATTTTTAGGGCACCTCGAGCTGTGTAGAAAAAATCAGGAAATCTCCTATGTAGGAATTCACAAACACCAAAGAAAACAGATTAAAACTTCCCTTTGATTTACAGCTTTACAATGATTTTCCCCACACAATCTTTTACTCCTCCGTGTCAGGCACTTGAGACAAAATCCTGTCTTTGCTGATGAGACTTGGCCAAAAGTCAGCTGGAAAACTCTGCTATTTATCCATTGAGGAAGCAGCTTTTACAAACTTTCCTGAAGGAATTCAGCTAAGTGTTTTCTTTAAATGAATATATTTCCAGAGCCACGTTGTTACAACATCTCAGGCTTCTGGAGCTGCTCCTTCCAGCTTCTTGAAGATCTTCAGCAATTAGGCTGCACTGATAAAGCCAGGGGGGCTTATCTTGTCTCTTCTTTTAGCTCAGAGGAAATAATTTGTGCGTTTTATCAAGGATAAGAAGTGGGAATTGTGAAATCTGATCCCACTCCTGCCACTTGGTGACCCAAAGGAAATTGGTTCCCCACAGCATTTCAGCCCTGCCTGTGTGATAGGTGCTGCTGGGCTCATTTTCCAGGGAATTCTGCAGCTCCTCCAGGATTTCAAACCAATCCCAACCCTTTTTGTGGATCAGTTTTATTGAAATAAACTAAAAATGAGGTTATCTGGAGCTTACAATAACTGTGAAATCTTTCTGCTGGAAATCTGTGTGTCCCACTTGTTTGGAAAGATTTTCTCTTCCATTATTCATTACAGGGGCCTTAAAATTATACTCCAGTGACAAAGCCTCTATTTATTTTTAGACAATTGGCATCCACTTCTGGCTGACCTAGAATGTTTCTTTGATGACAATGCCTGTGATCCAGCTGGGTTTGCTGAATGGTTGCATAAACAAAGGCAGATAGTAAAATGTGGGAAAGAAAAGGCTATTTTTATTGTATTAGAGACTGTCCAGCCAGCTCCAGGCCCAATTTTAAATGTCATATCTGTAACACTGCACTTCAACTAAATGCCCTGATCATCTCCAGAATATCTCTGGAATTTTATCATTATTGGATTGCAGGGTTAGGAGGAGGCTAAGAGAAAAAAAGTTCAGAGTGGAGGTGATCCACTGAAAAAGACAATCAGTTTGGTATCTGGCCTCTTCCTTCCTGAAGAATGTAGGTTAAATACATGGAACTGGGAGGAAAAGTCTGAGCTTGATGTTTTCTCCAGTCCCATGTATTCATTTGTTGGCCAATTCCTGTTTCATTGCAGCAGCTTCATTTTTAATGGATAATAACATTGCCTGTGGGCAAAGAATTCCAGGTAGGAGAGCAAACAGAAGTCTCATTTTAACTCAAATCATGGAATCACTGAACAGTTTGGGTTGGGAGGGATAATAAAGCTCATCCCATTCCACCTTCCGCTGTCCCAGGTGGCTCCAAGCCCTGGCCTTGGACACTGCCAGGGATCCACAGCTGCTCTGGGTGCCAGGGCCTCTCCACACTCCAGGAAATCCAAAGGGAATTTCAGTGCACACCAGCACCGTCCACATCTCTCCCAGCAGCTCAAAAAGAAGAGCCTGAAACAGTTACTGGTGCAAGAGGGCAAAATCTGGCCACAAATCAAATTGCAGTGCAAATTTAGGGGAAATTTCTGTGTTAGTGAGACTTACGACCAAGTGGCAGAGAACTTCCTTCCCTGGATTTACATTGAGGTTCCACATTATAAATAACAGGACTGGAAAGAACATCCTGATATTCCAGTTCTGGCTTCTCAGTTGTCAGGGAAACTGGAACCTGCTGCCAGGGAATGGTCAGGTAGCAGAGCTCAAGGAGTGTTTGGAATTTTGGGATTGTCCAGGAGTTGGACTTGGTGATCCCTGTGATTCCCTTCCAGCTCAGGGTATTCCATGGGCAGCTGCAGGTTCTCCCTGGAGCTGCCAGCAGAGAAGGAGACCCAGCAAATCCCGGCCTCCTCTGGGTTGTGGCCACACCTTGGGCCAAGGAAAACCATTGCTGCCCCTGGAAAAACCAATGGCACAGCCCAGGAGTTGCAGCAGGAGTTTCAAAAGCAGAAAAATCAGTTGGTTTCCCAGGTTTTACATGTCTGGACAAGGATGTGTTTAGGATGCGTGGATTCCCCAGAAGTGCCCCAGCTTTTAACCACGACCCATCAGCAGAGATTTATTCCTACCCCATAAAACAATGAAAGAACCCAACAATGCTCTGCAGGAGCATCCTAAAATCAGAATGATCCTGTTTGTCTTGGATTGGGAACTTTGCAGGATTTATTTGGGAGCCTTTTTGTTTATCTGTTCAAAACAGTCTTTCAGTCAATGCTAAGCTCGATGGCTTCGGTGTAATTTTCCATGGTTCAGACTTGCTGAAGTAATAAATAAAATGTAATAAGAATAAATTATAAATATTTATAAGGCTATTTTCGGCTTTTATGAGGTTCTTAGGATTTTGAATTTAATATCCCAGCCAAAGCTGCACTCAGAGCTCTTCTCTTCCACATCCAAATGCCTGCTCAGGGTTTTGCAGCCGGATGGAGCTTGGCTGCCAAAGCTTCACCTGTGGGGATGCCAAGGAAAGCATCCAGTGGGACAGAGCAAACACAGGCAGCAAACCTGGCACCCACACCAGGGCACGGAGTTCAGCTCCCCCCAGCACACTCCAGCTCCCAGCCTCATGCCCTTGGCTCTCCAGCACTCACTCCCACGGACTGGGACACAGCAGGTGTGTCAGAAAAGGTTTTCTGAAAAATATCAGGGAGAAAAAGGCAAAAATAATTCAAAGGTTTCTAGAAAAGCTGTTTTTATAAAATGATTTTTCTGTGCTCGTGTTTTAATCACAAATAATTCCACACAATTTGCTTTAACCAATATTTTATGTGTTTTTCATTTAAATTTGGGCTTGATTTAGATGGAAAAAAAGTGGGAGTTGGTGCTAAAAAAGCAATAAACGCAATCTTCATTTTGGCTTAATTGAAGGAGCCATTCCTTGCAGAAGGACTCTTGAAGAAGATGATTACATTCACTGTTAATTAATAATAAGCAGAGGGTTTGGGACCAGAGGTTTAAGGTCAGGAGTGGCCAAGCTCTTGGTGAGATGTGAGGCAGGTGCTGGCTGGAAGGAGCTGAGCTTTGAGGTCCCCAAGCCAAAGCATTCCATGGTTCCCTGAGATGTGGGGGTGATGGATCCCAGCAGAGCTCCCACCTCCAACTGGGCAAAGAAGATCCTGTCCCATGAATGGAAAAACTGAGAATTCTCATGTTCCAGAATTCTCCTGGAAGAAGAGATTGCTGGAGTTCAGTCCATCATTAAACCCCAAATCTACCAAACAGCTGATTTTTCATGTTAACCTTTATTTGGGGAAAGTTATATCCCACAGCCTACGTGGAAAAAAAGGAACCCTTGGCCATACCCTTATTAAAGCTGATTTTTGCAAAGCTTCAATGAATTCCTGCCAAAGAAGAGAGCAGGTTGGATGCTTTTTATTGTTAAGAAATGGGAAAATAACAAATGTTTCCCTGATCCCTGAAGTAATTCATTCTCTGGGTAACATTCTTCATTGATAACTACATTTTTTATTTTGAAGAATGATCCCAAACCAAGCCAGAAGTTAATAGATGAAAGGAAATTTGCAGAAATACCCTACTGAATACATGGTCTCTGTTAGGATTTGCCTGTTTATTAATATCATGCATAAAAGTTTTTAAACCCACGTGGGTGGAAATAGGATTTTAGTGTATTGGTAAAATCCATGGACTTACGTAAAAATACTGTCTAATTTACTACCAGGGTTTTAGTGCTGTGTCTAAGCTGAAGGATTTTGAAAGAGAAATTTTCTTCTCTTGATGTCAAACAGATGTGTTAAAAATGTTTTTTATTATTCTTTTTTATGGGGATTTTACTGATAGAGGGGATTTTTTCCCCATGGATTGAACTTTGTGATTTTATCTGATATCGATACTTGTCAGACATGGGGGTTATGGGCTTTGAAAAAGTGTCATTTAAATATTTCTGCAAAAAATCGTAATAGAAAAGAGGAATGAAATATTTTTATTCAACTTGATGTAATTTTTCTAATCTTGTTCTCTTTTAGAGAGTGATTAGAAAATTAGATTTTCCCCTGTAGCCACTTTGCAAGGAGAGTCCTCTTGGTGCAACAGCTTTGAACACTGAAAGTTTAAATCTTTAACGTCTCAGTGGTGTGGGAGCTGCGTTTCCAGCTGGGTCTGCTTTATTTCAGTGACAATGTTCAGCTCTGCTCAGTAATGCAGGGAGAAATATGGATTTGGAAGGAGCAGCCTGAAAATTTGAGCAGCAGATAGAGAATTGCCGTGAAGAGGGTGCTCACATTTCAGGGGGAATGTTCAGGATGAGCCATTTTAGAGTGAGGAATCCTCCTTGCACTTAGTTTAGCTCCTGCATCACACCCAGAGATAGAGGAGAGCATGAAAGGGGTAAGAATTTATTTTTTAATATTTAATAATTGTGGTTTAGTCTCAGTTCTCCCAGTTGTTTTTTGCTGCAGGGGCAATAAATTCATCTGGCAGGCTGTGAAATCCATATTAGCAATTTTTAATAGCCTCAGCATTTACCAAAATGAATAATTTGGGGGTTCTTTTTGTTGATTAATTTGGGTTTTAATGGGTTATCGTTAATGTTCCTGTCAGTCCGTTCAGCTGTCAGCAGACATCGTGTGCTGAAGATCGCCGCGGCATCAGCATCAGGAGTTTGGTCACTTGTAAATAAAACTGAGTGGCAGTGCTTAGATGTGGGTTTCCATCCTACAATGAAACCTTTCACTTCCAAACTCATCTTTGTGCTGCTCGAATTCCTCTTGGAATTCTTCTTAATTTGCAACAGCAACGCAGAACAGTTGAGTGTTCCGGGAGCCTTTTCCAGTTGTTTCAGTGCCTTCATTTAAAGAATATTCCACCCTTTATCCATGTTTTTTCCCCTTGGCTCTACCATCCCCTGCATCCTCAGGTGCCCACCTTGCTCAGGTGGATCCTGATGTGGATTTTGGAGCCAGGAGGGTTTTTGTAGCTCGGGAGGAGTGCGAGAGCCCTGGTGGAAATTGGGATCTGGGAGCGGAGCCGTGCTGGGGGATACACGGACCAGCTGTGCTGCCAGAGCTGGGAAATGTCCCCCTGCATTTGGGAAAGGCTTCCCATGCTGCACAAAAAAGGTAGCAAAGCTGAAAAGTGTCTCGTGATGCTGAATTAAATCAGGGAGGTGTAAGGAGATGTTTTTATTCGGCACCGCCGTGCAGCAACTGCAGCCCCGCCGTGCCTGCTTGTCCCGGGAGTCCTTCAGATTCCCAACCTCCCTTCCACAGCAGAGAACATGCAGGTCTCTCATCTATTTCACTGCTTTTCTCTGGGCCAATTTCTCTATTTTCTTTGGTTTGTTTCTAAGGTTGAGAAGCTGAAAGTTGGACACGTATTTATTTATATGCATAACGCTAAATTCTGTTTTTCAAAATGGCATTTCCTTGTTTCCCAAGCCTTTCACATCGGTTTAGGCTGACATTGCAAACCTGGTCTTGGTTTATTTTCCACGAATTTACAGAATTAGTTTGGAAATTGTTGTGGCATTAACTCGTGCTCCTTGGGGATGATTTTCACCTGCCTTTGGGATGATTTTTTGTGCTGCTGCATTGGTTTGGGTTTAGCATCTCCCAGGATGTGCTCCTTGCACTGGGATCTGCTTTTCTCAGGGTTAAGGTTAAAAAAATTCCTGACAATTTAAAAATCTTGATGTGTTTCTCTCATGTTTTTGATTCAGAGTTTTTGACTAAATATTTACCATCTCTCAGAAAAGCTAACTCCCATTCTCAGCAGAACTTGTAGTTATACTGGTATTAAGTTATATTTGAGAAGAAAAACATTCTGCAAACAGTATATTTAAAGTCAAAATATTGTGAATTACTTCACCATATTCTCTTTTTCACCAGTAAATATGATACAGCTGAAACAATGACTGTTTCCCTCCTTTAAGTTGTTAAACAGATACGCTCCGAGCCTGCTAAATTGTGTGTAAATTCGGATTTCTGCCATTTCTTATTTGAGAGGGGAGGGAAAATCACTCAAAACACCCCATAGAAATTAATTTTGTGAAATCACTCGAGGGGAATTAGGTCCATCTGCTCAGAGAGTTCAGCCTTTCGAAATTCACTTCCTCAAGAAAAGAAAAAGGAGTCATTGTTTGACCCGAGAGATGCTCGTGCTGTGAACTGGGGTGTGTTTTTGTAGCACTGGCTGTGAGCTTTTGGAGGAAGAGGATTGTTTTTGGAAGGGTCTTTTATTTCCTTGCAGATAAAAATGGGTAATTAATACATTTTAATGATGTGTGTAAAGTAATGAGTGCAGCTATGGACAGATGATGTGCAAGCTCAGAGCTGGAGACAGAATTCCAAGAGAGGAGACACAGTACTTCAAGGAAAGAGACCTAAGTTCTGCTCATGTCTGTAATTATTCCCATGCACTTACTAAAACAGGAATTTAAAAATATATAGATATTTTTTGCCTCAGTCAATTAATATAAAACATAGAGTTGAACTAAAGTCTGATTTTTGGGCCCCAGCTGAACTCAGAGGGTTTTTGAGACAGAATTAGGACTGAATCCCTTCAAAATTACTTGCATTGATGATTAAAAACAAGGAACCTGCTAAAAAATTATGAATATTATATTTATCAAACTCTAGCTTTGTCCCAGCACTTTCAGGCTGATTTTCAACCTGTGCTTGAACTCTGGTGAGAGGGAAGGATTTGGGGAGTTAGAAGTTTTGCCAGTGAGTTTTCCCTTTTAAAATCCTTCATTTCCAACTCCAAGGAAGCTCCTAATGAAATCCCTGTTTCCCAAACCATCAGTGCAGAGACAAAATCCAAGATACTCCAAAACGACCCTGGTTTCATGTCCAAATTTCAATACCTAATTAAGTAATGGCCGCAGGGGGTTTCAGATCCTTTGCTTGCAGCTGGATTTCCAAGGGCAGAATAACAGTAGCAGGGTGCTAAAGAACTGCTAAAGATTTATTTTTGTGGCTTTGTGTGGCTGCTCTGCTGAACTGACAGTTCCAAACTTGGCACCAAATGAAAAGATGAACTTTGGAGTTTCTCCAGAGTCACCAAGGCCTTGTGTTCCGCCTTTGAACAAGGCTTTGCTAAAAGGGCCTACGTGGGACCTAAAGGAACTCCAGTTTATCTGTGGGGATTTTTTGTCTTAAATCTTTTGTTTTCAAAATTGTTGAGTGGGGTTTTTTTCAGAATAGTTTTTTTCCTTTTTTTTTAGAGGTTCACCCTTTAAACAAGGCCTTGCTAAAAGGATCTATGTGGCACATAAAGGAACTTCAATATATCTGTGCTGGTATATATTTTTTTTCTTAAACCTTTTTTCCCCAAAATTGTTGAGTAGATTTTTTTCTATGTAGTTTTTGCTTTTTTTCCCCCAAATATTTTTTCCCTTTTATTTCAAGGCCTTGAGTTCACCCTTTGAATAAGGCCCTGCTAAAAGGGCCCACGTGGTACCTAAAGGAGCTTGAGTTTATCTGTGGTGATTTTTCTTCCTTAATCTTTTGTTTTAAAAGTTGTTAAGTAGGTTTTTTTGTCTGTAGTTTTTTTGCCTTTTTTCCCCCCAAAATAGTTTTTTCCCTTTTATTTTAAGGCCTTGAGTTCACCCTTTGAACAAGGCCTTGCTAAAAGGGCCCAAGTGGTACCTAAAGGAACTTTAATTTATCTGTGGTGGTTTCTCTTTTTCCTTAAATCTTCTTTCAAAGTCGTTAAGTAGGTTTTTTTCTATGTAGTTATTTTTGCTTTTTTTTTTCCAAACAGTTTTTTTCCTTTTTTTCCAAAGCCCTGGGTTCAGCCTTTGAACAAGACCTTGCTACAAAGGCATACATGGGACCTAAAGGAACTTGAATTTTTCTGTGGTGATTTTTCCTCCTTCAGTCTCTAATTTTCAAAATTGTTGTATTTTTTCTACACACAGACTTTATACTGTTATCTCCGATTTCATTTGGGTCTTTTTATGGAAAAAAAATCATATATGTGAAGCTTTTTTCCCTGTGAGAACACTTGCCAAGGAAATCTTTCTTGCAGTTATCCAAAGGAAAGGTCATTTTTACAGCGAGACTTCAGATCTGTATTTTCAGACAACTCACAAACACCCAGCCAGCAATAGCAGGGGCATCTTTCAACTTTAACCTTGTGTTCTTTAAAATTTATTTAACCAGAAAAAAAGAGAGAAATTGGAAGAACTTTCATCCTTTCCACTGAGTGATTCTTTGGAAAACTCGGATAACAAAGAGGGGGAGAAATGGGAATGTTCGGCTTTTTATTTTGAATTTAGAAAACAACATTAAATTAAAACCCCCATGAAATATATAACTTGCTCCTGGTTTTTTAGCCATGTGACTTGAATTGGTGTTTATTTCTGTAGATTAAAGCATTAAAAACTTCAGCAGGTTTTATTCCACTTTCTATTGAAACAAAACCCAAATGTTTCTTTAAGAAAACCATAAAACCTACATTTCACTGCAGCTTTTCCTGTAAATATTTTATTTCCCTGAGTTATTTCTTGCTGCCTTTAGCTACAAGTATTTAAAACAAAAACAGAGCTCAGGAATCTCCTTGAAAACAATTCTTCATCGGGGACAGGCAGCAGCTTCCAAAGAGAAAAGGAAACCTGAACCACTTAATGCCTCTGTTAATTAAATTTTCAGTGATTTCTCAGCCTGTTGAAAGTGTGGAGATGCACATGATGGATTTTTGGGGGTGCTCACTCCAGGAACCTTCCAGGTGAGGGAGGGGTGGCTCCCATTTGGCTTTGGCTGCCTTTGAGAAGGGATTTTAGGGGGATTAATGGAAAATCCAACACAAACTCCACGCAGAGGTTGTGCTCCTACAGGAGCTGCAGGGGCTCGTGCCTGGCTTTGTCTTTAACACCTGAAAAGCTGTTTTGTGCTAAATAAAAAGTGGATTTGGGATTCATGGGCTAATTTATTGCTGTACATTGTGCTTTTCTGTTAATGATGATTTATGGAGCAGGGGGATGATATTTGTGGTTTATTACAATGGACGTGGCCAAATTCTCTGGTTATTAAGGGGGAACGTCACAAATTTAAGTTATAATTATAATCTGTCCAGAATCCCTCCTGCCTTTCCCTTCTCCTGTATTAAACCTGACATGTCAGAGGTGTGAGAGATGAGGGAGGGAATCAGGGTGTCCCAGTGGGGTCTGGGGAACATTTTCCATTATTTCTCCCCTGGCAGAGGGTCCAGACCTGGACCTGCTTTTGGCACCAGTCCCCACATTCCAGAACATTCCCCTGGAGCCAGGGGAATATCCAAGGAGTTCTGTTTGTATGCTGGGAATGTGCAGCATGAAGGGAGTTGGAGCTGAGACTGAGAGTGATATTTGGGTGGTCCCAAAGCTTAGGAGTCCTTTTCTGTGGAAATTCCAGAGAAGGACAGAGCCAAAGTGAGGATTAGAGGGCATTGCTGTACCCAGCTCCTAATTAAAAGGGGAATGTAATTGAGTTAGAGAGGAAAATATCTGTAGGATATTGATTATAATAACCTTTAGGGTTATGTTCTGAAGGGCAGATTTATTACAAAAAAAGGGGATTTTGTATAATTTTCAGGATGTTGGGGCTCCTTTGGTGATGTGGGAGACGGAAGGATAACAGGAGAAGAGTGAAATTGTGTGAAGAGCATTTGGCTGGGTGTTACATCCAAAAAACTGAATTATCACTGCCAGTACTCAGCACAAACTGGAGCAAGTTTAAAATGCATGAAAATGTGAATACATTAAATTTGTGTGATGCTTTAAAAGCATAATCCAAAAATTGTAAATAATAACGGGAATAACTTCCATAATTCTTCTAAACCCATCCTTCAGAGATTCTTTTGGGCTGCTCTCTCCAAGGATATTCCCAAAAACTTCTCTAAATTAACAAAGTTCTGTGGATTTATTTTAAACCAAATAAACCCCCATTTGGGCAGTATTTGACAGAACCCTAGAGGATTTAATTTATAGATCTTAATTCACTTTTGAGCCTAATTAGATTGAATTTAATAAAATCACTTGAATTATGAGTGAGAGTGCTGAAGGTTTTAATGGAGTTTATCCCTATATTTTTAGCAATGTCCCTGTATTTTATAGGGGGAAAAATATATCTATCTCTATATTTTATTCCTATATTTTTATGCATATATCCATATATTTTATAGGGGAAAATGTATATGTATCTCTATATTTTATCCCTATATATATGTATATGTATCCCAGTATTTTTCCCTGTTCCTGCTATGGATAGCCACCCTGAAATATTTACAGGACAATCCCTGGCAAGAACAGGATTTTTTGGATCTCTGACTATAATTCCAGTAGATCAGAAGCACCACACAATTCTTTAGTTTGCTCAGTCCGTGTAAAATGAACCAAATATTCCATAGATTTGGTTGTTTTTAGATCCACTCTTTGCAGGAGTGCAGCTGGAAAAGGAAATATCCAGGATTTTGTGTGGATATTTTGTATCTTTATTTTATCTTTACTCATCTGTGGCCGCACTTTTCCCAGTAACGTTCTCTGGAGTTAGGGATCCGGGAAGCAAAGGGGGAATTAAGGAATGAAGGAATCAAGAAGGAATTCTGAGGAATTAAGGAATATGGAGTTACACATTTGCAAGAAAAGCTGCGAAAGCTGCTCAGGGCTTGGACAGGACACAACTTTCCATTTTACTTTAATTCCAGAGCTTCCACAGAACTTTTGGGAAGGGCACCTTGTGTTTCCCTGCCTTATCTCATGTGCCTGTTCCTCATTTTCTCAGCTGAATTACTTTTTGGGGGTGAACTTCAGCTCCTCACACTCTCCACGCTTTCATTCCTTGTTGTTCCCTTTCAAACAATCGGGAATTTTGCCATCGGTTTGACAGGACCTGGATCGGACCTTGAAGTTTTCAGCTCCAGCTCCAAAACTCATCCCTGCAGGGATTTAAAAGTGGATGCAGAGCTTGGGGACTTGGCAGTGCTAGGAATGTTGGACTCCATGGCTTTGGAGGGGCTTTTCCAACCTAAACCGATTTAGGATTTGGGGATTATTTGAGTTCCTTGGTATTTTCTGCTTTATGGGCTCCAGAGTCATTGATAGACAGATCCAGCATTTTGTGATGCGGGGGGAACAGAGCTGGGAAGGGTTTGGAGCACCAGGAGCAGCTGAGGGGGCTCAGCCTGGGGAAAAGGAGGCTCAGGAGGGACCTGAATTTCCTGGAGCCAGGTGGGAATCAGGCTCTGCTCCCAGGGAACAGGGACAGGGTAAGAGGAACTTTTAGGGGATGTTTAGGTTGGACACTGGGGAAATTCCTTCCTGGAAAGGGCTGCCCAGCCCTGGCACAGTTGCCCAGGATGGAATCCCCGTAGCTGCAGGGATCTACAGCCATGTGGATGTGGCCTTTGGGGTCATGGATCCATTCCCCTGGCAGCTCTGGGAACTGTTGGAGTTGATGAACTTGGAGAGCTTTTCCAGCCTTGGCAGTTCCATGATTCCATGTCAGATCAGGGTTGCATTTTCCAAGGTCCAAATCCCTGGACTGTGTTTCACTGGAGTTTTTGTCCTGCATTTGGAGCAACACAAGCCTGATTTCCATGGGATTTCCATGGGGTTTTGATGGGATCCCCTTCCTGTGCTTCCCTCCAGAGCTGCCAGGATCCCTCAATCCTGCTCCAGGCCAAGCTCGTGCTGCCTTATCAGTTCAACCTTCAAGCATCCCCAAATATTCCCTGAAAACCCTTCTGTCCTTCTCTCAGGAGCCAGAGGAATCAAACCCCTGGGAAATTCCCCAGGATTTGGGAGGAGAAAGAAAATCCTTCAAATTGGCAAAATGTGCTCATCTGACAACACCAGGGCTCCCAAATTTATTATTGTTTTTCTTCAAAAGAGAAATTAAAGAGCATCTTGAACCACTTGTCCTAATTGGCTGAGCCAGTGAAATCCATATGGATGCACATTACCCATAGAAAAAGTGGAGGATTGCAAATATTTCCCCTTTCTGACAAATGGAACCATTTGTTGCTCATTTTTCCCTATCTAAACAGAGCTCCCGAGGCTGGGAGAGCCCTGGGAGGGAGAGGAGGGGATTTCTTGGCACGGAAAGATCGGCTCTGCCTGGAGATTTTCCCCCTTTTTTTGCTGTTCCTACAAATCTCCTCAAAAAAGGGGAAAAATCCACGAGAAAATCAAAAGAGAAACCCTTTTTATGCTTACAAGGGGTTTTGTTCATCAAGCTGTGGAATACATGGAAAAATGCTGGATAAACAGTCCTGTGTTGGTTACCGGAGAGATTCTGTGGGAAAAAAGTGGGGAAAACTGGGGAAAAATGATAGAAAACATTTTATAAATACAGATAATAGCAATTCTTACAGAGCAGGTGCTGTGAGCAGAGCGAGGAGATGAAAAATGAAGTTTGAACAACAATAATTTAAATTAAGCAAGGATTCCACAAGCAAAACTGATCTTTTGGCTTTAAAAACGTGGATTTCTTTTTTCCTCTGGAGTTAATTCCATTAATTCCAAGGTAAAAATTTTGTGCTTTTCAGGAACATTTTAGGATTAATTTAAATAACTATTGCTGTGTGCATGTGCTGATTTGTCACATAATATTCCCAAATATACAGAATTTAAGAGCATCTGAAAGAGGAGAACAACTCGTGGCTTGTGGTTATTTCCCTGTGGGTGAAATTTTTGGTGTCAAACCTGGATTTTGGGTTGATTTTTTTTTTTTAATTCATTGCAGGCAAAAATTAAATAATCATAATTAGCAGATCAAAATTGATTTGCTTTCAGCTGAATGGAGAATTTACATTTTATGGAACTTTTTAATAAGAGTAAAGTTGAAGTAGAGTGAAAGGAGTATAAAATTGCCAGTTTTAAAGTAGAACTATTTTTGCTCAGTGCTGCAGGATTTAAAATCCATAAATTTGCAGTTAGACAGTAATTAAAGTGTATCCCGTTAATTATATTTTAATTCCATTAATGATTTTTTCTCTCTGAATGTTTTTTTACTCCATAAATTATTTTTACTCCATTACTGATTTTAACTCCACCTTTTGCATTTTAACAAACCTCAAGGAAAATGTCTTGAGGAATTATCACAGCTATTCCTCATTAATGTGAGATCCTAACATTATAATTCCAGGGGTGAATCAATTAACGAGGAATTAACATGTTTAATTAAAGTCCCTTCCCAATCCAGTTCTTTGACTATGAATCTGGATTTGTAGGGGGAATAATGATTATTTTCTTGAAAAATGGCCAAGTTTGGAGGCACTCGGGTTCACAGGATCCTGCAAAAATGGAGGGGAAAGGAAATGTTCCAGGACATAAAAACTCATCCTGGATAAAAATCCCTGCAGTAGGGAACTAAGATAAGAAATCAGAAATTCTGGATTTTTTTAATCCACATTTTTGGGTGTTTTCTCTGATTTTGAATGGATTTTCTCCTGCTTTTCCCAAGGAAGGAGCCGCAGGAGGTTTCTGCTTTTGGGGATCCCACCTGATCCCACATTCCCTGAGGAACAGAGTGAGCTCTGGACCTTCTGCCCGTTTTTCCCCCTCTGTCAATTATCAGGGAATGATCAGGAAAAAACTTTGCTTTGCTTTGCAGGGAATGATCAGAAAAAAGAATTCCAAAATCCCTGAGCCCGTCAGTTACAGGAAAATTTGGGATTTTCAGCTTTCCTCGGTTTGGAGCTCTCTGCTCCCAGGGCAGCTCCTCTTTTCCAGGCTCTGTTCAAATCCTTGAGATTCAAAAGGATCTCGATGTATTTGTGACAGTTTTTCCCTCAAAATCTTTGGGATGGATTTGATTTCACTGTTCCATTTCAGCTGAACAAATTCTCCTTTGTTCTGGTGAAAATGAACAGGAAACTTCTAATTGAATTTTAACTTCTCCATTTTAACTTTTTAATTTAATTGACACAACAAACAGATTTGGTTTTTGTGGTGGAAAATTTGGCATTTTACAATTTCTGTGTTTAATTTCCACGCTGAATAATCAGATTTTTATGCCCCTTGTACCCTTTTAATGGATGAGGTTTTACTATTGATATTTGATGTGCAAATTCCTTAAAGCTGCAGCGAGCTCGAACCTCCTCGAGAAAAACTCGTTCGTGATCAACCCAAGTCCAAAGATTTTGAAAAATATTTCATGGATTCTTGGCAGCTCTTCTGAAGTGGGAACCAAATGAGAGCAGGGATAGCCCCAGGTCAGCTCTGGGTGTCTTTTAATGAGTTTTGAGTTTAATCTCAATATCTCAACTCGAAACATTTGCTTCTTGAAAGCAGAATATTTAATACACTGAGCAGTTGCTGACAGCTGCGTGGAAAAGAAAAAAAAAAAGGAGAATTTGTTTCCAGCTAAAAAAGAAATGCTTCAAAATGTTTTTATTAAAAAAAAATTCTCCACGACAGCTATGGAATATCTTCATCCTCGGATTTTACTCGCTCTGTCACAGCCGGGATTTACAAGCTCATGAAAAGGTTACAATCCCAATAAAGCCCCACGGAGCAGGGAATTAGGGAATTACAGAGTCTGTAAAACCTTGGCAGTGTTTAGTGAGGTGTGAGGTGAGGTTACAAAAAAAACAGGAGGTAAGGACAGGGAAACCCTTGGAGTTTAAGGAGCAGGTGGCCAAAGGTCGGGGTTAACTCTTTTGGGGTTAAGCAAACTCGGCTTTGTTAGGTCTGGGTTAAACGGAGCCAGATCCCTCCTGACAGGGAAGTGCAAGGAATGCACGGAATCAGAATTATCTGACAAATACTGGCCAAACCTGCTCCTGGTGCTGCTGGGGTTGTGTGGAACAAGTGTTTAACACAGAATTTCAGTGGTGAAGATTTCCCTCTCAACGTTTCCTCTTCATGTTTGCCTGTAAGGAATTCTGGGAGTGGGATTCAGTGTTTTTCCTTCGGAATATCTGCTCAAGGCTTTGAAATCCTCTCTTGTTTTATTTGCTTTGCATTTGTCGTTGTGATGTTTCCTCAGCTTCCCACAAAATTCTTTATTTCCGTGGGATCACTCTGGAAAACAAAACCCCACCACCCTCATTTAGATTTGTTTAAAATTCAGTGTTTTCCATAAAAAATCCAGGTGGATTCGTTACATAAGGGATCTTTCATAACCTTTTAGCATTCCTTGAGCTCAGCTTCTCCCGGAGGGATCCTTCCCCAAGTCCTTGCTCGGCCTCGTGTCTCCACAAACACGCGGCTCATCCTGAGCCAGCTTCCCAAATCTTGGACATTTCCCGGGAACATTCCGTATCTGGGCAGTTCCTCTTATTTACCTGGGATTGCAGGGATGGGAGCCATGGAATTACTCAACAATTAAGTCACTCATTAGGCAGATATCTCAAAATCCTGCTGGTTTTCAACAAATTTTGGGGTCGTTTTGCCACCCCATAAATAAAAAAATAACGGCAGCGGTGGGAGATAAAGTCCCTGAAATATTCCTTGTTGGAAATTCCTGGCTTTTGATAAAAACTGCCAATAGTGCTGGGAAGGGACTTGGAAACAGGACGTTCACAATCGAAAAAAATCCCCTAAAATTGTTAATCTGATCTTTTTAGCACTTAAAGTCCTAAGTGACCAACAGACACAATAATTTAGTAAAGAAATTCGGGAACCATTCCCTTTTGTTAGCACTGAGAGAGTAAAAACTTGGAAAAACGGAGGGAATTAACAGCTTATTACTCATTTCTCTTCCTGCTTTTGAGGTCTGCGAGAGATTTTATCAAATTAAACTTGAAAACAGCATCACCCACCCTTCCCAAATATCCTAAATCAGGATTTTAACCCTGCCTTGGCTCTCCAGGGTGCCTGGCACTGCTCCCTTTGACTCCTTGGTGGCCAAAATCCACTTGTGCTCCGGCTCGGAGCGGGATCGGGGCCAGAAATGTTGAAAATGTGGGATAAGCGTGAGAAATGTTGGGCTGTAAAAGAAATAATTTCTTTATTTCCAGGGAATTTCACATGATTTGTACCCTCAGCATCACCCAGGCTCGAGGCTCCCTCACCCTTTGGCTTGGTAGGATTTTGTTTTCCTTGGATAAAATCCTTCCCCAGTTCCCAAGCAGCGAACAAACAGATTTAGACAGAAACCCCACAATTGTTTGTTCTTTTCAGGCTCAAATCTCATTTCCAGCCGCAGGAAAAACAATAAAATGGATGTTTGCTTTCTTTTTTTGCCCCTCTGGTGATAAATATGATTTATTTCGAATTTTCTCGGGATATCTCAGCTATTCCAGTGGAAGCTTTGGAAGGAGAACGTTGCTTTCCCTGCGCTATTGGCTGCTGCTCAAGTGCTTTAAGTTTGTGCAGGAATAAAGATTTTAATTTTTAAATTAATTATTTTTAGAATAATTTCCATTTAGAACTAAGTGCAATTCTTCAAATTTTTAATTCTTTTAATTGTTTCTTCCTACAGAACTTTTCCCCCTCTGTTTTAACCTTAATGACTCCAGCACACCAAAAATAAACTGGAATTCTCCCTCCTGCAGAATTATCTTACCCTCATCTTTCCTGCACATCACATCTGTGGATTTTCTCAGCTGTTTATCAGGACAGAAATGCCATCCCCTGGGCAGAAGCCCTGGATTTACCTTGCCATGGAATCAGAGGTTTTTCTGCCGGGTTTGTGGAACGGCAGCGCTTGGCAGCGCACTCTCCAAGGGTTTATTTTTCCTGGAGCGCTCCGTATTCCGCTGGAATTTTTATCCCGAAATTGCCTTCAAACTTTTCATTTTCTCCCTTAATCCCTTTTGTGGAGTCTCTGTCCCTGCTCTCATCCTCACTCTTGGATTCCTCAGGGAAGTTTCAATCCGTGTGAGCACCGGGCTCCTCTCTTCCCACGTGTTGTGTGGAAACATTCCCAGATTTCTCCCTGTGCCATGAGTAGAATTATTAGGGATTTATCCACGTTAAGTATTTCCACGTGCACCTTCCTCCCCTTCAGAGCTCAGCCCTTCAGGCTTTTGTTTGCAGCATCCAAATAATTCCAAACTTCCCTCGTTGGTAAAAAACATCCAGAAGTTCCAGATGTGTTTTTCCAAGGTCAAATTGAATTTTTATAATTTAATGTTTGCACTCATTGGTCTGAAGAACGAATGTTTATCAGTATTAATAATCTCGTTAATTTATAGTTTTGCTAATTATTGGTGCAAACCTCAGGTGGAATTTTCTCCTGATTTACTCCCTCTCAACATAGGGTCAGTTACAGAAGGAGCAAAGACACCCCTCTGTTTCTCTCTCCTGGTTGCTTATTAATTAAAATTCCCATAAAATCCATACAATAACATTATATTGTATAATATGGCAGGTACATTATATATTGGACTTGCCATATTACAATAACATTATTATTTACAATATATACCTGCCATATTATTATTATTATTATTAGGCAGGTATATTAAATGATATATTATAATTTCTTATATCATAGAAAAATTAATATCCTCCTATATATAACATAGTTATCTATTATTTCTTTAGAAAATAAATATTATTCTATCAGGTATATGATACAATAAATTATATTCTTATTTTAATTATATTAAATTTATAGTTCATAATTATTCTATGAATTATTGAGGTACTATATATTATATTATTACACATATACTATATAAAATAAAAATTAAAAATAAAAATAAAATTAAAATAAAATTATAATATATGCCAATAGAATAATAACATTGTTGTATTATATAATAATATCTATAATAGAATAGCCATTTCCCTGTGGCCCAACACTTCAGAAATCCCTTCAGGAATGTCAGCAGCAGCAGCTTTTTCATGGAGTGGGATCTGGAATGTTTTCAGCCGTGCATCCACCCCGCAGCTCTCAAAGGGGCTCTTTGTGAATGAAGTGGGAATGGCTGGGGGACTCTGGGAATGTCCCCAGGTCTGGGGTGGCAGCACATTTCTCCAGGGGCAGGAATGGAGAATGCTGCACGGAGAGGGGAAATGTCAGAAGTTGTCAGAGGTTCAGATGAAATCATCCCCATTGTAAGTGGCGCTGAGCTCACCCCAAGGAAGCTGAGCTTTCCCTGGAATTGCCCCCTGACATTTGGGATGTGTTAATGCAGAATCTGGGGGTGGCTCAGTGGGATTTGCTGCTGCTGAGCGGGAATTCCAGCAGGGAAACCAGGGAAAAGCACAAGGGGGACACTGGGAATGGGATTGTTCAGGAGGAGCAAACCAAACTCCATTCCCTGGGATCAGACCAGCTCCTCACCAGTGTGGAGAAGGAAAGGGCTCAGTGATCCCATAAATCCAGATTTGGGATTGCAGGTGGGGCAGAGCAGCCTTGGGCACTGCAGGGTTTGTTCCTATCAGATCAGTAGGAATGTGGATTTGGGGGATCTGCACGAGCTCCAGGAGGGTGGGACAGGATTCCAGCAGCTCCTGCTCCATCTCTCTGGACGCCCCAGCACTGGAATTAACCCCTGATCAGTCCCATCCAGAGTGAAAAGAGGCAGAAATTTTCATTTCCATGGATTTGGAACATGAAATTTCTCGCAGAGACTCCCAAACCTTTTAAAAGTTCCCCTGTTCACTCTTTGTCTGCTCCGTTCTGGGTGCCACCATTTGAACTTTAAAATCTCATTTAAAATCTAATTATCAACTCTTATTGCTCTTCTTATAACGCTGCCCAACCATACTCTGGCATGTCCAGTGCTTTAACATTCATTTCCAGTTTTAGGATGGATAATTCCTAAAGATTTTTAATCTGACTGTACATAAAAAGGAGAAAAAAAAAACTAAAATTGATCTTTTTCAGTGCTGTTTCATGCCTTATCTCCTCTGTGGTTTATTTACTGTACAGTGGCTTTCTTTGTGCTTTGTGTGATCCAATTCCTAAGCGATATATTCAGGAAAAAGCTCCAAGTAGGTAAATAAAAGGATCAGAGGGAATTTTTGGTCAGCTGCAGATCTCCTTGGAGAGTCTTTTATCCCTTTCTTTCCTGTGCTTTTATCTCCTTGTAATGACAAAAGCTTAAATAGCACTTATTGCCTCCTTCTCCTTAAATCCCATTTCTCCTTTCTCTTTAAAAAGTGTGAAACTTGGATTCAAGGGGGGTTGGGGAGTGATTTTTGAAGGATAAAGTTTGGAGTTGTTGGGACTGTTCCATCCTGGCAGGATCCAGCCCCAGAGGAAGATGTTGGTACCAGGAGGAGAACAGGCTGTAAAAACACCTCATGTTCAGCCAGAAATTGTGAAATAATGGGGGAAATGGTCCCAGAATTTCCTTAGGAGCTGGGAATTCCATAGGGGAATATTTCCAGAATTTCCTTAGGAGCTGGGAATTCAGGGGGGAAACACTCCCAGAATTTCCTTAGGAGCTGGGAATCCGGGGCTGCCTGTGCTGCCAGCTGGAGGAATTCAACTGAGGGGCCTCAGTGGCACCAGGGTTGTTCTGGGTCTCTCCATGAGCTGCTTTTTCAGAACTTCCACCCTTTTTGCAGGATTTTTAAGGAAAAAAACCCCAGCAGGTTCTGTGTTAGATATGAAAAACTGCTTTTTATGAGCACGAGCTCGATGGAATCTCACATTAACGGGATCTTGGCATTTTGCACTCCCAGGGAGCGTCTGGATCCATGTGAGGGCTGGAAATTCTCTCGTTTGTATCAGCCCCAGACTCGAGCAAGGCCAAATGTGGGTGGGTTTTGATTTTTCCTCCAATGCTGAACCCATTTTCAGCCCTTCCTCATCTCCACAAACAGCCAGACACAGTCAGGCTCAGACTGGAGGATGTGTGAAGAAAAATCTGCTCATCTAAATCAAAATAATTCATCCCTTAATGGGCTGGGAGGAGGAAAACTTTCCCTGACACTCTCAAAACTCCTTCCCCATCCCACAAATCCCTGTCAGCCACAGCTTGTGCTCCTTCCCTCTGCACAGCTTTTGGGATAACCTTATCAGGTTATCACTTTTATTACTGCCCGACTCCTGATGGATGTTTGGGCCACCAAAGGTGCCAAAAAATGATGGTTTATATAGAATTAATCAATTTATTCAGCGCTCTGTGTCCAGCATTTCCCTCTCTACTCCAATAGCTGGAGTGTCCTAAGAATTAGAAAATTTCTTACCAGACTTCCCATGGATTAAAGTCTGGAGCTGTGGAGGGAGAAGATTCCCAGCAGCCCAGGGAACACTCTGTGTTCTCTGCTGCTCTGAGAACACCACATTTTTGCTTTCAAAACTGAGGGGTTGATTATAAAAATAAGGCACTTTAACCTTCTAAAAGTGGATTTTATACAGCTCTGGTGAGCTTTAGTTCCACTTCCACTCGTGGCCACACACACAGGGCCTGCTTTGGGGTGGATTTTCCCCCCTTTTCCCTCCACTGACGCCAAATTTCAGTGGGTAGAACACGAGTGAAGCTGAACTGGCTGCACACAACTATTCCTGAGTACAAATATGTGCTCCCAGCCTTTATTTGAGGTTCTATCCTCGTTTTACATTATCCCAGCTGGGTATTAAAGTGAGCTCCAGAACTGGCAATGGCTTGGGGAAAAGCAGATGTGGACTCAGAGCAAACAACACTTCTGGGTCCAGAGCTCTCCTTGATGTCTGCTTCAAACTCACACTGCAGGAAAAAAAAATAAAATCAAATGGAGAGGCCTTCCAAAATGCCTTTTCAAACATGCAAATGACGCTGGGAAAGTTTAACATGTATGCAAATGTAATCTGGAGAGGGGAATTAAAGACCTTTGGCTGGCCTGGAGGCTCAGCTGGTAGCAAAATAGAAATTTCTTGCTGGATGGGAGAGCGAGGTTCAAGCACAGGCCAGGGATGGCTGGGAGCTCCACGTAGGTGCAACTTGGACCTCTACAGCAAAGCCAGGGGTTCAGAGATGTTCTGGTTGCTGTAATTGCATCCCCTGGATGTGGCTGGAGAGGAAAATGAGCACAAAGGGTAAACAGAGGGGTGAGGAGAGCACAGAGCCTCGGAGAGCCCCGGCAAGGGTAAAACTGCCCTGACAACTCACATATGGTTGGAGTTTAATCCACGGGGGAGAACAGGCACTCCACGCCTGTGCCAATTGTTTTCCACCCCCAAAGCAAAGAGATTTTAATGATTTATAGCAGAGCAGGGTGGATGTGTTACCTAATGGCTTTAGAATGACTCGATGCAGTTTTCGAAGCGATGCAGGAAGTGCAGTGGATAAACAAATCCCTTCTTATTCCTCTCTGTTCCCGTTTGAAACAGAGCTTTGGTTCTCTGCTAAAATCTGAATTTCTCTGGGAATGCTTTCCATGCAAGCAGAAAAAAAATTTAAATTTTAAAAATCCCTTCCAGAAAAAGGATCTTATTTGCAGGCTCAATGTTGAATGTAATTGGCAAATCCCTTTTTTGAAGGATTTGTACAATTCTTACATGTCAGGCTACTGGCTTCAACTTGAGACAAGTCCATAAAGGAGGAAATTAATTCAAGGAATCACAAATTCATTTGCAAAATTGGGAAAGCATCATGTGCAGCCCTAGAACTTGTAGTACTTGACTCAGTCAAACAGACACTCTCTGAGGAGTAATTTCTATTTTATGGCTGGAAATTACAAAAAGAACATTTGCATCATTGCAAATGTTTAGTGTGAAAGAAGCACCAATTCCCAAGCTTTTGTCCAGGGGATTGGAAACATTTGTCCACTTAGTGCCTTGGCAGAAGGGAAGAACCTGTGGAATTCCAGCAGAAATGATGTGGCCTCAGGTAGAGAAAACTGAGATAATTCATGGCTTATCTGTGAGCCCTGCTGGGAATCTGTGAGTTCTGATTTGTGCTGATTCTGATCTTATTAAATCCATCAAAACCCAATATTTTAAAAACTACAGCGGCTGTGTGGAACAACATCCACGTCCATGGAGGAAATCCATCAGCTCTCCTAATTGCTTTTCTTCAGGAAAAGGCTTTGGACATCAGAGATGATTTTCTGGGGTGGGAGATGATGGATCACCTTTAATATCCAGCCCATCTGCTCCAAGTTCTGGTCACTGCCAGAGCCACACTCACCTTGCCCAGTGCCAGTAATTGAAATAAAATAGATAAAACTTCTGTTCTTCTGGACTCCTTGGACATGAACTTTCCTGGGAGATAAAAGCCAGGATTGGAGCTGGAGTTGGGTGTTTTAATTCCTTTCCTACCAGTATCTGTAGCTTTTGTAGGAGTGTTTGGAGAAGTGCAGGTGTTCTCTCATATGGTTTTCATTCCGAACCCCATATGGTTGTTTTTAGCAGAAATTCTGGGATTCATATTCCCCTTCCACATGGAAATACCCTCTATAACACAGAGAACTCTCGTGTTCAGTAGAGCTCTGTCACTCCTGTCACAAGATTTGGGTGGGAAAGGAAAACTAAAGACAACAGACAGCTCCAGGTTCTGGATTCCTTCCCTGTCCAGGAAATCAGAGAGCATCTTCCCAAAGGAGTGGGGCTGTTAAAGAGAACAAACCCTGAGGGACTGAGTCTGCTCTTTAACTTGGGTCAAGTTTCCACTTGTCCTTGTCCTTGGGAATTTTTTTCCATGAATTATATCCAGAGCAGGGGTTTTTTGGTGCAAGTTTCTGTTAGAAACTCATTATTGTAATTCAGGTAATTCTCCAGAGCACTGTTTGCTCCTTTAAGTGCTCTTTAATTGACAAGCACTGGCTTAGAACTTTCTCCAGCTCCTGATTTATAGCTCAGGCTCCTCACTCTGGTTTTTCCCGCCATCCTCCTCCTGCTTTTCCTTTGAAGCCACCACGAACTTCTGATCCTGATGGATGGAACTCCAGCTGGTGACATCATTCCAGAATTCAAGTGGAGGAGGGAGAAGATTCATTTTCTTAGGCCTTTTCCTGAGCTCTGCAATCCTAGAAGTTCTCTGTGTCTCCGTGCTCGTTTCCCCATCCATATTTCTCCTGGTTAATGGGATCCTGTCGGGGACAGTAGGAGCAGTGTTTCGTTACTCTGGCAACAAGAGCCAAACTTTCAGATGTTATTTTGCTTCTATTAAAAAAAAAAAAAAAAACACTGCCAGTTATGATGTAAACATTTGCAGCTCCCCCTAAATCTCTTTTCTTTCTGGAATTGAAGCGAAATGAATTGAAGCGAAATGACCCTTCCGAGGGCAGAGTGAGGGATTGGAGCAGACATCTCCCAGCTGTGTGGGATTTGGGGAGATCCTCAGTGATCTGCTCAGACTCTTTTTAAGTGGCATATTTACTGCCAGCCTCATTGGAGGGGATGGAGCTTCTCAGCAGCACTGAGAGGCCAAATCCTTCTCTGAATTTATTTAGGAAAAGATTGGATGCTCTTCCTGCTGCAATTGCCTGAAGACTTCAGCAGAATGTCATGGGAAGTGCTGAAAATACCCCAGCATTTCTCCTGACCTTTTGTTTGTAGCAGAACTAATCCCACCAGGAATTGAAGACCAGGGTGCCATTTCAAGCCAGGTTTGTATTTTTCAGACAAGTAGGGATTTGCCACATTTGGATGCCATTCCTTCAGGAAGGAGGGATCCTCTCCCTCCTGGCTGGGTCATGGCACTCACAGATTTCCCACCAGGCAGGTGCTGTGTGAGTGACCCTCAGTTATTCCTTGGAATGACCTCTCCTCTCCCAGTGCTGGTCACTTGCAGGAGTCTGCATCACCCATCTTTGACTCCTTCCTTGAGCTATGGCACAGCAGCTCCAGTTCAGGAAGATTTCCCTGACTCTGGAGTATTTTTCTCTGGATTATCCAGCCATTACTCAGTTGTACATTGAATAAAACCCAACAATAACACTCTGCTGGGAAAAAAAACCCATTTAAGCCAAAGGCTTCTTTAGTATTGCTCAGAATAGTGAATTACCCTAGAGATCTGCCCACTCCTGAAAACTCTTCCTTTGGGAGGCACTTCCATGGGTTTTGCTCTGCTTGCTGCTGGCACTGAACCATTTCTTCACAACTGGGCAGATCTGGGGGCTCCTGAGGGACCTTGAAGCTCACCCAGATCCCCCTGTGCCATGGGACACCTTCCACTATCCCAGGTTGCTCTGAGCCCTGTCCAGGGGACGCTTCCAGGGATGGGGAAGCCAGAAATTCTCTCAGAATTCCATTGCAGCACCTCCCCACCCTCACAGGGAGGAATTCCTTCCCAATGTCCCACCCATCCCTGCCCTCTGGCAGTGGGAGCCATTCCCTGTGTCCTGTCCCACCAGCCCTTGTCCAAAGTCTCTCCCCATCTTTCTTGGGGCTCCTTCAGGCACTGCAAGGTCACAGTTTGGTCACTCTGAAGCTTTTCCAAGCTGAGCAATCCCAGTTCCCCTGGGCTTTCCCTGTAGGAGAGGTGTTCCATCCCTCTGAAGTGCAGGCTGCTTTTGGGAAGAGTGCTCAGGTAACTCCAGAGCCATCCTGAGGAGTTTCCCTTGGAGCACAATTCCCTGGGAGGATCTCAGAGCAGGAGATGAGTCAGAGGAACCATCCAGATTTCCTTTCTTCCCAATATCCCCTTGAATTTGATACAGGGAATGAGATGAGGTAACTCCTGTTTCCATAACCAGTCATTTCTACTGAAATTCCATCTGCACTCAAACTGCCAATTAATTATAATTATAATTAACCTTTGCACGTGTGCTGGTTTCAAGTGGATTTTCAGTGGAAATCTGTGTTTGGATTTGATGCATTTGACATCATTGTTCAGGGCCTGAACCATCCCTGCCAGAAATCAAAGCAAAGCCACAATTTGGCATCCCTCCCCTCACCCCACTGACCATGGCAGGCAGGAAAAGGGACATTCTGGGGACATTTAGGTGGCTGCAGGTTGTGTTCCTGCATTTCTCCAGGACAGGAAGGGAATCTCAGAGCTGGCATGGTTTATTCTTCTTGCACAATTAAATCGTGCCCCTGCTAAAAACACACTCTGGGATTCTCCCTTTGGTTTTTCCCCACTCCACGGAGCTGAAATCAGTTTCCGTTTCCATGCCTGTGATTTTGGGGGATTTCCAGGAGGTGCTTCCTCTTCTATGGCTCTGCTGGGGGCTCCCTAATGAAGCTTTGACAGATTTAAGGTCACTTTTTGCAAGGTTCCACTCAGCACTCCCAGAAATGCACAGCAGGGACAGTTCTCCACTCTCAGCTGCTTTGATTTATGCTGAATTTATTTTCATATCGGCACATTTCATGTCAGAAAGAAATAACAAATTTAGGTACAAGTGTTGTTGGGGAAGGGAAGGTCTCCAAGGAAGCAGCTCATGAAATTCCCTCACTTTAAGAGCAGTGAATGCTTTTTATTTTGTTTTACTTTAACCCAACACACTTTTATTTCCAGAACAGTTAATTGGAAAATTAATGGGAATAAAGCACCTGAAAGCTCTTGCAGTGGGATTTTCTGCAAGGCCCTTATCCCACAACCCTGCATTTCCTTCAGAGTGGAATATTTGAGGATGTGAGCCACTAAATGAATGCTTTTTTGGCATTAAATGCAGGAGATGGTTTTAGTTTAAGGCTCCAAAAGTTTCAGACTGAAAAGAATCAGGGACAGGGAGTTATCTTTTTGAAGAGAACTCTTATCAGCAGAGCTTCTTATCATTTGGAGGAGCTGTGTTTGTCATTTGAATGTGTTTGGCCATCAGTGTCCCAGGATTTTCAGCTTCCAGAAACATCCACTCCTTCTGGGATTCCAAACCTCACTTTGGTTTAAAGAAACATCACCTTTTACTGCATTCCTGCTGTAGAAATGGGGAAAAAACATGGGAAAAAAGCACCAAAACCCAACATAACTTATTTTTGATATTTTTATAGGTAGGGAAACACATGTGCTTGCTCAGATTATTAAAAGAGCTCACAACAGTAGCAAGAATGGTTCTAAAATGGGGTTTAGAAGGTTTAAAATGTGTTTTAGAAGGTACAGAAATAGGGTTTAGAAGGTTCAAAGAATGTGATATGAATTTAAACATGTTTGAATAATTTTGGAAGAAGTTGAATGAAAATTTCTTCTATTTTATTCTTTTTTGAAAAATTCCCTTTCATGCCTTGGCAGTTGGATGTTAAATGGGAATTATTTGTTACGGGGTAAAATGGACTTGACATGGAAAGAAAGAGAGCAGAGAAAGTAGCTGGTTTTCATTATTAATATTCATTTTATTATGTTTTGTGTGGTAAATATTTCACTGAAGAAGGGTCAAAATAGAGAAATTTGGGAGATAATTGTTTTCATGTCCCAAATCACCAAGAATTTGAAGAGAGTATGACAGAGGGGAGAAAAAGGGGAAGAGGAGAGGGAGGAACCTGAAGAGAAAGGCAGAGATTCAGGTCAGTGGGATGGCACAGGGGGAGGATCCCAGAATCCTGGAATGGTGGGGCTGGAAGGGACATTGGGGCCACCCCATCCCACCCCATGCCATGGACAGGGACACCTCCACTCTCCCAGCTGCTCCAACCCAAACTATCCCAGGACTCTGTGCTCCTGGGCTTGTTCAGTCACTCCCAACCCTTCTGAATTTTCCAGCTGAGAAATAAATGAGAAAAAAGTAATTTCAAACCTGCAGGGGATGAGTTGGACAAAGGGTGATCCTGACAGCATTGGCTGCTTCCAAAACTAATACTGTGGGAGGAGAGAATTCTGCTTATTCCTTCAAAGCAGACTGGGACATCCTTGAGCAGCTTGGTGCTGGTGCTGTCTCAGAACACCCAAGATCCCAATAAAATCCTGACAACACCCTGGAGGTCATTCCTGGAGGTCACCTCCTCTTCCTCCCACGCTCCCCAGGGAAATTCGGGTCCATGGCCACCCACCCTCAGATCAGCTGAGAAATCATCCTTTGGTCAGCAGAACCTCTGTGAACAATGTTATTTTTTGCTCTTTGTTCTCTTCTTTTGGTTTGAAAGATTCCTTTTGTTCGTTGTGTTCAAATGTTTAGAAATCCCTCATTTGTGGCTCATAAAAATTAAACCTGGATGTGAGGCTGGGTTTGAGAAATGCAAGGGAGACTTGTTATTTTTTTATATACATTTATTTTATGCTGATTTTTGTTTCAAGAAGGAATTAAAATGAGTTTATCCCAAGCCCATTTTTAAGTGCTATGAGATGGATCAGTTTTTGTGTGGGTTTGAAGCCAGTGAGGGACTTCTTGTCTTCTCCAGCCAAAGGCAGATGGGACAAACATCAGCATTAATTAGGAATTCTTAAATCTACACTTTCCTAATGATAGGAATGTAAACATTGCTGTAATGAATGGCTTGGCTGTGGGAAGGAATATCTTGGATTTGTGTGTTCATGCAGGAAAACCTTGCTCAGTGATTTCTGATGGTATCACACTCACAGCAGGATCTGTCTCTCTGTCCCAATTAACTTGTCATAATTAACATCATTATCAATCCCACAAGACCAAATGCATTGAGCATCCAGTGTGGGAATCCATGTGCTCCCTGTTTTGTGGGAAACCCTGCTGGGAGCAGCTGGGACTGAGGGACAACTTCTCTTGTGGTTCTTTTAGTGGGTTCTGGTGTAGGATCTGGATTTGTTTGGGTGGTTCATGGGGTGTTCCTGGTTGGATTTGTCTGGATGGTTCATGGGGTGTTCCTGGTCTGGGAGATGGTCTGACCCAAGTGTGAAGACACTTAACTACACTTCATATGGAGCTCAGAGCTATGCACTAATGCAGTACAGGATTTGAAAAATACCAAAACTAAAATCTTAAGGCATCAGTCCTGCTGGGCAGGGAGCTGGGACCAGTTGCCCTCTGTGCTCCTCCTGACACCTTGAGAGGCTACCTAGGACAGGGGCCAGTCAGTATTAGAGGAATAAAATAGACATTTAATTAAAAGTCTTCAAAGAATACATCTTGGGCAGTACAAGAGCCCAGCCAGGGCTGCACCCAATATGGACAGCAGATCACGAGTTCTCACGCTTTTATAAGATTTGGTCCATTTCCATATTGGGGTTCATTGTCCAGTTCCAGCTCCAGGTGATGCAGTCCCACCCTCCCATTGCTCTCCTCCATTCCCTGCTGTTTGCACTTTTTGGGCCTTGTTGCTGTTTGCACTTTTTGGGCTGAAGCTGCAGTGGTGTCCTTGGTTCTGGGCTGTGAAAGGATTGTTCTGTGTGCCTGAGCTGTGAGGAGAGCTGCTGGCACTTTACCTGGAGTTCAGTTATGTACCAATGCAGTGCAGAGTCTGAAAATACAAAAGCTAAGACTTAAACATCCCTGCCAGCCTGCCTTGGTGGCATTGCCAGCTCTCACCTGTCTCTCTGCCCTCCCACAGGTGCTGCAGGGGGCTCAGCTGATCGCCGTGGCCTCGGCCGAGCCCGCGGCCGGCGGCGTGGACGGCTCCCCTCTGCAGGGCAGCGACATCCAGGTGCAGTACGTGCAGCTGACCCCCGTGACAGACCACGCTGCCTCCAGCCAAGTATGAGCCAGCCCCTCCTCTCTCCTCTCCTCTCCTCTCCTCTCCTCTCCTCTCCTCTCCTCTCCTCTCCTCTCCTCTCCTCTCCTCTCCTCTCCTCTCCTCTCCTCTCCTCTCCTCTCCTCTCCTCTCCTCTCCTCTCCTCTCCTCTCCTCTCCTCTCCTCTCCTCTCCTCTCCTCTCCTCTCCTCTCCTCTCCTCTCCTCTCCTCTCCTCTCCTCTCCTCTCCTCTCCTCTCCTCTCCTCTCCTCTCCTCTCCTCTCCTCTCCTCTCCTCTCCTCTCCTCTCCTCTCCTCTCCTCTCCTCTCCTCTCCTCTCCTCTCCTCTCCTCTCCTCTCCTCTCCTCTCCTCTCCTCTCCTCTCCTCTCCTCTCCTCTCCTCTCCTCTCTTCTCCTCTCCGTTTTAGATCTACCCACAAATACAAGCAGCTCATCATCCTCTTTCCAAACCATAAAACCCATCATTTATAATAAGAAACATCATTTTTTTTTGAAGGTAGAAATGATCCTTGACTGCTCCTGCTTTGCTGTCCTTGCTCAGTGCCTCTGGAGAAGTTATTTTGGTCGCTGGTGTGTCCTTGAAGGCTTAGAGCCCCACAAAGGACAGCACCAAAAATGTGGCTGCAATCAGCCAAAAAGTATTTTCAGACTGAGGTTTCCCTCAGAAAAGTCATTCCTGTTCTGACAGCAGTTTTCCAGTTGTTTTGATCAACAGCAAGTCCACTTGGAAGTGAACATTTGATCCTCTCTGCTTGAGGAGGAATTATTGGGGCTTTTTTGGTCGTTTTTAATCAGTTTGAACAGCCGTGAATCTGAGGCTAGAAGAAGTCTGTCATCAGCTTGAAGCTTTGGTGACAGCACCACAAAGTTGATTTAAACCAGTTGGAACACATTTTTCTGAATTTGGTCACACGTGGTTTTGAAAATCCCACTCTGTGGGCTCCTCCAAGTAGTTGTGGAATTCTTTTTGCCTCACCACTGCCCTTGTCAATATTTAATTTTTAACAGTGCTCTGGACACTGAGGGTGTTCTGCAGGGATTGTGCCTTGTTTTTTATGGATCCTCCATCACTGCTGCTCCTGTGGATTTGATAAATCCAAGAACAACTGTTGTATTTGCAGGAAGCCCTGATGAAGGAGGGAATGATGAATCCGTCTCCATGTTCTCAGAAGGCTAATTTATTATTTTATGGTACTATATTATATTAAAGAATGCTATACTAAAGAATACAAAAAGGATACAGACAGAAGGCTAAAAAGATAATAATGAAAACTTGTGACTCTCCCAGAGTCCCGACACAGCTTGGCCCTGACTGGCCAAAGAGTGAAAACAACTCCCAGCAGAATGCAATGGAACAATCACCTGTGGGTGAACAATCTCCAAACACATTCCAAAGGAGCACAACACAGGAGAAGTAAATGAGATAAGAATTGTTTTCCTTTTTCTCTGAGGCTTCTCAGCTTCCCAGGATCCTGGGCAGGGGATTTTTCAGAGAATGTGAGTGCCACAAACCTCGGGGATACCCTGAGCTGGGAAGGACCCACAAGGACCATGACCCCAGACAAGAGCAGCAGGCACTGAGAGGTGTTCCTCATGCTGCTGTCCCCACTCCAAACCTGAGGAATTCCCACATTTCCCTCCCTCCTCAGGAAGGAATTCTGGAGCAGAGTTCCCCCCAGGAGCTCCTCCCTCTGCAGGGACACTTTGCACCATGTTGGTTTTACACTGAGGTGAACCCCAGAGCTTTCCAGGGAAAGCAGGGCAGGAATGGGACAGGAAAAAGGCAGGAAAGGAAAAGCAGACATGCCCCAAAACAAGTCAGCCATAAATATTTCCTCACTTTGCACCAAGTGAAAACTGAGGATCTGGAGAAGAGCTGGAGAAACCAACTTGCTCTGAGTTTATCCATTGTTCAGGAGATTTTTTTGTGGATAAAAATATGGAATTTTCCTGTAGAGAAGGATCTCTCATCTGAGGGGAAGAGTCTTATCTGATGGAAAAGAAAATCCACAGACACTTCCACCTCCGCTGCACTGACACTTCCACCTGCTTCTTTGTCAAGGTTCCCAAGGCTTTTGCAGCTCTTTATCACTCAAAGCTCATTAAAGTGGAATTTATTTTCCACCTGGGTTGGATCCTGTGCCAATTCCCTCTTAGAAACAGCCCAAATGTGGATTTATTTCATGTCTCACAACAAGGTACCAGTTTTCTGCCCTTTTTTTTCCTGAAATGAATCCCTGCTCTGAGTTCAGCTGGAACAGATCAAAATCCACTTCAATTTTGTATTTTCAGTCTATTCAGGAATGATTTTTGCTTGGCTTCTTTTCATGTTTTGACAGCAGCTTGCAAAGTCTAGAAATACAGAATATTTGGATTAAAATTCTGTGCTCAGATGCAATGCTGGTGGTAAATTTTGTTAGATTTGGAAAAAAATCCACCATCATTCCAAATATAAATTCTTGTAATCCCTTCAGGTCTGAGGTTGGATCAATATTTGGTGTTGCTGTTGTGCTGATATTTGATAATTCTGTGTACTCAATACACTTTTCCTCTAAATGGGAAAGAAAACTTTGAGGATTATTTAATTTTTTTTGTGCTATCCAATTTAAAAATCTCATAGATTTATTCAGCACCTTGGCATGAATTTATTGAACTTTTAAGCAAACACAAAATACCCTTCAAATTAAACAGGGAAAAAATTCCTGTAGCCAAATGCAATCACTGGCAACAAGGCAGAGGGAAATAAATTAATTTAGGAGGAGCACTTTAGGATTTTCACCTTCTGGTGTTTTAATTTGAATAATAAATAAGCTGGGACTGTGTAATAAAACATAAAATCTGGGAATTCTGGTGGATTTTCTTTCCTTGTGGATCTTTTGGCAGGTTCAAGGCTGAAGCACAAAGCAGAACCTCAAATGAGGCTTTTTATCACCAAAATCCTGTCAGAGAGAGGATTCTGTGGCCAGGGTGTTGCACAGAGCATCCTTTAGATGTGTTTATGAGGGAAAATCCAGCAAGGGCAGCTCTCTGGAATGAGGGGAGTTCAGAGGGGAAAAAATCCTGAAATCCTTGCCCTGGGCTTGGAATTCTGTCCGTGCTGTGGTGGCTGCTGGCAGGGGAAGCTTTTTGGGGTGTGAGGGGCTCTGTGCAGCTGTTCTGGATGCTGCTCCTCTCACAGCTCTGCAGGAGCTTTCCTGGCTCCCAGGAATTTGGATTTTCCCTCCCCAGGAGAGGGAAGGATGTTCCTGGTAGGCAGCGAGTTGGTTTGTAAAGAGATTTTTCCTTTGGAGGTTTCAATCAGTTGTGCTCACTTGTAATTCTTCCTGGTTTTCCCTGGGAAGTGAGGAGAGTCAGGCCTGCAGGAGGAATTTCCTCTGAAGAAAAACTGGCTGTAATCATGCTGGTCTCACTTCACCCTAACCAGGGAAAGGCTGCAGTGGGGAAAATCCGTATTTTTAGACCCTCTCCTGCTCCAGCTGGGAAATTCCAAGGACAAAGCCAACAGGTGATTTCACTGCCCTTACCCCCAGCAGCTCTGGCACTGCAGAACTCCCTCCTGCCTTTTCCATGCTCATCCTTGGTGCCCTTCCCAGCTCCCTGTTCCCAAAGTCTCTCTGTTGGGATGAGCCTTCCACAGCTTCAGTTTGGTGCCAGACTCTGAATTTATTTCCTTTATTTGGAGCTGGTTCTTTTCCTGGGAAGAGAGAGGGAATAATTGCCTTGGTGCCACTCATGATTTTGTAGATGTTTATCATAATTGCATTATTTCAGTTTCCTCATTAGGCTTCATGCAGACTCTTGATGTTATTTTTGGTGCCTTTGTGAGTGTGTTCCCATTCCCATTCCCACAGAGCCCACATCCATGCGGATTTTGCTTTGGAATTTTTTCCACTGGAATTCACAAGAACTTTATATTTGTATAATAAGCTCTCATTCTCTTGGTTACACCAATAAAAAGCACTTTAGGATTGATTTCCTGCTGTCCCATTCCCCTTTGCAGGGCACCGATTCCCTTCAATCAGCAATCCAGCCAGAAATGCAGATAGAACACGGAGCCATCCAAATCCAGTGAGAGGATTGAGGAATGTTGGGGAGCTGGCAGTGAACTCCAGCCAGAAATGGAATGGGAAGGGCTGGAAAAACCTCCCAGACCTCAGAACCTCCAGCCATGCCCTGCTCACCCAGCCCGGGATAATTCCAGCTTCAGTCAGAGCTGCATCACGACACCAATCCAAGTCCTGGCCTTCAGAAAAACCCCGTGGGCTGCACTCAGATCCACTCAGAGAGGACAAAACAAATCTTTCATGGGGAGAGGAGGAACTCTCCTGCATCCAAACTGTGAGACTCCATCCCTGGCCATCCCGTTGGTCCCTCCTGTGCAAATGGAATGTCTGCAGATGTTGGGGGTATTGCTGCCCTGCAGTACCTGCTTTGCCACGTAGGGAAAGTTCCAGAGCTCAGATATTTTTCACTGTTGGAACAGTTTTTGTTTTTTTTTTTTAATTTGCTATGGTGTTTATAACAAAAAAAAAAAGGAAAATATTTAAAAAAAGGAAAATCCCTTGACAGCAAGTCTTGGCCTTTTGCTGGTGTTTTCTGTTCAGTGTCATGAAAACTGTATTTGCAGAAGACTAACACTTTTGTTTGTACTGTTGCTTAACTACTTTTCTAGGGGAAAATGCTTTAAAAATGCTGTAATTACGCATTTCTAATGAAAAATAAATGTGTATTTATGAATAGTGCAGCTCTAAGTTGCTCTGCCTTGGGAATGAGTCTGGGTTGGCTGGGCAGGAATGTTGTCCTGGAGGAGCTGGGGATGGATCCACATTCAGCCTCGAAGGAAGAACCCGATCTCCGACCACTTTATTTTCTAAATTCCCAATCCCAGACCATTTTATTTTCTAAATTCCCAGTGCAAGACAAATGGGATAATTGAGTTTTTGAGTGTGCAAAATGTAATGAATTTATGAAATAATTTTATGTAATGTGAACAATTCTGAGCTCTCTCCCTTTCAGTTCCTCCTGCCTCCTTTGTCCAGCAATTCCCCAGAGTGGGATCCATCCATCTGAACCCAACATCCAAGATCCAGGTGAAATCACCTTTAATTTAATACAGATTTTGACAAAACACCATTGTCCTATTTGCTAATCCTTGATGCAAAGGAAACATGTTTGCTGTCACCTGGTTATTTTAATGATGCGTGTTTTGGAAAATAAGGTTTGGAAAATAGAGTTTGGAAAATAAGAGTTTGATAAATAGGGTTTGGGAAACAAGAGAGGGAGGTGTTGCTTTGTATTTGATTTCCAGCTGGTATCCCACAGGGTCTTTCCCAATATATGGCTCATAATGCATTTAATGAATTGATAAATGAGGTATGGCCACAAATCCCACGTGTTGGAATGCAGGACAATTTGAATTTTTATTTTTTCTGTTACCAAAGGAAGGGTTAAGCACCCCCAGCTTCTGGGAATGTTGTCCCTGGTAAGTGTTACACTTTCTATAAATTCCTCCTTCTCTTTAGGATATTTCTTGACACAGAAGCACAATGCAGACAACCACAGCTTGTGGAGCTCGGGGTCTGCAGCAGGCCAGGAATTTGGCTGCTCTTCAGCTCCTTTTTCAGTGCTGTTCCTCAGCCTGGGGAAACTTTGAAGAGCTTGGCACCCAAAGAAAGGCCTAAAAATAAAGTCAGGCCTGGACATTTTAATAATCATGGTATGGTTAGGGTGGGAAGGGACCTTAAGGATCATCCAAATCCATCCCTTGCCATGGGCAGGGACACCTTCCACCATCCCAGCTTATTCCAGCCTGACCTTGGGCACTTCCAGGGACGGAGCAACCACAGCTTCTCTGGGAAATCCATTCCAGGGCCTCCCAGGGAACAGTTCCTTCCCAATATCCATCCATCCATCCAGTGGGAATCCATTCCCTATGTCCTGTCAGGTAGAGTTGGGAATTTCCCTCCATTCCTCTGCTTTGTGAACTCAGAATTTTGTCCTCTTTGCATTTTCCAGCTGAAGTTCAGGAGGAGGTTGAGCTCAGGAGGCTTCAGCACTGAGCCAGGAATTCTGGTGAGTATTCCCTGCCCCTGCTCCCTCTCTGGGGGTTGGATCTCCTTGTCCAGCAGGAAATGTGTCCAGGAATGCTGGATGGATCTCCCTCTCCAGGCAGGAAATTCTCCAGGAATGCTGGATGGATCTCCCTCTCCAGGCAGGAAATTCTCCAGGAATGCTGGATGGATCTCCCTCTCCAGGGAGGAAATTCTCCAGGAATGCTGGATGTGTTTTCCAGGCTGTGCCATCACAAATAAACCATTCCCCAAATGAATCATTCTGGGATGGATTCCCTCCTGGGAATATCTGTGAGGTTCTGAGCAGGGTGAAGGCACCTTCACCTCGAGGTTGTACCGAACCATGCACAAGCCAGGAAGAAATCCTGGAAGTTTAGGAAGATAAAAGGAAGCAGAAGCTCCTGGGGGCCCTGAGGGTCTGCCTGGCTCTGAGTTTGGGAGGGTTGGTGTTGGTTCACCACAGATGTGGTTCCATCCTTGAAGACAATTTTCAGTAAATCCCCTAGACACACTCAGTTTACATCTCCTCTTACTCCTAGTCTCTGCTCTTCTACCAATAACATTCTTTTTCCCTCAGCAAACCTTCCAACAGCCTCATTTTCACTGGTTTAACTCCTCACACTGCTTCTGTCCAAGAGAGATGGAGACCAGCACTCTTCAGAGGACATTTCTTCTGGGGTTAGACTTGGATCAGCTGCTTCTTTTATTGGAATTCACCTCATGCCCTGCAGAATCCAGGTTTTCCTGGGATGATTTTGGTGTTCAGGTTTTTTTGGGGGGGAAGGGAAGGGCCTCTGGTTGCCCTGCTTGGCCCTGCTGGTTATTTTTAATATTCAGTTCACTAAAGCCATGACCATTTATCCTGATTTTTACTAAAATTCTCTCAGTGGACCATTATTAAGACCCTTCAAATAATTTAATCTTGAATCCTGCCTGAAAAAAAAGAATCCTTAAGGATTTCCTGATTAAAACTAAAATATTCTGGTTTGATGGATTGTATGGCAAAAAATCAGTCTCACGAAAGTGAGGGATGTGGGGAATTTCTTTCCCGCTTTTTCTTCCCTGTATTTTGTCTTGCAAAACAAATCTATAAAAACCACCACCCTCCTGTGACCCAAATGTCCTCGTGAGCTGCATTTTCAGGCATTTCAGCATTGACACTTTGCCTGTAAAGCAAAGAATTCCATCCAAAAATAAAAAAGTCGCTCTGGTGCTCGTCTCCGTGGTGGAGCTCCTGCTGTGTGGAGATGCTCTGGTGGCCCTGGGTTTTATTACCCAATTCCATGGATATGGAGTTTCCTGGTAGAAAAACACCAGGAGAAAACCAATCCTATAAAAAACCCCAAACCCCGAAGCACTGTGGGATCTCAAACTCCCGTTAGCAATCGGTTCTCCTGCCGAATTCCCAATGATGCCAGAGCTGCAGATTTGGAGCTGGAGCTGAGCAGGGGCAGGAGCTGTTTGCCATGATCAGGATAAGAATGTTCCTTTCATTCCTGCTGATCCCAGAGCTCTGCCGGGAGCGGGGCTGCTGCAGAGGAGCCCTGGCACTCCGAGCTCATTTCCTGGGCTGCAGCTGGGAATGAGGGAATCACTGAGCTGGGCAAAGCCAGCTCCTGCTCCCTGTGCTGCTGCAGGCACACTGCAATGCCTCCCGCCCCTCCAGGATCCCAGGAATGGGGATGGAGCCGTGCAGAACCCACAGTCCAAGGCAGGGCTCAACTCTCCTCTTTCTCAAGGTGATTTTTAATCAAATCTTGGATAAAAACCTGGTTTTCCCCATTCGTGTCTCATACAATGTTAAATCCAGCAGCAAATGTCTCCTTTGTTTAACTTCTTTTGCCTTTTTTTAAGTTCTACTTCTTTAAGTTTTCTCCTCTTTGTTTTCTTTCAGTTTTTTCTTTTTGTGCAAAGGAAAAAAAGTCTTCTAGTGATAAATAATAAAATTTCATATTTTGGGCAGAAAATATATCTTTTATCTATTTTACCTATTTTATTCATTTATGGATTTTTTCATTAACCAACAGGCAGGGAAAAGTTCTGTAGATCTGGTCCCTCTGTTTTATCTGCATTTTGGGTGTTTAATTAAACCCCCCAGTTCCAGCTCTCCATCAGGTTTATGATGAGATTTTATTTTATATAATTGTTGTAATTTATTTAATTCATACAATTTTCCAGTAAATTGATTATTCCAGATTTTTTTCCTGTGAGTTAAAGTGGTGCTGAAAATCAACAACAAAAACCTGGATGGAAAACTGAGTTTAGGCTGAGCTTGTGCTCATTGTCCCTCAGTGTTCCATGACCTGGACTTTGATGGGATTTCAAAAAATTACCATGAAAATGAGAAATGTCCCTGCTTCCCTGCTTTTCCTAGGGAACCTCTGGGATTTCTGTTTTCCAGATGCACAGGGCTTGGCTGGCTCTGGAGCAGGGAAATCAAAGGCACTTTGCTGTTTGGTTGTTGCCACAGGGACCCAGCTCAGCTGCCCAGGGACTGAAATGATTCCAGCTGGGGGTGATGGACTCTGCATTCCCTTTGCCAGTGCCTGGTGGGAAAAGCAGGAAAAAAACTGGGAGGTGTCCAGCACTGCCTGAGTAGCTGAAAGGTATGCTTCAGATAGAGCTATATACATTTTAAATTCATGTATTTATTTATATATTTATATATTTATTTTATTTATAATTTATATACACTTATTTATATTTATTTTTATAACTATATGTATTTATCTATTTATTTATATAGATTCATTTAATTTTTTAATATGTACACCACATAAAAATATAGGTATATTTATTTTCATATGCACCATACATAAAATATCAATTTATTTAGATATATAAATATGTACAATATATAATCCATAGTATATAATTTATATATACATACCATCTATACAATATCTATATTTATTTTTATATATGCACCATGGATACTATATACATTTATTTTTATATTAATACACCATATATACAACACATATTTATATTTAGGCACACATTATAATTATAGTTTAGTTATAGTTATATTTTGAATATTTTTGTTTTATTTTTATTTTTTGTTTTATATTTATTTTTATATTTTGTTTTCTATTTTATGTTTGTTTTATATTTATTATATTCTATTTCTATTTCTGTTTCTATTTTATATATTTACAATAATAAAAATTCTTCTGATAATTTTATTAATAATATATATTATTATAAAATATTTATTTTAATGTATTTCTATATTTATAAACCCCATGCTCTGCTGCATTCTGAATTCCATGAATCAGGAAAAACTAAAGCAATTTTAGCCCTTCATTTCATGCACAGGGAAGATGATTTTCACTGGGCTGATTTAACAGCTCCCAAAATTCCCCAGTTGGAAATTCCGGCCTTTGATGCTAATTAGGAACATTTTCAGGCAATATCCAGATTTTTCCCTGCAGTTCCCACGTGGCAGTGAAGCCAAAGCTCCCTTTGGGTGCCCTCAGGTGATGTCCCTGGGAATTCTGCTGGCTGCAGTTTGGGTGGAACAGCAAACTCCCAATTTGGTGCCTTTTCTCCCCAAATTCCTGCTCCCAGCTCCTCCTGGGGGCTTCACTCAGCCCCATCCCACGGGATTTGTCCTCGGGGCCATCTGCCTTGCACAATTCCTGGGGTTTTACAGCCATTGCATGACTCAATCCTCCCTCAACTCTCTTAATCCCCCTGCTCTAATGGGCTCCCTGCTCTCCTCAGCAAAACCAGCAGAGAAATTAAAGAAAAAAAAATCCAAATGTTCAGAAAAGAGGAGGAGGGAGGAATCCAGGGAACAGCCAGGCAAAAAAACCGAGGAGCAGTTTGTTGGTTTGGTTGGATCCCTCCCTCCTTTCCATGCTCAGGTTGCCTTTTCCTCCTCTCTGCAGCCCAGGGAGGGGTTCCTGGGAAATTCCTCCTTTTCTGGCATGAAACTGTTCCCCAAATTTCCTCGTTCACCCCAGGAGCAGCAGGAGGAGGTAGGCAGGGGGGAGGTGGAGGGGAGAGGCTTGGGGGGGATTTTCCATCTTTTTTTCCTTTCCCATTTTGTTTATCCCTTGCTGGGTTTGAAGGAGTCTGTAAACATCTGGGGGGATTACATCTGGTTTGGGTTCTGCCTGAAATTCCTGGGAGTTTCGTTCAGTTGAGCGTTCGAACGAAAGCAGCAGCTCCTCTGGCAGGTTCTGCCTCAGGATTTTCCAAAAATAAACTCTGCATCCCCACACGTCCCCCTCTGACACTTCCCTGAGTTTTCACGGAAGTTTTCTTGTGTGGCAAAGAGCTCAGTGAACCTGGAGTTCAGTGACAAGAATGATCCCCTTTTATTTTCCATATTGTAAAAGGTGAAATGTCTTAATTTTCCTTCCAGAAAACCGAGTTTGTAGGAATGAATATTCCCTTAAAAACTTTGGAATGTCTTTGCATGGATTGACAGTTTTCCATGCTGATCCTTTCTTTGAGCAAACACGACACTCTTGGTACTGATAAAATCCATTGATAGGAAGTGGTTGAAGACTTTGAGGTGGGTTTTTGTCTTTGGTAGGGGTTTTATTTTGGGATTCACCTGTGTCTTTCCCTGCTCTAATCCCAGCTCTGTGCTGCACGGGTGTCCTGGGATTTGAGGTCCCTCAGGCTCTGGGCTCCAAGTCCAGATCTTGGCAGCTTTAATCCATGTGCTAATCCATCAAGTCGAGGGTAAATTAAAAATCTTGCTGTTGGCAAGAGAAGGTGCCTTGAGATGGGGATGGGAGTGGGAATGGGAATGGGAATGATGTGTGGCAGCCTGGGATGGGTGTGCAGGGCTGATCCCAAGGGATGCCCCTGGATCCACACAATTCAGAGTCACTGGATCCATTCCCAGGCTCTGTCCCTCTGTTCCCTCCCTGTCCCAAAAAGCACCACCCAATAATGTGGGAAATGTCCTGAATTTTGAGAATCAGGGATCATTCAGGTTGGAAAAGACCTTTAGGGCCATCAAGTCCAGCCACCCCCCAGCACTGCCAAGGCCAGGGCTGGACAATGCTTCTGGGGAAGAAATTGTTCCTAAAATTGAGGAAATAAATGTCTTGTTCATGTGAAGTTCTCAAAGTAGGAGGGTTGAGTTGGGCTAAAAGTGCTTTTAACTGGGGTCTGACCAGAGGAACAATGGGTTCTTGTCCCCCTTGTTTGTGGGGGGCAGCAAATTTCTGGCTGGAAATCCACAGACTGATCAACAGTGTAATAAAAGAAATTGAGATAAAAGCAATTTTAAAAAGCCTTGAAACCTTTAATCCTTTCGGGCTGGTTTCTGAAAGCCCAGAATTAAAAATATCATAATTCAAAAGAGCTTTCCTACAGCACAGAGTTAATAAGCAGAGAACACCCAAGAAAACACTGATTTTTCTCTTAAAATGTCCCTTTCCCTCTTCCTTTTGTCCCTGAGATTTGGTGGGTGCTGAGCAGACAGACCCTTCCAGCAAAAGGAGAGTTAACTCCTGGAGAAAGGGGGTGGAGAGGGAATCCCAGCTTGGAACTTGAGACTTTCCAGCTGAGAAAGAAAGATTTGGAGATGCAGACGTAATCCCAGAGCTCTGCAATCAGCTCCCTGTCAAAGGAAAAGCACATCAAAAACTGCCCAGGGCACTGGGAGCAGGGCAGGACAGGAGCAGCAGTGCCACCACCTCCTCCAGGGTGAGTAGGGAAAAACTTCCCACCTAAACTCTTGGAAAATGGGTGAAATACTGGGAATGGCTGGGTGGGAAGGTCAGGAGCAGAGGTGAATTCGGATTGTTGGGTACCAGATGCAATAGGTGATCTCTTCATTCAGGTTTTCCTGAGATGGGGGGTCTGGAGCAGAATCTCTGCTCTTTCCTGCTGTAAATCCAATAGTCCCCATGAGCTGCCAAGGACTGCAAACAAACTCATGGAGTGGGAATGCAAATTTGTGTGGATTTCCTCTCAAAGTGGGAGCATTTTGATTTGTGTGGCTTAACTCCTTCAGCTTGAGCTGCTCCAGCTGCAGGGTTCCAGGTACTCCCTGCCTTCAGGATGGCTTTTCCTGAACCTTGGAGCATCCTGGTGGAGCTCCCCACTTTGTTTGCTGCCTGTGGGATGCTCCACAGCTGCTGCAGTGAGTGGGGGGTTTGTGCTCCAGAGCATCCAAGGATTTTCTGATTGATCCAGACACCACGAAGGATGGGAAGAAGGAAGAGATGCTGCAGCTTTGCTTTCCAAGCCTGCCAGGTGCATGGGGATGGGATGTTCCAGCTGCTGTGTGATTTATTGCAGTGTTTTTATTGCTATTATTATTATTAATAATATTGATATTTATGGAGCAGTTCATGGTTAACACGCTCAGCTCCCCGAACCGTTTCACGCTGGGTTTTGTGGGGCTGTGTTTGTGAAATGCCTGTTTTCCATTACAAAACTGGGAGATAAACGAAGATGACAGTCACATTTTCCTAACATAAATTTCTCCCTTTCCCTGTGCTCCTTGGAAACCATAAATTCCAGCAGCCTGGCTGCCTGCTCCAGACATCAAAAGGCCCTGGGTTTACAAGGCCTGCTTGCCTGGGTCAGGTCCTGTGCAGGAGAGACACAGATGATCCAAATCATCCACATGACACCAGAAAGCTGGGATGAGAAGCAGAGTGAAAGGAGGAAGCTGGACACTGTGGGAGGGGAAGGAAAATCTCCTGAGAGGCCTTGTCTCAGCTGATGCAGTTCAGGTGGTGGGGAGAGATTTTCCTGCTTTTTCTGGCCAGTCAACATCTTCCTGTTTTCCTGCTCCTGCCCTAAATGTTTTCAGCCCTAAGAGCTCAACCTTTTGAGCTGAAACTCATGGCCAAGTTGTTGTGTCATCACATCTCCATGAATGCAACATCCTTTGCTCCTGGCCTCTCTGGACCTGCCTTTTGCCCAGATCACATCCATTCACAAACTTCCTCTCCTTGGCTTCCTCTTCCCTGGCACATCAAACACTCAGCAGGACTTTTGCTGTCCTCACCCCATATCCTGCTCTCATTTCAATCTGCTGCTTCCCCCCTGCTGCCCCTTGCCCTTGGCAGGACCAAAATTTCAATGCAAACAGGGAAAATGCAAAATTCCAAAGCAATTTCAATGCTTCCTTTAGTCCCATTCCCTGCTTCCCTGGACCTTCTGTCCCTTTGAGTTCATCCTTCCTTTATCCCTTCATCCCTTTGGATCATCCTTCATCCCTTTGGATCATCCTTCCTTATGCAGCACCCACCACCTTTTGGTGGGATATTAAGAGTATTTCATCCATGAATCCAGCTCTCACCAGCTCAGAGCTCTGGATCAGTGATATTTCTCTTTTTATTATAATTATGCTAAGAATAAACATAATTACCTCAAAATGATGACACTGAATAAACACGTGGCTCAAGTTACAGATGAGAAACCTTGTTCTGGTTTTTGCTCTGCTTTAAAACTTCCCTGTGCCTCGAAGAGCAGCTCAAACCAACTGAGCTTTGAAATAAACCCTTTTTTACATCTTCAACCTGCTGAGTCCTCATCAACACAGGGAAACCCTCAGTAACCAACACCCTTTATTTATAAGAACAAAGAATCCTGGGGCACTTTATTTTAGTCCATTATTTTAGGTCTTAATAGTTGCCATAAATAAATTTGGTTTCTAAAGAAGAAGAAGAAGAAGAAGAAGAAGAAGAAGAAGAAGAAGAAGAAGAAGAAAAATTATTTGCTTCCACACAGAACCAAGGTCTAAAATCTACTCCTTTCCCTCATCCACTTCTTTTAAACCAGATATAAAATCCCTTTTTTTACTGCCTTTGGATGTTCCCCTTCCCTCAGTGCTCAGCCCAGGGATGAGGATTTGGCTGCTGGCTCAACATTTCCATGTCCTGCTCCTGCTGCTCTTCCCAAGCCTGGATTAGGACCTCTCCTAAGGAACTGTCTGGGTGCTGAGCCTGGATTAGGACCTCTCCTAAGGAACTGTCTGGGTGCTGAGCCTGGATTAGGACCTCTCCTAAGGAACTGTCTGGGTGCTGAGCCTGCCAAGAGGCAGCTCCTGCCTGGGACACATGGAGAGTGGCAGTGTCTGACCTTTGCAGTTCTCTCTTGGGAAAGGGGAGACAAAAAGGCAAGAAATAAAGCAAACAAAACAAGGAACAGCTCTGCAAGTGCCAGAAGCAAAAGTCAGTACAGATAGCAAGTTGTTGGGGTTTTTTTTTTTCCCTCTTCTATTTTTAAACTGCTCAGTTTCATTTTTCTCTGGACCTCTTGGAAAGGAGGAGTTTCTGGATAAGGAAAAGGGACTGAACTTGTGCTGAGACAGAAATAATCTAGGTAATCAGTGCAGGGAAGGGGGACACAAAACTACGTGACCACTGAGCTGAAGTTTGGGCAAATCTCTTTGTCTGGGACATTTTCCTGCTTTTCAGAGAGCTCCAGCCCCAGATCCAACCTCAGGGCAGTGTTATTACAAGAATTCATCTCTGAAACCCCAGCAGAATTTGTTTGGATTGCTAATTTCCTCAAGGCCTGGGGATATGCTGGAGTGGAGGAAATCCACGGGTTAGCACACAGGGTATCCAGTTGCAGGGTCTCTGAGGGGTGGGAAATCACTTCCCAAACGTGCCTAATAGTCCTGGGGTGGAGAAATTATTAGTGCTGATTACACCCTGAACCAAGAAACCATCAAAGCAGATCCCAGCCAGGGATGTGGGTGCTGAAAGAGCAGGAAAATGGATGGGACAGTGGGGAGATAAAGGCTCCACGCTGCTCTTGCTGTGTTTGTCCCTGGGTAGAGCCACATCAGTGGCTAAATTACATTTCTTTCAGCAAAGCTCTTAACGAGGAGCTCGTAATTGCCAGCATGGAGGAGTCATGTGTGGCTTTCATCCAGTTCTCTGCTTTTTGGGATCCTTGGCAGGATGGAAACCAGCTCGTTTTTACCTTCAGACTGACCTTGGGTGTCCTGACTCTGGATGGGACAGGTCCAGTCCTTGCTGTCCCCTCCACAGGGGATGTGGTGACTGCTGCTCATCCCCCCTGAGGTTGTGAGGAGGGTTTCACCTGGCCTTGGAAACTTCCAGAGATCCAGGGGCAGCCCAGCCTCTCTGGGAAACCCATCCCAGGGCTTCCCTGCCCTCCCAGGGAGAAACTGATAGGAATTTATGATGGCTTTTTCCTCATAGACCCCAAATCACCACCTTAAATCTAAAATATCCCAGGAGAAACAGGGAAAATCAGCAAGGCCTGAACTCCCTGACTCAAACAGAGGGAGAATTTGAACTGAATCCCTGCAGGACCCCTGCCCTGAGTCCTGTCCCTCCCCTGGGTGGTGCAGGGGCTGCTCAGACACCTCCAGGACAGCTCCAGTCCCTCGGGATCTCACAGGGAGCTCTGGCTCCTCTGCCAGCAGGGACCCTCTGGGGTGGGTGACTGTCCCTGGGAACAGCAGCTCCTGGTGCTGAGCAGCACCCCCAGGTGACATTCCCCAGGTGGGACATTCCCCAGGGGGGACATTCCCCAGGGAATGACATCTGCCCTGGAAAACCCTGGAGATGAGGAACAGTCATGAGGAGGTGGCACCTGTGGCTGACCCAAGAGGGTTTGGTGCTCACCTGTCTGGTCTTAAAAACAACATCCAGGGGAAATCCTGGAGAATTTTAACAGAATTCCCACTTTTTTCCAACCCTCCTTTGTTGATTTAATGTTTGAGGTGCAGCTTTGTCCCAGACAAACCACGTTAAGACAAATCCAATTCTGGTCCTTCTCCCCAGGAATTTGTGCTGTTCCACCTGGAAAAGCAGGATTCCCTTCAGGAGTGAGAGATCTGCAGAGCTCTCAGCCCCCAGGGCCCCAAGGTTAGTGGATTTTCTGTTGCATCCTTTTAAAAACCACTGGAAGGGCAGTAGGATGGGCAATTATTGTGGAGGATAAATATCCCCTGCAAGGAACCTCCCAAGGATGTGGAAAAGTGGTTCCAAAAGCAAGGTAAGCAGAGGAATCTATATTTTTCCTAATTTATTCTTTCTCCACCATCCTGGATGGAAGAGGAGCCTAGGTTTGTTTGCACCTTGTGTAATTATTATGAAAATGAATTTTTTTTTCCTAATGATTGGAATTTGTGTAAATTGACAATATCACAAAGGACAGAGCTGACTGTTAATTATTCTCCTGTTAAAGTTTGCTGTTGAGCTCATGTTAATTGTGTTTAATCACAGCTTTAAGGACAGGTTTCAGCCCTCCCAGGAATGAGGGAATTCCCTGAGTCTCTTCCCAGTGCTGGGTTTTCCTTGCTCAGATCACCAGTCTGGATTTTCTCTTATTTCCTATTTTATCTGCATTATTTTAGAAGATGCAGTGCAGAAAAAGGAGGATTTCATGCAAATTAAGGGCTGAGGAGGAGAAAATCCAAACTGTTTTGGCTCTGGGAACTCCCAGGGTTTCCCTGTGGAGACAGGGAAGGGAAAAGAAGCAGGAAAATCCAAGGCAGGGAAGGCACTTTTCCATCCATCCCTCCCCTCTTGAGCAGCACCTCACACTCCAGGGTAGGAAAAGCACAAAAAGTCCAGAGATGGTGAGGACAGAATCAGTTTTTAATTTGCTTTCCCCAAGTTTTAATAATCCCTGATGCTGTTAATAATCCATTTCTATTCTTCTAAAGAACTGAACTAATAAACTTCCTTTTTGCTAAGGTAGTGCCTGTTCAGGGGGTTAAACATTCTCCCAGGTGCTATTCCAAAAAAAGAGCAGGGATTTAAACTCCAGGAATTTCAGTCTGGAGGACAAAAAAAAAAAAAAAGGGACTTATTTGAAGCTTGGGTAGGTCTGGATTTTCAGTGTCTACAACCTCCCTCCCCCCTAAAATAACACTTCAACCATGGTGAGGGAAACCTTGGGCCAAGTTTTACAACTTAACCACATGCAGAAGTGCTTATGCAACTGCTGCCTTCAGAATGAACTCAGATTTCAGGCAAAAAAGGAGAGTTTTGGGACACTGAGGGGGTCAGACTGCTCTGAAGATGTGCTGGCACCTTTGGGGGTTTCACACCTTGGCTTCTGTGCTTTGTGATGGTGCCAGGGGGAGCTCAGAGGGGTTTCTGTGTCTCCCTGAATGCCATTTAAGGTTGGGCAGGAGGGAACTTTAGGAGATGAGCAGCACCTCCTCGAGTTACTGTCTGCAGGTTAAAGCAACAGCAGAAAAAATGGAGAGATATAAAAAATCAAAAAATAGAGATATATAAAAAATCCAGGCCCTTTTCTCCAGCTGGTTCCATCTGTGTGGTCTGCTCTGCTGGGGATTGCTGCTCTGGGAGATCCACAGCTCCCAGAGGGCTGAGGGGGATGTTTTGGAGGGGTTCATCAGCTTCTTTTTTCTGGACACCTCAAAATCTGGTGCCTTTGAGGCTCTGGTGGCCCCACAGCCTTTGGATGTGTCTTTGCCAGAGTCCCCAAAAAGGAGCACAGGACCAAGACACAGAGTGAAAGCAGAGGCCTGGAGCTGGAGTCTTGGCTTTTCCCCAGCCTAATGGATATTCAGGGCTGGCCAGGAGCTCTGGGATTAGCAGAGTTGTTTTCCTCAGGGGTTTGGGGAAATCTCCAGCTTGGCTTCTCCAAGGCCAGTTCCTGCCCCGTCTCGTGACGGGTTCATCCCGTGAGCAACAGCAGATGAGAAATCCATCACCTCCTGAGATTCTCTACTTTTTCTCCCTTTTTTTTTTTCCCTTTTCCCTTTCACACAATGGCACCAGGGCCTTCCAGAGGGAGTTTGCAGCTGTGGGCTTCCAAAGGAACAGGATGGAGTTAATGGGAGCGCTGTCAGCCTCCCCTCAGCAGCAGCAGCAGATTCAAAATCACTAATTACAAGCAGGGGGAGGCTCCAGAGGCCTCTGTGGAGCTGGACTGGGATGGACACAAGCTCTTCCTGATGGCCAGGATGCTGGGAATGCCTCCAGTGTCCCTTTGGGATCTTTTGGAAGCCTTTGGGTGCTGTTTTCCTGCAGAGAGGGAGCTGGATCTGAACAGCACAGCCCCCAGGGGATGAGCTGCTCCCTCTGAGTGCTCTGTACATCAGCCTCCCTCAGCTGGGCCTGAGCAGGACAAAACCAGGGGGATTCATTTGGCTTTTCCCTGTGGCATTGGTTGGAGTGGCTCTGTGGTTGTCCCTGTCCAGCAGGAAAGGTCTGGACATTCCAGAGGTGACACAAGGGAGCTGAGGGAAGGGGCAGCTCCATCACTGCCTCCAAATAATCTGTTGGATTTGTGTTTCTCTGCTTGGGGCCAGTTGGAAAATCTTTTGCTTCCAGCCAGTGGAAATTCAGGGAAGGATTTATGGGATAAATGTAAGGGGGCAGACGGATGCTGTGGAACAGCCTCATGTGTGCCACACACTTCTTTTGGATACCAGGGGTTGGATCCCAGGCTTTTGTGTAAAACCTCATTTTTTGGTGAATCATTGAGGCCAATTCCTTCATTCCTTCCCCCTCTGCCCTCCCCAGCAGCCATTCCTGCCCCTGGGGATCATTCCTGGGATGTGCCAGCGCAGGGAGCCTGGGCACAGGGAGTGCTGCAGGCAGGGAAGGGCTGGGAGCAGCCCCAGGGTGGTGCTGACATCACCAATAAAGCTCAGGCAGCTCTCTCCAACTCCTGAGCCTCAGAGCAGGGATTTAATCAGCTCCAGAGCTCAGCACGACCCCGCTGCACTCCCAGAGCTCCCAGGTCGTGCAGAACCAAGGATTTCTTTCAACACCCCAGGAAAATCATGAAAAACAATCTCCAGCTCATCCAGAGCCCACCCTGGCTTCCACCCACCGTTCCTGCTTGGGAGTGTTTGCCAGGAACCTCCTGGAAGAGAAAGCCCAGGGCTGCTGAGCAGGCTTTGCAGGAGCTGGGGATGGATGGATCTCGGATCCTTTTGGGATCCAGCCTTTGGGGGCTCCACACAGACATTCCCTGGCAATTTCCCTTGGGCTCCAGCCCTTGGTCTCCTCCCCACTCTTGGGGCAAAGCTTTGCTTTGCTGCACTGCTCTGAGTTCTACTTTTGTCCAATTAATCCCTGGCAAAAGAAAGCCCAGCCAGCTCCAAGCAGAGCTGGATGACGGCAGAAACGCTTCAGTTCTGCTGAATTCCACCTGCCAAATCTCCAGGGGCCTCTCCAGGCTCGGGTCTGGCTGGTGGGGAGGGTGATCCATGTGTGCCCCTGCCCTTGGGATAATGGCAGCCTTGGGCAGCTCCACTGGCTCTGCTTGAGGGGAAAAAATGGCCTTGGAAACTTCTCCTTCAAAACCAGGGCAGCCTCCTTGGTTGTTTCTGTGGGATTTGGTCCCACCAGCTCCCAGGACCTGCTTTCCACGGGGCTGGCAAGCTCTGTCTGCAATCCTGATCTCAGAATGATGGAGCAGAGCCTGTGCTGAGCCTGTCAGCTCAGGGAGCCATAAAAAGGGAACTGAGGGCTCAAGCAAACAAAACCTGGAAGCCTGGAGAGGAGAAGGTCATGCAGACACCCTCTCCATGGCAGGACACTGTGTTTTTTGGGGCTGGGCTGCTCTGCCTGGCTGCAGATCTCTGGCACATCCCAGATGGACTCTGTGGAGCTGCAGGAAGCAGCTGAAACTGCTCAGGATAAACCAGGAAGATGCTTTTGAAGCAAAACCAGGCTCAGGGAATGTTTCAGGTGCCTGCTCCCTCCCTGTCCAGAATCCATCTCCAGCAGGATGGAGGGCTCCTTAGGAGACTCCAGGCTGCAAACCCAGCATCCCCATCCCAGGCAGGGAATGTGCTTTGATTCCCTTCTGTCCCTGGAGCAGCTGCCACTCTTACCCCACACAGGGGGAGATTCCAGCTCTGCCCAAATCCTGATTTGTGGTGCCCTGTCCCAGCTGCTGGCTGTGGCTGGAGCCTGTGGTGCCCAGCATGGGATTGGTTTCCTTCCTGCAGACCAGTTTGGGACTGGTGCAGGCAGGCGAGGAGCTTCCAGGAACGTGGTGGAAACAATTCCCCAAAGCTTCCCTCCCAGGGCACAGCAGGCCTGGGGCTTTAGGGAGCTGCCCCAGCATTCCTGTGGCACTTCCCCACCTTGGCCAGGGCACAAACCCCATTCCTGGCAGGGGCCAAGGCCAGGCTGGGCAGGGCTTGGAGCACCCTGGGATAGTGGAAGGTGTCAGGGGTGGAACAAGATGAGCTTTGAGGTCCCAAAGCTTTGGGCAGAGGGTTCTGTCCAGGTTTACCAGGTGGGAATGGGCTGGGAACCATTTCTGGAGCCTGGAATGGGGCAGAGGCTCTTTCATCTCCTTCCCAAGCCTTGGCAGACCCTCCCCACTGAGCCCCCACTGCTCCCACTGAGCAAACCCAAAGATTATTTCATCCCTATCCTGTGGCCCAGCCAGCCCTGGAGCCAACAGGAACATGGCTTCAGGAGCTGGGGAGGGCCCCCAGGATCCCAAATATCCCAAAAATCCATCAGGATCTGTGCTCTGTGTGCACAGCTGGGATCTGCTCTGGCTCCTGCCAGCCCCGGTGTGCTGGAACCGTCCCGGAGCTCCAGGTGCAGACAAAGTGGGGACAAACCCTCCTGGCCAGGATTTCACCCCTCAGCTGCAGCAGTCCAGGCCCTCCTGGGGCTCGTGGCCTTTCCCTTTGTCTCTGTGTTGGGGAATCAAGCTGATTGCTGTCAGGAAGACAAATGTTGTCTCCAAGCTGAGATAAGAAGGATGAGATCTGCCCTTTGCCGAGGGCTCTGCAGAGGTTTGGGGGGTGCTGTTGGAAAATCAGGATTAGGCTTGCCAAGAGCATGGAGGCTGATCCAGGGGGGGATTTTTGGGATGTGGACCCTTTATTTGGAGGTCATTCCCCTGTTTTCATCCCGTTTCCATCCTGGAGGAGCAGCGTTTCTGGGGCATCACTCAAACTCAGGGATGTTCTGCTGAGGAAGGTCTTGGAAGCAGGAGGGCAGATCCCAAAGCTCTGGTTTTCCCTGGCTGTGGGGAAGCTGAGTGTGCTGGCCTCCATCCCACTCCCACAGCTGCTGTCCACCTGAGGAAACACATCAACATCTGGGGGTGTCAAGTGGAGTGGAGGCTGTGGCACCTCTGCTCCCCAGTCCTGGCAGAATCCAGCCTGGATTCACCCCCTCTGCCATTTAAAACTCATGGTGAGCTCTTTTTAGTGAGTGCAGGTGGTGAGAAACACGAAATTTCCCAAATAAAACCAGCAAAATGCTGGGTGGCAGCCCTGGTTCCCTTGGCTTCCCTAAAATCCAGCTCTTAATGGATCTGCTGGAAAGTTTTTGAGATGCTGTTTGAAGTCTGGGCTGGTTTTATGTTTTATGCAGGAATTTGGCTACAGGAAGTCTCGGTTCTTTCACGTATTTTGTATCAAAATCCCTTTATAGACCAAATAATCCCTTTTCCATGGCAGAGCCTGTGCCCAGATTGCTCCAACCTGCTCATGCTGCTGGGATGATTTCTGTCTAAAAGACAAATCTGTAGCCTTTTTTTAATTATTATTTTGTTACATTTCCAGGCTTTTTCTGTTTTCCAGGGACATTTTCATGGGGTATTTTCATGGGAAAATCCCCAGGAATTTCGAGAGCTGGAACTGCTGGGGAAATTGGGGTTCATGAGAAGCTGGGAATGAACTGAACACAAGTGAGCTGAGCTGGTGGGGGCTGCTGGAGCTTTGGCTTCTCTTCCAGTGGTGTGTAAGGAACTACATACAGGGAAAAAAATCTGAGAGGTCAGGGAAGAGGAGCAGGAGATGAGAAAGAGGGGAGGAGAAAGAGGGGAGGAGATGCTCAGCAGAGCAGGAGCATCCCTGAGTTCAGCGCTCGGAGCTCGGAGCCGCTGACCTGGCGTCACCTCCGCTGGCACCGCAGGGAAAGCCTCGCCAAAAATTCCTGCGGTTTCCCAGCTCCTGGGCTGCCGGGGCTTCGCAGCATTCCCAAAGGCAGCCGAGCCTTCAGGAATCCCCCTCTGCAGCAGCTGCGCTGCTCCATCCCGCCCCGCACACGCTGATAACGAGCTGGGCGAGGCTCTTATCAGCATCCCGCTGACATCCCCGGCACGGTGATGAAGGCTCGGGCTGCCGGGGGCACCGGGAGCCTCCCGGGACACACGGCATGGATTAGGGCCCTGCCGGCTGCGGGGATGCTCGGGAATGTGACGGACAGGGAGCGCTGCCCTCCCGGCAGGAGCCGGGGAAGCGGGGATGAGCTGCGGGAGGTGGGATGACAGCGGCCCGAGATAAGGATGTGGTTTTCATTTCAGCATCCCGTGAAACGGGAGGGTAAAGTTCCTGAGCCGGCAGGGCCCCAGATGTGGCCGGGAATGAGATCCCAGGGATTGCAAATCCCGGCTGGATTTGTCCCCTGAGCCTTGCGTGGAAAGAGGGGAAGGTCCCAACGTGGCTTTGCAGGGCTGGAAAATCTGGAGAAGGCAAATTCCTGACTGGTTTTCAGTGAGAATTTGGCTCTTCCCGTGCTGGAATCCAGGCTCTGGTGTAAGAGCAGGAATTTGCTGTTTCAGTGGGAGCAGGCAGAAATCAAACTCTCTGTGATGACATTTAGTGAAGTGGCAGGGAATGCACCAGGGACATCCCTGGCATCAGCCTGGATTTCCCATGGGGGTGGATGTTGGAAAAGTCTCCTGGACACCCAGCTTGAGGGGTGGGATCAGTATTCCCAGTATATCCCAGTACAGTGCCAGGCTGGACTGGTCATCCCTGGGTCTTGTAGCCTCTGCCCAGCCACTGCAAGGTTTTCCAGGAGGAAACCCTGCATCCACTTTATCCTTTGCCCATTCCCAACTGTGTGGTTCATTGGTAACCTCAGATTCCAACCAGGAAGATCCCTCCAAGGCCAGCCCAGGGTGTGCAGAGTGGAGCATCCCTGTCCCCTGCTCCAGCTTTGCCAGGCACAGCCTGGCCTGCCAGGACACAGACACTGCTGGCCAGGCTCATCCCCACTTCCCAGAATGATGGGATCAGGATCTCTGAGGGTGGGAAGGAGCTCTGGGATCACCCAGCTGTGCCCCATCCCCACCTTGTCCCCAGCCCAGAGCACTGGGTGCCACCTCAGGAATTCCCGGGACACCTCCAGGGATGGGCACTCCAACCCTCCCTGGGCAGTTCCCATCCCTGACCCCCCTTTCCATGGGGAAATTCCTGCTGCTGTCCGACCTGAGCCTGCCCTGGCCCAGCCTGAGGCCGTTCCCTCTGCTCCTGTCCCTGTTCCTGGGACCTGTCCCCTCCTGGCAGGAGCTGTGCAGAGCCAGGAGAGCCCCCTGAGCCTCCTTTTCTCCAGGCTGAGCCCCCTCAGCTCCCTCAGGATTCTCCAGAATTCCAAATGAAGCCAAACTGAGCTTCCATCGGGCACAAACCTCTTCAAATTCAATTCCATTTCACAAACAGCACAACGCTGCTCCCCTTGACCAATCCTTTGTCCCAAGGCCAGATTGAGGACCAGGTTCAGCTTTGCTGGAACTCTTGGACAGGCAGCACTTGGAGCCAGGGCCTCTCCCGACCTTCCTGGAGCTCTCACATGTGCGGAGCAGAGCCGGAGCCTCGCCCGCTCCGAGTGCATCATGACCTCAGTTAAGCAAACACTTGCTGTAATCGCCTCCAGATCTGCCCTGGCTTTGATCAGCTGCAGGATCACTTTATCTTATGATATAAATATGTAAAACATCCATTTGTTTTCGGGCAGGATGCAAATAAATCATTGCGTAAGTTCGGGCCCGAGCGAGGAGCGCGGCCGTGGCTCCGGAGCTCCTCAGGCTCCACCTCCTGGAAGGTCATTCCTGCAGGAACACAGCCTTTCTCCTCCCCATCTGCTTCATTCCAGGGCTTCCTGTCACTCATGGACAGCTCTGGGTGTTCCCAGCAGAGTGGTGACATCAGCGTGGACGTGGTGCCACTGCTGTCCCATGGAACAGTGATCCCAATCCCACCCAGGGATCCCAATCCCACCCAGGGAACCCCAGTGCTCCAAAACCAGCTTCAAACTCCTGCTGGGATCACTCAGAAGGTCTGATGCTCATCACTTTGGTGGTCATCACTTTGGTGGTCATCACTCTGATGGTCACCTCCCAGCCCTGCCACCCATTCCACATTCAGCTCATCCCCTTTGCTGTTTCCACAGGAATTATTTCTCAGGCAAAGAGGGTTTCTGTTTAACCCTCTGGATCTTCTCCAGCCTTTCCCCACAGCCTGTGCCCATCCCAGCCCCTGATCCCACTGCTCCTGCTGGGATTCCATCCCTGGATCCTGCTGGCTGCTCATGGCTGTGACTCTCAGCCCAGGGCCCTTCCCCAGGGTGGTGCTGCTCCAGGCTGGAGCTAAGCAGCAATTCCCAGTGGGAAGCTGCTGGGAGTGCTCTCAGGGTGGTTTTACAGAGGTTAAGCTGAGCTCAGAGCTCAGCAGCTCCTCTGTGGTGTCAGCCAGACTTAAGTGCTTGGTTGGTTGATGGGAAATTGGGATTTGGGCTTTCCCCAGCTGAGATTCCTCAAAATCGGCTTCCTCTGCCTGTTCCCAACCCAGGCACGAGCACAGCCCGTTTAGGATGTCAGGGAAGGGAATCTCTTGCCAAGAGATTCAGGAAAAATTATAAAAAACAACAGCTGATGGCTGAGGAACCTCATCTGCTGAGCCAGGAGAAGCAGATGAATATTCCCATTTTTCCAGAGCTAAGGAAGGATCAGGGTCTCCACCAGCTGTGTTATCCAAAGGTCTGGCAGCACCTTCCCAAGAGAGAAGGGATTTTGGGCAGTTCTGGCTTCATTCCTGCTTGTGGCTTTATATCCCACCTTCCTGCAGGCCCTGGATTTTAACAGGTTGCCCAGAAAAGCTGTGGATTCCTCATCCCTGGAATGTTCTAGGCCAGGCTGGAGGGGCTTGGAGCACCCTGGATAGTGGAAGGTGTCCCGTGGCAGCGGTGGGACTGGATGAGCTTTAAGGTCACTTCCCCCCATCCCAAGATTGTGTGATTTTTTTCCTCATTATTGAAAGGATTTTCCAGTTTTATCCCAAATGCTCTGCTGCATTTTGGGGCAGAGCCATGCCCGTGTTCCCATCTCCCTGAAGAGGTCAGCAATCCCAGAGAAGAACATGGACACAAGAACAGGAATCAATATTCCAGTGCTGCTCCAGGGTGTCCTGGGAGGGAGCACAGGGAGCTTTGGGAAGATAAGATGGGTGCATAAAGCAGTGCCAGATGATTAATGAACCTTTGTCCTGGCGAGGGAGATAAAACCCCTGCAGCTGCTGCCCCCTGCTAACAGCTTTTCCATCACATTGGAAATATTTTTCCTCATTCCAGAGGTATTTCATTATCTGCCTTTATCCAAGGGCAGATGGAATTGGAAATCTCCCCCAGCCCCGTCGTGCTCTCACACCAGAGCTCCTCCCTTTGCTGTTTGTTCTGTTTTCTCACCTCTGCAGGCTCCAGAGCTGGGAGAAATCCACATCAGTTACTGCTGTCCCACTTCTCCTCCTTCCCAAACTTCCTGCAGGGCATTTTATCTCCTGGCTGCCACTGCTGATGGATCCCTGGCTGTCCCCAAGGGAGGAGGGAAAGGTGGATCCGCAGCAGAGCTTTGTCATTCCACAGAGAGATTTCCCCCTGGAAAGGAGAGGGGGATTAGGCAGAGCTCCCAGGGCACTTCCAGGGTGTGAAACTGGGATGGACTGGGAGAAACCACTGGGATTTGGAAGGGCAGAGCTCTGGAGGGCAGAGCTCCCACTGCCAGAGGGCAGGGAGAGGTGGGATTTGGAAAGGAATCCTTCCCTGGGAGGGTGGGCAGGCCCTGGAATGGATTTCCCAGAGCGGCCGTGGCTGCCCCTGGATCCCTGGCAGTGCCCAAGGCCAGGCTGGACAGGGCTGGGAGCTGTCCCTGTGAGATGGGATGAGCCTTTTCCTCTTCTTTTGGAGAAATCCCCTGGAAAGCGGGATAATTCCAGCCAGGGATTCTCTGAGCGAGGCTGGGAGGAGCAGAGCATCCCTCGAGCTGCTCAGCTCCCTGAGGAAGGATGAGGGAGGAACCCGTCCCTGGAGAGAACAGCTCCGGGAAGGGCTCTGAGGACGGGGATCCGTAGGGATGGGAGATGCCAGGGCCCTCCCCTGGTGCCCTCCGGGTGCTCAGCGCTGCCCAGGTGGGGCCATCATCGCCCAGGAGCACCTGGAGGTGATAATTGGGGTGATTGGGACGGGCGAGCCCCGCCCAGCCCATTGCCCACCTGCCCGCGGGATTGAGGCGCCCAGAAATTCTGGTTCCGCTCTGGGGAGAGCTTTTGGTGGAGGTCCTGCAAGGAGCTGGCGTTTAGTCCTCATTTTTGAGTTTTTAGGGACAGTAAGTGAATTAGAGGAGGATTTTTCCCCTTCCTGAGGGGCTGCAGAGGTCTTGGCGACCACCTGCATTTTGGGGATGAGACGCCATGGAAATTTTGTCGCCTTTTTTAGAACTCTGGGCATCTTCCAGCGCTGGAGCTCAGCACTGAGGTGTGTGTCCCCTGTGTGTCCCCAGCAGGTCAGAGAGGTCTCTGTCCCCTCTGTGTCCCCAAACCGCCCCCGTTGAGCTGAATTTGGGATTTCCCGGGATGCGCGGGAGGGAGGCTGAGCTGCGCTCGGGTTCCTGCTCGCAGTTGGGCGAGCCTGGAGCTGTGTGGGATGCAAAGCCCGTCCTGCTCCTTCCCCTGTGCTCGGAGCAGGGTTTGGTGCCAGCCCCTCAGCCCTGGGGTGGGAAGGCTCAGGATATGGAAACCATTCCTGCCTCACGGGATGCTCCCTGCTCCGCTCTGTTTTCCTCCTCATTTGTCCCAAACCTCATCCCTGTTGCTCCTGTGCTCCGCTGGCACCCCAAGGTACGGCTGTTATTTCTCCTAATCCCCCCTTTTTGATTAATTTTAGCCGTAATGAGTTGTTGTTTTGTTGGGCTGGGTTTTGCTGTTTATTCCTCTTTTTTTCCTCTCCTTGTGTCCCGTGAGCTCCGCCTGAGCAGCGTCCCTGAAATCGAATTTTGGGGGGGACTGTGCTATCCCTCTGCTCCCCTTTGGAACGATACAACGTTCTGCCGCTAAAAATCCTCCTTTTTAAAAATGATTGTTGTTGCAATACAGCCCCGGATTCGAGCCCGTCCTGCTCTCCGGACACGGGGGCTTTGCTCGGACGCTTCCCCTGCGCGCTGAGGCTTTGGGGAGCAGCGGCTCCATCCCAGGCTGTGCCGCCCTGCCCTGCCCTGCTCCGGCTCCCCCGCTCCTCACATCTGGGAAAGGGCAACAAAAGCGCTTTGTGCTCCCTCTGGAGCCGAGTCCTTGTGAATTGTGCGGGAAAAGCAGCGGCTGGGGCTGAGCCAGAGCCTCGGGAAGCTGCTGCGAGATTTCCATGGATTTCTCGGCCTTGGGAGGCGATGCTGGGATGCTTTTCCTCCCTTTTGTTTCAAAGCCGCTTTTGCTTTCCTTCCCCAGCTGAGCGCCCTCCGCTCCCAGCTGGAACCACTTGGGCTCATCAGCGCCGGCCCCGCCCCGCTAATTAAATAATTAACCCCGGGCTGCGCAGGTGCCGCCACTCTGGGCTAATTGAGGGAAAAACGGCTCCGTGCCTGGCCGGGGATCCTTCCCGAGCTGTGCTGGGTCCGGGCTCTCTGCTCCAGAGGGAATTGTCCCGGCTGGGATCGGCAAAGGGCTGTGGAACCCCCGAGCCAGGAGTTCGTGCCGGGATCCTGTCCCTGGCAGGAGGGCACAGCAGGGTCTGCTTCCCTGGTGTCCCCTGAGATCTGATGAAATCTGGGAACAGGGCTTGAGCTGCAGATCCCTCCCAAATAAACCCATCCTGCCTGGCTGGAAGTGGAATATTGGATACCTGGAGAGCTTTAAAGCTCCTTTAGGCGTCCACAGGGTCTGAATATTTCTAGGATTAAAGAGCAGCTGGCTTGGCTTTTAAAATTTCTTTTAAATTGATTTTCTTTTTATTTTTCTTTTTTTCTTTTTTTTTTTTTTTTTTTTTTTTGAGAGCCTCTGACTCAGTCATGGGCTTGCCTTCACCTGTCAGGTGTTCGAAGAACTTTATAAACCTGATTTAGAAGTCCTGGAATTTTTGGCTGCACTCTTGAACCTCTCCTCTTGAACCTGTCCTTTTCCTAGGGGAAAAAAAAAATCTGTTTTCTCAGGAGCTCCTTTCCTGTTCCTCCAGGGGCTGCTGCTGGGAAAAGGGCACTGATTGGGAATTGGCACTGGAGGAAACTGGGGAAGCAGGAGCTGGTGCTCCATGGTTGTCACCTGCTTCAGGAAGTGGGAATGGCTGGGCTGGTTTGTTTTCCTAACTGGAAAATTCTTCCCCTTTATCCTAAGGCACCCATTTCCTTCCTACCTGAAAATTTAAAAAATCTTTGAGGGGGATAAAAGTAAAAATCCTCAAGATTTAACCCCAGCCTCAGCTGGGAGGGTGCAGAGCCATCCCTGGAAGCTGAGAAATGAATTTATGGACACTGGAGTGCTCGGGGCTCTCAGGGGGAGAAGTGCAGAATGAAGAGCTGGGGAGGGGCCGGGCTGGGGCAGGACCTGGCTCATCCTGTGTGCAGCCAGGTCCTGGCAGCTTTTCCAAAGGCCTGCTGGGCTCCACTTCTCCCTGCTGAGGCCAGATTTCCCCGGGGATGTGCAGAAGAGTCCCCAAAAGCCCAGGGTGGCAGTGTGGGCACTGCCAGGGGTGCAGGAGCAGCACATCTGCAGCACAGCTGGCTCAGCATCCTGGGCTCAGCTGGAGCAAATGTGGAAATAAATGGATTTTATTTAGGATCAGGTTGCAGCACAGCCCTGATAAATGAAAATCCCATTTTCCCCAAATGGAGGAACCCAATCCTGGAGGTATCAGTGCATCTTTTAATGGCCTTGCTCTGAGAAACACAAGGATTCTGTTGAAATGGGGCTTTAATGGCTCCTGCTTTTTTCCTGCTTCTCCCCTTTTGAGCTGGGAAGGAGGCAGGGGATGGTTGGAATGCTGCTTCTTTGTGGGCAGCCCAGTTAAAATCTAATTATCCTGGTTATCAGTCAGTAAAAGGCTCTCCCAGAGAAAAGAGGGTTTTATCTCTATTTGTTTGACAGCAAACCTGAAATGCATCACTTGATACCATAACTGAGCTCTATTCACCCATTTCTGCCATTCCAACAAAAAAAAAAAAAGGAAGTTTGATGCTCCCTTTAATGCCAAGAACTACAAAAAGGTCAATTTAAGTTTTACTGGCTCGTTAATTCAAGCTGTGCACTCAAAGTGCATCTTTCCCATGCAATGGCCTGGCCTAAAAATGTTCTTTATTTGGGTTTGGAGATAAATGGCTCATCCAGGGAGACTGCAGGCTCTGGAGAAGATCCTGCACCAGAGAGATGTGGAATAAACCCAGCAAAATGGGCATGGAATGGTGCAAATGGGAAAAGTTTGCTAAATGCAGGGTGGGAGTGTGGATGCAGGCACTCAGTGCTTGGCTTTGGGGGGCTGGGGGGGAGTTTCCCCCTCAGGATTTGTTTCCTTGCTCACAGGAGGTGAAGCTTCCCCTCAGTCAGGCTCTGCTCCAGGACAAGGGGAGGTTCAGGTTGGATTTTGGGATAAATTCTTGCCCACGAGGGTCAGCCAGGCTGGCACAGCTGCCCAGGGCAGTGCTGCAGTTCCCACTCCTGCAGGGATTTAAAAGCCACCCTTTTGAAATGGCAGAATTTACCAATTGACACTCCCAGCTGCCATAAAATGTCTAAAATCAGGGAATATTGTCCTTCTCTTCCCTCCCCATCCCCATTCTCCTTTGCCTGCCCCAGGTCCCAGAGCTGCTGTGCCATGGGCAGGACCTCCCCAGGGTCCAAACCTGCATCTGCCCAAATCCACCCCAAAACCTCTGGCCCTGGGAGAGCTCTGATGGGATGGAGCTGGATCCCAGTTTTGCCAGGTGAAGCTGCAGGAAGAGAGGACAGGGTTCTCCTGGAATTCTTTTGTCTTTATGGAGGCTAAAATTCAGGAATTGTCTTTAGAACCAGAGGGTTTTATATTCCTGTGGAAAGCAGGTAGCTCACTCCTGGGGCTGGAGGGCTCCAGACCCTTCCTGCCTCTGCAATCCCTCCTGCTGGGAGCAACACCTGTGCCTTGGAATGGGAATGCTGGTGGAGGGAAAGTTAAAAATGCCCAGAAAACAAAATCTGGGCTTTGTACAGAGCCGGAGTGGTTGAGTTCCACACAGGAATGAAAACAAGACCTTGGAGGCTGAGGGTTTGTTCCTTTGGTGTTGGAGTTTTTTTCCCTTTTTGGAATGGAATGGAGTCAAAACATGAGGTTTTTGGATAGGAAAGGCTCCCCCTCCCACCACTCTGCCTCCCTCCATCCCTCTGGAGGCAGCAAAGGGATCATGCTGGACCTGGGATTCTGTTCCACCAGATACTGTCAGAATTAATCCCAGTCCCCGTGGACTGTTTGGGCAGAAAACATCAAGTTCCTTCCATGCAGCCAAGAGGAGCCATGTCCTGAACCCTAATCCCAAAAAAACTGGGCTGAAAAGCTTCGCTCCCAGCCAGCAAAGATGGTCCTGCTTAAATCGAGTGCCACAGGAAACTTCCTGTGCCTGAGGGGATGGTGCAAACACAGCTGGTGCCTCCTGGCTCTGCAGCCACCTGTGGCACCTGGAGGGGCTGGGATGTCCCCAGCTGGCAGGAGAGGACCCCTGGGCTGCTGGGAGTGCTAAGGATAATCCTGTGCTTCTGCCTTCCCTCTGCATGAGGGCACAGCCCTGTTTTTCCAAGGGGCTCAGAGCCTTTTCCAAGTGTAACTCTTGGCTCGTGGAGGCTTTGGGAGAGGATGGAGCTGCAGGAGGTGGTGGCTGCCAGCTGCTCTATGAAAGCACTGCCTTGATCCAGAATCCCTTGGGAAGCTCATCCTGGGAGGGTCACGCTGACCTAAATTCTGCTGGAGTGGCTGAGGTGGAGCCGCCACTGAAATGCCACCAAATGTGGCTTTGATTGTTCCCAGAGTGCATCCAGAGCAAGTGGAACGTGCAGGGAGCTTTGATTTCCTTGGGAAGCCATCGTGGCCAGAGCTGCTGCCACATGGTTGGGCTAGATTTCTTTGTGATCTCACTCCCTGATCCATTTGGAGGAGTTCAGGAGTTTATCATCCAGCTGGGAATGGCTGGCAGAATCCATGAATTTATCAGACACCTGGGAGACTCTGGAGGCAGAGCTGGAGCAAATACTTGCTGGGATGAGCAGCTTTTCTTCTTTGAAGTTCCTGTGTGTTCAAGGCAGACATTTCTTATCGAGGTTGTTTTTGGAGGGGGGATGGAATGCCAAGGGAAAGAAAAATTCCATGTTTTTATGGAATTCCTGGGATAACACTGGGAAGGGCAGGGTGTCTGCAAGAGCTCCCTGTGGGAGTGTGCAGCGTGTCCTGATGCTGGAGTTCCCAGAGCTGGAGCTCCTGTGGGGTCTCACCTGAGCAGGACAGAAGGGAAGAATCCCCTCTTTCCCCTGCTGGCCCCATGCAGGAGGATTCCCTGTGCTCACCTCCTGGGTGCCATCCCCCCTTCCCAGAAGGGTTTTCCCCCCTGTCTGTGCCTTGGACAAGGTTCAAACCAAGGGAAATGGGGTTGGAATCCCAGCTGTGCTCGGGATTACCAGTCCAGGTGCTGTGGTGACATCTGCACACCTGGGCACCGCTGGCCCAGGCTTGGCTGAGCTCCCTCTGCAGCTCCAGGGGAAGCTTCCCTGCTGTGGATGTGCCAGGTGTGCTGGCCCTGCCATGGAGCAGGAACATCTACACTCCAATCCTCCTCCTTTTGGGCAGGGGACACTCCAGGCCCATTTCTCCAGCCTTGCTTTCATTAGTGCAGGGCTGCAGTTCATCAAGGCCCATAAATATTTATATCCTGAGCATTCCTTGGAGCATTCCAAGCCCTGGCCCTGATTTCAGGGGATGCTTTGTGCTGTTTGTTGTGCAGCAGCTTTGCCGTGGGTGCTCTGGCAGGGAATTCCCTGGGGGTCAGCAGGGCCAGGGAGGCAGGTTCCCCTCTGGATGTGTTTGTGAGCCTGGTAGGAGCTGCCCTTCCCTCAGGGTTCCCTGAGTGGGTGTGGAGCAAAGGGCGGCTGGGGATTCCCCCATGGATGCTCCGAGTCCAAAGGATTTGAAGGATTTGCAGCTCTGCCAGCCCTGAACACTCAGAAATCAGGAGTTGCTTCCAAAAAATCATGGATTTGTAATAAATGAGGGAATGGAGGGGGATTCTGGCGAGTTTCCCAAGAGCTGTGGTTCTGGGTGAGATCATGGAATGGGCTGGGTGGGAAGGGACCTTAAAACTCCTCCAGTCCCACCCCTGCCATGGCAGGGACACCTCCTCCATCCCAGGGTGCTCCAAGCCCTGTCCATCCTGCCCTGGAACACTGCCAGGGATGTGTCCCTCACTTGAGAGGCAGGAAACACCAATGTTGGCTCTAATGAATAAGGATTTATTGGGATTTTAGTGGCATTTGGATTTTGGACCTTGTTCTTGCTGCTCTGATGGACCTGGTTGGTTGTTAAGGCTTCAGTGCCAATGGAGATCACTGGGAATGACAATACTGGAATTACAGAATCATTTAGATTAGAAAAGACATTTAAGGTCATTGAGGCCAAGCATGTCCTGAAGTTTTAGATGTTTAACTGTTAATTTTATTTTTTTAACTGTGAAAATTAAATTAAAATACAATGGTCTTTCCTGAAGGTTTTTCCAGAGTTCTGTGGAGGAAATGGGATATGTGACTATTCCTAAAATTTATACACCAAAAAATTCCCTGATTTGGTGCCTGAAGGAATCAGCTGCTGGAGGAACCTGTCCATGTAGCTTCCATATGAAAGGATTCCTTTAGAAGCTGTTCGAGATTTTTCTTTCAAGCTTTTTATTTGTCAGAATGAACTATTTGTGGAGAATAAAAGGAGGCAGAATTATTAATAATTATTAATAATCATTAGCTATTAATAGTAATTCAAAATTATTATTCTTATTATCAGAAGTTCCTGGTGTAAAGAAAAATACAACCCCAAAGACTCTACTACTTAATCAGTAAATCTAAGTGTTGACAGCTTTAATGAATTAATTATCTTTTATTTGTTCAATTAGAAAATATCTTTATTTTAAATTTTAACAGAATATTGATTTTCCTTCTCTCTTTTTCCAGGCAGGATTATTGACTCCACACTGTGGGAATTCACCTCCTGAACACCTGCACCAGGTACTGCATTTCTTTCATTGCATTTCTGTGCTGTGTTCTTGTTGAATGCCACTTCCAAAGGTTTTAATGCTGGAATATTTGTGCTGTGCTTGCATTTGAATTCTCCTTCTGGAGGTCTGGGCTCTGTATTTTGTTCCCTGGCATCTCAGGTTTTAATTGCAGGGGAGAGGTGATGGAACCTTGGAAACAGGGATATTGTGCAGAATGGAAGGAGATTCTTGAAGGCCTTGGAAAACCCAAGATCTTTATTCCCTGTTGCTCCTGGATAACGTGGTGAGGGCTCTTGAAAACAGATATTGTTGTGCAGGGCGAATCAAGGTTCATGGAGGCCTTGGAAAACCTGGGAATTTTATTCCAGTTCTTCCCAAAGCTCATGGTGAAGCTTGAAAGTGGTGATCCTTGGAAACTGGGATCCTCGTACGGACAGAGTGAATTGAGGGGTTCGTGGAGGCCTTGGAAAATCCAGGATCTTTATTGCAGTTGTGCCCAGAGCTCATGGTGAGGGCACTTGGAAATGAAGGTTTTGTTGTGCAGAGGGACTGGAGGTTCACGGAGGCCTTGGAAAACCTGGGATCTCTATCCTGGAGCACGTGGTGGGGCCGGATGAGCACCTGGGCGTCTCCGCCGCTCTGGTTGTGCTCTCCCCGTGCCTGTGTAACTCAATCTTCTTCCCAGCTGTTCCTGATCCCAGATGGAGCCTGTCAGGAGGAGCAGCCCCATGTGTGACCCGAGCCATCCCCGTGGCTCGAGTGTCTGAAATCCTTTCATGCTCCCGTCAGCCCGAGCCCCCCGCCCGTTTCATCACCTCGCAGCTCTGGCGTGCGCCGGCACCGCAGCGCCCGAGGCCAGCCGGGAGGCGCTTGACCAATTTCTGGGATGGTTTTCAGATGGGATTTTATTGGTTTATGAATTGTTACCTCTGTTTCCTCTTCTAAACGAGGCTGTAGAAGTAGAGAGGGAATCGAGGCCAATTCTCCCTCTTTCCCAACACGGGGAAGCCGATCCCGTGCGTCGGCCCCGCTCCCGTCACGTGCTCGTCCTCCGCGGATCTTTTCCAATCCCAAACCCGGCGCTGAGCCTCGCTGGTGTTTTTTGCTCCTTTGTTTATTCCCCAGCCGCTCGGGATGAGCGCAGAACCCCGCTGGCAGGAACATTTGTGGGAAATCGCATCACGTTGCACGTTTGCGCGAGGCCAAATCCACCAGAGAGCCCCCGGCGAGCGCTCGCGCGGCCACGGAGCAGATTCTGTTCCCATTACTCACCAGAGAGGCTCGCTGGATGTTTATAGCTGATGGGTGGGCAAGAAAGTTGGGAAGAGTCGGGATTTGTCGGAGCCTTTGATGGTTGAGGCTGGGTGGGAATGAAAGCAGCTGGCCCGGCTTGAGTAATGGGGTGGCACTGGTAGCCCTGACTCGCGGTAACTCATTTCTCGCTGGAGTAACGCGTTTCTGTCTGTGGTGACTCGGGTTTGCCTGCTCAGCCCGTCGCTCAGAGCTGCAGGAGTCGCTGGACGGCCCCGAGTCAGTTTTATGGATTGTTATGACTCGGCCTAAGAGCCGGATTTGCCGGATAAAGGAGCCGAGGGCTCTTTGTTAATGAAACGTGAGGACTTTATTTAGCAATTCCCACTTAGTGCCTGGGCTCCTGGAGAGCTGCTCCTGAGCGATGGCTGGTCCCAAATTCTCTGCTCCCAGTGCCCTGCGCTAATGGATAATTTTGTGTTTTCCTTGGAGAACACTGGGGAAAGCAGCTGTGGCTTCAGTGCTCGGATTGGACTTCACAGCTGAGTAAAGCATCCCTTGATGGCTCTGCTTTCCTGCAGGGGAGGAAAAAGCCCCAATAAACTGTTCCAGTTGTGGTTCTGGAGACAAATGTGGGCTCTGGTGGACGCTTGTTAAATGGAGGTCAAGCAAAAGTTGCCTCATCCTTGAAGGATTTGCTTGACAAAGGTAGCTGGAATAAAGCCGGGTGTTTTTCCGGAGGGCTGGCCGTGTATCTGAGGAGAACAATTAGTGTTTTACGGGCTGAAGCCACACCAAAGGGATCCAAAACTGGCTGAGACATCTGAAAGAAAAATACTCCTCATCAGGGAGGTTGGTGCTTGGGCTCGGGGAGCTTGGCCCGCTCTTGTTCCATCCCCTCCTCGGCGACCCCGAGTCCTGATAAAATTCCTGCTGCCGGAGCTCAGCCTTGGCTGGGGAGGGCAGGGTGGTGATGGAGGAGCTGTGCTCTGGGAGCTTTGCAAAGCTCAGCCCATGGAAATGAAATGGGCCTGGATGCAGCTGGAGCTGGGGTTGAGGCAGGGGGTGTTCCCCATGGCACTGCCAAGGGACTAAATAAAGCCTTTGGGATCTCCCAAAAGGTCACTGGGGTGCTGGGATGGGTGTGAAGGGAAGCCTCGTGTCCCTCACCAAACCACAGGGGATTGGTTCTACTTTTCTTTTCCAAAGGATGTCAAAAAGTAGATGTTAGTATAAAAAAAAAGGCCTAAAAAAAAAAAAAAGAGAGCAAGAGATTGAAAAGCTCTTAATCTACTGCATTTCTGAAAAAAACCCTAAAATAAATGGAGTGACTTGGTATTTATGCACTGGGATCATTTTGAAAGAGAAAGCTTTGGAAACAAAAGGATAAGATAGAGTGAGAATCCAAGCTGGAAGCTAAACCCCAGCACTTTCTGCCTTGGCCACAGCCCAGCCTTTGTGATGGAAGTGCCACAGAGGATTTGCTGTCCCCTGCTGCTCCTCAAACCGGCCCTGCACAGGAGGCTGCTCAGCCAGGACCCCAATTTTAGGATTTTATGTAATTTTGGGGTTTTATGGAGTGGGGTGAGTGAGGAAATGGGATTGTTGGGGCGGTGCAGGAGGTCAGCACAGATGAGTTCATGGTCCCTTCAGGACTCACAGCTTTGTGAAGAAATGCACTTGAAAATCCTCTTGTATTGCAGGGGAGGGGATTGTTGTTCCTGGAGATTTACAGGAGATTCACAGCAGGGTCCCTGCTGGCTGCAGTGTCCCACCACGAGGTGCTGGCTCCTGTGTCCCTGCTGTGGTCCCTCAAGGGAGTGAAGTTCTTGGAGCTGATGATGCTCGTTACTCTAACGAGCTTTCTCTCATTAGACATCACAAGATAATATTTAGAGGACAGACTGGTCGAGGAAAGCAGTTGGTTGTTGGATGTTTTATATTCTGAATATTTGGAGCTGGGGGCAGCTTGGTGCCTTGATCTGGGAACTCTGAAATGAGCAGTGGATTTTAGGGAAAAGGAAACTCTGTCTCCTTTTCCTTCTTTTCCATTCAATCTGATTTATCTCCAGACATCTCCATAGGTGCCATTCCATTTGTCATGTTCAGAGTTCCATCAGGACAGACATCTGAGACAGGGTGGTGATAAATCCCCCCTTAAACCCCATTTATTCACTTCCCAAAATAAATCATTTGGGGAAAACAAATATTTGACTTTGTGTAGCAAAACCAGGGGAAAAAAAATATTTCCAGGTCAGCTGTGACTGGTGATGAGTTCTGTTCTGATCCTGTGCTGGGGGATTGATCCCAGTGATTCTCCCTGAAATCCCATTTCTCCTCCAGGCTGTGTCCTGCCTGTCCTGCCTTTCAGTCCGATTCCATTTTGCCTCTTTAATCATAAACCTGAGTGAGTTTAATGAGCTGTGTTGTGCTGAATTGCTTCCAGACCGGAGGTGAAGTGCCTCCAAGAGTAGGTAGATAATGTTCTCCATGTGATCCTGTTGGGCTGGGACTGAAGGATGCTGAGTTGTTGTTCCCTCTCCTGCGGGTGCTGAGCTTGTGACTCGGGATGAGGAGTTTGGGGTTGTTCCCCCTGCTTTTGTTGTTGTTTGAGCTGGAAAGGAAACCCCTCTGGCTGTCCCCTGGAATGTATCAATGTCCACCATGGCCTGGGGTTGTTGGGATCCACCTGCTCTGGCCTTTCTTAGCCAGGGAGGAGCAGAGCGCTGGGAAGAATCAGGTTCAGAGTCCTGATTCCAGGACTCTGAATCAGGTCCAGAGTCCAGGGTGGGATTGGCAGAGTGAATATCCCTCAGGGTGGCATGTGGGGATGAGCTCCTGAGTGCTGTGAGGAGCTCAGGAAGCTCTCAGGCTGCCCAGGACAGAGGATTGGTGTTCCAGGGTGCACCGTGGCCTTGGGGACACGGCTCTGCTGGCCTGGCAGCATCTCCAGGTTCTGGAAACTGGGAGAAGCCTCCCCAGGACCATCAGCTCAGAACTTGCAGGAGGGGTTTAATCACAAGATTTATTTGACTGTGAAGCCTTTTTGGGGCAAAGCAGTTCCTGGGGATGTCCTGGAAAATCAAAACTGGCAGAAGGGTTCCTGGAGTTGCTCTGAGAAACAAGAAGTGGCAAAGTCATCCCTGGGGGTGTTCTGAAAAACCAGAAAGGGGCTGAGTGGTTCCTGGCTTTGCCCTGAGCTGGCTGTGGCCACTGGGGTGGCAGAGGGTGGTGGCCACCAGGATGGCAGTGCCAGGCTGCCACAGTGGGCTGGTGATGCCCAATTCCAAATAACATCCAGTCCAGAAAGAGGAAAAAGGCCCTCAAAAAGCAGCTGGGATGACTGGACTGATCAATTTTTTGGCCACTTAGCTCCAAGATTAGCAAAGCTTTCATGGGAATGGGAGGGAAATCAGCTGCTCTGGGGGGCAGGAAATGGAATCTGGGGGCCCAGCTCCCTGAGCCTCAGTGGGAACATTGTTGTCCTCAGAGGAGCCATGCAGACGTTTCTTTTGATCCCAAACAGAGCAATTTCCTGCCTTCCTCCTGTTCCTGTCTGCCTGGGCTTCCCCAGGAGCCCTGCAGCAGCAGGAATGTGGCATCTGTCAACACTGCTGCAGGAGAAGCACAGGAGCTGAGAGTGTGCCTTGACAGGAGGGGCTGAGCGTGTCTGAAACCATTTTAGTATTTATGTGCTGCTCCCTGAGCTGGGGGAGCTGCAGGAGCAGGGAGGGTGTGGGGAACACCAGGAGTTTGGGCTCAGAGGGCAGAGGAGGTGGCAGAAATGCAGGTGACAAGTGTGGCAGCCTGTGGTGGCACGAGGTGGAGTTAGAAAGGAGCAGATTTCAGCAGGGTTTAGTCTGGGGCAGCTTCAGCTCTGTGGGACTTGAGAGCTCTCCTGCACCTGTTGGTTAATTTGCTTTTATGGCCAAAACCCTTCTCCTGTCTCATCTGCTCCTGCTGCATCCTGAGCTGTTGGCACCTCTTGGAATCACAAACTGGAGGCTCTGGAGTGTCACTTGAATTTCCAATCAGTTACTTCACAGTGGATTTAATCCAATTTTTTAAATGTGAATGAATTCTCCCTCCTGGGTTGGATATGGGGTCTCCTGAAGGTTTTTATGCCATGTGAAATCTCCATCACACCTGATTTATCCAGTGCAGGTGCCACCAGCAAAAAAGCCTTTTCCTGAATGGGCTCTTCTCTAATGCTGAATTTATTGATTAGTTTGTTTAAACCTTATATATTGGGCTAAATTTGAATAACTTTCCCCCCCGGATTGGTTTTTAGGCCCTGTGGGATCTCTCTCACACCTGATTGATGCCCCCAGCAAAAAAAAGAAAAAAAAAAAAAAGACCACAAACAAACAAAAGAAAACCAAAAAAACAAACAAAAAACTTTTCCCTGAGTCAGCTCCTGTCTCATAATGCTTGAAAAATGAGTCCTTTGGTAATTGGGGCAAGAAAAGTGCCTTGATTATCATCATTGCCTGCCCAAATATTGATGCTGCTGGGCAGGGAGGGGAGGCATCTCCTGGAAGGAGTTGAGGATGCTGCTCCTGGCTCCAGGTGGGACTGTCTGGAGCAGCTCTGGCAGCCTGGGCTGAGCCCAGGGATGGATTTCCAGGAGCAGGGGGTGGCTCTGAGCTGAGCCTACAGAACAGTGCCCTCTCGTGTGCTGACAGCGCTGCGAGCTGCAATCCCTCCCACTCTCCTCCCCGAGTCTGGAGTGTGCATAAGGAATTCAGCCTGACCTGTGTGCACAGGTTGTTATTTGTGTTTTTTCCTCTCTGTGGCACGCTGGCTCTAAAAGTTTCTGTCACTGAGATTTTAAATTATGTAAATGAATGAGCTTTTTTTAATATACTTTATAGTTTAATACACTGATTTTATTTTTTTTTTCCTAATAGGGAAAAAGCCTAATAGCTCTATTTTATTTTATTTTGGTGCTGAAGCTGGCGGAGGTTGCTCTGTCTGGAAGCAGCTGAGCTCAGGTTTAAGGTGTAGATCCCAAAAGAGAAAACCCAACATTAATATTTGCATTTCTGTGTGGTTTTGGTTTGGTTTTTGCCATCACTGTTTGTCTCTGCCATGGGACAGTTTGAAGTGCTCAGTGAGGTTCAAATCCTTGTTTTGCCAGAGATTTTGCAGATTCCAAACCTGTGTCCTCCCACCTGTGGTGCTCTTTGGGCACAGCCTCCCAGTCCAGCCCAGTTGCTCCATCATTTCCTTGGCTGGGGATAATAAATCCCATTCCTGATCTCAGGGAATCATTGAGGCTGGGAAGAAGCTCCCAGATCAGCCATTCCAGCCCTGTGGCAGTGCTGCTCCTCGTGGTGCTCTCTCCTTTTATTCTCATGTTTTACTCTTGGCTACTCCTTGCATGATCTAAGTTTGGGATTTATCTGGGTGAAGTTATCCAGCCTGGAGCTTCGTCTGCTCTGTGGACAGATGTTATTTTATGTCTGGGTAAATATGGAGAAATCAGCTTCATTCCAGGCCCATATGTGAAATAAAAATGCTTCAGTGCTTTTAGGCTGCTCCCATAGTAAATGGACCTACAAATTAATATTCTTTGGGATTGTAGCAGGACCCGTGCTGGGAATTAACTTGATTTGGGGTTGTGTTTTCTGAGCAGATTTAAAAATAATTCCTCTGGTAAAACTTAGACTTTTGATGAGATTTATAAAGCTGCTTTGCCTGTGCCTCCTCCTGCTTCAGGAGAGTGCTTTTTGCCTGGTTCTCCCTGTGATTTGGGAAGGTTTTCCTGCAGGATGGATGGAGTCTGTCCTGAGGTGGGGAAGGCATGTTAGATAACAGCCAGTGTGGGTCCTGCTCGTGTTGGGTGTGTTTCCCTGGTTTTTAGGAAGGGGATGTGTTTGGATGGAAGGTTTCTATTTTGCACTCGGGTTCCCCTCGCGCTCGCTCCAAGGGCTGAGATCCCGTGTTTGGATCAGCCAGGGGAAGTCAGGAGGGGGCTGGAATTGCATCAACCAGAGATGGTGTCCATGTGGAAGAGCTGGGAGCCAGGTCCTGTCCAGCATCTTTAGGATCTTGCTGTGAAGGGTTGGCCTAGATCACCTTTAATGTCCTTCCCAGCCCAAATTATCCTGAATTTCTGTGGGATCTGGGTTGTCCTTGGTGGCCTTTCCCTGTGGTTGGTCCTGTTTTGCTTCCAGCACAATTCCTGCTCAGCTCCTGGCTGTGAGGATGGAGATTCCAGAGTGACCCTCGTGGAGGCTCCTCTGCTCACAGCCCCAGCCTGGTGGGGAAACAACCAAACCTTTTTTGATTTTTGCTAAGATTAGCAGAACAATGGAAATTCCCGTTCCGAGGGCTGGGTCCCTCCAACCCAAACCAGCCTGTGGAAGCTCTGGCCTTGCTGGAGCTGGATCCAAACCAGCTCTGGGGGATCTGCAGGGTTTTCCCAGAGAGTGGCTGTGAGTGGGGCTGGAGCCCCGGCTGCCTTGAGGAATCTGGGTCACAAGGGGCAAGTGGACAAGGAAGAATCCCTGGGAATGCTGGTGCTGTGCCCCAAGGTGATGCTAAGAGAACAAGAGGCTGCTCAGGCAGAGGGTTGGATTTAACCTTGGAGGGAGTTTTCCTTGTGTTCCTGCTCGAGTCAGGGAAAGTGCCTTGGTGTGCACATTTTTCAGTTCAGGTCGTTTCCCGTTTTTCTCTTGGAAGGCAGACAGGAGGATCCTGGCCACTGGCAAACCTGGGTGGGAAGGGCTGGTGCTGCCCCTCTGCCCCTCTTGTTAATTGATTACAAAAGTCTTTGCTCTGAGCTTGGTGCTGCCTCCAGGGTGGAAAGGCAGCACTAATCCCACTGTCCCGACCAAGGGAGGTGCCAGAATTTGGGATGTTCTGTTCAGGGAAGCCCAGCTGATGCCACAGGGTGCAGGACTGGGCTCTGGTGGTCCCTGCTGGGCTGGGCTGGCCCAGCAGCTGCTGGGGCCTCAGAGCTCTGAATTTCTTGCCTGAATTTGTTGTGACACCAGAATTATCTCCCTGACATTGTGCCTGCACGCAAAGGCTGCAGCAGCAATTCCATGTTCTTATAATCCCCCTGCTTGGATAAAAATCAGATGGGAACAAATGTGCAGCACATGAGGACTAAAGACTTTTATTACAGTATCTTTTTAATTATCAAGGTGGGGAATCACGTTTTACCAAGTCCAGTAAATTGAATTTTATTATGGTTTGTGTGAGGACTTATTTAATAGCAGACTGCACGAGACACTGCCACAATTCCTCTTGCTTTCTGGAGGTTTATTTGTCGCTTGTTGAACTCTGGTAAAATGAGCTGGGGCTGGAAGCAGAGGGTTGCAGATCTAACCAAGGGATGGTTCATGTTCATGGTTTAGATTAGCACAGTTTAATTCCAGATTGTGTGCACTTGGAGCAGCTGGGAAACCCAGACCAGGCAGTTGGGCTTTATTAGGAAAGAGCTCCTGCTCTTTTCAATCGGTGCTTTGGGAAGTCTCAAATCCTGAATTATGGCTGTTTGCTTTGGAAGGAGCTCCAGTTCTGCTCTCTGCTCCTTGCTCTTGGAATTCAGGGCTTCTGTGGAGCCTCCTGCCCGGGGCAGGTGTGGAGAGGGGATGGATTTGGTTCCCTGAGCTGGGAGCTGCTGGGTTATCCATGGAATCATGGACTGGTTTGGGATGGAAGGGATCCTAAAGCTCATCCAGCTCCACCTCCTGCTGTCCCAGGCTGCTCCAAGCCCTGTCCAGCCAGGCCTGGGACACTCCCAGGGATGGGGCAGCCACAGCCCCTCTGGGAATTCCATTCCAGCCTCTCCCCACCCTCACAGGGAAGTTTTCCTTCCCAGTATCCCATCTAACCCTACTCTGGTGAAAATCCCAGTGTTCTGTGGGTTTGTGCTTTGTTGGGAATTTTTTCATTAACGCTGAGGTCTGTTCGCAGTGTATTCAGCTCTGGGTGGTGAAAAGTTCCCCTCTTGGATTTCAGATTTATTATTTGGATTTATTTGGTTGTCTTCCCTGTTTCTGACAGTTTAGAATCTCTGGGAGGGTCAGTCCACACAAAAACCCCTTTCAGTTCTGGATGCTGCTGCAAACAAAAGTTATGAGCAGAATTTTGGATATCAAGTTCTGCGTGTTGAGGAAATGCCAGCGTGAGGGAATTGCACATGGATCCCCTTTCCCAAATTTGTGTCTGGAAATGCAACAGACAAAACTGATCCCTGAGCTGAGTAAATGGGAGCACGAGTTACAACTTGCACATTGGGCTTCCAACATGATCAGGTTTATATTCCCATTTTAACTCCTAAGAAGACTTTTGGAAATGAAAATCAGTCCTATAAACCCACAGAAGACCTTTCTGGCCCCATGGCTACAGTGAGCACAGACATTTAAGAGATGATTTTCATATGCATGGAGTCTTCTTAGAATTCTGGAAGGGAACAGTTTGTCTGGGATTCATAATAAATTATTCATCCTTTTATTACCATAATAATCGCTTTTTATGGTTACCCAAGTGAATGTTATTATGAAAGCACAGAAAAATCTATTAATTATTTTCCAGGTTTTTATAGTATTTCGTTTTTTCCTCAATTTTTTCCCATTCTGGGAGCTTTTTTGATGTTATCAGAAAGCAAAGTTATTTTTTTCCAGAGATAAAAGTCTCTCTGCACACTTGTTTTGTGTATCAGAGCTGGAAGAACATGAGATCAACTTACCCAGAGAAAATGCCAGTCTGGAGGGATCTTCCCTGCTTTTTGGCCCCTATGGATTCTGGGATGTTTCCTTTTACCTTGTGTAGGTCCATAATTTACTTATTAAAAAATCACAAACATGGGGTGGGGTCTTAAAAATAAGAAACTCTGCCTTGTGCCAGGAACAACTGGAAACAGCCTGGAATGGAGGATTTTCCCCCTTTAACAGGAGGAACACTTAGTGCTGATAAATAGGAGCCTCCAGGGCCTAAATTTGTCCAAAGTGTAACATGGATTTGTGTTAAATTTATAAATTCTTGTTCACAACCTGGTTGTTGGAGGGCTGGACGTTTGTTGGTTGGATTTTCCCCAAGTGAATGATTCCTGTGTGGATCAGCAGCTCCCAGTGATATTTATTGCCATGGTTTTGACCAGCCTGGTCCGTGGGAGCTCAGCCTCAGCAGGGGTTGGAATGAGGGGAGCTTTAAGGTCCTTTCCAACCCAAAGCACTCCAGGATCTTCTGGAAGTTTCCCTGAGAGTATGGGCTGGGTTGTTGCTGCGGACTTTGTAATAATTCTGGCTTTGGAGGGAAAAGCTTTGTGGAATGTTGTTGAACCAGGATATTTGGTGGTGTTAGAGGCTGAGGGAGTGTGAAAAGGACAGACAAATCTTGATTTTTGTGTCTCTTGATGGGCTGAGTCTCGGGTAATGCCAAGTTCAAGGTTGCCTGTGATGTTCTTTGGGTCTGTAAGTGATGTGGAGCACTGAACACTTGGGAATCTTGGAATAACCAAGGGATAAGTTTGGAATTCTTTGGTGAGATCAGCTCTGTTGGTCAGTGTGTGGTGCTGATGGCACCGAGGTCGTGGTTCAGAGCTGGGCTTGATGATCCCTTCCCACTCAGAGCATCCAGCGACCTGGAAATAAAGTGGGAATGAAAAACACTTCCAGAGCTTCCAAAGTGCTTAAGAAAATCAGTTTTGCATGTTGGGTCTCCCGAGGGAATCCTGCTGCATGTGCCCACGTGGTTCTTGTGTGACCCCGCACGCGAGGGACTTTGTGGGTGGGAGGTGATGACAAAAGCCCAGCACAGCTGGGAGGTTGATCCTGGCTCATCCCAAATCCCAGATTTCCTGCTTGTGACCCAAGGTGGGTCCGAGAGGACTGGGTTCAGCAGCAGAGCTCAGCACATTCCTGAGCCAAGGCACAGGTCTAACCAGCAGCCTGGATACCTCGGGGAAACATTCTCCAGGACACTTGTCTTTGGAGCTGGCTTTGCTCTGAGCATCCATTCGGTCTCTGGGTGCTGGAAGGGTTGGAAAAGTGCCACATTTTGGGCCCTGTGTGGGGTCTGGGGTCCCCTTGTGGGGCCCATGCAGAGCCCAGCCCACTGCACACCCTGCCCGTGGTGTTTAAACCCTTCCTACACCCAGAAAATCCTGGATGAACACACTCCAGCTATTTTATGGTGCTTCCCTCGTGGTCCTGCTTCATCCACCAGCAGATCCAGTCGCCCTTTGGCCACCTGGCTTTGGTGTTGGCTTCTTGTCGCCAGGGACGTGGCACTGGGAGCCGGGAGAAGCTGCTGGGAGCTGAATTCTTCCCCGCCAGATGCCAAGGAGCTGCTTCTCCAATTTTTCCCTGTTCTGAGTTTATTATATTAATGGAGAAGAAGTGCTTAAAGCCCTCAGTGGTTGCTCAATGTAGCCTTTGGCACCACACGCAGCAGTGGTGGAAAAAAAGCAAACAGAAGTGTGAAGAGCCTGACAAAACACATGGAAAATATCTTGTATTATATAAATAGGCTCAATGCCTGTGCCTCAAGTGCTGCCTCTCATTCGAGTAAATTCCTCCCACCAAGGAGGCAGAAAAATCAGAAATTCAGAGGCAGGAGCAATGAAAAGGGGGAGCAATTGAGTGTTTTGGAGGTGTTTTGCCCACAGTGGATTTTTAGAGTGGTTGGAAGGAGTATGAAGGAAGGAGATGCGATGATTTGAGGGTTCTTTCTGAGGACACGCAACAAAAGAGGTGCTTGAACAGGAAAATCATCACACTGGGTTGTCAGGTGTTGGGGGTGCTGCAGAATCAGGCTGGGACCTTGAGTTCCACAGCTTGACACTGAGCTAAGAGCTGAATGAGGTTACAACACCCAAGAACTTCAAAAATAAAACACCAAACAACAGCAAAAATTCCCAACAAAAATCCCAGCTAAACAACATCCAGGAGTAGAAATCCCAAGGTAATTGGAATGGGAATGTTTTAGTGGTGGACATAGTGCTGCTGGGTTCATGGTTGGATTTGATGTTCTGAGAGGTCTTTTCCAACATTAAGGATTCCAGTGACACAAGGTGAACACAGGGATTTATAACTGAGGAGAAATGGTTTGGGTTTTTTGTTTGCTGTCATAATTTGGGGGAGTTCCTTCCTCTCTGTGTGCTGGCAGAGGTGCTGGTGGTGCGCAGGTGAGGATCCTGTCCAAGAGATCTGGTGCTACCTCTGATATATCCAGGTCATTTCAGGAAAATTACCTTGGTGATTCCATCTGTGATCCAGGGGTTTGGGGCTTTTGGGGATGAAGAACCCTGTGGGCTCTCAATGCAACCTCCCCTCTCCATCCTCCAAGGAACATCCTGCCTCTTATCCACCCCCTCCTATCCATTCTCTGCTTCCATCATCTTTCATCTGCCCTTAATCAACTTTTCCAATTCTGCTGTGCGGACAACGTCCCCAGATTAACCCAAGAGGGAGTGCAGAGTTCCCAGAGAATTGAAAATCAATTTCTGTGTCTTCGTGTACCTGTCATGGATTGAGTGCCAAGGCTGGAATTCATCCTCTGGTAGCTGATGGTATCGTGCCCACCTAAATCACCTTTTTAGCAGTGCCTGAGATGGGTTAGGCTGAGTTCCCTGGCTGCCATCCCGTTCTTGGTGGGATGGGGAAGCAGAGGGGTTGGAGTCAGCGCTGACTGTTCCATGTCTGGCAAAAATCTGGTTGTGGAGCAAGAGGGAAATGCTGGCTGGTCAAAATTCCTGGGTGTCCTCATCCCTGACAACAGCTGAGCTCTGCTGTTTATAAAAAGGATTGAGGGCCTTGAGTTGGGCTTAGTCAGCTGCTGATCCCTGGGAACGAGGAAGGGGGGGTGTTGTTTCTCCATCTAATCACTTGCAGGCTTGTGATTACAACATTTAATGATGATGGCCGAGGTCAGTTTTTAATTAGCTGAGCCACATGATGGGCTCTCGCAGTGCCAGCAAAGCCTTTCCTCATTGATGTCTGGCGTGATGTTCCAGAAGAGCAGCTGTGCCAGTGAAATCCTGGATTTATGGGTTAAATCACGCTGTGTATTTCCCAATCCCGAGCTGTTTTGCTCTGATCTGGATGGGACACGGTGGGTCCAGATTGCAGCGTGCAGCAAGTCCCTGTCTTTGTTCAACATGTTGAAAAGTGAGCAATAAATAGGAAAAATAATACTCCAGAAGTCTTGGGAAGTTGGCAGATGTGGCCGTTACCAGGACTCACATGATGCGCCGAGCTGTTGCCGATTGAATCACATGTTTTTGTCCTGGTAACAACCAATAACACCCCGCTCCTTCCCAAAATCCTAAATATAGTCCTGAGAACCTCCAACCAGGGAGGACTGGCACGGGGCTGTGCCTTTTCCCCGTGTGATGGCTGGGGTGCAGCGGGCCCGTGCCAGGAGCAGATGGCAGAGCAGGCTGCGCGTTCCTGAGTCACTGAGCCTCTCCTCTCCCCTTCCCTGCGCGGAGGGACGGACGGATTCACGCACGGCTTCGCCTCCAGCACGGCTGGAAAGGTGTTGGAAAGGGCAAACGGATGACTTGGGTTTTCCTGGCCCACACGTGGATGATAACAATCCCCCCAGCTCCCTCTCTGCCGTGGGATGGGGTGGAGGGGATGATTCCCTCAGGGATGAGCCAGCCCCTTCCCAGCTGAATGCACACATTTGTTTTCCTGAACGTACATCTCGACAGGCTCCGTGCACGCTCTGCCCTTGACCCTGCTTGCATGTGAGCTATAAAATTTTCCATTGATTTCCTGGAGGTCTGGAGCTTTCAGGCAAGGCTGGGTCCCTTTGAGCCATCCAGGTCTGGAGTGTGTTTAGGGGATGAGGTTTAGCCAAGTCTGAGGTCGCTCAGAGCTCTGCACGTGAGCACAGCTTTCCTTATCGTGCTGCTCTGCCGAGCCAGGGACACGTCCCTGGGGTGCTGCTCCTCAACCTGAGGCAAATTCTGGGGGGGTTTCATCTCCCCTCAAAGCCTGGGGCTGGTCCCCGGTGAAGGCAGATCTTCCAACCTGTTGCATTGTTCATAAATTGATCAAATTTGTCTCTCAGCCATCACTACTGGGATTATTTTTTTATGTTTCCCCGTAATGTCAGTGTCAAATTATGATTCCTCAGTTGTTTTTTATTTACCTTGCTGTTGTCACCAGGTTTGGCCCAATTTGTGCTTTTCCCCTCACTTTTGTCGCCAGGTTTAGCACAGTTTGTTTCTGCCTTCCCTGATTCCATCAGGAGCCAGGGCTCCCACCAGGAATCTTCCAACCCTGACCTCAGGCACTTTCCTGCTCTAAAGAGAAAAGAAGGGATCTCCTGCAAACCCTTTTGCTCGCCACTCTGGCCAGTTCCTGACACCCTCTGGTCCCATTCCAAAGGAGATGTGCTGAGTGAACTCTCTCCAGTTCCCTCACATTTAACTTTGAGCCTTTCACAGCACCTAAGATTCCCAGTAAGAAAAAATGGGAATATGTGGAAGTTGGTCCCACATCTCTGTTAATTCAATACTTGAAGATATTTCTGCTGAAGCTTTGGTTCATGCAGAGCCGAGTTAAACTAAGGCTGGGTTTTGCCTCAAGGATTAACATTGTGCTTTATGAAGTTGAGCAATGTTTTGTCCTCTGAGCCTGACCTGGAATTGCAGTTTTGGGACAATTTGGAGGGAAGAGTTGTTTGAATTATAGGAGCAGCAGTGGACCGAGGTGAGGGCTCTGGTTGGGATGTCCCCTGCACTTGGGGTGGGAGCTGTTCCTCCTTTCTTCTTGGCACCAGGGAAACGAGAACGGCTGGAAAATCCTCTGGAAAACTCAGGGGTGAACTTGAATAATCCGAGACTTGCTCTGTCACTTTGGCACTGTCTGTTGGTCAGGGTTGGCACAAGTTTGGCTCTTAAAATTCCTCAGGATCCCCGCAAAGATGAGGATGAATCCATTTCCTTGCATTTTTGTCCGAAAAGATGTTTGCTCAATCCAAGTATATCCAGTTCTGCCCTTGGGTAAAAATGAAGAGCAGAATTTGGTGACGTTTGGGTTTTTCCAGGCCACTTTGGGTTAAGCTTTGGCATTAATGGTTGTTCTGCTGGAAAACTCAGGGCTTGTACGAGGCGATTCCAGGGAAGTGTTAAATCCAGCTGGGTCTGAAACAGGATGTGGCTCCCACTGGGAGGTTTGCTTGTGTCTGGACAATGCCAGTGGCTTTCACGAGGCTCTCATCTTTTCACCATGCTGACTTCCTTCTCTTATCACTACTGGCTTTACACATGAATTCCCATCACCAGGCGAGGGTTTGGAAGCTCTGATCCCGGCCGGACCCATTCCAAGGCGCTCTGAACGTGCCAGTCAGGAAGGCACTGTAGCGTAGCCTGATATGAAATATTTTGAGTGTCCTGCTGTAGGTCCTGCCTTTATAAACAAGAGCCATTCCAGAAGTTGAGCGAGGATTGATAGGATCAGGATGTATTTGCAGGGAGGGCTGGCTCAGATGGAGCAGCTGTAGCTTGCCCTCAGTGGGAAGTGGAATCTGCTGCTCTCCCTGTGTGGCTGTGAGGGGAAAAAAAGGCCGAAAAACGAGGAGAAACTTCTTGAGTTGAGATGTATTTTCAGAATGAAGTGTTGCAGGAGGGATTTGGGATGTTCTGGGGGTGTGCTAAATTAATTCCAGTCTTAATTAAAAGGATGTACTCAACTCTTAATGAGTGCAAGCACATAGTTGGGGTATGAAGTGAAATGGAACATTGGGGATTTTTGGGAGAAATCCTCTCTTGTGAGGGTGGGGAGGCTCTGGGAGAGGTTCCCAAAGAAAGTATGGCTGGCCCATCCCTGGGAGTGTCCAAGGCTGGGTTGGACAGGGTTTGAAGCACCCTGGGATAGTGAAAGGTGTCCCTGCCATGGCAGGGTTGGGATGGGATGAACTTTAACGTCCATTCCCAAACCATTCCTTCAGCGCTGGGTGTGCTCTGTGTGGTCCCAGCATCCAGGACCTTGGGATCCAGCTGCTGTAGGAGCCTTTGGGAGCCCGGAGAAAGCACTGGAAGGTGTGGGTAGGCAGACCCACCTGGGCGGGGTGTTGGAATGGCATTGGAGGACACACACTGGAGGAGCTCCATCCCAGGGCATCCTTCCCTGGCCCTGGCCGCTCTCAGCCCCCGAGCTCCGCGAGGGCGAGCGCGGCTCTCCCGCCTTCCGCAGCATCCCGGTTCCGTGGCGTAATGCCGCCACACCCTTCTGGAACGGCACGGGATCCTCGGGGAAGGGAGAAGTGGATGGGGTGGGGAGCCCTTGGTGGAGCTCCACACCCACCCTTCAGCTGCTCTGCTGGCCGTCCCCGCGCCGGGGAGCGCCGCAGCGATGGCTGCGGGGCTCCTCCATGGCTGGCTGCTGGGCCCCGCAGCTGGGTCGGAGTTACAACACAAACACCCTCAGCCATCCCAGCTGGACGCGAAAGCGGCCGCGCGTTCCACGGGAAGCGGCGATGCCAGAACGGGGAGGTCAAGGCTGTGCAGTGTTTTTCTGGCAAAGGAAAAACCCCTCGGATGGAAGGCGGTGCCTGGGGAATCTCCGGAGCGGTGGGATGAGCTCCGAGCACGACTGGAGATAATGGGGCTTGGGGAGGGGATTGAGCCAGGGAATATTGGAGAGAGTCCAGTTCCCCAAGCCCAATGGCCACCCTTCTTCGGGATGAAGTCATTGGAAGCAGCACGACCGCTTATCCAGAGGGCCAACCTGCTTCCAGGAGGTTTGGGATCGTGGTTTAAACAGGTTTTTGTGTTCCCAGCCCTCCGTGCCCGCAGGTGCTGCTGGTGCTGCCTCATTTCCCCCTCGGAGCAGCTCCAGCTCATCAGATTCCCTGTCTGTTTTTTTTATCCAGGGGAAGCCTTTTAGCTCTTCTTTCCTGCAGAGTGAGGTGCTCAGAACTGTCAGCACCATATGATCCATCCCTCCAGGAATATCCAAGGGGATGGAGGCAATGTGTCAGAACATGTGGAAAAATCCCCCAGAGCTTCCAGTTGATGCTGGAATTATTAAAACCAAAAAAGCAGAGAAAGCGTTCATGGAGCTCTGGAAAATGCCACTGATAAGGATCTTTTCAGGGCTACTCAGATTTCTCCCATGAAAAGATGAGCTCAAAGTACCAAGGTTTGGGTCTGGATTTGCAGTTTTCCAGACTCTGGGGACTTGGAACTTGGAATAATCTTTTGGCTTCTTGCACAGTGGAAGAGGGACCAAAGCTCCGGCAGCAGGAGGCACCTGGAAGCTGCTGGAGATGAGCATGGAGCTGGTCCTCTTTTCCTGGACAGGGATGAAGCCAATGTCCCAGTGATGGTCACAGCCCCTGGAATGGGCTCTGATGAGCTTTGGATGAGTTTTGGTTTTGCTCTGCAGAAATCCGCAGCTTTTCCTCGTCGCTCCCCTGAACTGGATCCATTCTGAAGAGCAGCAATACATGGAAAATGGAATATTTTGCTTATTAAAGTCACTTGGAGAACTGCAGTTCTGAGGTTGGCAACCAGAGCTCGGAGAGGCTGAAGGAGCTGGAGAGTTCATTGTTCCCCTTTTCCAAGAGAAACTTCCACGTGTGCCAGCACTTTTATTTATAATGCTCAAATAAATGGAGTCCATTTAAAGGTATTATTGAGGGAGCAGCACTTCAAATATATCATTTTTATGTTATTAGACTGCTTGGAGTGAGGTGTCCTACTGCAGGCAGATAATCCATCCCCCTGCCTGGATTCCAGGCTGGAACTTACTGGAAGCTTTGCACCACAAGAATCTGAGTGAAGGGATTATTTTCAAGGGAAGAAAAGGGAGCTTGAGGAAAATAAGGCTGGAAGGCAGAACCTCAAACCACGGTGGAGAAATTTCCTGACAGCAGCTCCACGTCTCGTGACCACCTGATGGCTCCTGAGCTTTTTTGGGATTTCAGCAGATGCCCAAAGGGGAGCTCAGCTGGCTGGGAAGGGTTTGGGGTAGGCTGCACCTGGAGTTGGGGCCGGCTGTCCCCCTTCCTTCATTCCATCCATTCTTTTTTTGTTGGAACAAGGGAAATCCGGAAGGAATCCAGACGTTCTGAGAACATCAAATGATGGTGCTGACCTTTGCAGGCTGCTCCTGGTGTCTTGTGCTGGGATCTGTGGTGTGAGGGAACGCTGCTGCTGGGGCAGGGAAGGTGGTGCAAGGATCCCAGAGCGAGGTCCCTGTGTCCAGCTGAGTTCCCTGCAGCCAGGAATTCCCAGGAGCTGATTCTGCCCTGTGAAATTCATGAGATTATTTAGGAACCCCAGGGTTGTGCACAGACCCTGTGAATTCCTGATGGAAAAGTGCTGTGGCACGTGGGCAGGTGTAGAATAAAGAGGGAAAATTCCCTGTGCATTTCCCCATTCTCACAGGGGCAGAAATCAGGATTCGGCCATGGTCAGAACTACCCCAATGACCATTGGAATCTGGCAGGAAAAGCTTTAAAAAAAGTGGGAAGAGAGCTGATGTTGTACCTGATTTTGTCAGGGAGGAGTTGAACTCCAGCCCAAGGGAGGCCACAGAATTAAAGTGAGGAGCAAAACAAAATGCAAATGTGTGGAGTGCAGGGGGATTGGAAAGTCCATTAATTCCCAGTCTTTGGGAGCTGGTTCTGGTTTTCATCTGCTCCTGGTGCAGCCTTGTCCAGCTTTTCCATGTATCTCACTCCCTCAGGAGCTAAGACCAAGCCCAAAGGTTTTTTTAGCTAAAAAGGGATTTTCATCTGAGCATTGGAAGCTTAGGAAGAAACTGTTTTATCTTGAGCTCTGCATCTTGGTGTGAAGCTTCTAGGGAACTCTGGGGCTGCACCAGTTGGGTACTGGAGGGGAAAGGCCTTGGGAGATGGAGGAGGAAAACTTCTCAGGAGATGGAGTGGGGAGGCTCCCTCTGGAGGCTCTTGGATGAGCTCTGTGTTATTAAAAGTCATTTAGTGCCATCAAGGAAGTGCCTGGAGGCTGGAGCTGGGATCTGTCACTCCCAGTGTGGTGCCCAGGCAGAACAAGAACCAGAGGAAAGAGCAAATGAGGTGAAGGAGAGGAGGAGGCAGAATCCCAGATTTGGGATCAGGGTATCCAACCCCACAATTTTCCAGGACTTCTTTTTTTTTTCCCTGCAGCTGCAGGAAGGACCCATCCTTGTGGCAAGGCTCAGCTGCTGTGTGATGTTTGTAAATTCCAATCTCAGTGTTCCTGACAGCAAATGTTTGATTCTTGGGGAATACCAGAGCCTCGTGGCTGTGCTTGGATGGTTGGAGGGGGATGGGAATCAGGGGTTTGCAGCTGGGAATAAATGGATTGGGGGATTGCAGCTCAAGGGAAGTCGTGAGCGTGGCTGAGAAGTCAAGGGGAGTTTGTCCATGGAAATCTGTCTGCAAGGGTTTCTGCAGGGAGGATTCTTGGAGCTTTTGGGTGAATTCCCCCTTTCCCACAGCTAAATTCCCCCTTTCCCTTCCTCAGCAAAGGCCAGGCTGTGAGCTTGGAGGGAGGACCAGGCTCCCTGGGAGAGCTCTGGGGCTCCCTTGCTCTGGTGGAATTCTTTCCCCTGGACCTGAGGCTGTTCCCAGCTCATTCCCAGAGCAGCTGCTGCCCCAGTGGAAGTTTGGAGCTGCTTTGCTGTGCTGTGGGCTTGGGGCAATGTGTGTGTGTAAAGCAGGACTTTGCAGAAGGCATTCCCTGGATTCAGCTCTCCTGAGGGGAAAACTGGAGCTATCCACAGGTCTGGGACCTCTGTCCAGAGCTGAATCCCAGCACTGGAGCAGGGGTGGGGAATGCTGAGAAACCCCAAACCTTGAGGCTCTTTGGGATCCAAACCTGAGGACCAGCCTTGGCTTTGGCTTTGGCTGCCTCCACCTTCTCTGCCTGGGGAATCTGTCCCAAAAGCTGCAGGTTTGTCCCTTCTCCTTGGTGTCCTCCAGGTGAGTCCTCCCAAGGATTTCAGCTGGGGGTGTGGAACCTCTTCCCTCATTCCTTTCTCCAGGGACCTTCTGGGAGTTCAGTTTCCCTCTCTGGTGCTGCAGCTCCAGCTGATTCTCCTTAGCCATGCAAAGAATAATTACAAATGAGGTTTCCATCAATCCTGGAAGGGCCATGGCTTTTATCCTAAACCATCCTGAGGCTCAGGGTGGCTTTTTCTTTCCATGGAGAATAAAAATAACTGGTTTTTCTGAAGTGTTATGGGTTTCTAGTATATCTTAGTGCTTATTCTCTCCTTCCTGTGATAACAGCAGAGCACTCCATTGCATTTTCCATTTCTCCTCCAGGGTTTGTTGGAGTTTCAAGGTTTTATGGTACCTCTGCTGTCCTTGCCATATCACCCTCTCTTTATCTTGCTTGTTTTTGGCCTCAGCAGCTGCAGATCCCCAAAATCCTTGTGAAACCTTCACCTGAACCAAGTGGGAGCATTCCCTGAGGACCACATTCCTTAGGGATTGGTATAATTGATATAAACTTCAAATTTGGTGCATTTTGTACAGATATTCCCAAGCAAATGGTTAAAGTAAGGAAAAGGTGAAGGAACAGAAGTTTGCTTTCCCTGTTACTATTTTTATTTTCCTTTTACTGTGTGGTCGCAGTAAAAATTCTCCTTCTGGAATCCCAGAGTTTTCTTTCCCTCTCACCCTGATTTAGGGCAAGGGTTGGAGCTCCCCCCTCCTCCTGGCTCCTTTGAATGGGGGAAATGAGGAGGTTTCTTAGGAATATTCTGTTCCCTCCCTGCTTTCTGCCAGTTGGCATCTCTGCAGCCCCTCCACTGCTGCATATTTGGGGATGCAGGAGATTTCTCCTGTTCTTTGAGGTTTGCTGGAATTTCTGTCAGCTCCTCTGGGCAAAACCACCCAGATTTAATTGGGAAAAGCCAACATGGAGCTGAGCTGTCTCTGGTTGTGTTTGCTTGGGAAGGAGCAGCCTCTGCCTTGGGTTTGCCAGGATCAGCCGTGTTTTGTCTGGGAATTGCAGCAAACAGAATGATTTGGGGTTTTATTTGCATTCTGCACATCCAGCCCTGTGGAGTGCTCCAGGGTGGCATTTTTATCCCAAGCCAGCTGTTTGCAGCTGTTTTCCTGCTGCTTGGGCTCCCAGATGTGCTCAGCAGCTGCATCCAGCCCCAGCTGTGGTTCTGTGGAGCGTGGCAGGGAGGGGAGGTGGCAGATGTCTGAGGGGCCTTCTGGAGGGGTCCCCTCTGAGCTGGATTCCTGGAGAAATTCCCTCAGGTGATCCTGCAGCTCCTGGCATCCCTCAGGAATGGCTGGGGAGGGATGCCAGTGTTGGTGGCCCTTCCCTGGCCTGGGCACCTGCCAGACATCCATGGATTTACTGATGTGGGCTGGGGTTGGACTGTTGGTTCCAAATGCCATTCCCAGCTCCCAAAGCCTGGAAAAACCCCAGATTCCTGCTCTGCTGAGTCACCTTCCACAGGGATCCTGCCCTGAGGTGATCCCTGCCTTGGGAGAGGGCACTTGAATGCTCCAGACTCCTCGGATTAATTGGAGGATGGATATTCCTGACCCAGGCGATCAAAACAGATTCCACGTGGTGGATTCCCACAAGGATTCAGCACCTGATCCCAGCCTCCAAACCATCCAGAGCAGCTGTGGGCAGGTGCAAACATTTCCTTCAGGAAGTGTCAGATCAGAGCATGGATCCAGCTCCAGAAGAAGTCCTCCTGTGGGCTGAGCCCAGAGGGTTGGGTTGGCTGTTGCCTGTGGATCTGAGCTCCTTCTTGGCTCAGTTCCTTCCCTGGAGAAGATGGATCTGCTGATTGATCCCCACAAGGGTTGGGTACCTGAAAGCACAAAAATCATGGAATGGTTTGGGTGGGAAGGGACCTTAAAGCCCATCCAGCTCCAATCCCAACACCTCCCACCGTCCCAGGCTGCTCCAGCCCTGTCCAGCCTGGCCTTGGACACTGCCAGGGATCCGGGGCAGCCACAGCTGCTCTGGGAAATCCATCCCAGGGAAGATCAAAGGGACACTTTGGAATTGGAAATTGGCTTTTTTTCTGTTCTTTAAGCCATCTGGGGGTGCTCTGGATTTTCCCCTGGCACTGCTGATCCACACTCCATGTGTCCAGCTGATGGAAAGCAGGAGGTGGAATGACATCATCCCACCCTGCAGGAGTTTAATCCCACTTGACAGGAGCAAACCTTTCCCTTTCCCTTTGGTCTTTACTTCTTTTTCTCTTTACACAGAATCCTTGTCCTTTTCCAGAATGGACAAAGGATGAAACCAGCTTGGAAAGTCCTAAAAGAGCCTCACTGTCACTTGTCCAGCTTTTATTTCCCTCTGGCTTGAGCTCCATCCTTTTCCAATTGCATCCTCTCTATCCCCTATCTTTGATTGGAAACAGGACCTCTTCCAAATCCTATTTAGGGTTTTAATAACCTGAATGCATCCTCTGAGCACAAAACAAATTCTTGTGGGAAGATCCCAGGTGAATCCTGGGTTCTTGGGAGCCAGATACTCCATGCTGCTGGCTGGGCATGGGATGAGGGGTGCAAAAAGATGGAAAAGGGAATTATCTTCCTTGGAAACTGCCAGTGTCTTTGGAAAAAAAAATAAAAAAAGCTGGAATGGCTCCGCAGTGACAGAGCAGCTGTGGCTGCCCCAGGGCCAGGCTGGATGGGGCTTGGAGCAGCCTGGGGCAGTGGAAGGTGTCCCAGGGGGAGGGTGGGATGGGATGATCCTGGAGGTCCCTTCCAACCCAAAGCATTCCATGATTCTCTCTGGAGGGAATAACAGCACCCTTGGGGAAACTGGTGTGGAGTGGTGTCTGTCCAAAAGTTTACTGGGAAAGGGGCAATTTTTGGTTTTGTGCCAGAAATGTAAATTATTCAATCATTTTCTGTATAATTCTGTGAAGAATGGGAGTGGTGGAATTCCTCCCATCAACTTTTAATTAATTTTCATGAGAAAACAAATTTTTCAATGGAATAGTCTCCATTTAGAACTGTTTGCTCCTCCTGAGGGCATCCACAAACCTTCCTGTTAAAATGTTATCAATTCTGGAAAAGCTTCCCATTATTCCTTCAGTCTTCCCTTCACCTGCAGCTGGGTGTTGTTTGTTGGGAATTTGGGTGTGTTTTCTGCCCACACCACTGAATGAATAATCCAAGCTTTTGCCTGAGCTGCCTAAATTTTGAGCAGGCTCAGGTTTTGTCTTTTGGAGCAAACTCCCACCAGGGGTGGTTGGATCCTGGGCTGGATCTCATTTCTTTCCACAGGGCCCTGAAGCTGTGCCAGCCCCAGCAGCTCCTGCTTTGGGGCAGGGCTGTTTATGGGCTGCAGCAGAATCTCTCTTTCTTTCCAGACATTCCTGAGCTCTCTTCCCACCTGGAATTCTGAGCCACAGGAAGGCCATAAAATGTCTGCTCCTGAAACTGCTCCTGTCAGACCTCCACGGTTTGTAACAGGACCTTTTCCCCAATAATTCAAATTTCCACCACTTGTGGTCACGGTGGGATTTGCCCACAGGACCCACGAGCTGGTTTGTTTTTTTCCTGGATCAATTGTGCTGCACTTCCCTGTGCTTTTCCCAAATCCTTGGCATGGCCACAGCTCCCTCTTTCCTCTAGGAAATCTTTGTGCTGCTCAGCCCTGCGTGGTTGGGAGCACATGGATCAGGCCTGACAGGTCCAGAGGGAGCTGGGTCATCCTGCAGGACACCCAGAGCTCTGGAGGACACCCTTGGGTGCTGTCCCAGCACAGCCCCCAGGCCTTGGCTGTGCTCCCATAAATCTGGGAATGCCACGGGCTGGATCCCTGCTGGTGTTCCAGACGCCTCCATCCCAAACCTGTGCAGCCTCTTTGGATTCCAGCCTGGATAGTGCTCCCTAGGAAACCTCTTTTTTCTGGATTCCTAGAGAGGGGGAGAAGTTTCCAAGCTCCCAAGTTCAGCAGGGTTTTCTCACCTCCAAAAAATGCCTGGAGTTGAAATGTTGGCGATAAAAGATTTTCAGGGCGTGGGTCCCTCTCCTGAACTCCCTGCTCATCCCTAGGAGCTGTGTCCAAAGAAAAATGTGGAGTTTTGAGCTGGAAAAAAAAGCATTTTACAGGGAACCAAAGCAGGGAGAGGAGCTGCTGCTCTCTTCTTCCAGCTGATCCATTTGTGCTGAGTTCCCAAATATTTCTGAAGGGTAACGACCCAGAGAGTGTGGGAAGAGCCCAGCACGTGAACAAATGGCTCTTTGATCTGTGTGCTTTTAATCAAACTGGTTTCATGGCATCTCCAAAACCTCTCTCTGGGCACAGGAATGGGATTTTCCCCACAAATTCTATGGAGAAAAATCCAGGGCAGTGCCCAGGTTGGTGCTGGGCTGCAGGGCTGGGTGTGGTGGGGCTCAAAGCCTGGCAGGAATTGGCCACTCTGAGTTTTCAGCTCTTTTTGCCATAATCTAAATCTGCATCCAGTGCAGAATTTCATCTGTGCCCGCTGCTTGGAGCAGGGAGGGAGCACATCTGGCCAGATGTGCTGGAAAAGGGTTTGCAGTGCAAGCCCAGCTGTGAGGGCTGTGATGGTCTTGTCACCTTTGTGGTGGTGATACCCAAAATATCCCAAAATTCTGCTTAAAAATAGCCCAGCATCTCTCCCTTTCCTCCTGCTGTGGCCAGAATCCCTACAAATGGAATTTCTGGGAAGGGTTTTCAGTGTGGAACAGGGAGAATTGGGGAGAAACATTACTCTGTCCTTTGTGCTCTGCTTTGATTTAATTGTGTGGTGAGTGAAGCCTCCAAATGTCTCTTTTGGGATCTGGAGGGAACCTTTGCAAGGAAAATGGGAATTTCTGAACTCGAGCATTATTAGGAATCCTAGATGATGGAAATGTGCTGGGTACCAAATAATTTAATGTATCAATCACTGAGTAACATAAGTCACTATTCAGTGTCAGTCTTTGTCCTGTCAGTTTCACAGATCCTTTCAGATTGGCTTTGACTTTGACCTTTTCCTCTGGATTCACCTGGAAAACACATTTTCCCAGATGCCGGACATCTTTGTGCACGAGGAGTTTTTGAGGTTTTTTTTAAGGATAACTCAATATTTTTTGAGTAAGTTGTAGTGCTTTAAGTGAGGAATTGAATGGTGGAAGGTGTCCCTGCTGCTGGCAGGGGGTTGGAATGAGCTGAGCTTTGTTCCCTTCCAAACCAAACCATTCCACTGTTCTGTGGAGGTGAGGTCATCAAAAGAGCCTGGACTTTGATCTCTTTACATTTGGCTGGAATCTGCAAATCATGTGGAGGTTCAGCTTTTCCAGAGCCATCCAGAGCAGAGGCTGGTGGTGACCCTGGCAGGGAACAGAGAGGGACCTGCCAGGAGTGGCCTTCCTTAAATACCGTGGCAATGGATTTTAGGCTCACCAGGGTTGTGTGACACCAAGTTTCTGTCCAAGCTGGAGGGCTGGGGGTGACTTTTGCCCTCATCCCCCTCTCCTCCAGCACATCCATACGGTGTCCACACCACTCAGACGTTCCCCTCCCCTCCTGCCAAATTTCCAGCTGCTGCAAATGAATGTTGGAGTTGCTGTGAGCTCATTGTCGAGGCAAACAGCTGGCTCTGCTGGAGTATAGGTTTGGATGGGGCTCCTTGGGATGGGAATGTCATTAATGCCTCTGTGTGAAGTGAAGGAAAATGAAATGAAATTCCTCCCGCGCCTCCCGCGGGATTGCAGCGCTCGGAGTTGAAGGGAAAGGGGAAGGATCCCTTCAGTGGAGCTCTCAAAGTTTAGCTCCCACCAGGGGCCAGTCAGTTTGTGACCTGGGCATTCTGAGTGTCTGAAAATCCTCCTGAAATTCCAATTTCCTGCTCTTTATTGCTCGGAGAACATTCAGCCTAATTGGAGTCAGGTAGGGAAAAGGCAGAGTTAAGGTGATGATGCTGATGGAGCTGCTGGGATTGCAGCTTTGCTGGGAGTTTCCCTCACACGTGTGAAAATGAGGCATTTCCTGCTGTCTCCTGGGCTGTCAGTGAGTCGGGATAAACCTCGGGATCCCTCCTCTTTGCTGGCTGGGCTTTCCTCACCTTCCTGCGGGGAGCAGTGGAAGGGGAATTGCACCAGGAGGAAAAATCCTCCCCTGGTTACAGCCAGAAGGGGGAATCTGGATCTCCAAACTCTGTTCAACCCTTGGCATGTTGTTCACCATTCCCAAAATGCTTTCCCTAAAATGCAGGTGCCAACTTGGGTGCATCCCCACAACTTCTTCCAGGTGGGAATTCTGCTGGCAGAGTGGGATGTGGGATGTGCTGGGCCCTGTAACAAATATTGGGGTGTGCAGAAAAAAAGGGGGGGGGAAGGAAAGGAAAGCCCACCTGCCTTGTTTTCAGCTGCCCTGATTCCATTGTCTCTCCTCAGAACATCCTGCTTGGCAGCTGAGCCCTCTCCCCAGAGCTTTTCCACACCCCCTCTCCTTCCTGCAGGAGAACGTGGCTCTGCAGATGGAGGTTGTTTGCTTTGTGGTTACAGATCCGTGGAGAAATTAAAAAGGGAGGGGAAAAAAAATCCCCAAGTTGTCATTTTTTTAGGTTTAGGATGTGGAGTCACTTGGTCTGTTCATCTTGGGTTTCACCAAACTCCAGGGCTGGGATGGGAGGTGAGCTCCCAGGATGGAATCCCAGACTGGACGGGGTGGGAAGGGGCCTTAGAGCTCCTCCAGTTCCAACCCTCATCCCTTGAGCTCTTCCAGGGATGGGGAATTCCCAGCTGTGAGCATCCAGGTGTGGGGAAGGGATGTGGGCAGCAGGGAGGAATTGGGAGGTGATTCCAAGGGAGGAATTGCTCTCCATGACCTTCTCTGTGCAGCTCCCAGGGCTGGCAGTGCTGCTGTGCCTACTGCCTCCAAGGATAACGCACCTGATAAGGATTTTTAGGATGGGAAAGAGCAGGATAAGCAGGATGGTGGTGAGAAGGCTTCCAAAGTACACCAAGAGCATCCATCCCCTGACACACGAGCGGCCTCCCAGCTCCCCTTGGAGTCTGCTGTTGATCCATGTTGGGATTTAGGGATTGCAGCACCTGGATCACTGAGCGCCCAGAGGCTCAGGAAGGCTGGGCAGGAGCAGCAGCTGTGCCAGCCTTGCCTTTCCTTCTCCTCATCCCTCCTGGCCCAGCAGTGGAGGGGGTGTGAAATTCCAGCTCTCCACACCGGGGGTGTTCCTTTGGGAATGGGGTGGACGGGAGAGCCGGGAGCGGCCAGGGGATGTTTGTAGGATGCCAAACACCAATTTTACAGACAGGCTGAAAGTTCAGGACGTCCACTGAGCTGGGGTGGGAGCTGGGCGAGGGGAGATGTTGTCAGGAGCGTGGGGCTCCCTCCAGGACCACCCAGGAACGCCGCAGCTTCCGGCAGCTGGGGCTGGAGATCCCCGCGGCTCCGGGGGAGGATGAGTGGGCAGGAGGAGCCGTCCCCAGGGCCGGGGCTCACGTCACGGGGATGCTGGGGGGATCAGCAGGAGCAGGGATCCCGGGATAAATAGGGATGGAGCCACGGCTCGGAGCAGAGCTGCCGCTGCCAGGAGAGATCTCCAGGAGATTCCCGTGGGACCCCGGTGCTGTGAGGGATTCTGGAGGCACTGACCTCCCAGGTGAGGGTCTGGCCCAGTTTGCTGCTTGTTTCCAAGCCCTGCCACCTCCAGGAGCTGGAGTTCCTCAGGAGTAGCTGGAGTGAGCCCTGGGCTCTTGGGATGGTTCACCGTGGGGTTTGTCCTGTCCAGGTCTCTCCCCATCCCACCCATTCCCCCTGAAAGGGGGAAGCTCATCCTGCTTCCTCCATCCAGGGGTGTCTGAGGCCGTTCCTGAAGGCAGCAGGAGCGAGGGGGAGCTGGGATGGGATTGGCACTTGGCTGCCTTGGTTGGGTTGGTTGGTTTGTTTGCTCCTAATGGTTTTCCTCTGGTTGCAGCTGTAGCCTTGCCCCGAGCTCCAGGGGGTGTTTTTGGGGAATCAAAGGACCTTTATGCTGTGAAATGCAAATGTGAGGGTGCCATGCAAGGCAGGCTGAGGGCTCTGTAAATTTATATATTTGTCTTTATAAAAGCCCTTTTATTTCCTTGGAATTCTGTGGCTGTGCTGCTCTAACAAAGTGAGCTCTGATTCACTTTGTGGTTCTTATCCAACCTGCAAACAAGGCTGACTTCTGGAAGTGCTTTAAAACCCATCAATTCCGGCAGGCTTTTCCTCTCAGAACTCATTACAGCATTTTCCTCCTTTGTTTCTTCCTGAGTCCCACACTGTAACTCAAATATCCTGCCCTGGGATGCCTCTCAGAGGTGAAATCCCTGGAATTCTGCATGAATCTCACCACTGGATTCCTGTTCTGTTGCACTAAACTGATACCCTTGGTTCTTTGGGGATTTTTAATTCAGTTGTTGTAACCAATTTTACATTTTTCACTTCCCTTTTGTCGCCTGGCTTTTTATCTTTTACCTCTGCAGAGGTAAAGCCGTGTGCAGTATCACTGCTGGAATGAGCTTGAAGGTTCATTATGGCACAAGGAACACGAGCTGGGTTTTGTCTGATTAATTATTGCACCTGTCCCGGCTTTAAAACAAATTAATAGGGAAAAATCTAATAAAAGGTGGAACTCTGGGACACTGTGTTAGTTAGGGTGTTGTGGGGCAGGGCAGGAGTTGAAATTCCAGGGATAAGTTGGAGAAATCCTTCCCTGTGAGGCTGGGGAGACCCTGGAATGGATTTCCCAGAGCAGCTGAGTCCCTGGAAGTGCCCCTGGAATTGTCCCAGGCCAGGTTGGATGGGGCTTGGAGCAGCCTGGGATCCTGGGAGGTGTCCCTGCCATGGCAGGGGTGGGATGAGATGAATTTTGGGATCCTTCCACCCCAAACCATTCTGTGTGAGGCCTCTGAACTGGAGACAACTGGTGTGTACTCGTTGCTGCTGGCTGGAGCTGGGATATTGGGAATTTCAGGCTTGCAGAGCAAATGTCTGCAGGCAGAGGTTTTCCACCAAGCTCTGTTTTCCCACAGGGAGTTTTGGTTGGGTCTCCCTGTTCCTGGTAGCTGTTGTTTGCTGGATTAGCAGCAAGTCTGATAAAATCTGGATGGGTTGGAGAAATCTGAGGGATCCTCTCTGCTTGGGAGAAGCCTGGCTGAGATTCAGGTGCTGTTTTTGTCCCTCATGCAAAGGTACTCCTGCTGCAGCTCAAACTGTGACAGCTCCTCACGTTCCCTGCGCCCCAGGGAAGGAGTTTGTACAAAGTGCTGCTCTCAGGGGGTTTTCCTTTAAGGGCAAATCCTCCTCCAGAAAATTCCTCAAAAGGTTCTTGGGACTGGGATGGAATGGGCCAGCTTTGCAGTTCCAGACTCTGCTGGGAAAGGGGGAAGTAGAGCTGGTGAGCTCCTGATTCACCTGGGTGGGTGGGAAGGGGCTCCAGAGAGGATCCCAGAGTGTGGAATGAGCCTTTTGAGGCAGGATCCTCCAAGCACCCACGGCTGGAAGTTGCTCCGAGTTGGATTTCTCATCTTTGAATTTTGATTTTTAATCAGAATCCCCAGCCCTGTCCTCCACCCTGACAGGCTGAAAAAGCAGCTCCTTCTTGATCTGTCCAGTGTTTAAATCCCTTTTTCCGTGTGTGGAGAGGAGGATTTTGTCTGGGTTTGGGAGGAAATTTGGAGACCCTTTGCCTGAGGAGATGCTGCAGTCCTGAGTCATCCAGAGCATCCCAAGGACTCCATGTGCTTGCCTGGAGCTCCATCCTAGCTCTGAGTTATGGTTGGGAGTTACAGCTCGAAGTTTCAGCAGATGGATTCATCCTGCTCGGATCCCAGAGCAATAAACACGACAAATAATTCACAGATGCACAAAGTCCCCAGGGTCCTCCTGGAGCCCTTAATCACTGCCTGGGGCTTTTCTCCCTCCATGTTCATGAGCCTTTCTGTTTTCCATGGGTATTTCTCCTCTGCAAGGGTGCTCTAACTCAAAAACCCTGGATTTAAAGTGAGTCAGAGTGAGGCTCTGAGGCCGCAGAGCAAGTGCTGCTCCTGTCCCAAAAAATTTCTCGGGAAATCTGAAAGGGATTTTTCTCAGCAGCTGTTTGTGTCTCTGGGGGTGAAATTAGGTGACCTATATTCCATGGAAGGGCTGCAGGACAGGGCTCATCCCGAGGCAGGAATTTCACTCCTGATAAATAATAATCAAATCAAAAAGGAGGAAACCACATCTGACTCTTGATCCCGCTCAGACTCTGCCCGTTCCCAGGAGCCAGCGTGACTAATGGGATTGCTCCAGGGCAAGCTGGATGTTTCACTGGAGTAAAAATAAAATCCAGAAGCCCAGACTGGTGTGTGTGACGTGAGTCATCCTCAGGCTTCTGCAGCTCCAGCCCTGCTCCGTGGGATCAGACAGCAGATCCTGCTGAGCTCCGTGCCAGGGGCAGGGAGGGCATGGAAAATCCTGAAAAAATAACTGGGAGGCGACTCTGCCATGCTAGGAATTGCTCTGTGGCTGGAGTATTGGGGTGCTGTCCAAATTTTGGCATGGAGCACAGAGGGCTTCTCAGCCTCTTTGTGGTCCCAGTTTTGGGGTTTTCCAGCTGGGATTGCTCCTTGTGCAGCCCTGGCAACGTGTGGCATTCCCACCTTCCCAGGAGCTGCTGGGAGGGGGAAGGTGTCCCTGCCCGTGGAACAGGGTGAGCTTTGAGGCCTTTTCCAACCCAAGCCATTCCATGGTGGCCTCTGGAATGGCCAAAGGGAAACTGGGGTGACCAAGGGGTGATGGCTTTGCAGGGAATTGTGGAATTGGCCAGTGGGGGTGGGAAGGGCAGGGAATCGCTTTTCCCTCTCCCCATGCTCTCCATCAGCAGCAATGGCTGATGGAAACACAGAGGCACCTCCAGGACCGTGGCTCGTTCTCCAGAGGTGTCCTGGCTCTGCTCCAGGAAGGATTTCACCCAAACTAGCCCCAGTCTGCCCCCAAACAGAGCGGGAGCGGCCCGAGCTGGGGCTTTGAAGGCGCTCAGGTCATTTCACACTTGGGGGTGAGAGCTGCGCCAAGGAAAGGAAAATAGCCCAGATTTCCACCCAAGAGCAGGCAGGAGTTGATGTCTTGGACTGGGCTGGGATTGAGTCATTGAGTTTGGCTCCAGGAGAAATGAGCTGGAATCGCAGTCGGTGCAAACCAAACTGGATGGAGGCACGGGGACGGTGCCAAAAGTGGGAAAAGGTGCCAAGGTTGGAAGGGGTTGGGCTGAATTCCTGCTGGGATGGAGCTCCCTCCATGAGGGACAGGGGACAGTGACCTTGAGGGGCTGCTCTGGGGTGCCACAATTAAAATATCCTTGGGGAACATGATATCCTCCTGTTCTTTGCACAAAACCAGAATAAAATCCTCCCAATAACTCTGCTGGGGAAATGTGTCTCAGGCTAGATAAAAATGAAGCTTAAAAAAAAAATCTTCCAGTAGTTTTTGGTTGTATAACACTGAAGGCATCACTTATTTCTTGCCAAACCCCCTGATAAGACCCCTCTGTGTTTTTCCTTTTAATTAAAATGAGGCTTTTTATGTACAAATAAAACATTGGTGCCATATTTTTCTTTTATGGAATATTATGTCATGGCGGGATTTGTGGCTGCACCAGACACTGAATTCCCAGCAGGAGGAAAGTAAATCTCAAGTGCATTCTCCAGTTCTTCCCTCCACCACTCCTTGCTGATATAGAGGGGCCCAGTGCCTGCTCATAAATATTCCCAGCTTTCCAGAGGATCCTGGATGCCTCTGCTGCTTTAATGCTTTGGATTAAGAGTTGCAAAAGGGACATAAATTTAATCTCTGGACCTACAGAAAGGAAAGGGCTGTCTAAGTTTAAAAATGTTTTTCTTTGCAATAAAACCAGCAGAATTATTGATTGGAGTTCCTGAGACTTGCAGAGGGTGGGTATTTTTCCATTTTTATTTAATTTTATTTTAGTTATAAATGCCCAGGAGCAGGGGCTGTTTATTATGTGCCAGCACAACCCCAGCCAGGGCTGCTCCCAGCTTTTTGGTGGCATTTGGATTTGTTGTCCCAGAAATGAGGAGAACAGGAAGAAATATGGGAATGTGGGGATTTTGTGTGGGTGACACTGAGAGCTGGATCTGCAGCAGGCCTGGAATGATCCAACTCTTCTTGGTGGCCTTCCCCAGGGAGGGAAAAGAGAAAACCACTGGACAGGAGTGAGAAATCTGTGGGATTTTGGGAATTACAAGGACATGGAGTCAGCAGCCCTGGAAGTGTTTATTAGATTAAAGGGAGTTGTGACTCAGTGTTGGGGACATTGGGAAAGTTCCTGTCTGGTTCAAGATGTTCAAGAGTCTCCCACCCTGGCAGGGAGGGAGAGCAGAAATCCTGGGAGTTTGTGGATGTGATTCCTGCAGGTTTTTGAGGACAGCTTCTCATTGGAGAGGGGCTGGTGCCAGTTCCTGCTGGAACCTGGACTTTGGGCTCTCGGGGAGTTCCTTCCTGAGCCATGGATTTGTTGCATTACTGGAATTTATTTGCTGGGGGTTCCTGCTGTGCCTTGTTTGGGGGAGTGGGGTCTGCTGCTGGAATCTTCCCATCCATCCAGTGGAGAACACACTCCTAAATATTCTAATGCCTGATCTGGGCATTCCTGGGCTTGAATTCCAGCCAGTTTGCTGGAGTGATGTCATTTGGAGAGCTGGCACAGGAGAGCTCTCCTGACTTGCAATTCTAAACCACTTTCCACCTGCTTTTCCATCTTGGCTGTGCATGAGAGGAAGGAAAATCCATTGTTCCCATCCCCCTTGATGTTTTGGGGCTGGAATACGAAGGGTCCTGGTTTCCCCCCCAGGAAAGGAGAACTTGGGGGGTTTCTTGTGTGGTTTTTGGGGTGTCTTTGAGCCTGGCCCCCCTCTGCTGCTGGCAGGGTCTGACTCCTGCCCAGAGGAGCAGCTCTGTTCCCTTTGCCCTTTCTCCATGAGCTTTTTCCAAGGGAAAACTCATAAAACACAAACTCTGCTCCCCTCATCTCCTGGCTGTCCCTGGCTCTCTCCCCAGAACACGTTATTGGATTTTGGTGGAAATGCTCTGGGAGCCCCCCAGAGTTTCCTGGGGGTCTCTCACCCTCTCAGCTCCTGATGCTGCCTGGGCTTCCTCTCCTTGGGTTCTTTTTGTGGGCTCTTCCCTTGTCCAGCCCCTCTCATCCCTGATCTCTTTGCTTTTCCTCTCTCAGCCTCTTCTCCATCAGTGTTTCTGTCATCATCCTCTCCTTTCTCAGAGGTCCTTCCCTCTTTGGAGATTTTCTTTATTCACTTTTCACCTTTTTTTTTTTAGTTCTTGCCCCTCCAATTTAGGGAAAATCTCTACAAATACCTTTTGTAGTCATTTCATCTTCCTTGCTCTGATGGCTGCAGCCAGGACTGGAGCAGTGCCAAGCAAACTTCCCAGAACTTTTCCATGGCTTCCTTTAACCCTGGACTCCTCTATTTTCTCTTCATTTAATTACCAAATTCCCCATGATATAGAATCCCAGAATTATTTGGATTGGGAAGGACCTTAAAGCTCCTCCAGTCCCACCCCCTGCCATGGGCAGGGCCACCTTCCCTTATCCCAGGTTATTCCAGCCTGGTCTTGGACACTTCCAGGGACAGCCACAGCTTCTCTGGCCACCTGTGCCCATCCCTCCCCACCCTCCCAGCCAAGAATTCCTGCCCAATATCCATCCATCCATCTATCCCTGCCCTGCTTCTTGGGCTGCTTTGTCTTGGCCAAGCTTTGGAGGCCTCTCAAAGTGAAAAATTTCCTTCTCCTCATGAAAAATCCACATTAGTTGTCAAGGAGTTAAGGTCAGGGAGAAGCTGGGGCTGAGAGAGAGTCTGCAGGTTCTGGGATTAACATCAGGCAAGGAAGGGGAAAGGGGAAGGAGAGGAGGAGAACAGTTCCACACGGAACATGTGGTTGCTCTTTTGCCTCATTGTGCATTATCAGCCCAGTGATTTACACAGGCTGAAATCCGTTCCAGAGCATGAGAGCAGATTAATAAATACGGGATTTTGGAGCTGCTTGAACAGATATTTGTCTCTAGGATGGCTCCCTGAAGGTGTGGCCCGTGTTTTGTGGATCAACCACTTTCCACAAAAGCAATGTGCTCCGTCCCTGACATGGATTTGTGGCATCAGCAATTCCTAAAGCAGTTTCAGAGCAGGGAAAATGTTTGGTTTGGAGTTTTTTTTTCTTCTGGCTCCATCCTTTTCAGTGTCTATTTTTTAACCTAAAGTACGTTCTTGGCTCGGCCAGGAAGGCCAACCAACTTTTCTTTTTATGATCCTTTATTTGCCAAAGATATTAAAATGTATATATTTATATATATTTATATATTCCTAGAGGAAGTTGCCAAAGCAAACTGTCCTCACTGTGTGTCTGCTCCCGGGTAGCCCTGCCAAGGAGCAGGTCTGGATTTTCCTCCCAGCCTAGCCTCCATCTGGGACAGAAGCAAAGGAATGGGAGCAAAATCCAGCTGTTCCCAAATTGCTGAACTGGTACCTTCCCATCTCATCCCGGGGCAGGGGGTGTGGGACTGTGTTCACGTTGATGTTCTACCAACATGGACTTGGAAATATTCCCAATCTTTTTGGGAATATCCAAAGTTGAGCATTCCCAGTGAATTCGTGCCAAACTTTGGAACATCTCGGTGGCCAACTTCTCAAACCAACCCTGTGAGGATGCAGGGATGAGGGGATGGAGCTCCAGGGATGAAGGGATAGAGCTGCTCCTGGGGATGAGTGGTTGGAGCTCCAGGGATGAGGGGATGGAGCTCCAGGGATGAGGGGATGGAGCTGCTCCAGGGATGAGGGGATGGAGCTCCAGGGATGAAGGGATAGAGCTGCTCCCAGGGATGAGTGCTTGGAGCTCCAGGGATGAGGGGATGGAGCTGCTCCTGGGGATGAGTGGTTGGAGCTCCAGGGATGAGGGGATGGAGCTGCTCCCAGGGATGAGGGGATGGAGCTGCAGGGATGAGGGGATGGAGCTGCTCCCAGGGATCAGGGGATGGAGCTGTGCCAGTGCTCAGGCGGGTGAGTCACGGCCCCTCTGAGTCACATCCCAGATCCATGATTTCATCGCTGGAGGTTCAGGCTGAAAGTGTCCCAAGGAGGGAGATTGATGGCCCTGGAAGTCCAGAGGAGTGGGAGTGGGATGTTTGAGGGGAGTGGAGCGAAGCTCCGAGCTGGATGGGGCCCGCACGTATCGGGATGTGCTGATGTCATCGTGTTGACAATGTGTGTTGGAAAGAAAAGCTCCAGGCCGCAATCTCCAGGTTCCTGGAAACTCTGAGGAGGATTTATTGTTCTGTGCTGCTGAATGGGGCTTTGCATCCGCCTTTCCCTGCCTTATCCCGAGGTTTGGGTGTGCGGTTCCAGTGCTGGAAGAGCCGTGGCTGCTCCGTGCAGCTCAGTCCCTGCGGAAGGAGGGAAGGCTGAGAACTCCCAGGAACAAAATCCCCTCCTCAGCAGCCTCCTGAACTCCCCGAGCCCTTCCTGACCTTTCCAACTTCCCTGTGCCTGCAGCCAGCTAAGGAGCCTTTGCAAGCTCATCCCTTTAATTGTTCTGCTCCTGATTTTCCGTGGCTCTCCCTGCTGGGAGCACCTTGAGGCAGGAGCAGCACCACGCTCCAGCCTGATGCCTTTTGCTGCCAGGATTTCCAAAATAATCCAGACTGTGAAATCCCATTGCTCTGCACCTGCTGTCCAGCCTGGAAAAGGGCTGCACAGGCTGGGATATTCACAGGGAGGTGGTAACCAAAGAGTAAAAACAAGGACTGGGACAAAGACCAGTTCTGTGTGGGTTTTCCTGGGATCTGAGGGTTTCTCCACGTTGTGAGGGAATTTGAGCTGCCCCATCGTTAACCTTGCTCAAAAATCAGGGATGAGCTCGAAATGAGATACCTGTGGTTTTCCCAAGCCTTCCCAAGGGCAGGAATCTGGGATTGCCTCTGTTTCTGCTCCGTGGACAGTTCCAAGAGTTCAATCCCTCTGCCCCCAGACCCTGTTCTGGCCTCTAAGGCAGAAAAGCAATAACACAAAAGTAATGAAGGTTTGGGGAGCTGTTGTGGGGAGATCTCTCTGGTTTGTGTCAGAGACTGAGAGCTGGGCCTGGGGGTCTGCTTTCAACCTGATACAATCAGAAACAGCCCCAGAAAAAGGCTGCTTAATTAAAAAACTCCTTTGTGCAACTCAAATAAAACCCAGCAGCTGAAAGCCAGGGGATCCTGGGAGGAGATAAAGGCACGGGGAGAGGTGGATGCTCCGTGCCCTCGGGCATGAACAAAGCCCAGAGCAAAGCCAGATGTGGGCTGGGCTCCAGATGTGTGCTCTGAACTCTGCCTACCTGGGGCTGTGAGGAGTGTGGCCAGGAGGGGCAGATTTCCAGGGAGATTGGGATCAGAGTGGGCAGTGCCTGGCCAGCCTGCTCAGTTACTGAGAGGGGTGAGAGGGTGGAATTCGGTCCTGCTCTTTTCCCTTGGTGATGCTTCCCCCTCTATTCCTGTCGCTAACGTCTCCTCCAGGCTGTGAGGATCCGGCACCTGCAGATCCCAAATCCTGCCCAGTGTGTGTCCTGGGGGTCCCTGCTGATGGACTTGGCCTTGGCTCTGGGTAGTTTCACTTCCCAAAAAAACTCTGGAGCAAGAGGGGCTGCACAGCCCTTCCACACTCCAGGGATTTTTTCCTCAATATTTCAGTTAAGAACTCCCAATATTCCTATTTTATATATTCCTATACAAGCCTTGAGAATCCCCCTGCCTCGGGCTTTTCCCTGCAGTCACTCCCTGTCCTTTGGACCCAAAGGTTCACAGCACTGTGGCTCTCAATCCCTTTGGCAGCTGGGTGAAAGCTCCTGTGGTCCTTCCCATCTTTCCTGTGGCCTTGCTGGAAAGCTGCCCCCAGCTCTTCTGCCCTTCGGTCTGGGCAAGATGTGCTCAGTCCTGTTCACCCTCAGCTTGCATTTCCTTCCTCACTCTCCATCCCTGACCCGGAGGCTTTTGGAACTCCCTCCTGGGAAGGAGAATCCTTTGTGGAGTGTGAAATGCTGGGAATCCTGGGGAGCTGTGGATAAACCTGGCTGGAGCAGCAGCCAGAGCTCAGCAGGTACCAGGCCCCACCTGCCATTCCCAGCTCCCACTCCTGGCACAGACGGAGCAGGAGCAGCTGCCAGGGAAAACAGGAGGAGGAGGAGGAGGATGAAAAAGCCCATTTGGATGTGAAAGCAGAGGAGTTGTGCAGCTCTTCCCCCAAAACAAAAATAGTAGCTCCAAGTGCATTCGGAGGAGTTCTGGCACTGCTCATCCGTGGATGGGAAGCACATTAGGAATGGTGCCTGCTCTGGAGCAAGCAGCTGTTATTGTGTCCACTGGAACCGTGGCAGTGAGCACAGAGCACAGCTCCTCTGCTGCCCTGGCATGCATTTGGATCTCTCTGGAGTGGATCAGACTCCAGGGAGGGCAGTGCTGTTACTCCATTTATGCCAGGCCTGGCCTGGCTTTTCCAAGTCCCGTGGGTGGGTTTTGATATCCAGAAAACGAATCCTCGACGTGGATCTGACCCAACCCCCTGGATTTGAGCTCTTTGCAAGCTGAGATCCGGATGCAAACTTCTCCCAGCTGCACCCTCTTGTCCCTGAGCCCAGTCAAACCCTGTCTCTGAACCACCCACAGGCTTTGGGAGAAGGGGTTGAGCTCAGCTCAGCAGGTCAGGATCTGCTGAGCCAGCACTCAGAGCATCCCAGCCCCTCTTCCCTGCTCTCCATGAACTGAGCAGCTCATGGAAATCTGCTGGGTTTCCCCAGCACGGGCTCAGCTCTGAGCAGGATCAGAGCAGGCAGAGTTTTGGGTTTGGCTGCTTTGAGGAGGGGGTGAGCTCCCCCCTGGTGCTGGCCGGGCTCGGGAGGGCATCGCTGCCAGGGCAGCTGGGCTGGACCAGCCCTGCTCACCCAGGACGCTGCTGGTGAGGTGCTGCCAAATCTGGGCTGGCTTTGTGCCAGCCTCAGCCCTCTCAGCTCCTTGGGAAGTCCTGAGGGAGAAGGAAGGATGGAGCAGAGCAGTGCGTGGTGATTTTCTAAAGGAAACAGCAGCGTAAAACTCCTGGGAAAACTTTTACCTTCAGTTCCTGCTGAAGTGGGAATCTCCTGCCATCTCTCAGTCCTCTCCTCACAGGGATGTGCAAAATGCTCAGACTGACCCAGGTTAAGTGGAATATTATATTTCATTTCCTTGACATTCAGAAGATCCAATCCTCAGCTACAACCTTTTTCTGTAACTGTTTAATCATTAGTTTTTCAAATTTTAGGGGTTTGGGGCAAGTATTTTATTTGATGTGTTTCTTCTGGGCAATATTTTCATGATAAAAACTTGATGTGTGAGGTCAAGCCCATCCTTGGGCGGCAGTTGTGCTGGATTTAAATTTTGGATATTATTCCTCATGGAATGTGCAATCTCCTGAGATCTCCCACAGATGCAGATCTTTTCCAGGTGTGGTGTCTGTGGTTATTTTGCTGTTTGATAGGGGAAGTTTGGGTGCTGCTTCACCTCTTTGTGACTCTCCAGGAGCAGCAGCAGTTCTGGGAACAGAGGACAAGCCTTGGCTTGCAAGGAGCAGAATCTGGAGCACTTTAATTCCCAGGGTCAGGGGTTTGCTGTTTTATGGGAGCCCATGTGCTGCTTTCCCAGCAGATGAAAGGATTTTGCTGTCAGCACTTTGAAAAAAAAAAACAGAAAAAAACCCAAACCCAAGTGGGACTCTGGGTCTGCCTTTGGCATCTCTTGGGGCTTTTTGGGTCAAGCCACCACTGGAAAAATCCCCCAATTCTTTCCACTGGGAAAACCCACAAAATGTGCTGGCAAAGGGAGGACAATGTAGGCAGATTAACAGCCAGGTAGTGGGGCCATGCATTTTTAGGGATGCTTCATGGACCATTTAACCAGTTTAAGCACCCAGTAGGGCAAAATTCCCATCTCCTACACATTTTATTTTCCTGAATAAAGGAAAAAGCTCACATTATTTCTCTATTTTCCCCTTAAGAACAAAGCTAAACACCATTAAATCACTTTAATCAAAGTCCTTCTTAAAATGTTTCCACGCCATGGCTTGGGAGCATTCGGAGGGGATCCAAACCTGGATGTGGTGATGGAGATTTGAGCTGAGCTCAGAGTTTTGTTTTCAGAATCTGGAGAGATTTGGGCAACATTTTCCAGGATGAGGAGTTCATTTGCCGAGAAATGCAATTTTGGGGTTGACTGCAGCTCTTTTCTGAGCTGGCACTGGGAGCTCATCTTTTTGTAAAGGACAGCTCGGTTTTCTTCCTACATTTTCAGAGCTCAACATTCCAGTTCTTCCATTTCCCAGTAATGTTTTATAGCCTCCAAACCTTCCTGCAAAGGGCAAGAACGATCAGGAGCACCAAACCAAAACGAAGGGATTGGTCATGCTTTGGGGTTGACCTGAACTGAGAGGATTATTTGGGGTTTTCTTTTGCTGAGCGGAAAAATAAATCCGGAGCTTTTCACTGCGAGTGCAAACATAACCTTCCCTCACCCTTGGAACGGGAATTCAGTGTGGGATCAGCCTGGTGGGGAGTGCAGAGCCAGTCTCCACATCCTGGGTGCTTCTGCAGCTTTCTCATCAGGAGGGTGAATTAGGATCTAATTAATGCTTTGATCTCGGGCACCTCTGGATCCTCCTGCCCTGTGCCTGCTCCCAGACAAGTCCCTGTCCTTGTCCCTGGTCGCTTTGTCCTTGAGTGCCACCAGGTTCAATTCTTGTGAGTGCCAGGAGGGCAGATCCAGACCTCAATTAACTTGGGTAATTAATTAAATTGAGTTAAAGGTCGGGGTGTTGCACTTGAGGGCAGCACTTTGAGCTCTGGGAACGTGTCGATAAAATTCACCTCTTTTCCAGCCAGGTGTCCTGGGGGTTGGAGAGAGGATCCCTGCCAGGTTTGGGCAGAGGGGTTGGGAGTTCCTGCTCTGTGATATTGATCTGGAACTGATCTGTGCTGCTGTGGAATTGGAAGGATTGTGGAATAGAATCACAGGGTGGGCTGGATTGAGAGGAATCTCAAAGCTCATCTCGTTCCCTGGGCAGGGACACCTTCCATGGAGCGGGCTGCTCCACCAGAACACTTCCTGGGCTGACCTGGAGCACAGAGCTGCCAAAGCCTGGAATGTGCAGTGCAGGCTGCAGGGGGACACTGGGACACTCAGCTCTGCCGTGGCCAGCAGCAGTCCCAGCTGATGATGGCCTTCAGGAAGCCCCCAAGGGTCCCTGCAGTGGCAGTCCCCCGCAGAGTCAGTGTTCCTGGGGGATCAATGCTCGGAGGAGACAGAGGAATGGAAGGATTGCCTCACTGCTGTCAGCACCTCCCCATCCAGGCAGCACTGCCTCCTGGAACAGGAATCTCATCCCTGGCTGGGCTGGAGCTGAGCTGAGCTGGTGCTGTCCCAGCCTGGGAGCTCCAGCAGGGCTGTGCTGACGAGTGATGGCTCTGTTGGAGGCGCTGACAGATTCTGGGGGAGATCCTGGGGCCAGGTTCTGTTCCGGGATGTGTGGGAAACCAGCACACTCCCATCTCCTCCATCTTCCAGCTCCTTCCCTGCTGCTTTTCATTTTATTGCCCATCTCTCTTCATTTAGGGACTGCCTTTTGGGAGATGTCTCTCTTCCATCTTCCTCCTGCTCATCCCTCGTGTTGTCTCTTCCTTGCTTCTCCAGCTTTGCTGTCAGAAGCGGTTTGTCCATGACTGTCCGTGTCTATTAATGACACATCCGTCACCCTCAGGGCTGATTTTTCTGTGGATCTCCCAAATTCCTGCTGCAGTTGCCTCTCCCAACTTTCCCTGTTGTTTTATGGAGCCAAGGGAAGCTGGGGAATGTGGCTGAAGGGGGTTCCTGTGTGACAACCTTGGAGTTTCCCAGCCCCCTGCCTCTTCTCAAACCCATGCAAAGCAAGATAAATATTCCCTGTCCTGCCATCAGATGGACTGGAAACGTGCAAACCTCACTTAAACTGAAAGACAAAACCACTCCTGGCTTTGCTCAAGTCAGAAAATAAATGTTCCAGTGATTCCTGAGGCAACTCCCTCATGTGACGAAGCCACCAGAGAGTTTTAGGTGGCTTTAAGGGCAGGAGGCTGCAGCAGGGGAGGGTTAGGTTGGGTTTTAGGGAAAGGTTCTTCAGAGGGTGGAGCAGGATCCCCAGGGAATGGTCCCAGCTCCAGCAGAGTTTGGACAGTGCTCTCAGGGATGCACAGGGTGGGTTGCTGGGGTGTCTGTGCAGGGCCAGCAGCAGGGTTTGGATGATCTGGGTGGATCCAACTCATTTAATTGCATTTATTTCTGTATTTCTGCAAAAATGCTCCTGAAAGCAGCTGTGGGGGATCCCCCTGTTCCTGTGGAGCTCGAGGTCCCTCTGGGAGCTGGGGACACACACGCTGCAGCCCTGCAGTTGGGATGTGCCTCTGTGGATGCTCCTTTCCACTCCAGGGCCCCAATATCCAGATGTCTGTGGCAGGGAGGCTCTGCAGACATCAAACCCTCTTTCATATTCCCCTTTCAGGTCAGCTTTGCCTTTCCTTGGATGGAGTGAAAACAAACAGATGTTCCCAGAGAGCTGGGCTGACCTGGAAACCATTAATTAGGGAGTGAGGGAAGGAGCAGAGTGCAGGGTTTGGATTTCCTTTGAGGAGAACTATTTTTAGGCTCAGGACAAGTTAACAGCAACCTGCTGCTGGGGCCAGTGGGGAAAAGGAGGAATAATGGTTTCCTTTCAGAGAGGGATGGTTCCTGGAGTGCTGTGGTTCCTGGGATTCGTTTAGGTGAAGTTTAGATGTATTAATTTTGGGGGGGGGGAAGTGGATGTGTGTCCTTTGTCTTGGTCTGGAAGATTCGTAGGATCATGGAATGGTTTGGGCGGGAAGGAAACTCAAAGCTCCTCTCCCTCCAGCCCCTGCCATGGGCAGGGACACCTTTCACTCTCCCAGCCCTGTCCAACCTGGAACACTTCCAGGGATCCAGGGGCAGCCCCATCTCCTTGTAAACCTTCGCCTGCTCTGGATCCCAATCCTTCTGTGGGATTATTTCTGTGGGATTGTCTCTTCTCACCAGCTAAACCAGGCTTGTTTTGGGCTCTGGGCTGGTCACATGTGTTTTGAGGCCAGCCTGGCAGATTTCCAGAGCTGTGCCACCCCTCTGCCTGCCTGCAGAGCAGGGAAGGGGCATCAGTCCCAGCCTTGCTCCCACGGCTGCGCTCCCAAGGCTCAGCTGGAGTGGGAAGTTTGAGTGGGAAGTATGTTCAGCTAATATGTCAAGTTTAGACACCCTGTGTCTGTCAAACACAACCCAAAAAACCCATTTTCCACTCGTCTGCTTAGTGCACCAGCAGATACTTGGCCAATTCCAAAAGAAATTACCGAAGCCATCCAAAGTACATTCCCAAGATGATCCACGTGGGATCTTCCCGTGGGCTTGTGTGGAATGACCCAGCTCTGTTTGTCCTGTGCTGCTCAGCCCTGGCAGGCCAAAGGCCACAGGAGCTGCTGGAGCTGCATCCCGAGCTCCCGAGCACCTGGTTCCAGTTCCTGGAAACCTGAGAGCCGTGGAAGCAGCGCACGGAAGGGCAGGGCTGGAGCAGCCCTGGGGATGTGTGGGAGTCCTGGTGTCGTGTTCAGCTCTGGAACCTCCCCAGCTCCATCCTCGGGGAGGGATCTCTGCTGTCCTGGACAAGTGGCCAAGCAGCAGTGAGCTGAGAGCAGCACAAAGCCAGCAAGGCAGAGCGGGCTGGGAGCGCTGGGAATAGTGGGAATGGTGATCCCTGGGCATGCAGGGCTTGGGCAGGGCTTGGCACTGCCCTCCTGGCGTCCTCTGTGCTGCCCAGGGAGCTCTGCCAGCCGGGGGATGCAGGGAATTGTGCGGCAGCACATCCAGGCAGGTGTTGAAGGCTGGCTCTGTGTGCTCGCAGATGTTTCCCAGCACAAACACAAAGCCAGGGCCTGGGGTAGGCTCCCATCCTCTGTGAGGTGTTTTTGTGGGAGTTTTTCCTCCTCTCTCCACGTTTTGGGGTGTCATTGCCACAGTTCCTGTGCCAGGCTGTGGAGGAGCAGTGCAGGTCAGGATTTGCTGTCCCCGTGTCCCTGAGCAGCCCTTGAGTGGCTCAGTGTCCCCAGAGCTCCTGCTGAGGGGGAGAACTTCACCAAATGGACCTGATCCTCCTGAGCATCACATTCCTGCCTCGTCTGGAGATCAATCCTCCCTCTGCCAGAGCCTCCCCTGTGCCCCAGCCCAGCCTGCAAGGCTGCACTTCCATGGAATTCAGGAACATTTCTGGGAGCAAGACCTGACTTGCTGCTCTGGGAAGGAGGAGATGGAGGGGGCTTGTTTTTGTGCTGTCATGGGAGCACTCTGGGTTTAAATCACCTGGATTTAATCATGGCAGGGACAGAGAATTCCCTTCTGCAGCTTGATCCGTGTCAGGCCTGGCAGGAGGAGAGGGGCTGTGCCCTCTGCTGTGGGAGCTGGAAGATGTTTTCCCTTGGAAAGGCTCCTGCCTGTGCGTGTGCATTGCACTAAAAGGTGTTTAATCCTATAAACTCCTGCTTGTAGCCCTGCCTTAATCCCATCCCTGGATCATCACAGTCCCTGGATCACCATCCCTGCAGCGCTGGTTTGGGGTGGGGAGGCAGCTGAGCCCAGGTTGCACAGGTGGCAGTGGGACAGGGTGTTCTCAGGTGCTTCTTCTTCCTGGGCAGCCGAGAAAAACATCAGGGAGGATGGGATTGCAGAGCCTTCCAGCACATCCTTCACATTGTGGGATCCTGGAATGGTTTGGGCTGGAAGGAACCTTGAAGATTATCTCCTTCCTGCCCTGCCATAGGGACACCTTCCACTATCCCAGGCTGCTCCAAGCTGGCCTGGGAACCTTGCAGGGATGGGGCAGCCATGGCTTCTCTGGGCACCCTGTGCCAGTTTTACCACCCTCAGACCAAATCTCCCCCTGCCTCAGATCCCAGTGCAGCTGTGGGATTATTTTTGTAGCATTGAATTTTCTCCTAGCTGAAACAAATTTATTTGGGAGCTTGGGGTTGCTTATATTTACCTGGCAGATGTCCAGACACCCTCTGCAGGTGAAATACCTGCAGCAGGGCTTAGATCTTGTGTCCAAGTCATTTCTGTTGCTGCAGTGTGGATTGGCTGGGAGAGGCTTGGAATTTTTGGTGTCATCTCTTGTGAGTGAGGAAAATTCATGGCATAATCACAGCTGCTGAGCAGGAATTGTGCTATTCTGCTTGTTCTCTCTTTTTTTAATAAAACATGGGTTGGCTGAATAATGTGAACAATTTGAGCGTTTTCTATAGGACTGAATCACAGGGATGTTTGTTTAACCTACAGGAACAGGCCCCAGATCTGTGGGGTTTAGTTTGAATGCATATTTTACATAGGTGAGATGACAAGGTTATTAAAAATGAAGCCATTGTGGATGTAAAGCATAAAGAGGCATCAGCAGCGAATTTTCCTTCCCCTCAGCAGAACCCTAGAGCCAAAAGCTGAGACCCCAGAATCATGGAATGGGTTGGGTGGGAAGGGATCTTCGAGATCATCCAGTCCCACTGTCCCAGGTGGCTCCAAGCCCTGTCCAGCCTGGCCTTGGACACATCCAGGGATCCAGGGGCAGCCACAGCTGCTCTGGGAATCTGTGCCAGGGCTGCCCACCTCTGTCCCTAGGGAAAAGAAACAGGGACTGGGTGTTTCAGTGACCTTGCCTTGGTGTTGTGCTTGCTTTGGGGGATGAGTCAGGCTGAATTCCCTACAAATGTGGGGTTGTCCCTGTGGGAATGAATTGGGGCTGGGCCCCAGCAGCAGCTCCAGGCAGGAGCTGTTTATGGGGTGGGAGAACGCCAGCTCTGGAAGCCTTTGGGACAAAGGACAGGGGGAGGTGGCATGCAGGATCAGAGGGAGGATTGATTTATGTTCACCTGTAACCAAACTCCCCAGAGCTCCCAGTGCTGTGATTCTGAGTCCATCACCCTGTAAATCAATCAAATCCCAGCAGCTTTCCCGCAGAGCGGGGCCCAGCTGCAGCTGAGCAGGAGCACGAGCAGGGTGGTGCTGCAGCTCCTGGGGAGGAAAACAGGGAATCACTCAGCAAAGGGACACAGGGAATCACTCAGGGCTGGCTGTGGCTCCAGGGGGTCGCTGCCTTATGTTGTTTTATCCTTGCCCTGCATTTCTCTCCCCGCTCTGTCCTGTCCATCCCGAGGATAATCCGTGCTCACGCTGCAGGAATGCTCTTGGAGCAAGTCTGGTGTGGGTTTTTGGAGCGTCATGATGCACTTGTGGTTCTTCCTGCCTTGGTGCTGATGGAGATTCCCAGCATCTTGGAAAGCTGGCTCTGTCGTTAAAGACCTTTAAAGGAATTTGAAGTACTTGGGATGAGGCAGTGAGGGTTGGGAGAGGGAGGTGCTGCTGGAGAGCCCCAGCCAGCAGCACTGAGGATGGGCTGGAGGACACAGGGAGAGGGCCAGGAGCACATCCAGGTGCACATCCCAAAATTCAGCTGCTTCTGGCCCTCAGGAGGAACAGCAGGACTTGTCCTTTCCGAGGTGTGTTATTTGTGCTTCCAAAGAATAAAGGAAAGAGAAGTAAATCAATTGCTGGATTTCAGTTTGACTGGAGTAAAAGCAGAACACGCCATCATTTGGTTAATTAATAATTAATATTCTCCTTTAATTAATATAATTAATAAGTAATATCCCTCCTCTAACTTCTTTGGAGGCAGATGTTTGGTTTGAAGCATCTCTGTTGCGTGTGTGAGAGAAATCTTAGGAGCAGTCCGAGCATTCCTGCAAATCTGGGGGGATTCCTGATTGCTTCCCATCCCAGCAGCAGAACCACTTGGAGCAAAGCCCCGTGGCCCCCTGCCCTCTCTGAAGCACTGTGTGATGACATGCTCTGAGTCTCATCCCAGCATCCCCAATAATCCTGCTTTATGGCACTTGGAAGCCATTCCCTCCTGTCTGTCACTACCTGCCTGTGCAAAAGGTCACTTTCCCTCTGTTTTCCAATTCCTCTTTAAGCACTGGAAGGGGCTCCAAGCTCTCCCTGGAGCTTTCCCTTCTCCATGCTCAGCATCTTTGTGCTCTGCTCTGGACCTGCCCCAACAGGTCCTTGTGTTTCTCGTGCTCAGGACCCCAGACCTGCACTCTGGATTAGATTTTTGAGCTCATTTTTCCAACACTTCCACAGCACGGTCCCCACTGGAAAAAAAAAAAACTGTGGAAAATTTAAGGCACCTCCAGTTGGAGTTGTCACTGAGCCGAGGAGTCTGTGCCACCCAACTGTGACAGTGTCACCGGGGTGGCACCACAGCTGGTGGGGACAGCTCTGCCCCAGGGCTCCTCAGCTGCCCTGGCTCTCATCCCAAAGCGTCCTTGGAGCAGGAGGATGGGCAGAGCCTCCTTCCATTCCTGGAGGAAAACCCAGGAGATGGGAAACCGGCAGCTCCCACCCGAACTCCAATCCCTTTTGGGGATTTTTGCCCATAGATCAGGAACTCTTTGGTACTCCTGGAATATCTGAGAGCTTGTGGAGCCCCCGAGTGTTACCAGTAACACCTCCTGGGTGTTACTTGTTCCTGAGTCAGGGGCAGGGGAATCCTGCTGACCCGCGGCCGGGGCTGTCCCGGCAGCTTTGCGTGCGAGCCGCTTGTCCAGGGGCCGTGGCTGCTGCCAGGGAATCCAGAGGCTTCCCTGGGGCCCTGGGATTAGCACAGCTCCCTCCTCCCCCACCAGGGCTGGCTTGGGAAGAGGAGGAGGGAGAGAAATCCGTGAGGGGAAGGGGCTGTCCCACCCTGTGTCCCTAATCCTGGGTGGTGTTGGGGGCAGGATGTGCCGGAGCGCTGCATCCCCGCCAGTCCACGTAGCACCTCCAGACATCCCTGGAATGCTCATCCCTGCAGACACTTGGACGAGGCTCTGAGTGAAGATATCCCTGCTTATTTCAGGGCTGGAAGTTTCCTTTCCAGCGCAGATTATTCCGTGATCCACACCTGATGTGGATCCCGTGGTTTGTACACAAAGCGCTGCTGGGAGGGGAACTCGGAGCCCAAAATCCTGATGGGTCTGGGAGCACAGCTGGGCTGAGAGGTGCTCAGGGAGCCACTGGTCCTGTAGAGCAGCTGGTGCTGGGCTCTGCCAGGGCTGGACTCACGTCTGGACACCTGATCCAGGCTTTGCCTGCTCATCCCATCGTCTGGCTGTGGGTGGGAGCAGCGGGAAGTTCTCCCCGGGAGCTGAGACAGCCCAAGCTTTGCTCTGGAGGTAACACCTTGTCCTGAGGCTAATGGGAAGCATTTGTGGGAATGCTCAGGGAAAAGAGGTGTTTTGAACAAAATCCCAGCTTGGTGCTACTGCTCCTGTGACATTTGGCAGGATCCCTTTAATTCCCAGAGCAGTTTGGTGATGGCACAGGCGGGGGACCAGAGCTGCAGGAAAAGGGAGTTTGCCCAAGGGAAAACTTGGATTTTTCTCCTGGAGAGAGTGAAATGCAACAGAGAAATCTGTTCCCAAGTTGCTGATATCTTCTGGGAAAAGGGGTCATTTAAAAGAATTAATTACATCTTCATTTGTCATCCAAGCAGAGCCTGACATCTGTCAGGGCTTTGATCAGCTCCCACACCTGACTCGCGTGCAGCAGCTCCGTTTCCAAACATCCACAGCTGTTTGCTGGAGCTTGGAAGCAGTGCCAAGAGATTGGAAGGTGCTGCCAGGAAAAACTCAAGTTGACGAATGGGAATTACCCTTCCTGGGATGGCTGGGAGTGTTTTTAGGAAATCCAAATCTCTTGCTGGTCTCTGGCAAGTCGTTTGTATTCCAGGCAGGATCAGGCAGCCACCTCCCATTTTAGTTTATTTTATTTTAGTTCATTTGATTGTAGTGGAGCACCCTCAGCTCTGTGTTTTCCTTGAGCAGGTGAGTGGGAATTGTGTCCATATCCTGATGTGGGAGCTGGAGCTGAGAGGTGGGAAGGAGGAGATTGCTGTGTGGGAGCACTTAATGCCTGTTCCTTCATTTATCCCACCCTCCCAGCCTGAAATCCCTCCCTTCCATCTCCCTGGAGGTGTGATAGGTCCTTGGAAGTGCTCTGAGGTTTTGTTTGGAATGTCACCTTTCATTGTCACCTCCGTGACCCCTCATGAGACTCAAAGCCCCTCGTGGTTTTTGGGGAGCCCTGGAGGGCTGTGCTTGGCCCAGGGAATGTGGAGAGATGAGGAGGTGGATTTTCCACCCCATCCTCAAATCAGTCACCCAGGCTGTGACTTCTCCCTTCTTTTCCTTTTGGCCCTCATCCCCTTGGGATGAGTTGCCTGGCACTGGCTCTCCACATCTGCTGCTGCCAGGAGGAGCTGCCCTGGAATGGAATGTTCCAGACCCCTTGAGTGGGATCTGAATGCCCCAGATCCCTGGAACTGGGTCTGGAATTCTGATGTGGTCCTCGTGCTAGTGCAAGACCCTGATTTTTTTGTTATGTTTTTGTGCACACACATTAAAAAAAATAATAATTCTTTTTTCACTCCATTGAGCCCAAGAGCCAAGGAAAGGAAAAGTGCAAGGAAAAGAGCAGTCCAGGCAGTTGCCAGCCCTCCCCCCTGCCAGCAAGATTTGGAGATCTCTGCAGAGGAAAATGGTCTTTTAATCTGCCATCGATATCTGCAGAGCCATGGAATTCTGATTCCGGATCTGGATGGTGTCACTGAAATACCAGAAATGAGGGAAGAGGGCTCCTAAAGCTCCCCCAGAGGCTCAGGGAGGGCTGGGTTTGCAGAGCAGCAGTAGCTGCAGGGAGGGTGGGATCTGTCTCTGTGGCATTCTCTGCTCCTGGAGCTGGGGATGGAGAGGCCGGCACCGCCAAGGACGAGCGTGCTCCTCTCTCTGTGAATTTTAAAGGATATGCTACTGGAAGTGTGGAAAAAGGCTTTGACTGGAGTTGGAATTCTTCACAGAGCTGCTCAGGGCCCTGTCTGGAATTAGGAAACTCGTGGGTTTTTTCTTTTGCTGAAGAATTAACTCAAAGTCTGAGGGTTTTTACCTTTCCTTCGTCCCTGTTGTAGCTGGAGTCTCCAATGCTTTCCCTGGTGATATTCCCTGACTTCTCCTGCCTCATTCCTGCTGCTCCAGGTCTCTGCCCCGGTTCTGTGCATGTTTCAGAACCATAAACATGATGGATCCCTGTTTTTTAGTGAGCTGCTGAATTATTTATGGATCTGCTGGGATGCGGGAGCTGCCAGCTCCCGGCAGGCAGCCAGCAGGGAACGGAGCCAAACTGGGAAAGGGAAAAGCCTTCCACACTCGGAGCTGAGCTCGGGGAGCGCTGGGGGTGGGATCCTCAGGTCCTCCAGAAGGTCTGGAGCATCCCTCAGGAGCAGCATCCTGCTCTGAAGCCGTGGAAATGCCAGCGGTGGGACGGGCTGGCCCCGAGCGCGGAGGAATTCCTCGCGCTGTGCAGCGAGATGGATTCAGTTCCTGACCTTTCAAAATCCCGGGAAAGGGCTCGCTGTCTGCGCTGAAGAGTTCTCCAGCTGTTCCCTGTCTGGGGGTGCCACAAGCCAAGGCTGAGGTTTCTGAGGAGGAGCTGAGACTTCCAGTGTCAGGGTGACACGCGGGGAGCACGCCCAGGGCTCCAGGACAGCTGGGATGTGGGATTTGGGATTTGGGATTTGGGGCTGGGCGAGGAGCAGGGGGGCTGGGAAAGCCACATGTGGATGTGGGAGGTCTGTGCCGAGGACTGGGCAGTGTGGATGGGATCCAGGCTGGAGGAGCTGGAGGATGAGGGATCTGGAGGAGGTTCCTCTGGCAGAGCACTGTGGGACACCCGGCAGAGCAACTGCTCCTCCTCATCCTCCCTTTCTCCATGGCATCAGCCCTTTGGGATCCCTGTCCCCACAGGATCAGCCCTTTGGGATCAGCCCTTTGGGATCCCTGTCCCCACAGGATCAGCCCTTTGGGATCAGCCCTTTGGGATCCCTGTCCCTACAGGCTCAGCCCTTTGGGATCAGCCCTTTGGGATCCCTGTCCCCACAGGCTCAGCCCTTTGGGATCCCTGTCCCCACAGGCTCAGCCCTTTGGGATCCCTGTCCCCACAGGATCAGCCCTTTGGGATCAGCCCTTTGGGATCCCTGTCCTCACAGGCTCAGCCCTTTGGGATCACTCACAGCAGGAATACCACTCCCTGTTGTTGGTTTCCTTGGAGATCTCCTTGAAGAGCTTTTGGGAGAGCAGCTTTGTTCAGCCCCCAGGTGGAGGTGGGAAGATGTTTGGGAAGGTGCTCCCAGACCTGTTCTAAGGGATGGTGTCAAAGGGGGGTTCAGGGGGCTGTAAACTCCTCCCTGCTCCAGGATTTGCAGTGAATCCACGACCATCCAGGGGTTTGGGGGCTGGAGCAAACCTGGGTGAAGTGAAAACACACTGAGACAAGCTTGGGGTGCAGTCCACCTCAAAGACACGAAAGGTGGGCACAGGTGGGGTTTGCAGAGGTGATTTTCCAGCCAAACCCGGAGCCAGGAGCCAGTGGATGCAGGGAGTAGCCTTGGGAAGGAGTCTGGGAATGGGAGCTGTAGGTAGGGCTGCATTCCGGGCGCATTACAGGGAGAAAAGTGCATTTCTGAGCTGAGCTCAGCCCCTGCCAAGGGACACGGGGCCAGTTCCAGATGCCTGCCCTGAACCTCCAAACAGTCCCACATTGTTGGGCCCGTGAGTCACCCTTGTGTCAACACCAGGACAAGCCAAGCATATTATTCCATGGGAGGGAAACGGCTGGAGAAGACAATTCCTGCTTTTTTACATTCCCGTTTCACCTCCAGGTTTGGCATCCAGGAGCCGGCAGAGCCCTGGGGTTGTGTGAGGGAAAGGGAAAGGGAACCACCCCAGAGCTGGGCTGGGGACAAAGCTGCCTTCCCAAAGTACCCTCTGATGTCACAGCTCCTGGGTGGGGATTTTTGGAAGAGGGAGAGAACAGACTGGGACTTCTGCTGGGAAAAAAATAAACAGAGAGGAGAAGTCTCCCATTGATTGGGTCTCCTGAGGAATTAGGCAGGAATTTGCTTCACATCCCTGCATATTTTTCTCCTTACCTCTCCTGAGGTTGAGGGAGGAATTTTAAGCTTCCCAAAAACTCAGCCCTAGTTTTTTTGAGGAGAACAAGGAAGAACCAGACTGAGGGTGGGAATCCCAGTGGGCAGAGGCTTATTGGAAACTCTGGGCAGCTTTAAGGACTGGGGGAAGTTACATAATTAAAATAAATAAAAGCCAGTGCTGGTTGGGGGCTGGCAGTGGTGGCAGGGCAGGAAAACCTTGGACATGATCCACCTGGAAAACATGGCTTGATCCACCCCTGCAGCAGGACTGAGGGCAGTAATCCTGGAATGGTTTGGGATGGAAGGGACCTTAAGGGCCATCCAGTTCTGGCCATGGGCAGGGACACCTTCCACCATCCCAGCTTGCTCCAACCTGGCCTTGGACACTTCCAGGGACGGGGCAGCCACTTCTCTTCCCTCCCAGTGTCCCACCCCATCCTGCCCTCTGGCCCTGGGAAGCCATTCCCTGTGTCCTGGCACTCTGTGTTCCTGTCACCCTCCCCAGCTCTCTGAAGAGAGGCACTGGAAGGGACTCCAAGGTCTCCCTGGAGTCTCCAGGCTGGACACCAGGTTGATCCCTGGTCTGTGCACAAACCTCATCCTCCTCTAACGTTTACCTGGGAGAAGTGAGTGTTTCCCTGCTCTTCCAGGAGGAACTCCGAGCTCCTTCCCCCATGGACTCCCCTTGGAGAAATGCTCCTGGCCCAGCTTCCCCCCCATGTCCCTGCTGTGGGGCAAGCACAGTGCTTGGCCCATGGGACACATGGAAAACCCTTCCCATGGGGCTGGAGCTGCCTGGGGGGCTCAGGGATGGGCTGGATCCTCCTGCTCCTTTTGGAAGCAAAGTCTCAGTGTGCGTTCAAGGGAGGGGTTCAGAGGATGCTGGGATGAGATGGAACCGGGATGGGCCATTCCAGGATGGGGATTATGCCCTGCTGGGGGTTGGGAAGCAGATCTAATGGGGCACCTCCAGCATTCCAAACCTCGTGGAGCACATCCCTGCTCCGGGTCCAGCATCGCTCCTGCCCTGGGAGTCTCCCAAGGTGCTGCTGTGCTCCCTGGGGACATCCATGGAGCAAATCCCACTGTTCCTGCTGGGAAGTGTCAGGAGATGGTGCTAGAAGAGCTGACAGCTCCTTCCTCATCCAAGGGTGGCCCCACAAAACCGGGACGGGCACGGCACCAGTTCCTTTGACAGCATCCAAGGGAATGGGGGATGTCCTCCTGAGGGAGGTGAGCTCAGGGCTCCAACAGCAACAGGGAAGGAGACAGGGAGGGTGTTTCAGGGAAGCTGGAATGGCTCTGGGATTCAGCTGGTGGCGTCTGGATGGGAGGGAATCCATGCCAAGGGCGGGCAGGGAGGGTGAAGCCTTGGTGGCATTAGGAAATTCCATTAAAAATTCATATTTTCTCCTGACCTTTCAGTTTCTGGAAATGCAGACATGGTAAACAAACGTGGAAGGGAGGAGCTGGTCCTGGAATACAGGGCTGGAGCAGAGTAGAAAGTGGAAAGCAAACAAGGAAGCAATTAAGGGCACAATGAAGGGAATTAAGCACCGTGCACTTCATTCCGGAGTTATTTATACTCCGAGGCAGAACTAAAAATAAACATAGGATTTCCACAAGGAAAACAAGCTCAGTTCTCTCTTTTAAACAACTTTATGGAGCTGTGATGGTTATAGAGGGAGAAATTCCTTGGATCTCCTTCTCTGTGTCCCAGTTTTTGCCTGCAGCAGGGATTTTATAGCTGGGGCTCTGGGATTGCATAGCTCTGGGAAGGCTCTGCCGAGGCTCCTGCAGCATTCCAGAGCAGGGCAATCGCTGCTTTCCAAGTGGAAGCTCCACTCTGGATCTCCTGGGTACCACCAGGCTCCAGAGATGGAAGAATCATCCTTGTGGTCTTTGGCTGGGGGGCAGGACCGTGGTGGGATCGACCCAAACCTCCCGGAGGAGGCTCCAGGCTGGCAAAGAGCAGCTCCCAGAGGGGTTTGGTGGAGGGAGTCTGGGAAGAGCGGGGTTTTCTCTGGGACACCTGCAGGGTGGGGTCTGAGCCACCTCAGGGATCTCCTCCAGGGCTTCAGTGCTCACCCGGCTTTGCTGAATTGGGATTTTGGGGGGAAAGTGGGATTTGGAGGTTGAGAATACCCACTAAAATTTGGGGTTTTGAAGTGCATGGGGATGTGTGGGGAGATCCAGGTGGATTTACCTCCTTGTGGAATTATCCTGGATGGGATAATATTGGTCCTTCTGCTGTGAGTTCTTTCATGGGTGCTCCTGGCATGAGGCAGAATTCCTGTGAGCAGGCTGGAATCCTGGAATGGTCTGGGTTGGAAGGGACCTTCAGAGGTCCCTTTGATGAGCAGGGACACCTCCCTGAGGATCCTGCACCATTCCCATCTCCCTGTAAACACTGGGGTGTGTTCCTGTTGGAAACCTTTCCAAATCCTGGTTTTCCAACCCCTGGGGGTCACAGCAAGGTGGTCCAAGGCGCTTTTCCCATTCCTTGTTCCCACTTTGTAGGCACTGCCTGTATCCATGCTGGGATGGGGACTGTCACCATAATCTTGGATCATTCATGGATCAAACTTCAGCTGTTAATTAAACCCCTCTTTTGGAAGGGAGTGGAATTCCCTCCTGGCACGAAGGGCTGCCACTGCTCTCTCCTCTTGGATAATTCCCTTTGATGTCCACAAACACGGAGAGCTTGGAATCTCCTCCCTGCTGAGGGAAAGTGGGGGTGACAGGGCTTTGCAAACCCCTTCCTTCTGCTCCAGGATTGCCCAGGATCCTCCTGGATCATCCAAAATTCGCGTTACTGGCGGGAATTGTTAATTTGCATAAAGCTTGGGAGATGTTACGGAAGGGCTCATTAGTGGCAGACATTGTTATTAATTCCCTCAAATTTAGGTTGTTGTTGTTGTGTCTGAGGGCAGGATTGTGATTGCCAGTGATCCCAGGAGGAGCACAGTTAGTGGAGCTGTGGTCGGGCTGGATGTGCTCAGGAGCATATGGGAAAAGTGGACGGGAGGGGGATTTGCCTCATTTGCCAATTAGTGAAACGTCTCTGTGGATATTTCTGGAATGTTTATGCTTTTGCTCTTCCGAGTAGATGAAGGATGGGAAACATCCCGGGCCAGTTGCTTTGGAGCCATTAGAAAGGAGTGGAAATGAGGGGGGATAAAAAGATCAAGTGTTTCGAGTGCTACTTGTTCTAAGTCCTTCACTCCTCGAGTATGCAGACCCAGGATACTTAATCCAGGCACTTCAGCCTCTTATTTATTTATTTATTTATTTATTTATTTATTTATTTATTTATTTATTTATTACCTTCCTGCTACTTTTCTCAGGCTGCCACTTTAAGGACAGAGATGTCCCCAGGAAAGGGAGGAAAAAAAAAAATCTCTCTTAGCAAGTTACGGGAGGTGGGATTCCAAATCCCAGGTCAACTTCTTGTCCCTCTGGACCAGTTCAGCTCCTGGCAACTCCTGCTGGGATTCCCTGGTTCTGTGGTACCCAAAATGTGTCCCAGGCCTCTCTCCTACTTGGAGATTTTGGTGTGGGGTTCACTGAGTTTGAGGTGCCCTTGTTCCGGGAAGGTGGGATCCTTCCTAGGGAGGGACCAGGAGCTGTCCCCTGATCCACAGCCTCCACTGGTGATTCCCAATGTCCCTGTCCCTGGCAGCTCCCTGGAACCAGCACAGACTCCCCTGGACTCGCTCAGTTCTCCCTCCTTGAAACCCCCCTGAATTTCCACCCAAATGTATTTTGGTTTTTCTCCTCTTCTGCACCGTTGGATTGTCTTGTTTGGGCTGTGAAAAACTCCAGATTATCTCCAGCTAAGGAGTAAAATGGATGGAATTGTTCCCTGTGAGGGTGGGCAGCCCTGGCACAGGTGCCCAGAGCAGCTGTGGCTGCCCCTGGATCCCTGGCAGTGCCCAAGGCCAGGCTGGACAGGGCTGGGAGCAGCCTGGGATGGTGGAAGGTGTCAGGGTTGGAAGTGGATGATTTTTAAGGCCCTTCCAACCCAAACCATTCCATGATTCCATAGACCCAGTCATAGCTATAAAGCCCCTGAGGTGCTGAGGGGGCTGGGAGCTGTGCTGGCCCTGGACAATGGGAAAATGAGCCCCTTTTCCTTGGATTTCCATTGTTGTTGTCCCAAACATGCATTCACTGAGGCTCTTCAGGAACGTGACACAACCATGGAGCTGACTCCTTGCTTAGACTGTGGTGGTGATGCACAGGGCTGTGGAACAGATTTATTCCTTCCCTCTGGAGTTTGCTGTTGCATCTTTCCTCAGCTGTGATCTTTTCCTTCTGGTCTTTCCCTCGCCAGCCACATCCCTGCCCTCTGCTCCACATTTTTTAGGGCTGGAAAAGCCCAAAGAGGTGATTTATTGTCCTGTACAGACAGGATTGCATCTCATTACCTCCCACTTGGAAGTGATTTTTCCACTTGATGTCCTCGAGCTGTTGCACAACCCCCCTGGCAGAGGCACGGTGCTGGGCAGGGATGAGGGATGTGCTGGGAATTCCTGCTGGGAGAAGCCTTTGGAGCCTCCTGAGGACCAGGATGGGTTTTGTGGGAAAAGAGGTGGAAAGGGGGCTGGCTTAGGGTCAGTTATTTCTGTACCATGAGGATTTTGGGGGTTGCTGACACCGTGTCCCCCTGTAAAATGTGTCCTTTGGGGACAGAGGAGGGAAAATCCATCGGGAATGAGGCACCATTTGTGGGGGAATTCCATCCCAACCTAGCTAAGCCTGAGCCTGAGACCATATTCCACAACTCCCTCCACGGGCTGGCGTCACAGCCACCAGTTGGGCCTGTCAGGAATGATTTAAACCCAACCCAAACATTGGCAGGATCCAAAAGTGCGACGGGAACCGCGGGAAAAGGCAGGAAAGGGATGCTCTGCCTCTGGCAAGCCCTGCTCCTTGCTGGCTCCTGCTTTGCATTAAGCTGGGACTTACAAAACCAAACAAACAACTCTCCCTGCTGAGGGGAACGGAGAGGAGGGCGTTGGAAGCGGGGTTTTCAGGGATCACAGTCCATGGCACGGCCGAGCTGCTCCGGCGGGGTTTGTGTGAAATGTTCTTTGCATCCCGTGCAGGAGCCACGGATGTGCAGGGGGCTCCCCACACCACGCTGGGTTTGTGCCTTTTTTAATTTATATCTCGTTTTTTAGAGTTAATGTTTTTGGGGTTTGGGAGGGAAGAATTCTCACAATGGTTAGAACTGCTTCTTCCTTGGAAATTCTGCCAAATCCCGCTCAGAAGTGCATGTGGAAGGATCCAGTGGTTGAAAGCAAGGCAAGCCATTTGTAGCAATCCAAGATGAATTTGTAACATTTTTTTAACGAGCTGAAAATTTGGAGGGCAATGATTTCCATTCCCTCAACATTTTTGAGAGGATGATTTCAAGAGGTTGTCAACAAATAGTAGCTCTTGTCTCGGTGCTGCATTCCCAAAGGGAATTTCCAGTCCCAAAAGTCTGAGATGTGATTCAGTCAGAGCTTTAATTTTCTGGTGCTTTGTGTGTTTAATACCAGGCGTTTCTGGAGTCCCACCACAATTGTTCTCCCATTAGCAGGGAAACCCAGCTCCTCCTCTGAGACTGCCAAACGTGGGGATGTGGGACCGGGAATGGGACTGGAATGGGCCTGGGACTGGGAATGGGCGTGGGACTGGGAATGGGAATGGGTGTGGGACTGGGAATGGGCGTGGGACTGGGATTGGGAATGGGTGTGGGAGTGGAAATGGGCGTGGGACTGGGAATGGGTGTGGGATTGGGAATGGATGTGGGATTGGGAATGGATTTGGGACTGGGAATGGATTTGGGACTGGGAATGGGTGTGGGATCGGGAATAGATGTGTGATCAGGAGTGGATTTGGGACTAGGAATGGGTGTGCAATTGGGAATGTCTGTGGGATTGGGAATGGATTTGGGACTGGGAATGGGTGTGGGATCAGGAATGGATTTGGGATCGGGAATGGATTTGGGACTGGGAATGGATGCGGGATCAGGAATGTCTGTGGGATTGGGAATGGATTTAGGACTGGGAATGGGTGTGGGATCAGGAATAGATGTGTGATCAGGAGTGGATTTGGGACTGGGAAGGGGTGTTGGTGGTGTGAGCTTGGGCCAGATTGAGTTTGCTCCCACCTCAAGTGACACCAAGGGACATCAGGCAGAGTCGTGGGGCAGAACAGGAGCAACACCAGTTTGTAGATCACCCAGATTTTGGGATTTGGGGAGAGAATGGAGACCTGGGGGTGTTGTCTCCATCTCCATCCCAGGGTTTGGGTGCCTCCCTGGTGGGATGAGCTGAGTGTGGCCAGCCCAGGTTTGCGGCTCTCCAGGATCAACTCCAGCTCATAAATCTTGGCTCAGCAGGAGCACTTGTGCCATGAACTAATCAGGGACAGTTCAATTCCCACAAACACCCTCCCCCTCATTAGGGACCCCTCAGGATCCCGGGAATTCCTCATTAACAGGGAGCAGGGCCTCGGGGCTGTGCTGCAGCCCAAGGGGGCAGCAATTCCTGCCACTCCTGTGTGCCCTGCTAATGATTTAAATGGCAATTAGCCGGGCCAAGGCGTGGAGATGAATTGGTATTTGCCATGGAAATGAGGAATTTGGAAGGTTTGTGTGAGGAAGAGCTGCTTTCCCTGCTCATCACCTGCCCTGCTGCTGTGTTGATTTAGTGCTGCTCTCCTCCTTTTTTCCAAAATCCCCTTCCCTCCTCCCTTTTGGGCACATTCTCTTCCACTTATTCCGTGTTGTCCTCAAGGGTCTCAGTGCTGCAGCCCCGGGTTTTAAAGGATTTGGGTGGCAACACAGTCAGGTCACATTTTTCAGCAGAAAAATGGGGTTTGTGCCCAGTGGTGTCATTGTGGGATGTTGGAGGTGCCAGGCAGGAATTCCTGGTGCAAGAATTAGGCTGAGGCAGGTCCTCTAGGCCCAGCCTTCTGCCCAGGCTTGTCCTGCTGAGCACACTCAGGATTTCTGCAGGGAGCTGAAAGCTCCGGCAGCATTCCTGGGATGCCATCCAGGAGGGATGTGCGGCAGGGCAGAGCCTCTGTGTTTGCCCAGGTTGTGGCAGTGGGAACAATACAACAAATTCCTTTTAAAAATGGGATTGTGGAGGGGTAAAATGTGCAGCTGGAGCCCCTTCCAGATGTGTGAGGAGGAGAGGCATGCAAATGCCTTAAAATACCATTTAAATAGCATTTAAATACCATTTAAATATCATTTAAACACCATTAAATACCATTTAAATTCCGTTTATTCCCCAGTGCTGGGGTTCACCCCAAAAGACCCTTTAACACTTCCACCCAGATGTGTTTGGGTGCTGATGGGTCCCCACTCATTTGCTTTAAAAGCCAAACCTCGCTCACAGCTGCTTGAAAAATCAAGAAGGACGTTTTGTAGCAGGAATAATAACCTTGAAGGAAGGAATCCCTGGTGGGTTTTCCCAAACTTTGCTGCTTAATGAACCAACTGATTGAGCCTGTGGGGTTGAAATAATCCTTCCAAGGACCTTGGAGCCGTCCCATTAAGTCAGGGGAAAGATTTTACAGCCCAATTTTCGTTAATGAACCCAGACTTTGTTGTCAGAGGGAGAATTGGGGCTTTCTCCGAACCGACTTCAGGGGCAGGTGAAGAAATTTAATTTCTTGCCCTGCATTTTCAGCTGACACCTCATCATCAGTAAAAGCTGTAATGTTTCTTTCTCTTCTTTCCTTATGGACTGAGGGACAATGGAGAGGTTTGTAGGAGGAAAATCCCCCGAGTCCTGTTTAATGCAAAGATAACTCCTCCTTCAGCTCAGGAAATCCCTCAGCTGCTGGCTTTTTTAGGCTGGGGGAGAAAAAAAAAAATCACAGTGTGTTTATGGTATTCTGAAACCCTTCCTTAAAATCTGCCTTTGGCCACTTGCAGGGACAAAAATCTGAGCTGGATGGACCTTGGGAAGTCATTATCACCCTTGGTGTGGTCAGGGGGCTGCTGTGTGTAATTAATGCTGAGGAAGTGTTGAGGGATGGCTGCACAGAGGGGGCTTTGTTGTCATCATCCTCACCCTGCTTTCCTTCCCACCTTTCCTCGGCTGCTCCCTGGGTTTTCCTCCGGCTGTGGTTGCTCCAGCCTTTCTCCAGAGGTCAGTCTTGGCTGGCTTTTGTGGGTTTGCTCTCCCACCTTGCGCTCCTGAGGGTGGAATTTCTTTCCCCCTGGATACCTGAGCAGGGTCAGCTCCATCGTGGAGCGCAGCAAATCTTCCCCACGTTTTCAGAGGAAGGGTCTCCTGTCTGTGTGCCCTCTAACGTTGCTGATCCTCTCCCAAATCCAAGGAAAGGGAATTCAGTGAATAATTTTGTGTGGAAGGAGCTGACTCACATCAGGGACCCCACAGATCTGAGTTGGGGGCAAAGCACTGGTGGGATTTGAGTTCCCCGAAAATTCAAAAGCTCTGGATCCACTTCAACCCTTGGAACACCTGCAGATCTGCTTCACTCCTCCCCAGGGATCCCTCTCAAAATACAAATTAGGGTCTGAGTTCAAATCCTTCCCTCGTTGTGAAAGCCAAAGACAAAACTCCCCTTTCCTTCGGTGGGACCAGGATTCCCAGCCCTGCCAAAGCCCGTTTGACCTTGGAGCAGCCAGGGAATGAGGAAAGCTGCTCCACAGTGACCCAGACAGGCTGTGGGTGAGGGCTGTGAGGAGAGAGCCCCTCGGGAGCAGGCAGCATCATCCTCATTCCCACCAAAGCCATTTGGCTCCCGGTCGCCCAAGCAGCGCCAAGCCCCAGTGACCTTTCAGCCTCCGAAGATTTACAGTGGAAAAAAGCTCCTTCTTGTGAGGGAATCTTGCTCCTTCCTCCCAGGAGAGCCTCCAGCCGTGGTGACTCAGCCCTTCAGCATCCCGGCTTCCCGGATCCCTCGGCAGCAGCGGCTCCGGGAGAATCCTGTGCTCTCCCGGCTGATGTCACCTCCTGCTCTGGCTTCCCTCAGCTCTCCACACTGCCCCGAGCTCACAGCTTTGATCTCAGCTCTCCCTCACCGCTGCTGGCCCAGGCCTCTGCTGGAATGATGACATTTTAAAAAGGCTTTGGGATGACAGAGGTCCCCAAGTCCCGGAGGAGGCGGAGGGGAAGCTGGCTGGAAGTTGGGACCTGGCTTTCCAAAAGATTCAAGGCACTGCCTGCCTGTTTCGGGCAGAGCTGCAAAGCACAGCCAGCATTTGGAATGGGAATTTTCATTTCCAGAAATTCCCTACAAGGTACCTTGCAGGGCGAACCCTTGGAGGAGGAATTCTGGGCTTCTGGGAGAAGTGGAAAAATAAGCACGCTGAAGTTGGGAAGGAGACTGCTGCTCCTCAGTAAAAGAGGAGCTGGAAAACAAACTGGAAGATGGATCTGAGTCCTGAAGGGGAACTTGGATCAGATTTCCAAGGCCTCAGTCAGGTGCTGATTTTAGTTGGGATGAATGGATTGCCAGGTGGCTGCCACGGACTGGATGGATCCCAGTGGGGACCAGGGCACTGTTGGTTATCTCCAGTTGCTCCATGCCAGCAGGATTGTTGGGACCTTTAGGGTAGAAACCTGCACCAGCAGAGCATGTAGGAGCAGATCTGGGCTTTTCCTTCCCACCAAATCCCTCCTTGGTTTGTGCTGTGCCTGTTCAGCCCAGAGGGATTCTGTGCTCTGGGCCCTGCTGTTAATGAGGGCACCGTGCTGATCAAACCTCAGCCTGGAACATTATCCCGGACAAATCCCTCTCTCCCTCTGCCCTGACCCAGTGCACAGACCAGAGAAAGTCCTCCAGGCTCATTTTTTGGGATTCAAGTAGAGGTGGAGCAGGGCTGGTGCCAGGGATTGCACAACTCTGCCCATTCAAACCAGCTCCAGACAGAGCAGGGGATGACTGGTGAGGGCTCGTTAGGGATAACGAATAATTAGGTGTGAAATTTTCAGGAATGGCAACTCCAGGGCTGCAGAGGAGTGTGGGAATGGAGGGAGGAGTGCAGAGGAATCCCATTTAACACTGGTTCAATCTGCAGGCTGGGTTTTCTGTAGGAAACTGGCAGTGCTGGCGTGAGGAAAACAGGTGACCTGGGAAATGCTGGGATTTCCTTCCCTTCCCCTCCAGCTTTGCCCCAGCAGTGCTGATCTGCCAGCTCAGCTCCGAGGAGAAGAGTCACATCCAGCACTTCCAGCCAGGAACTCCAGCCCACATCCCTGGGCTTTGCTCACAGCTCAGTGTTGTGTCACATTCTGGGCCACCCCTGAACCTCAGAGAAGTCCAAAATGCCAGGAAAGCTCTGTGTCCAGCTCTTCCAGAGGGATCCAGAGGTGGCCACAAGCTGCAGCTTGTGGTGGTCCCAGCTTGTGGTGGAGTCTCCCTCTCTGGAGACGTTCCAGAACCATCTGGACACAGCCCAGTGCTCTGGGGTGACCCAGCTGGAGCAGAGGTTGGACCCCATGACCCAGTGTGGTCCTTTCCAAGCTGGCCCATCCTGGGATTCTGTGACATAGGTCTGGGAAGGATGGAGACAGGCTGATTCAGGATAATTTTTCCATGGCTTTTAGCTGCTGTCAGGGCTGGAAGAAGCATTGATGTCTCAGTAGACACCTGGGAATTATCCCAACAATTCCCTCTACTCAGATGTGATAAGAGATTTCAGACTGCTGCTTCCTGAACCAGCATCCAGGGATGCTGCTGCTCCATGGGGCTTCTTCCATGGCTTCTGTCAGCCACAAGTTGAGGGGAACACCCAGAAATTCCTCTTCATTGGAAATCTTCCCAGTGTCCAAACAGTTTTTGTTGCCTGCACTCATCAGAGAACTGCAGGGGTCAAAGAGGTTTCACGTTTTGTTGTTGTTTTTCAATTTTGGGACTTTTTTCTCTGCAACTTATGAAGTCCCTAAAGCCAGTGCATTCAAAATTGCTGAGTGAGGGAATTGTTTAGAGCAGCTCCTTGGGGGAACTCTTGTTTTACGTGTTGATTTGGGCAGGTGCCAGCCAGGAAATTCCAAAAAGCTGGAGATGGCCCCATGACAAACAGTTTAACCAACCTCAGATGTCCCTTTGCTATCGGAATAGGGAGCACACGGTCCTGGAAATAATGAGATAATTAACAAATGCTTAGAAATTAAACCCTCTGGCTGTCTCTGGGAAACAGTGGATCCAGTGGTTCCACCTGAAATATCCCATTTCCCCCCATTTTTCCTGGAATGGGCCTTTTCCCTGTCAAGATCCAAGGTTGGGTTTTGCATCTTGTGTGTGTCCCACTTGGATCCTGCACTTTCCTCCTGAGGAAAGGCTGGATGAGGGGCTGAGGCAAAGCAGGGATGGTCTGAGGCACAAAGAGTTGGCAGGATGAGGGATGGGGTTGGAAAAAGTGGGAGAGACAAGTGCCCATCCAAGGAGAGCTGCTCTTCCCTCTTCTCTTGCCTGACCCCTGTCCTGCTGCTTCATTCCTGGAGGCTAGGGAAGGAGGAATTAAGGCAGGAAAGTCTCAGGAAAACTCACAGCCCTCAAAGCAGGGAGCCTGGAGTTGGGTTTTCCAGCTCTCCTTTGGTATTCCAGGAGTGATGACCCCATTTAAGGAGCAGACTGCTGGGAGCTCTCCTGGGCTGTAAAGAAATCAGGTCATTTGTTCCTGTGCCGAAAGATGGATCCAGGAATCCCACTCTGGCCATGCAGCTGTGGGAATGTTGTCCCAGTTTTCCATTCCTGGGGCTGGGATCAACACATGGATGCTGGACATTTGTGTTTTCCCATGAGAAGGAGGAGGAGGGAGAGCGGTGTCCTAAGGAGGTGCCTCCAAAGCCACGAGGATTGGGAAATGTCTTTTACCACCTTCCATGGTGGTGGGAAGGATTGGAGCTGTCAGGGATGAGGGATGTCCCCAATCCCATGGCTTGATGCTGAGGTCTTGGGGTGGAATTGTCTGGGGGGGATTCCTAGAGCGTTCTGCACTTCAGGATCTGCACCCTTGGAGCGCCCATCAGTCTTGGAGCATGGACTGGGAGCCCTGCACTCCCTGAGCCTGGAGGGAGCAGTGAGCTGTGCATTGGACATCTCCAGCCCTTTCCTCGTGGAGCTCCAGCATCACTGTTCAACCTCCAGCATTTTGGGCAGTTTGGAGCCATTTTTAGCTGCCAGGGGGAAGGGAGGGAGGGAGAAATTCCAGGAGGTTGGAGTGGCATCCCCGACACAATGGGAACTTTTCTTAGCAATTTTCCACTGTGCTGCAAATGGCAAAGATCATGGATATATTTGCATGTCTCAGACTGTCCTGGGGAGTTCACTTTCCCTCTGTTGGGGTAATAATTTTCACATCACAATCATTTCAGCATTGGGAGCGGATAAAAAATCTCCAGCTGGGGAGAGATCTTGGTTCTTACCTGGTGTTCAACCTCAAAAAGAAAACAGGTTTAAGGAACTTGCTCTGTGTGGGATCAAGAGGAGGTGGCAGGTGGGCACCGAGGTCGATTGCACTGCTCAGCCCAGTGGAACCACGTGCATTCCTGGCTGGAGTGACAGTAAGGAATGTTTTGCTCTGGGATAAGTCAGGACTGGACCAGACTTAGGCTTGGCTCTGAGGACGTGCAGCTCTCGACAGCCTGAAAGCAATTAGCCCAAGAAGACAAAGCAGAACCTCTGGGAGTTGTTGCAGCTTCCAGAACCATTGGATCAGGCTCTCCTTGACTCTGGGCCATGGCCCTGCTGGGGTTTTCTCCCCCAAATTTGAGATTCTGCCCAGTGCTTGCTGCAGGGGGGGTTGTGTGGGCTGGATGGAGCTGCCACGGGCATCTTCCCCACCCTGGGACCTGGCTGAGGGCAGGGTGGAGGCTCAGAGGGCTCTGCCTCTCCTTGTCTTCACAGGAGGGGGGTTTGCCCCTTCTCCCTGGGAACAAGGGCTTGTGAGGGTGCTCAGGCTTAGGATGAGCTTCCTTGGGCTTGTAAACTGAACAAGAGTAGTTTTAGATGGAATATTGGGAAAATATTCCATCTAAATTCCTGGAAAATTTCCAGGGGAGGAAAATCTTTCCCTGGGAGGGTGAGCACAGATTGCCCAGAGAGGTTGTGGCTGCCCCTGGACCCCTGGAAGTGCCCAAGGCCAGGTTGGATGGGGCTTGGAGCAACCTGGGCTAGTGGAAGGTGTCCCTGCCCATGGATCAGAGCAGGAACAAGATGATCTTTTAGCTCTTTTCCAAATCATTCCATGATTTTATGATTCAGTACAGACCAGGTGCTGTATGAATAAGACACCTCCCTGCACTCTGCTGCTCCCAAACCCCATCCCTGCTGCACAAGCCCAAGGGAAAAGACACATTCCCAACAGCAGGAAGGTGGGAATGGTGCTGGGGCTGCAGAGCAGCTGTTTGGCCATTCCCAGAAAAGCCCTTCACGTTCATCACATCTGGACAACAAATGGGCCCTCCTGGGGGAGCCCAGGTTTGATCCTTGCTCCTCCTGTCGAGGAACAAATGGAAGGCAAACGTGGAACATTTGCTCTGGGAGCCTCCTGTCAGCGCCACGGAGAGTCGGGGGCTGGCCTGGCTGTGCTGCTCCTGTCACGGATTTATGGAGGTGTGGGTGGAAGTGCACAGCCTGGAGTCCTTTCCTTGGGTTTGGCTGGGGCTGGGGAAGGCAGAGCCTGTCTTTGAAGCAGGGGAGTTGAGGATGTTGTCATTTTAGATCCATAATTTTTGGTGTTAGTGGAGCTGTGAGTCCCACCCCGTGCCAGGACAGTGCTGGGAGGATGATGAAGGATGTTGAAGGACCTTGCTCCTTCATGGCAAGGTCACCACTGGGGTCTGCCAGGGGTCCTTGAGTTGCTGAGATGATGGAGATTGATCAAATGGCACAATTAATTGTGTTTATTAAATAATTGGATGCTTTATTCTCCTTTTGCCTTGCACCCTGATGCTGAGCTCTGCCCAGACTCTTGCACAGGCAAGGCCTGGATCCAGCATTTTCTTTGGATTATGGATTTGGACCAGCCAGTTTCGCTTTTTGGGGTTGGTCCATGGTTTTCTTCCAGTTCCCATCAGACAGGCTGGAGGCCTTTCCTTTTGTGCCAAAAAATGGAACTTTGACAGGCAACAACCCCATCCCTCCATCCCATGCCACTCCTGGAAAATCAAGGAATGTCCCTTCTCTTTTTGTTATTATTTGTGACATGACTTTGGTTTAGAACACAAAGCCTGGTCTGCATCCTGCTGCTCCAGTGCTGTCCCAGATTCTGGCAGCAGATCTGGTGGCAGACAGACCCAAGCAGATGGGTTTAGTTAGGCCAGACTCAGTGGCAGATCCCTGGGATGCCCAGTCCCTGCCTCCTTCCCTCCTCTCTTCGGTCATCAATGAAGCCATTGAGAGAACCTTTCATAAATAAACAACAAAAATGCATTTTTGGGCATGGATGGAAAATGACTCATAGGAAAGCAAGGATGAAGTCCACTCTAGGATTAGGCATTCCATGTGTCGAGTTTCTGCTGGGGCTCCAGGAATGCTGTGGTTTTTCTCTCAGGATGATGCCAGTGTGGAATGATGTCACTGTGGGGTGTTTGGTCAGGAGGAGCTGATGGGCTCTGGTGGTTGCTCACAAATATAGGTCTTTCAGAATTTGGAAAATCCGTGGCCAGTGCTTTTTGGGAGGCTCCAGGCAATTATTGCCATCAGCGTTTCCAGCCTGGCTCAACGCCATGAAAACTGCTGGAGCCATGCTTGCTCTCCTCCTTCATTTTTGTAGGATCTACTTTTTTCCCTTGGGATTGGGAGCAAAGTGGGCAGGATCCTTTGTGTTGGTTTAGTCCTGCCAAAGGGTGGATCCAGTCCTGGAGGATCCAGTCCTGGGAGGAACTGGATGTTAATGGGAGCAAAGAGGAAAATCCTTATGGGATGGAGGAAAAGCAGGAGAAATATCCTGCACAGTTAAAATTGGGGACCCAGTGGGTGGTGACCAAAAAAAAAAAGCTTTGAGAGGAGAAACCTGAATCCATTAACCCTTGATCCTCCTCTGTGAATTTTAATGGGAAAAGGGACAATTCCAGGGACACTTGCCCTTGTTCCAGAGACTCTTGTGCAGAGCTAAGGAGATTCCTGAGGGGAATGGTGCCCAGTCTCCCTTTCCTTGTGCCCTGTGATCCTTTTTTCAACACTCTAATCCCCAAACCCACTGCTGTATCCATTTTTTAGGAGGTGCTTCCTTCCCATAACTTATGTGAACTGATCATTAGAAAGGGGGAATTAAAAAAAAAACTTACAGTTCTGTTTCCTCTGTGTGCAAAAATTCCTGCATTGTGATGATTCCTAACTCTAGGAATTATAATTCCCTGATCCATTAGGTGGCTTGATCACTTCTCCCTCCCTGGCTGATGCCTCATGTAAAATACAGATATAAACCCACAGAATGCATTTATAAAATGTATAAATAAAGAATCCTGGAATGGTTTGGGGTGGAAGGGACCTTAAATCTCATCCCATCCCACCCCCTGCCATGGGAAGGGACAGTTTCCTCTGTACCAGGTTGCTGTTGACACATAAATGTGGATTGGTGGGAAAAGGAGGGGAGAGCCCCCAGTGCTGGGATGAGCTGCTGCATTCCCAGGATGGGGCAGAGTTCCCAGTGCTGGGATGAGCTGCTGCATTCCCAGGATGGGGCAGAGTTCCCAGTGCTGGGATGAGCTGCTACATTCCCAGCATGGGGCAGAGTCCAGGTGCTGCAGGAATATCGTGTCCCAAGGACAGCATCAGCTGGGGAAAGCCCTTCTGGCCACATCCCATCATGGGAATGGCATGTGCCATTCCTGCCATCCAGTTACTCTTCATGGGCTCGTTGACCTGGAACTGAGCTCCTGGAGGAGTTGGGATTCCAGCCTGTCCAGCCCCCGGCAGGGAGCGATGAGGCTCCAGGGCAAGGGCCAGACGGGTGGGGGAAGCCAACTTGCCATTCCCATGGATGTTTTTGGGGGGATTAAGGAGGGAATGATGGCTCTCCAGGCCTGTCTCAGGGTTGAGGAATTACCTGGAGGGCCTGCTGGAATGCACTTTTGGATGACTGGAGATTTTTTCCGATCTGCAGTGACAGGAGGCGAGTCCGGCGGGCTGGAGGCGGCCCCGGAGCTGTCAGAGGAATGATGGCAGCTCCCTGTGGAAGCTCCATGGAAAGCTGATCCATGCCTGGCTGCACTGGGAACAGCTCTGCCCCTTGCCAGGCACACCCAGCCCCTGCCTCAAACTTGGCCTCCACCGCTTGGGTTTGGGGAGGAACGGAGGGAGAGGAGGAATTAGTGAAAATTCCTGCCTTTCCCGAGGTTCAGTGTTGCCTGATCTCACATGGGAAGTGCCCATGTGTAGCACAGGGAAGATGGTTTGGAGTGGGACCCTTTGGGAATCCACCCTTAGGTCTGGAGGAGCTGGGAACTGGAACAATGGGAAGTGTTTGGGGAAAGAACTGGAATGTTGGGGGCTCAGAGGAGCCCTAATTCCATCCACAGCATCATCCCAGACCTGTAACTTCCTGGGAAAGCCTTCCCAGCCCCATTCCTGGAGGACAGGGATCAGTTCCACTGTGACAAGGGATTTTTGCTCTGCCTTGCAGCTTTTTCTGCTCTCATTCCTCAGGTGCTTTGCCTTGTTGCTGTCCCATTGTTGATATCTCTGGATTAAGAGAAAAGAGGGAAAACAGAGGAGCAGCAGCACAGATCTTCCTGTTTGCTAAAAAAAAAAGGCTTAATTTTTTTTTTTTTTTAATTTATCCCAAAGGTGTCCAGGGGCAGATGAGGGGCTGGGACTGGAGCAGGAGCCTGGATTAACACTAGACAGCTCTGATCTCCACCAGAGTGTGGATCCAGCTGAGGAAGGTAAGGAAACAGCTCCTTGCTTTTTCTGGGTTGGTAAATCAAATAACACAGTGGAGAAAGTTTTCCATGTGGAGGACTTTGCTTGTGGGGTTTGGGTTGCTGCCAGCCCCCCTGGCTGCTCCCTGATTCCTGCATCCATAAGGACCAAGCCATCCTTTCCCAATGGATCTGTTGGGTTGTGTGTTCTTAGGATGTGGTGCCTTTTGTAGGGTGAGCCCAAATGATCCTGTGCCTTCCCACACAGTTCCTCTGCAGGAATCCAACACTCACATCCCATGTTTGGGGAGCAGGGAATGTCCCAGGTGGAATCTTGGCCATTGAGGGTGGATTTGTGACTCTGTTCCCAGGTTTTCCTGGGTGCTCCTGGAGAGAGCAGAGCTCAGGTGCCATGAGTGGGACGCTCTCTGTGGTTTGGGGTGGAAGGATGTGTTTGCAGCCCAAAATCTAACCTCATTTTTCCTTGGGCTGTCCCATTCCCAACCCAGCATCCCAGACTGCCTGGTTTCCAAATCCAGGATTTTATGGCAGATCTTCCCTGCAGGAAAATTAAACCTGGGGGAAACAAAATCATTCTAGAAGCTGAGCAACCTCCACGTAAGGGGTGCTCCTCCTCAGGGTGTGCCAGGGGAGGTTTAGGTTGGATTTGGGGGAAAATCTCTGCCTGGAAAGGGTTGTCCAACCCTGGCAGTGGTAGAATCCTCATCCCTGAAGGGATTTGAGATGTGGCACCTGGGGACACGGTCAGTGGTTACCTTGGAGCACTGAGGGAATGATGGGCTGGACTCACTCTTAGAGGGCTGTTCCAACTTAAATGATTCCATGATTTTAAGAAAATATGGGAGAGAGATGGCAAGTAATGAAAAATCCTGTGCTGTGCAGAGGTTTTGGACCTGGGCAGGTCTTGTGGACAACCCTAAAAAGAAACCCCAAGCCCGGGATGTGTTTGGGAACAGCAAAAGCCATGAAAAAGAATCGTTTCCCTTTCCAGCTCCTCGGGAGCTGGAGCTGGTGTGGAAAAAGATGTTGTGAGTTACTGGTGATGAATGAGCCTCTAACAGCCCCATTAATCAACGCTAATCATCGGGGCTGTTTGGGGAGGGGAATTTGTCCGTGCCGGGTTTGATTCCTGCATGGAACAAACGCCTTGATGGGGATCTGGACAGGAGTCCTGTGCCTGATGTTTGCTTGACCGTCTGGTGACTCAGGAAAATCAGGAGGGCCCAGCAGAGCTTTTGCTGGCGTGGGGAGCTCCGGGGACTCCTTCCAAGAGCAGCTCCAGAGGCGGATTCGCATCCCTCTTGGTTCTTGGGGGATTTTTCCTGGATTTTTTTTTGATTTCTTTACTTCTGCTGAGTGTGTGCATTGGCATCTGGGCACCTCTGTGGTGTGGAGCTGTGATTCCAAGAGGGTGATTTATTCCAAGTGCTTGTTCCATGAAAATCCTCTCTCCAGAGGCTCCACAGCAATTCTGTGTCGTTCCCACTCCTAAATCCCTGTAAAGGATCCTTGCTTGTTCAGGAGAATCCCTCTCCTGCTTTGCAGAACGTAGGTGTGACGGAAAAGATCATTCCAAAGGTTTCACCCAGCTTTATTCCTATAAAACCAGTGAAATTCCCCACCCAGGAGACTGGGGAGGGATTCAAGGTCGAGAGCACCGGGTGAATTCCCATTTTATGGTCCCACAAGTTTCAGGGACAATTTCCATGTGCAGAACTCCCATGGAGCCCAGTGTCAGGATCCCACCATGCCAATTAGAGACTTCCAGGGTACTGGACTTATGGAAAAGCTGAACTTTTGGTGCCCTTTTTGCACAGATTTCCTTGTGCTGGCAAGAGGAACGGGAAACTCCGTAGGCAGCCCTGATCCCTGGATCATCTGTTCTGAAAACAGAGCTGGATAGGAAGGAAAACAGGAGGAGGATAAAAAGTTATATCCCAGGTTTTACTACAGGGAAAAAAGGTTGAGGAGGTCACTGGAGTGGCTGAGCCACCAGGAATCACATTTTTAGGGAAGCAGCAGCCCAGGAGCTGCTCTTGGCCAGGGACGGTTCCACCAACCACAATCCACATCAACATTTTTTATGGTGGAATTGGGATTATGGTGCAGAAAAATAAGGAATCAGGGAAGAAAAATGCCCATAAAGTGCTGTTGGAAATCCCCATTCCCTTCCCAGCCCTGTGAAAGAGCCTTTATGGAGCTGGTGTGTCAGCAGAGGCTCGGGTCTGGGTTTTCCCTTTGTCTCAGCGCTCCAGGGACCTTTGTGCCGTGCAATTCCCGAGGTTTATTTGCTCTCCCGAAGAGCTGATAGCTGGATATATCCCCAAAATCAACACTTTGGATTGTGCTGTTTGTTTAATGACCTTCCCTCACTTCGGAGTGATTAAGTCCGTCTGCAGCCGGGTGTTTTGCTTAGCGTTGAATTCCCGTTATTTTGGGAAGTTCATTTCCACACTGCGTCCTCCCAGTTGCCTTCCTGTAAGTGAGGAGGGTGGCTTTGGATCCAGGTTTTCTTCCCCTCCTCCCTGGATTGCAGTTTTCCTTTCCTGGCTTCCAAATTCTTCCTCTCAGAGTGTGAAAATCCACCCTGGACCGAGAGGCTTTCCCCTGGAAAGCCCCAAAACTTCCTCCTCCCGTGGGAAAGATGCTCCAGACCCGCATCCCCTCATGGCATTGGGATATCCAAAATTCAGTCCCTTGCAGAGCCTCCCAGGATGGTGGTGGGCACCAAGGTTCAAGGACTTCATGTCCCCTGTCTGTCTGTCCCGACAAACGATGGCTCCAGAGGTGACATTTGGGATCCAGGGGTGGGATTTTCCAGGGATGGGATTTTCCAGGGGTGGGATCCAGTGGAGGCTGAATCCAGGGAGGGACAGCAGGACTGAGCCCTGCCACAGCAGCCCTGCTCCACCTGGAGGTGGAAGCAAATTCCAGCAGAGCTCGGGGCCAGCTGGGGTTTGTAGGGCAGCAGCTCATCCCAAAAATCCCCAAAAAAAGGGGAGAGATCTCCCTGGTGGGGGAAGGAATCCAGGGTGGAAAAGCAGAGGGATGGGGAAGTGTGAGGAGCTGCTCTGCTGCTCTCCAGGCTCCATCCCAACCCCTGCTCCTTCTGCAGGAGGCTGCTGAGCTCCTTGGGTGCAGCTGTGGGGACTGGAATTAGGGATCTTCCCTGGCTGGAATTTGGGATCTCCTCTGGCTGGAATTAGGGATCTTTCTTGATTGGAATTTGGGATCTCCTCTGACTGGAATTAGGGATCTTTCTTGATTGGAATTTGGGATCTTTCCTGACTGGAATTAGGGCTCTCCCCTGATTGGAATTAGGGCTCTCCCTTCCCAGGGCACAGATTCCCTTTGGGTGTGGGGGGCTGAATTTTCCTGCTCTGCAGCTCTGTCTGAGCTGCTCCTTCCTTGGGCACTCCAGAGCTGCCTCCCCCTCAGATTTTCCCCTTTTGGAGCATTTATCCCAAATATCCCTAATGAATGAATCAATCCTGAATATCTGATATTCATCCTTCAACATTCTCACAGCTCTCGTGGGTGATTTATGGAATCCTCATTTTTCATTTCAGAGCAATGAAGTGGCCCAGATTAACTGGAATTGCAATTCCAAGCGCTCAGGATTTCAGGGAAAGTTTGGACTGTTGTTTGAGGTGTTTTTTGGGATAACAGCTCCCTCTTAGCTCTGAAACACAGCAATGGATGAGCCCAGGATTTGATCCACAGAATGGTTTGGGTTGGAATTTGGTTAAAATTGATTTATTCCAATTCCACCTTCCACTAGGGCACATTGTTCCTGCAATCAAAAAACAAAACAAAACAAAACAACAAAAACAAAAACAAACCAACAATAACAACAACAAAAAACCTCTTTGGAGGCATTTTACACTTAAATATTTCTTAGGGAGATTAATCCTGAATTTATGTAGAAAAAGACCCAAAAATGGAGTCATGTATCCTGCAAGACTTCCAGGAAATTAGCACAAGTGAATTACCCCAAACAAAATTACCCTGCCCAGAGCACGTGTGTTCAGGGGAGGGTTTGGAAATCAGCAGAGAAGGCTTGGAGGCTTTTTCTTTTTCCCCTTGGAAATTTAATGGATCTCATCATTTTGCACAGCCCTATTAGAAATAGGAAAGAGCCTGCCTTGTCCAATTAGGAATTAGAAGGAGAGAGGCAACAGGGAGAAAGATTTCTATTTATATTTAAAAAAAAATAATACAAAGAAAGAAAAGTGAACTTGTTCTTCAGCTCCATGAAATCCTGCTGGATTGGGAATTCTCTCCTGCTGAATTGGGAATTCTCTCCAAAACAGCAGCATTTGCTGGTGCCAAAAAAATGCTGGGAATTTGTTGCCAAAAATGAATTTAGAATGCACCACGGTGAGGATGGAGGGAAAACCGGCAGGGATGAGGTGGTGATGGGGGCAGCTCTTCCAGAACCCAGGCACACATTCCCCAAATGTGGGATATTTGGGATATTTAAGTATTCACTGTCCCTCGGGAAGCAGGGAATTCCTCCTGCCATGGGGGAGGCACAGAGTCCAGTGGGACAAACAGGATGGAAGAGGTTTGGGGAATGCCCTGGATCCTGGGGGATGGAGCAGCCTCTGGGTGGTGACTGATCATCCCAGGGCTCTGGGGCAGGGATGTGCCAGGGCTCAGGGAAAACTGGTGCAGCTGGTGGGGCTGGAGGTGCCAGGGGCAGCTCCAAAGCCCAGCCCAGAGCTTTTCCCAAAGAATGCTTTGGATTGGGGTAAAAATCACAGAGCTGGCTCTGGATGGGCTCAGCCTCTGGAGATTCTGAGCTGTGTTTTCCAGCTGGGCTCCAGTTCCTCCAGCTGGAATGTGCTCTGAGGAGGGGAGGGAAGGAAATGGCAAACTCCCCCTGCATCAGGTGCATGGAAAACAGATCCCTGTTCTCCTGGCAGCCACAGCACAGCCCCGGGATGGCAATCCTGGAATAGCAGACTTGGAATAGAAATCCTGGGATGGCAGCAGTGGGGATGCAGGGAGGGAGGGTGGCTGTGCTGGTGGGGAAGGAGGTGTTGGAGCTGCCTTTTCCATGGGGTTCAGCTCTTCCAGCTGCTCAGATCCTGCTCTCTCCAGTGCAGGGAAACTTTTCAGGCAGACATCAGGATAAAAGGGAATGGCTTCCCACTGGTGATGGGGTTTTGGGAAGGAATTGCTCCCTGTGAGGCCCTGGCACAGCTGTGGCTGCCCCTGGATCCCTGGCAGTGCTCAAGGCCAGGCTGGACAGGGCTTGGAGCACCCTGGGCTGGTGGAAGGTGTCCCTGCCCGTGGCCTTTCCATGAATTCCATGAGCCAGCACAATCTGTTGGGTCCCTGCTGCTGGCACATCCAGCTGGGATGCAGGATGCCTGTGCTGGTTTGGTCACCCCAAGCACCTTTTGTGGCTGTTCCCTGCAGAATTCTGCTGCTCTTTGGCTGTGCCCTCCCCTCCCAGGGCACTCCAGGCTGGGAGCTGCTCCCTCCAAAGCCATCCTGGCTGGGTCCCTGTCCAGGTGAGATCTGCCAGCTCCAGCACGCAGGTACCGCCGCTGAGGCTGAGGGAGCAGCAGCTCCCAACTCCTGCAATGTTTTTTCTCCCTGTAAAGTTCACAGCGAGGTCAGTGCACTCCAGAGGGTTTTTTTTTTGTTGCTGTCACAGTGGGGAATTCTCTGGCTCAGCCTCTCTTCGCTCCCAGTGGAAGCTCCTTGGCAGCTGAAGCGTGGATTCACCTGCCTCACCTCAGGCAGTGAGGCAGACGCCAAACTGAGCTGATCATCCCAGAATAACCATGGAGAGGCACCTGGAATGTCCTAAAGCAGGTGGCTGTGGGAGCTGGGGGAGCACCAGGAGTCCCCAGGACGTGGGGCACGAGAGGATGCAAATCCCAGGCTCTCCTGGATGTGTCTGAGCAGCCTCTGGGTCCCCAGGGCAGGGACAGGACTCAGGGCAGGGGTCCCTGCAGGGTCTTCACTGGGACCTCCTCAAAATTCCCAAGGGAACCCCCTCTGGATGAGGCTGGAAGGTTTCCCTGTCTCAGGACATTTCCCAGCACCATCCCAGTGAGGCTCCCAGCCCCAGACTTTGTCTGGACTGGCTGTTTTCTGCACCAAAACGTGGTCGTTGGATATGAAAAATTTTTGGCTTCCTCTGAATTATTGGAGCGCTGGGTTGGATGTGGGATGGACTGAAACTCCCCCCACACCCTGTCCAGCCTTCTCCCCTCTTCCCTAAAGAAATCCCCCTCCCAAACAAAGCTTTGTTATGTCTCATTGTCTTCTCTGGCACTTGGATTTGGGAGTTTTTCCCATCTCTCTCTCTCTCTCTGGCATCTTTCCACGCTCTCCAAGGCTTTGTTGGTTTTGCAGTGATTCCCACTCTGGGACTTGACTCCAGGACCATGGGAAAGGCTCTGTGGCTGGGATGGGGCTGAGGAGAGGCACCTCTGGCCCTGCAGGGCTGGGCTGGGTGAGGAACACGCAGGAGGTGCTGCTGGGCTGCACCCACCTGGAAGGAATCCTGAGTTTATTCCTCAGTCCCAGCTCTGGCACGGCTCAGATGTGAGCATCAGGCACACAGGTCCTTCCCTTGGGGACAAAACTCTCTGGGGCTGGGCTGGGCACTGGCTGTGTCCAAGGATTCCAGAGAATTATCTGAATTTCCAGCATGATCAGGTCATGGAATCATGGAAAGTTTGGGATGGGAACTTTAAAGCTCATCTGGTCCTGCACGGAGCAGGGTCCCTTTCTGCTGGGGCAGGTCACTGAGGTTGAACATTCCCAGGGAAACATGAAGCATTCCAGCCTGGGAGCTGCAGTGGGTGGAAAAAGTCCCAGGCAGAGCCAGGAGCTGTGGGGTGACATTTCCTGTGGGCCAGGAGACACCAGGGCAGCTTCCCCAGGAGTGGGGGATTGGGAAAACACCCCGCACCTTGCAGCCTTTTGTCCAGCTGGAAATCTTCCCCTGGAGCCGGAATAAAGAGAGATTTCCCCCAAAGAGAGCAAAATCCATGGAAATCCCAGCGTGGTGCTGGTCCTGCTGTGCCTCTGTCCCACTGGAACCTGCAGGGCTGCAAACCTGGACAAAGCCAGGGCTTCTCCCTGGCTCTGCCACTCCCTCTGCAGGTTATTCCCAATCTGGTGCTTTTTTCTTGCAGCAAATGAGGTTTCCCAATCCCTGGATAAGATCTGCCTTGCCCTCAGCGGAGTCATTAATTCAATCTGTTGCAATAGCACCTTAATTGGGTTAAATTAGCTCACACCAGTCCCAGGAGCAGTGGAATAAAGCTCTTTATTGTGTGAGGATCCTGGTCCTTATCTCTTATCTGTCTCCCAGTGCATCCTGTCTCCCAGTCATTCCCAGTGCCAGCATTCCAGCAATCCCCAGTTAAATGCTCCACAGTGTGTTAAAACCTCGTGGTTGTGGCTGGACTGCCAGAAAAAGCAGAGTTAAAGTTAATCTAATCTGAGTTAATCAGAATTTAATCAAGAGTTAATCAGATTTGAATCAGAGTTTGATTGCCTGTGTTGTGCCAGGTGTGATGATGATCCCAAATTCTCTGTGATGTCCCTTGTCCTTCATCCCCATGTCCCACATCCTGGTGTCCCCTGAGCTCTGCTGTTTGTAGGACCAAGCTGAGCTTTGCCAGGAGCCTCTGATCCATGGGCAAGCTGGCTCTGCACGGGGATGGATGAAGGGATTCACTCAGGTGCTCTGCAGTGAGCAGGGAACCCAGACAGGATGATCCCAGCAGGGACTGTCCCAGAGCCAGCTCTGCCTTGGAGAACACCACCAATCCCAGAGAAACCCCGGGGCTTCATTCCAGCTAAGCCAAGACACAGATTTAGACACAATAATAAATGTCCAAATCCATTCTGCTGCTTCTTTGCCTGTAATGCATGGTGAAAGGTCTTTGAACACAATTCCAAGCCCTCTGAACAATCCCATATCCCCCATCCTCCCGCTCCGATGCACCTGAGCTCCCCTCCAGGAGCCGCCTTGGCTTCCTTCCCAAAACCAGGGGCTGGGAAATCCTCCCTCCCATAACATCCTGTCCTTTTCCAGAGGATCCCTGCTCAGGCCCAGCATGGGATCCAGGCGTGCCCCCAGCTCTGCTCCTGCCTTCTTTCAGCGCCGGAATTCAGCTGTAACAAACGCTCTGTCTGAGTGATCCGGGTGTTTCTGGCTGTGCGGCTTCCAGAGGCTCGTCCGTGGAAAACAGCAATGGGAAAAACAGATCCGGGAGGTTTTCAGTCATAAAACACAGACACAAAATGCCCTCGGTGAGCAGAGTTCACAGGCAGGACGCAGGCTCCCAAAACCATCCGGCTTTTTCCTTTTTTTGCAGGATAATAATGTTTTTCGTGGATTAGTGGGATAAGATTGAGAAGCAAAGCCGAAAAAGAAAAAATCTCCAGTCCTTTAAAATTCTGGCATCCCATCTTCCCGACATGCCAGGTCCTGGGAGAGCTGGAGCTCGGGCTTGGAGATGCCCAAAGCAAGGGAAATGGGCAATCCTGAAGGAGTTCTGGCTGTTGCCACACTGCAGATTGAAGGAATTGTGTGAGTGCCGGGAGGGAAGGGCGGAATTCCCACAGTCCTGGCATCCAGTCACCCCGGAGCAGTGCTAATTGCAGCTGCACTAACGAGCTTTCCCCAAGCACCACATCCCAGCTCTCCCTCTCCTTCCCCCCATCCCATTGCTGTTTTCCTTGATTATCCAATGACAGTCCCTAATTAAGGAATGTGGTGGGAGCTCGTGGAGCATCCCTGGCTGTGGAGATCTCCCAGGAATTCCTGCCTTTGCCACCAGGCTCAGGGCTTGTTTGTTTGTGGGAAGCAACAGCCAGAGATCTCTCTCTCGTTCCACACTTCCCATTTGTCTCAATCAGGGAGCTTTTCCACACCTCGGCATTCCTGGCAGCCAGGGAGTTCCCTCTGGAGCTCTCCTGCCCTTCTCCTGCCTCTCCACATCTTTTGAGGGAAGTTTCTGCCTCTCCTCCCACGCTGTTACCTCTGGGCAGGGACACGGGGGTGGCTCCAAGCCTCTGGATCCATCTGGTGCTCCAACAGCAATTCCTGTCCCACCATTCCATCCCCAGCTCCAGGAAAAAGCAGGAAAGCAGGACAACATCTACCTGTGGATATTTTAATTGATAAGAGAGTTCAAACGCGTTAATTCATTGATTTTGGGGCAGATTTGGTTTAAATCTCACTTATGGTTCAGTTTGGCTGCTGCCGAAGGGCAAATTATGGATTCCAGGACTTTTCCCCATTTTTGGAGCCTTAAAATGGGATTTGACGTCCCCAGGCAGCTTTGGGGCCAGCTTTGGTGGCTTTGGGCTGCTGTGGCAGGAAATAGAGGGAAAATCAGGATTAGAATCCATCAGCACTGGGAGAAGGGGGACAAAAGCTTTTTTCCAGTTTGGAGTGTTTTTTTTACGGGGGTGGGAAAGGGTTTTCCATCTGTTTGCTGGGATTTGGTTGGCTTGGAGGGATAGGATGTGGGTTCAAGGCTTCATTCCCAAAACCTGCCCAGCCTGCCTCAGCCTGGGCCTCCCCAGCTCCTCAATCCCTGGGGCAGGGCCGGATTCCCGGGATGGACGGACGCGCTTAAGGATAGCAGGGAGCTCAAGGATCCGCCTAACTCCAGCCAAGCCCAGCTTAAACTCCAGGATTCCTTGGGAATCCCGAGGCTGCCAGAGCTCCAAGCCGATTTCCCGAGCTGGGCTCCGGCTGCCTTTCCCATTCCTGGGGAGATTTTGCTGGAAAAGCGGACGGGAATCGGCCCTGGAGCATCACGGCAGGGCGGGAGGGAGCGGGAATTGCGCAGGGATGCGGGATGCGCAGGGATGCGGGATGCGCAGGGATGCAGGATACGCAGGGATGCTCAGGGATGTGGGATGCTCAGGGATGCGGGATGCTCAGGGATGCGGGATGCGCAGGGATGTGGGGTGCGCAGGGATGCGGGATGCGCAGGGATGCGGGGTGCGCAGGGATGCTCAGGGATGCTCAGGGATGCGGGATGCGCAGGGATGCTGGGTGCGCAGGGATGCTGGGTGCGCAGGGATGCGGGATGCGCAGGGATGTGGGGTGCGCAGGGATGCGGGATGCTCAGGGATGCGGGATGCGCAGGGATGTGGGGTGCGCAGGGATGCGGGATGTGCAGGGATGCGGGATGCGCAGGGATGTGGGGTGCGCAGGGATGCGGGATGCTCAGGGATGCGGGATGCGCAGGGATGCGGGATGCGCAGGGATGCGGGATGCGAAGGAATGTGGGGTGCGCAGGGATGTGCAGGGATGCGGGATGCGCAGGGATGCGGGATGCGCAGGGATGCGCAGGGATGCGCAGGGATGCGCAGGGATGCGGGATGCGCAGGGATGCGGGATGCGCAGGGATGCGGGATGCGCAGGGATGCTCAGGGATGCGCAGGGATGCGGGATGTGCAGGGATGCGCAGGGATGCGGGATGCGCAGGGATGCGGGATGCGCAGGGATGCGGGATGCGCAGGGATGCGCAGGGATACGGGATGCGCAGGGATGCGGGATGCAGGCTCAGTTCCCTGCGGATTTTTCCCTTTTCCAGGGAAAGGAGGCAGCGCCTGCCCTGGGGACGGCCCTGCTAAAGCCGTTCCCGAGCTGCCTCCAGCCCCTCGCCCTCCTCGGTTTTCCATAGGAAACTTCGCTCCGGAGCCCAGCGTTCGCTCCGGGTTTATGGGATTGCGCAACCCAGGGGCTGCTCCAGTGGGTTTGGAAAGGGAGGAATTTTTTTTTTTCATTCCATTCCATTGTTATTTAATTTTTTTCTGTTTTTGTAAATTCTTACTTTTATTTTTTATTAATTTTTGGGTTATTTATTTAATTATATTTTTATTAATTTTCGGTTTTTTATTTATTTATAATATTTATTTCTATTTATTTTTGTATTTTTATTTTACTTATTTCCTTTATGCTTTTATTTCTATTTTATTTTTGATTTTTTATCTTACTCCTTATTTTAATTCTATTTTGCATTTTGTTTCATTTTTAAATTCTTTTTCATTTTACTTTTATTTTTGTCTTTTTATTTTCTTCTTTTATTTAATTTCTATTTATTCCTTTTCATTTTGCTTCAGTAATTTTTTTATTTTATTTATTTTTTAGTTTTGCTTTCTATTTCATTCTTCTTTTGATGCCATTTCTCTTTTAAATGTAATCTGTTTATTTTTATTTCTTTTTAATTTTATTTCAATTTTAATTTTATTTACTTTATTATTTGTTTGTTTTCTTATTTGATTTTATTCCATTCCATTCTGTTCCATTCACCAACCAAGTGGCAAAAATACATCTTAGACTGAATATTAGGGAAGGATCGCTGGACTTTCCCCCCAACCCAAAGCCCCACACTCAGGACTTTCCTCAAAGCTCCCAAACCCCAGCAGAGGGAATTTGGGATATTTCCTCCACAGGTTTAATCACAAAGTTTAGGGATTTTGTGCTAAAAGGGCCTTGAGAAAGTGAACGAGAAATGGAAATATTCCCATGAAAAAGGGGTTTGGAAGCCCCCAGGGACAGCAGAGGGTGCCTTTGGAATGCTGTGCCAGAAAATAGAGGGAAAATTATCCACATGGATCTGGGAAAGGGGTCAGGAAAGCTCTTTACCACTCTGGCTTTGCAGGACATCAAATGCTTTTCCTTCTGTTGGGTGGAATTTGCTTCCAGGGGGGAATTTTGACGTTCCCTCCCCCTCTTCTGCCCTTTTTTTGCCGGAGCATCCAAGGAAGCTCCTGGCTTCTGCAAGGTTTCCAGATTTTCTTTTTCCACGATGTAACCTTTTAAAAATTCTTCTGCCCTTAGGAATCTTGGGATGTTTCAGGTTTCCTTGGCCAATCCGGAGCCTTGTGGAGCTCAAGCTGTTCCTTTGAAGCCACAAAAGGCTCAAATGCAACCTAAGGAATTTGCTACCAGAAAGGGTGGAAAATTCCCCCTCCTCTGGGATGTTCCCCGCCAGATTCGGTGGCAAGAAAAGGGGAGGGAAATAAAAAGGGCAGGAAAATAAAAATGAGGAATAACTCGGCATTTGGGGCCCAATAAAAGCAGGGAATCTTAAAGCAAAATGAAAAAAATTGAGAAGGTTTACGGGTGTTTGAGGAAAGGTCAGATTTTACTGGATTTCCTCCCAAGAAGGTTGGAATTTCAAAAGGTTGATCAAGAAATGGTTCTGCTGAACAAAAAGTGGAAGTTGTGGGGTGGAGGTGGGGACAATTCCCACGAAGTTTTAATTTCCCACAATTGGTTAATTTCTCTTTCGCTGGCTGGAGATAAAGCTTTGCTCAGATCCACGGTGGGGATGGTGGGATGGGGCTCCAGCTCGGGGCCACCATAAATAATTGGAATTGGGAATCAATTTTCCAGTACCGGCTCCTTGGGTTCAGTGGGGTTGTGATGGAAAAATGGGAACACCACTGTGGGGACAGGACCTGCAGCACTTCCCCATCCCAGACATTCCTGAGGGGGATTGTTCCTGCTGCTGTCTGGGTTCTCCATTTGGAGATCATCGTGTCTTCAACAGAAAAACAATTTCCATCTGATCCAGCTTGTTCTGGATCCTTCCAAACCAAACCCAGAAATCCCATCTCGCATGGAATTGTTTGGGTTGGAAGGGACCCCAAAGCTCATCTCATTCCACCCCCTGCCATGGGCAGGGCCACCTCCCACTATTCCAGGGTGCTCCAAGCCCCGTCCAGCCTGGCCTGGGACACTGCCAGGGATCCAGGGGCAGCCCCAGCTGCTCTGGGAATTCCAGCACAGGAATCCTCTCCCTTCTGGCAAAGCCCTGGTGAGCTCAAGCACCTGGCCCGACACATCCCAGCAGCTCCAGGAGCCCCTCAGGGCAAACCTCAGCACGAGGAGAGGCAGGAGGGGGAATTCTGGGCTTCTAAAAATATTCCTGGGGGGAGAATCCCACCTCAGCCCCTTTTGGTGACTCCATCCCCTCTCTGCACTTGGCCGTGGCGGCGGCTCCTGCCAAAGGCTGGGCTGGAGCTCCCGCTCTGTGCTCGGGCTCTGGCTTTTGCTGGTTTTCCTTGGGAGCAATCGGGATTTGCACGTTCAGACAACCTCCTGATGCTCGTCTGGCAGCAGGCAGGCCTGGATGCGGCGTAGGAAAGTTCCTTTGTCTCCTGTTTCCATTTTTCTTGGAAGGGAGGGCAGCGCGAGAGGCGGCGGCCGAGGAGCGAGGGCTCGGATCCGCCGGCCAGATTCCTGCATCCAGCAGCTGGGAGCAGGGAAAGGGATTGATCCCTGATGGCAGCTTTGGCCTGCAGGCCACAGCTGTGATGGGTGCTGGGCTGGAAAACTCCAGGGAGGATTTCCCTCCGGTGGATGGATCCAGACCAGGATGGGGAGAGGGATGGAGCAGTGGGATGAGCATGGGAAGCAGCCCCCAGCAGGAATTCAGGTCCACAGCTGGAGCAGTGGCACCCCAAATCCTGGGACAGTGGCACCCCAAATCCTGGGACAGTAGCACCCCAAATCTTGGAGCAGTGGCACCCAAATCCTGGGACAGTGGCACCCAAATCCCATGGTGCTCACTGACTCTCTCAAATCCTCAGCTGCTGGAGATTCCTGGAGATTCCCAGGTTCATTTGGACTAAAAATGGTGGAACTGGAAGCCCAACAAAACATTGTCAGAGTGAGGAGGGAATAGAAAATCCACCCCTTTTTTTTCCCAGTGGAGTTATTTTGAAGGCAGCATCACTTTGCCTGGCGAAGCCTGACTCAGGAATTTTGCCTCCTTGAGGCTGGCAGGGCTGGCAGCAGGACAGAAACGTTTGCTCCAAGAAAACCTGGCAGAAAGCGGGATTTCCATTAAAAAAACCCAACCCAAACAAGAAATCGAGTTAATCCCTTCGTTTTCTCTGTAGCTTTTCCCTCCTGAGCTGCCTTTCCACGGCCTGCCTGGGTGTGTTTCGGATCCCAGGTGCCTCCCAGCAATTAAGTGGAGTTAAAATTCCTTCCTGACCTTGGGTTTATCAAGCGCCGCGCTCAGGTTTGGCATCTGTCAGGCTGCTAAAAACAACATCCCGCGTGCCGGGGCTGGTTCCCAGAGCCTGGGGGCGCGGGGGGACCGGGAGCAGGTGGGACCGGGAACAATGGTGGAGGCGGGAGATGCTCCCGTGGAAACGCGGAGCCGCGGGCTGCTGGAAAAGCCAGCGGGAGCAGGAGGAGGGGCTGGCAGGCAGCCACGGCCGCAGACACTCCCGGGAGGTACCTGTCCTTCTGGCTCTGCCTTTGCAAGGCTTCATCCCTGTGAGGATGGAGAGTTTGGCTCTTCCTCTCCGCTCCTCCCGGGGGAGAGTGGAGAAGTCCCTAGGTGGGACTTCTATGGTTTGGGATTGGAAGGGATCTGAAAGCTCATCCCATTCCACCTTCCTTCCACGGGACACCTTCTGCTATCCCAGGTTGCTCCAAGCCCTGTCCATCCTTGCCTTGGACGCCTGCGGGGACAGCCACAGCTTCTCTGGAAAACTTCTGTCAGTGCCTGCCCACCCTGACAGGGAAGAAGGTATCCATGGGTCCTGGGAGGCAAATCTTCATCCCAAGGATTCCCCCAGTGGTGATTCTGATGGGGACTGGGACTGGTTTGCCTGTGTGGGGAAGTGGAAAATGGGATTTTCCAGCTGCCTGTGGTCAATGACCCTGTCAATCCCAATGGGATGACATCCAGAGGCTGGGGTGGGATGAACATCTTGGCTTTGTGTGGCTCAAATAATCTTTAGATCTGGAAAAAGTAAAAGAAACTGGGACAGTGCCCTGGGATTCAGCTGTAAAATCAAGGAGTTTCTTTAGGTCCCCATCTGATCCTCATGGCAGGTGGCTTCTTGTAAGGGAAGAGGGCTTGGGAGAGGGAGGTATTTATCAGGAATAAAATAACCAGGCAGCAGAGGATGCAAAATTGGCTCAGATTCCCAGAATCCATCTAAACCTGGCCTTTTTTTAGACTCTGTGTATGGGAAATGTCCTCTGCTCACATGAGGGAATGGACCCTCTTCTCCCACTCCACAAAACCCAGGTTAGGTGGGATTTGTAAGCGAAAACCTCCTCTGGGGAAACCTTACATTTTCATTTCCTCTGTAAAACTGGGAAATCACCACATTTTTATTGGGAATCAACTGTTCTGCCCCAGCTCGGAGCAGCGAGTGCTCCCTCGGCAGAGCTGCTGCTCCATCTGTCCAAAGGGAGCAAAAATTCCAGCCCAAACCTTTCAAAAATATCCCAGAAATGGTTTTTTTTGGCTGGGTTGCTCCCGTGAGCTTGCTCCAAGCTGGCAGGGAAGCGGGGAAGATCTGCTGGAGCAGGGTGGATGTGGGCGAGCGCTGGAGCAAGGAGAAGCCCTGGAAAGTTTGGGTGGATTTGGAGGAGAGCGGCTTTTTGGGGTGGTGTGTGGAGGGAAAAGTGACTTTTCCATGGATCCAGCTGAATCTGAAGGTTCCTGCAGCCAGCAGGCCAAGATGTCACTTAAGGAATTCTCAAATTCCTCCTGCTTTAGTGGATAGTAATCCCATAAATAAACCCCTTTCCCACCATGAGAAGCAAAGCAAGTATCTTGAAAAAACACATTTTGCGCTGAAAGATTTCAATTCTCCAGCTCGGGCCAGCCCCAGAAAATCCTTTTTTTCCCTTTTCCCCTTGATTTCTGTTCTTCCACAACGCTTTGAAATGAAATGATACCAGCAGCGGGAGAGGAGCCGAGCGGATCCTGCCAAGCCCTGTCCAAACAGCCCCGAGCTGCTCCCGGCTGGATCCTGGAATTCTCCTCTGCCCAAACAACCCCACAGCCCCGAGCTGCTCCCGGCTGGATCCTGGAATTCTCTCCTGTCCAAACAACCCCACAGCCCCGAGCTGCTCCCGGCTGGATCCTGGAATTCTCTCCTGTCCAAACAACCCCGCAGCCCCGAGCTGCTCCCGGCTGGATCCTGGAATTCTCTCCTGTCCAAACAACCCCGCAGCCCCGAGCTGCTCCCGGCTGGATCCTGGAATTCTCTCCCGCTGGCTGATAACGTGAGCGTGATTCACGCCCTGGCAGATCTCGGTGTCAGCTCCACTCGCGCCCTCACAGCTCCTTTGAAATGCAATTCCCTTGGGTTTTCACCGGAGATGTTGGGAAAGCTGCAAGAGAGGCTCGTGGGGGTTGGAAATGCTGTGGGGTCACTTTTTGGGGTCACTTTTTGCCATCCCGGTTCTCTGGGACAGCGCTAGGACGCAGGAATGATGGCGCTGGGATGGAGCTGCACTTTCCTGCACAGTGGCGTTTCCCACCTGGGGAGGACAGATTTTCCTTGGATGTGAGGGTTAGGAAGAGCTGTTGGAGCCGTGCAGGGATGGAGGAACCACAAAAATTGGCTTTTCCCAAAGTGTTGCTGCTGTGCTCCGATCCCGTCGCTGGCTCCGGTGACTCCAGCAGGAATTTTGCACCCATTTGGTGCCGTGGCTTTGCAAAGCTGGGGCTGGCTGGCACCAGGGTCAGTCCCTTCTGCTTCCAAGGAAATGGATTTTGGAACGCAGGTTTGGGAATGGAGGTGCTCCCTGGGTTGTTTCATAAAGATCACACGGCTCCGGCCGCCTGCAGGAAATTATTGTGCCCCAGCTCCAGGAGTTAAGACAGGGGAAGGAGAAATCCCTGGGAAACAAAACAAAGGGAAAGATGAGAGTCCTGAGAAATCCAGGCTGTCCCTTAGTGAGGCAGCCTGGATGGCAGGGAAACTCTGATCAGAACAGTTTTGTTGAAGGGAGAAAGAAGGACCCAGACCCTGTGCTGCTTCCCTCTGACACTGAAGGGAAAAGCATCCTAAAATACCTGGAACATCACAAAATTCCACTGGGGAATGGGAGCACCCTCGGTTTCCTTTGAAAAGGTCAAAATGCCGCAATGATTGAGATGGATTTGGTCTAAGTGAGGCTTTTCCCAGGTTTTTCCCACGGTTTTTCAGCTCATCCAGTTTTTTTCTCAGAGCTGCCCTCAGAGCGTTCCCCCCTCCAAGTTCACTGGAATTTGCAGTGAACAAAAAAAATCCATTTTCCAGCCTCCCACCTGAGGCTGGGATGATTTACTGGGAGTTTGGATTTGCAAAGTGCTGAGTGGTGATTCTTGTTCTGGAAAAGTCCTCTTTTTCCATGGGAATTGGGCTTCTGAGCAGGAATTGTTGGGAACAGCAAATCTTCCGTGGTTTATTGGTCTTTGCTGGGTTTGGCCAGGGATTGGCATCCCCACGGCTGCTCCAGGGGCTTGTGCTGGGTCCCAGAGATGATATTTTCTTGCTTAAGGCATAAATAAAATAAAAATTCAAAAAATAAAATAAACCAGAATAAAACAGCCAAAGCAAATCTAGAACTATACTGTGCAAAACAAAACCTACACCTTTTCCAAGCTTTTCTCCATTCCAGACTGATGAAATCCCAGCCAAACTTCAGCACCATGCCTACATCTTAGGTGATGGGAGAAAGCAAACCCTGGCATGGAAAAATGGGGGTAAAAATAGGCATTTCCAGCTTCCAAAGGGTGATGGATATCCAAAGAAAGTTAGGCTGTGGCTGCTGAAATCATGCTGGGAAAGTTGATGTGACCTGGCTGGGTCATGGTTGAATCCTGTCCTTTCTCAGCCCGCAGTGAAGGAATTGGAGATGCTTGGACAACATCCTGGGAAGGGGCTGGATCTGTCCCTCCATGGGGTTTGTTTACTTTAGTCTGGGGCGAAGCTTCTGGAGTGCTTTGGAAGCGTTTCCCAGTCTGTCCTCCGGCTGTTCCTCACGGAATCTGCATTTTTCCTGGTGACCCTCTGTACTGTCCGTGGCCTCTCCTCCTTCCCTCATCCCCCTCCCCTTGGCAGCAACGGTGTCAACAAAACTCTGCACCCAAAAATGCAGCCTGACCCTTTTCTGCCCCATTTTGAGGGCAGTTTTTCTCCCCACTGCTGTCCCAAGTCGATGGATGGATGGATGGATGGATGGATGGATGGATGGATGGATGGATGGATGGATGGATGGATGAGGGATGGATGGATGGATGGATGGATGGATGGATGGATGGATGGATGGATGGATCTTTGGATGGATGGATGGATGGATGGATCTTGGCTTTGATGTTGAGTTTTCCTGGCTGGTGCTGGCCTTGGAGCTGGGGATGCAGGGGGGTTTGTTCTGGGAGCGCAGCGGGGTTCCCTGGGAGCCTGTGGATCCCACTGGAAGAAAGTTGGTGTCAACAACTGGGGCTGCTCCCCCTCAGCAGGGCCCTGCCACTGGAAAAATTCCTTAAGGAATTCTCTCTGACATGCAGAGAATGAGGCTGGATGGGAGGACTGCTCTTTGAGGTTGGATCCCTGGCTTTGGGATGGAGCTCCTGGATTACGTGGGAATGCTCCATGTGATGCTCCAACCTATTCTTCTCTATGTGCTTGGATGATGTTGGAGCATTCCTGCAGGGATTTTCTTGGAGAAGCAAAGCTCAGGCTCCCTGTCCATGTCCAAGGTTCCATCAGCTCCTTTTGGCTGCTCTGGGAGGCAGCTCCACCACGGCATTCCCAGGAGGTTCCTTCCATCAGTCCAAGAATAAGGAGAACAGACAAGAGGCGGAGGCAGCAGATCCAGGCTCTCTCCTCTCTGGAATGACAGCATCAGTTGTGGGATTGAGAGGATGAGAACTGGGATGAGCTCCCTCCAAGAGGGTGGAGGGAGCACCCAGGGGACGGTGGCAGAGATTTGGCTTTCCCCAAACAGCTGGGAGCAGCCAGCTCCACACACTCCGAATTATCCTGCTGGGCGACTTCCAGCTCTCGGTTCCCATTGAATTCCTGGCCCCAGAGCGTTATTGTCAGGATGCTTTTGTCTGACTCAGGCCACTCCAGTCCCACCCCAAAGTGTCTCCCAGTCTCCTCCCAGCCAGCAGCACAGTGGCTGCTGGGTTTCGAGGAAGCCTCCTGCTTCCCTGTCCCTTCTCAGTCGGCTTTTCCTCACCCTCCCGCTTTTGGGGCAGGCTGGAGCCCATCCATGGGGTCTTGGAGCCCATCCATGGGGTCTTGGAGCCCATCCATGGTGTCTTGGAGCTCATCCATGGGATCTGCTGGTCTATTGTTTGACTGCTTCCTAACCAGCTTTCGTCTGGTTGCTTTTTGGGGATGGCTCAGTGAGAGTTGTTCTCAAGGAGACACTTGGAGAATCCCAGAAAATCGGGAAAATGTGGCTGCTGGAAATGTCAGAGCCCATTAACAGTGCCAGACATGCCCTTTCTGCTCCCTCTCCTTCGCCATTCTGCTTGCTCTGGGTTGGTTTTTCCAGGAATTCTCGAGGCTTTAAATAGCAATTCCAGAATGGCAGCAGCTGGTGAGGAGCTGAGTCCACCCCCTGCTGCCCAGCCCAGCCACGCTCCATGGGAATCCCTGAACTTGCCCACCAGAGGCACTTGGGAAGGGCAGAGCTGCTGGAGAGCCACCAAGGAGCCACCCAAAGCCACCCCAGCCTTCCCACCCACCAAGTGTTTCCCAGCTTGAAAACTGGGAATGGCCTTGGGACGGGAGTGTTGGTGGTCCCAAACATCCCCACGTGACCTTGGCAGAGGCTGCAGATCCACAGGATCACAGGTTCACCGAGGTTAGAAGAGAGCTCCAAGATCATTGGATCCAGCCTGGGACTGATCCCTCACCAGGAAAGGCCACAGAAAGAATTCCTGTGGGAATGACTGGACCATAACGTCCTCACAAGTGGCAGCAGAGAAATTTGCTCCTGGCCTCTCATTCCTGCCCCTCTCCCTCTCCCTGGAGATGGGACACTGGTCTTGCTGGAACAGCAGCTGTGTCCAGGAGGGACCCAGGATCCTGCATTTCCCAGCTTTGGGAACGAGCAGAGGGCTCCTAGCTCCTCTGAAGGCAACCCTTTGGAGCCCCGGACTGAAGGGACACATGAGGAAAACCGGCTGTGTGATTCTCCTGCAGCCAGGCAGGACTCACTCCATAAACCTCCCCATGGCACCACTGCAGAGCTCTGGGGAGATGCAGAGGCAGCAGCCAGGCCAAGACCCCTCTGCAAGGCGTGGTCACCTCGTTGGGACACCCTGCAAGGTGTGCCTAAAACGTCCCTGAGGATGGATTTTAGGGAAAAGGGTGGATGTGCTCCAAGATCTTGCTATTGCCGGGAGGGATTTCAGCTCCTGCTGCCCCGAGCTCGCACATCTGGAGGGAACAACCCCAAACTGCAGGAGCCCTTCACCCTCCCAGGTGCCACCTTGCCCTTTTTTGGGCTTATCCACCCCAAATTCCAAGGCTGGGGTTTCTCCCATGCCCTCTTTGGAGGGATGAGGCTCCCAGATGAGAAGGCTCCAAGCTTTCCTGCGGTTTTCCAGCCCCACTGGGAGGCCGTGGCCGCCCAAAAGGAGCGGCCAGTATCAAACATCTGGGTCTGATATCTGTGTTTACCACAGGCTCATTGGGAGCCACATGCATGGCACGTGAAGTCATCTGGCGTCCTCTGGAGATGCTTCCCTGCAGCACAAAGTGGCTCCCTCGGATCCACAGCTCATCCCACTCTCCATCCCTTTGGCTGCGAGGAGACGGAGGGGGAAAAAAATTTTAAAAAAGCTGTGTTGATTTGAGCATTGTGTGAAAGTATTTTCCCATCGTTTTCCATGAAAAGGATGATTTAATTAACATTTTTAGATGTTTATTATTGAAGAAAGGCTGCGCTGCTGCCGCTGCCTGGGTTGGGTTATGTTTTTTCTTTTCTCTTGGTTTTCCCCAACTTGTGTTTGTTATGAAAGAGTTGAGTCACATTCCGTGGGATAGCTGGGAGGGAGGGGGAAGGATGGATGGGTGGATGGATGGATGGATGGATGGATGGATGGATGGATGGATGGATGGATGGATGGATGAATGGAGAGCACCCACCCATCCCAACCTGCTCCACCTGGGATTTTGTGGGGCATCAGCTTACTGTGGTTGGTGTCCATGCATGGAATAAGTCAGGAATAGCTTTACATGGCCTTCAGATTCCCAGACTGGCTTTTTTTTTTGGTGGTTACACTATCAGTGTGAGAAGCTCCATCGACCTTCTTCCCATGGTTATCATGGAATCTGAGAACAGTCTGGGCCAGAAGAGACTTTCTGTTCTGACACCTCTGGTTTAAGCAGCATTTCTTGGGGTTTATGGGTTTTAAATTCCTGAGTCTTGACTTTAGGAAAAGGAACCCTTGGGATACACCTTTCCAAAGGGAGATCACCTGAACCCAGGAGAGGAATTGAGGTCATGGTGAGGAGCAGATGTCCTGACCTCAGCAGAGCTGCTGGGAAAATGAGATTTTTAAGGGATTTGGAACTGTAAGGGAGAGTGCCAGCCTGGTTCCTGATGGGATGTGAAAATCCAGTGGACAAACCCCCTCCATCCATCCCAATGGGTGAACTGAGGTGTCACCAGTGGCTTGGCAGTGGGGGTGGATCTCAGGATGCCAAGAGATCTGTCCTAGCTCGTAGGAGTTATTTACCAATTTTACAAAGGAAATGAAAGCATTAACTTTGGCCAGAGGAGGCATTCTCACCTAAAAATCCTACCTAACCCAGCTTCCTGGGAAATTCCCTGTGGATTTCATGGAATGGGAGAAGGGGGTCCGTTCCTGATCTCCTCCAAGTGTGACTTGACCTGATTTTGAGGGCCCACAAAAACCTGTCCAGGTTCCTTTTGAGGGTCCAGCAAACCCTGTCCAGGTTCCTGGCTCAGTTCTCCTGGAGACCCCTTGGTCTCTGAGGAGGTTGGTGACAGATTTTTGCCAAAATTGGGCGCTGGCTCTTGAAACCAAGTAACGTCTTCAGGTGAAAGTTTTCAGATCTGGATCGGGGCTGTTTAGGGCCAAAAAAATCCCAAATTGAGGTCCATAGTCCATTTTTGTCTCCAGGGCTCTGCCCAAGGAGGGGGTGGTGGTGGTTGCAGGTCTCATGTACCAGTCCCAGGGATTGGTTTTTTACTGGTTTGTGGCTTTGCTTAAAAAAAAAAAAAAAAAAAAAAAAAAAAAAAGGAGAAAAGAGAAAGAAATAAAATCCATTTTTAGCCCTTTAAGCACATCCTTAACCTCACACCAGCTCCAGAGGCTCCCCCGCACCAGCGCCGGGGCTTTACTCATCAGGAAAGTAAACATGGGCTTTAGGGCTCTGAAACAGCTTAAATCCTAAAAAACCTGCCCTGGAGGACGGGGATAAACAGTGCTCCAATGTTATCCTTTGTGCAGGGGGTGCTGGACACGGCCACGACCGCAAGAGTTCCTCCCCAGCCCGGGAAAGTGCCTGGGAGTTTGGCCGGGAGCAGCTGGAGCAGGGAACGGATTTGTTTGGCATCGTCTGCCCTTAAAAACAGCTCCCCCATCTTCTGGGGGGGCCCATCTCAGGGGTGACTGCAGGGTGGCTCCATCAGCAAGACGGGTTTGGAAAACTCCCTCTCCCCATGCTCCGATCCTCCGCAGCCGGCGCCGTTCCCCAAAATGGGTCGCAGTCAGCTCTGGCTGGGTGGGAGCTGATCCTGAGGAGGCCCTTGGACTCCACGTGGGATTTTGTGCTGGATAATGGTAGGGCTGGATGATCTTGGAGGTCTTTCCCAGCTGGAATGATTCTGGGATTCTCCTCCGTGCATCAGACCTGCACCGGGAGCTTGCGCCGCTCTGCTCTGGGAGACGCCGTAGGAAGCAGGGAAGGTGTGTACACATATTTATATCCCAGAAATATCCCAGCCCTTGGAGGCTGGAATTGCAGAGGGGCCCTCTCCTCGTCTCTCTCTGGGGCTAAAGATAGCCCTGAGTGCAGCTGAGCCGTGAATCAGGAGGAAAAAATGTGGGTCAGCTCCTGAACGGAGCAGGAACGCTCCGGGACTCGGCTGCTCCCGACCTCGCTGTGCCGGGGAGGAATCCGGGCTCAGACCCTACAGCTGCTCCTGATCCTGCTCCAGAGGCTTCAGGAAAGGCTCCCAAACCCCTGGGAGTGATGGATTGTGGGGCTGGGAGCTGTTCCCTGGGGATGGAGTTGGTGCTGGGAGCAGGGATCCGAGTGGTTAAACCTGGAATTCCCAACCCATGGATGTGTGCACACGCGTGTGCTTGGTGTGACATCTGCATGTGCTGGGACAGAGTGACCACAGGCACGTGTCTCTGGACACACTGATGGTCACTCTTGTCCATGGACACACTGATGGACACACTGATGGTCACTCGTGTCCCTGCACATGTGTCCATGTGTGCCCCTGGCCATGGCAATGAGTCCCTCTTTTAAATCAGTTTTTTTCCTCTCCACTGTTGCAAAACCCACTCCCGTTTTTCCTTGTCAGAGAAAAACCCGACCTGGACTCAGAACCCCAAAGGTTCCAAGAATCCCACAGGACAGGCAGGAGGCTGGAGCTGGGAGCCCTGGGAAGTGTCCCTGGCCCTGTCACACACTCCAGGTGTGCTCACAGAGGAGTTGCTCTATTTCCCATGCTTTGCTTCCCCCTTTTCTATCCCAGGAGTGGGTTTCCCTCTTGAAGGCAGTTCTGCTCCCAAAATACATGAGGAAGAGGATGAAGTGGCATTTCTGGAGGGTGGCATCACCTGGGACGTGGCTGGATCACAAAATCATGGGTTGGGTTGGGTTGGGTTGGGTTGGGTTGGGTTGGAAGCGACCTTCAGCTCATCCCATTCCCTGAGCCATGGGCAGGGACACGTCCCCCCATCCCAGGTGTTTCCAAGCCCCTGGAATCACACCTCCCCTTGTGGAAGGGACAGTTGGTGCTGTGCCACAGGTTAATGAGTGCCTGAACCGCTTCACCCTCTCCCAAAACACAACAATTTCGGGCTGGGAATCCCATCCCCGCTTTCCCTCTGCCTCTGTCGCCGCTGGAAGGTCCCGGCAGAGCTCGGAGGTTGAGGAGACAAAACTGGGACGTGCTGGGAGCCATGACCTGCCAATCCTGGGAGCAGGAATTGCCGAGGGCGAGCCAGTGCCTCTCGCTTCTGCTGCAGCTCGGCCACCGCTGTCCCGAGGATTCCCGTCCTCCCGAAGCCCCGGCGCCAGGAAATAGTTAACCACTCCAGGATTTTGATTAGCAGAGCCTTAAAGTCAGTAAAAAAGACAGTCGGGGAGAACTCTCAGGAGCATGCTAATGAAGTGAAGTCATCCGCACACACCAGAGGAGTATCCATGCCTGCTCCACGCCGGAGGATTCCCGCAGCCCGGCGCAGGTGGAGCGGGGCCGGCGGGGACCCGCGGCTCGCCCGTCCCGACACCTTCGCTCCCCTCCCTTTGGATATTGCCACGCTTTCCCTGGGATTTTTTTTTTTTTTTTCGCCTCACTGGAGCTTAATGATATTTCCAGCTCGGCGGGAGCTGCGGGAAGACTGGAGATAGCGCAGAGAGAGGCTTGGAAAGGCAGCAAAGGCAGCTCCCAGCTCTGCGGGAAAGGTGAGGGCACTCTCTTGGAAAATCCCTTCTTTTCTGGGGAAATCCCTTGGGTTTCTCTCTGTAGCCGTCGCTTGCTGGGGGTGGGGAAAGGGGGAAGCAAACGGTGCTGGCTGTGCAGCTGGAAAGTTTGGGAAGTGGGGTTTTTGGGGGATGGAGATGTCCCGGTGGTGTCCAGGTACGGAGCAGGAGCAGCCTCTTAAATCCCGCTTGGAAAAATCCCCGGGCGGTTTTTAGAGCGTTGAAAAACATCCTTCTGCTCTTGTGGGACTTGGCAAAGGAACTGTGCAAAGGTTGGATCCTTTCTCTTGGGATCCCAGGTCCTACCTTTGCTGTAAAAGTTGGATTTTTGGGAATAATTCAGAAACTTAGGACAGAGCAAACTTTTAGTTGAGCCTGAGGGCTAAACCCGGTAACTCCAGCGTGGCCAAATCCACGGTGGAGCTGATGAGTCGCCGGGGCTGTTTAATTTATAAGAAGTCCCCCCATGAAAACATTGCAGTTTTGTTTATGGGAAATGCAAGAAAAATATGCAGACGAGGTTTTGCTCCCAAACAGCCGAGGTTAACCCGTTCAGGACGATGGTTCCAGGATTATTCCTGGGAGAAGCTGAGCACAGATCACTTTCCAGCGGCTAGAAACGAGCTGGTGACTCAGTGGCTGCCTCGGGTTTAGCACTGTGCAGATCCTCAGTCTGGCTGTTCCCAAATTTTGTGTTTTCTGCCTCGTGGAATTTTAATTTTCCTTTCGGAGCAGTGTCCGAGCTTGTGGCACTGTGAGGATTGTGAGGCAGGCAGAGCTGCTGGGTTTTGGGGATCTCCTGGAATACCCCGCTCCTCGCTGCAAAAATGCATCTGTGAAAAACAAAATCTCCTGATTTTATCCATGTGGGGTTAGCAGGATATCAGCATTTACTGGATTTTTGGGCCTAGGCACTCCCAGCAGGGCTGGTGATGGGATTACATTTTTAATCCTCTGTGGAAGCATCGTTTCCTCATATCCCAAAAAGTGAGAGCTACTCTAAGAGCAACATCTCTGTCCCAAAGCAGAGCCCTGCAAACCCCATCCCTGGAAAACAGCTCAGTGTTCCCCCGCCATCCCCTGGGATCGCCTTCCTGGGAAGTTTGTCCCATTTCAGGATCCCTGTGCTCCCAGGAAAGGCACTTTAAGGTGACACCTCTGCAGCCCTGCAGTGGCAAGCCCAGGTGACCGGATTTGGGGAAGGGATTCCTCCCTGGCAGGGTGGGCAGGCCTGGCACAGGTGCCCAGAGCAGCTGTGGCTGTCCCTGGATCCCTGGCAGTGCCCCAGGCCAGGCTGGACAGGGCTGGGAGCAGCCTGGGATGGTGGAAGGTGTCCAGGGTGAGAAGACTGGATAATCTTCAGTGTCCCTTCCAATCCCGTTCTGGGATCCTGGAATTCCCTGACCCTTGGTGATGTGTGCCATCTCTGTGCCACCCTCCAGCTTGACTTCCCTATCCCAGCTCTCGGGGTGACCCTGGCATTCCCCAAATCTCAGATTCCCTTGGCATGTCCTGCCCAATCCGGGCTCGTGGCTGCGCAGAGCTGCCCAGGGAATGAGTGAAAATTCCCAATTCCTCCTGTTTTCCTGTGGGTAGGGTCTGATCTCCGCACTCAGCAGTGGGTCCAGCTGTGGCCAGCTGTAGGTGGCAAAGCCTGACCCCTGGGTCAGCTCTGGCTGCCTTTGGAGGGAGATGGGAGCACGTTTCAGAACCTGGAATGCTGGAATGCTCCTCTCCCCAGCCAGCACATGGATTTTGTCCCTCTCCCAAGCCCCGTTTCAGCTGGAGCTGCTCCATCACCTTCTGCTTGTGCATCCCATGCAAACACCCCGGTCACTGCTCGTGCTGTTGGGATTGCTCCTGCAGCTTTCAGGGGCTTGCAGCACTCTGAGACCCGAAAATCATCCAGGGGGAGCTTTCTGTGGGCTTCAAGCCCTCTTGGAATGTCCCCCATCCCTTTTGGCTGGCGGTGCTTGGAGCAGAAAGGTGTTAAAGAGCCCGTGGCCACTACTAAGCAACAGTTACCAACAACCTCAGGCAAATAAAATGCAGGAGATGATGGAAACAGCTTCCCTGGGTGAGTCAGGAGCTGCTCCCTGCTCCTTCCTCGATGACAGCATCCCCCATGCAGCCCCTGGGGACTCCAGAGCTGGGATATTTATGATGCTTTCACAGAAGGAGCGTTGCTCTGGCTGCCGGCAGAGCGGGAGTGAGGAGCTGGGATTTGCCTGTTCCCGTCCTTTGGGCCGGGTTTGTGGGGCTGTTCTGGGATGTTCCTGGTGCCTTGTGCTCTTCTCCTGGGAATTTTGGGCTCCTCGAAGGTCATCAAGGCAGCAGCCAAGAGGGAAATGCAGGTGTGGAAGGAAGGGCGTTATCCCAGCCGTGTTTGACACAGATTCCCAAGGAATGGATCACTCTGGGATAATTTTGGGGAGGCCCTGGCACTTTTTTTTCCAGAGAAATTGTGGCTGTGCCATCCCTGAAAGTGTCCTAGGCCGGACTGGAGCAACTTGGGGTAGTGGGAGGTGTCCCTGCCCGTGGCAGGGGTGGGATGGGATGAGCTTTAAGGTCCCTTCCCACCCGAACTAGTCCATGATTCTATTCCACAGAATTCCCCCACAGGGCTGAGTATTCCCAGGGAAATGCCTGGGCTGCATCCAAAGGTGGGGAACCAGGAATCACTTTTGGAGGTGCCCATCCTGCTGCTGATTCCCACTCCAGGGAATACCAAGAGAACACAAAACTGAATTTACTCAAAGCCTCTAAAAATCAGTGGTTTTATCCCAAGGCAGCTTTCCCAGGATGGCCCTGCTGCTGCTGCTGGAAGGGCTGGAAGCCCCTGGAAGGGCATTTTCCAGGGGCAGGTGGATTTATTTCAGCTCTGAGCTGCCATTCCCTAGCTCCATATAAAAACATCCATGGACGTTTGTCTGTCTGTCCGAGCCCATTTGCAGAGGCCCTCCCTGGATCTCCTGGCACATTGTGCTCCCAGAATCTCCCAGGATTTGGGGACAGCAAAGAAAAGTTCCTGCAGGAAAAGCGACCGTGCCAGGGCTGCTTCACCATCCCACAGGCTGTGCTGCAGGCTCTGGCTTCCAGGGATCCCAGCTGTGGAAAAAGGATGGGATTTGGGCTGGGGAGGGCACCTGGCTCCTGCAGCGTGTGGCTGTGCCTTCCATGACTCCCGAGCCCTCTCCAGGATGGAAGTTTTGGGCTGTGCAGTGGGGGTGAGCCAGCAGAACCCAGCTCCTGCAGGAGCAGCAGAAAGTCAGGAAATCCCTGTGACAGGGAAGCACAGCTGCTTTTCCCAACACCCTTCACACACATCCCAGCACGGAGCCCGTTCCTCCCACCCTGGGAATCGCTTTCACCGCTGCTGCATTCCCAGCATTCCCATCCTGCCACTCTTCACCATTCCTGTGGATGCTCCCTCACCTTCCCAACCTCTGTCATCCCAAGAGCTGCTAAGGAACCCCTGGAATTCGTGACTGCCACCTCCAGCTTTTCCTGGGCAGGTGACCTTGTGAAGAGGATGGAGATCTTTATCCAGGTGCCTCTGGAGCCGTTGTCCCTTTGCTCTCCACCCTCTGGCATCACCCACGAGCCCAGCTGGCTGCAGTGACAGCCACGAGGATCTGGGCTGAGAGGTGACATCACTGCAGGACGTGGCACTGCCCAATCTCCTGGGTGTGGGCCAGGCTTGGAGGAGCCTCTCCCGGAGCTTCCACCTTTCCCTGGGAAGGACAGGGAGCAGGAGACAGATCCAGCACAGGGCTTGGTTCAGAGAGTGACCCCAGCACCTCCAGATATGATCCTCTGGGAAATCAGGAGGAGGGGATGCAAAGCCCTTGGAAGCTCCTGGTTCTGTGGGAATTTGGGGTGGCATTGCTCTGGGTGCTCCACAGGGAATGTGGGGGCAGAGGTGACCCCACCAGCACGGCCCTGTCCCCTCTGAGCTGCTCCCTTGGGATCACACGTGAAGCAATCAGTCCCTGGGAGCATCCAGCACGTCACAGGAGCTTCCTTCGCTCGAGATGAGGAATTCCTCTGATGCCACAGGGAGATCCCCCCATCCCAGTCACATTCCTGCTGCTCCAGAGCCTCAATGCCCACAGATCCTGCAGAGTGCCAGCCTGGGAAATGCAGGAACCCTGCAGAGTGCCAGCCTGGGAAGTGCAGGGATCCTGCAGAGTGCCAGCCTGGGAAATGCAGGGATCCTGCAGAGTTCCAGCCTGGGAAGTGCAGGAATCCTGCAGAGTGCCAGCCTGGGAAGTGCAGGTCCGTGCTGCGATGGGATCATCTCACAGAATGATCTCTGCTTCCCTGTGGGAGTTGTTCCCTCTGCTCGACACCTCGTGTGTCCCATCTTGGCATTCCAAACAATTCCTGTGTCTGCATCCATGGGATGGTGCATATGGGATGCCCCAAAGCATCCCGACTTTCCTCTTCGCTTCCAGGCTCTAGGGGAAAATGCACTTGCAAGGGATGGAGTTCTGTCCCATGCCTTGATTAGGAGGGAATGGAAGGAGAGGCTTTAGCCTGAGTTTATCCTGATTAAAGTGCGGGATAAAGCTTGGGATCATCGCGGCACCGCTCTCCTTGGTTCCCGAAGGATTCCCGGGGGCGGCGCGGGCCGGGGAGGCTCCCGAGCCGGGTTTGGACAGCAGCCGGCGTTTTGGGGCGGGAAGCTGAAATCCCGGAGTACAACATCGCCACCTGTTTGCCGCACGAGAGCCTACAGCGGGAGAAATCCCGGCCGGAGGGATCCCCAGGATGAGCTCCAGAGGGAAGAGCCCAGCGGGATACAGCCCACCGGGATCAACCCCTTGGGACAGCCCCAGGTCAGGACGAGCCTCACCAGGATCCAGACCTCGGGATCAATTCCTTTGGGATGCAACTCCATGGGCATGTACCCCATTGAACAGCCCTCAACCAGGCTGCATCCCATCGGGATAGATCCCACCAGGATTCAGCCCCATCAGGATATATCCCCTTCAGGATATATCCCACCAGGCTCCATCCCACCAGGATTCAGCCCCATCAGGATATTTCCTACCAGGATTCAGCCCCATCAAGGAGCTCCATATCGGGATGCAGCCCATTGGAAAGTCCCAAATCAGATGAATCCCACCAGGATACAACTCCACTGGGATACATCCCACCAGGGCGTGTTCCATGGGACAGCTCTCCATCAGAAGGGCATCAGGATGAAATATCAAAGTTCAGGGTCGCCCTCGTGTCATGGGGAGTCACTGAAAGTTCTTGGAGCCTCCAGATGAAATCCCAGAATTGTTTGGGTTGGAAGGATCTTAAAGCCCATCCAGTCCCACCCCTGCCGTGGCAGGGACACCTTCCATTATCCCAGATTGCTCCAAGTCCTGTCCAGCCTGGTCTTGGGCACTTCCAGGGATCCAGGGGCAGGGCCTCCCCACCCTCCCAGGAAGGAATTCCTTCCCAAAATCCCATCTATCCCTGCCTCGAGGCAGTGGGAAGCCATCCCCTGTATCCTATTGCAACAAGCCCTGCTAAAAAGTTGGGATATTTTGGAGAAGTGGCAAAAAAGCAAGGATCCCCCCCATGCTGGGTTTGTTCCCCTTCCCCTCAGAGCTCAGAGCTGCTCTGTGCTGACACAGGAGGATATTCCAAGCCTTGGGATAAACCCCCCATGCTCCCCCCGTTTCCATGGATAACGTGCTCATGGATTAAGTGTCAGGCTTTTGTTTGAAAGAAGCCTTCAGGAAAATGACTCCACGAGGCCTTTGTGTGTTTAAATTTGTCAGGATTTGAAATATTTGGAATCTGTGGATGAGCCTGGCCATTTAATGGGCAGCCCTCGAGTGGAAAGCTCTGGCTGCTGCAGGAGGGAGCTGTGTGCCCACTGCCACAGGCCTCTCCCCCTCTGGAAAACGGGAATGAGCCAGTGGGGATTGTTCATTAATGGGGATTTACGGCACAAACCCGCTCCTGTTTGGCTGGGACAAACAGCCCTGAGTGGGATTTTAGTGCTGGGAAAGCGGCCCTGGGGCTGGGGCTGCTTCCCAGCTGCTCACAGGGGGCTGAATTCCCTCTTCAGGGAAGCACAGGGAATGGCTGGAGCCAGGAAGCGCCAGGATTTGGGGTAGGAAGCAGAAATAAGGTCAGGTTCATGGATTGGGGTCCTTCACCTGCGCTGTGTTTTGGTTGGGGAACTCGCTCCTGGTGTTCCCTCTGCTGGTCTTGCTCTGAAGATGGGTTGGTGTTTGTCCAGATACAAATAACTCCATGGCTGGAGTCCTTGTCAAATAACTCCATGTCCAGATACAAATAACTCCACATCTGGGCTGGTCCTGGACCCAGCTGCTGAGGGATGGAGGTTCAGCTCCCCCAAGAACTGGGGATGTGCTGGATCCTCCTGGTGCTCTGCAGAGACATCTCAGAAGGGGCTGGGATTTGGGGCTGGACTCTGGGCTGGGATTTGGGGCTGGGATTTGGGGCTGGGATTTGGGGCTGGGCTCCGGGCTGGGCTCTGGGCTGGGATTTGGGGCTGGGATTTGGGGCTGGGATTTGGGCTGGGATTTGGGGCTGGGATTTGGGGCTGGGGAGCCCCGGCTGGTGGCACCATGGGGGAGGACAGGGCCAGGCCGTGGCCATGGAGAGATTTTTGGGGCAGTGGAGCCCAAAAGTGGCTCAGTCTCCACCTCCCAATTCCCAAGTGGGTTTTGGGTGGCAGAAACTACCTCGTCCTCATCCATTTGGATGGATCCATAGATTTGTTCTCTCTTGGTTTGGAACTCCAGGAATGTTGGCCAAAGCCGTGTTCCAAAGGGTTTTCCCTACATTTCTGCTGGCATTGGGTCTGTGCCAGTGGAAATGGGGCATCTCTGGGCAAAGCAGCAGCAAATCCCTTCCTCTTCCCACCACCAAGGCCTTTCCTCCCAGCCCTCAGGGTGTCCTCATTCTTTTCCCAGTCCCCATCCCCTATTAAAATCATGGAAAGGGACCTTAAAGCCCACCCAGTTCCAACCCTGGCACCTTCCCCATCCCAGGTTTCTCCAAGTCCCATCCAGCCTGGCCTTGGACACCTCCAGGATGGGCACTCCAACCCTCCCTGGGCAGTTCCAATCCCTGACCTCCCTTTCCATGCAGAAATTCCTCCTCCTGTCCAACCTGAGCCTGCCCTGGCACAGCCTGGGGCCACATCCTTTTGTCCTGTCAGAGCTCTGTCACCTTCTGCCTCCCACGGGTGGCCCTGGGACCGTGTGCTGGCACTGCAGGTGACAGCTGGGGACAGGCAGTGCCTGGGCCAGGGTGGGGCTGGAGCTGGTGGGAAGTTGTTGGGAGCTGTTTGTGTGGAGCTGGAATTGTTCTCCCCACTCTGGTTGTTGTTATGCAAAGCCAAGTCCTAAAAAAATACTGAATTTCCTGTGCCATCATTTGAAGGAAAAGCACTTCTCTGGAATTCCGCAGTGACTGGGGGCTGTCCCTCCATCCCGAGCACCTCAGGCTGGGAATGAAGTCTGTGTAGAGCAAAGACCCAGACCAGGGCAGAAACCTCCTCCTCCTCCTCCTCTTTTTATGATTTTTTTAACCCTCCAGCAGCTCAAACCCCTCTGAAAAGCTGCTTTTGATTCACATAAAAAATTTCAGTCTGAGCCACTGTGGCTCCAATAAAACTTTAAAGAGGGTCTGGACTTGGTGGTGGGAAGGAGCTGGCATGGAAATGGGAATGAAGGAAAGCCTGGTTGGTGTTAGGAGAAATTTGGGAAAGCTCCTGGCTGTGGTGACATTGGGGGATGCAGCAGGACGGGATGGAGTGTCCCAGGCCCCCAGAGCATCCTTGTTCCAGCTCTGGATCAGCCATGGCCCATCCAGAGTGGCTCTGGGATGATCCCTGCAGGACTGGGGCACAGCCAGCTCCAGGATAGGAGGAAGGGGAAGGTGCTGTTCCCTCCTCATTGCTCCTGTTCAACTCTGAGTGCCAAAAACACAAAGGAGAGGGATTGAATTGCAGCCAGGTTCAGGGGGCTGGAGGCAGGAGTGGGCTCAGGGCTGCCGGTGACACCCAGGAGGTTGGTTTGGAAGTGATGGAAAATCCAGGATTGACTGGGTTGATTGGAGGTGGAAAAGGACAATCAGTCCTGTGGCTGTGCCAGGCACAATCCTGGAATCAAGAACTGGCAGCTGTGGTGGCACCTCCGGGCAGGTGACCCCAGTGGGTGCCAGGCTCCAGGACAGCGTGCCCTGGGGGAGGTGCTGCTCCCTCCTGGAAGATTCCCAGCTTTTCTTTCCCAAGGTCACTCCAGATCTCGCAGAAATCCTGGAGCAGGGACACCTCTGCCATGGAACCCTTGGCAAAGGCGGCTCCTGCTCCTGCCAGTGCCAGCTGTGGCACAGGAGCTGCATCCCAGCAGCCCTGGGGACACGGAGGGAGCAGGAGCTGGGTCTGGCTGGGCCCCATCCTGGCTGGATGCTGCAGAGCATCCCTTCATCCCGAGGGCACGGGAAAGGTGTGGCCGCCTCCGCGGGGCCTGGTTTGGCACAGTCCCAATCTTCCTGTGCCTCAGTGGCCGGAAAACCGAGCCCTGGAGTTCCACGTGTGCCAGGTCAGACTGTGCAGAGCCCTGGATGTGGGGGGGATTCCTGGAGGGAAGGGGACAGCAGCCTGTGGGAGCAGGAACAGGGACACGGCCGGGGCCATGCGCTGGCACTCACCCACCCTGACGGCATCGGGGCACCAGCAGGATCCCACATCCCCCAGACCAAACTGGAGCCTCAGGAATGGGGCAGAGCTCTGGGGCCTCCCCCAGTGACCCCTCCAGTGCCCCCAGATCCCCAGATCCCCATTCCCCTCCTGCCCATTCCCAGCCCTGCTCCGTTTCCCACTCCTGGGCTCGGCTGGGGCGGGTTTGGCTCAGCAGGAGCAGGTTTGGTGCTGGGGTTGCAGCTCCAGAGGAAGCTCCAGAGCAGCTGTGGCTCCGTGTCCTGAGCCCAAACCTGCACAGCCCAGCCGGGCCAGCACTGCCAACAGCAAAATCCCCGTGCCACAGGAGCTGCTCCAGCTGGGAGAGCCCAGGGACAGCAGCCAGGTCCCAATCCCGGGAATCCAGCAGCCAGATCACAATCCAGGGAATCCAGCAGCCAGATCCCAATCCAGGGAATCCAGCAGCCAGATCACAATCCAGGGAATCCAGCAGCCAGATCACAATCCAGGGAATCCAGCAGCCACATCCCAGTGCTGGGTATTCAACAGCCAGGTCCCAATCCAGGGAATCCAACAGCAGATCCCAATCCTGGGTATCCAGCAGCCAGCTCCCCATCCAGGGAATCCAGCAGCCAGATCCCAATCCCAGTCACATCCAGCAGCCACATCCCAGTGCTGGCTATCCAGAGCCAGATCCCAATCCTGGGTATCCAGCAGCTGGATCCCAGTCCCAGTCTCATCCAGCAGCAGATCCCAACCCTGCCCTTTTTTCCATGCAAATGTGCCCGATTCCAGGGGAATGTGGGATGGGAAGCATGGGCCTGTCCACATCTGGCCTCAAAAAACATCTTGCACACAGGAGCTGCAGATGTTGCGCAGGGAGAAACATCTGGGCTGCTTTGAGAGGGGGAGCCAGAAACTGATGGAATGGGAGACAGCGCCCAGCAAGGCCGGGGAGCTTCCATGGGGAAAATCCCACCCCACAGCCCCTCTCCTCCCTGGAATGACCCTGCCCTGAGCCTGCTTTGCCACCCAAAAGCTGCTGAAACCCCAGGATGGACCCCACAAAGATTCCTGAAGGACAAATCCGCAGGGAGACCTTCCTGGATAGCCATGGATATCCCAAACTGCAGCACTGGCCGGGACCACCCACCCAAATCAACCCATCCGGGGAGCTCCCAGGGCATCCCCAGCACAGCTTCCCTCCCGGGAGCCTCGTGCCTCAGTTTCCCCAGCCATAAATTGGGAATGCTGGGTCAAAAGCCAGCCTGACTCTGGCACATCCTTGGCCATAAATTAGTTCATACCCAACCAGGCTGGCACATCCTTGACCTTGTGCCTCAGTTTCCCCATCCAAAAATCAGGAATACTGGCTCTGGCACTTCCCCGGCTCTCGTGCCTCAGTTTCCCCATCCATGAAGTGGGAATGCTGGCTTCACCCCCAGCCAGGCTGGCACATTCCCAGCCGTGCTGCTCCATCCAGGATTGACCTACTTCCCTCCAGCAGAACTTTCTGCTCCACTTGTTTGACCCAGCACCTTTTTGTTTGCCCAACGCCAGGCACACAGGGGCAATGTTTGCTGGAGGCACAAACCCCTGCTCTGTGCACCCCTGGAGGAGCCCAGAGCCCTTTCCCCACTGCAGAATCCACCCTGGAAAGCTGCCACCTTTGGCTTTGCCCCCTTTTCCCCCGTGCCTCTGCTGGTGCCGGGGACAGGGAGGAGAAAGGTGACATTGTTCCGTCCTGGAAGCAGCAGCAGCATCCCAGCTCCCGGGCTCTGTGGCTGCCTCAGTCATGGATGTTTGCATATGTTAAAAATATTTAGTCCAGTGCTAAAAAAAATATTATCCCCGAGCTTTTGGGGCCAGCTGAGCATAATGGCACCTATGTGTCCGTGTGCTCAGAGGCACACAGGGCTCCTCTTTGCCTCTGGAGCCATCCTGGGCTGCAGCAGGGAGGCTGGGAGTGATCCTGGAGCTGCCTGCTGGGAATACTGCTCTGCCCCTGGGAGGGGGGTTTGGGGCTGGGGGGGTTCAGCAGGGATGCTTGGAGTGATCCCAGTGCTGCTGCCTGCTGGGAATGCTGCTCTCCCCCTGGGAGGGGGTTTTGAGGCTGGGGGGGTTCAGCAGGGATGCTTGGAGTGATCCCAGTGCTGGGAATGCTGCTCTCCCCCTGGAACTGGGGGGCCTGGTGAGGCAGTGGGGTGTGCAGGGCAGGGGGGATGAAAGGTCAGACAAAGGTGCTGGCTCTAGGAAAAAGCAGTGAAAGCTGGGCTAGGTGCTGAGTTCCAGCTGGTGGGAATGGCTCTGCTCCCCAAATCCATGGATGCTGGGACCTCCCCAGCTCCTTCCACCCCCTGCCAGCCTCGGCTCTGCCCGTGGCCCGCAGGTACCCAGAGCTTCTGGGAACGGGGAGAGGCTTCCAGCTGAGTTCCGCAGAAAGAATTCCAGGAGGGCTGAGAGTGTGGGAGGGAAAACATTTCCCTGTAGTAATCTCCCTGCGAGGAGCAGGAGAAAGGAGCGTGGAGTTTGTTCTGGCTGCAGGGGGAGGACAGCAGCGAGCGAGGCCGCGGCGTTTCTGTGCAGCAGCACTAAGGGATCGTTTCCTCGGCTTCTTTCCCTTATATATTTATTTTTCAAGCGGGGAAAGGAGCTGGAGGAGGGCGTGGAGGTGAAATAATCCTGTCTGGAGAGCGTGAAGGGATCATTATACCCCGTCCTTGGGCTTTTTTGGAGCTTTTTCCCCCCTTTTCCAAGGGTTCTGTGGACACTGTGGCCATTCATGGCTCGGCTGGGGGTGTGTGGGGCGCGTGGCCGGCCGGGAGACGGGAATAATTCCTGCACAATGTGGAGCAGGGAAAAATAGGCCGGTTGTCTGAGGTGGATGGAGCTGGATGTATGGAAGTGTGAGAGCATCAATGCAGCCATTTATGAGCGGAGCTTTTCCCCCCTGAATAAACTCCACAGCTCCGAGAAAAATGTAAATGCTCGGGAGCCCTCGGAGACAGAATTTCAGGGAAAAATAAGGACAGCTTTCAGGGCTGGGAGGGAGAAGGGCCTCCTGCAGCCCCCCACCGCTGGTCCAGGGATTATTTTCCCCCCTTCCTGCAGCTGCTCCGTGGTTCTCCCTGTCCCCGCTGGAAGGGAGGTGTCCCGGTGTCCCAGGGAACGTTCCCCGCCCGCCTTGGAGCTCGGGAATTCCTCGGTGAAAGGTTCCATTCATCCCTGCCCTGCTTCCCTCTGCGGCCACCACACCCTGGGCCTCTGCCCTCCTTTCCAGAGCTGCATTCCCAGATGGAAGGGATGCTCCAACACTGTCCTGGCAAAGGGATAATCCCCCCTGCCTTGGTCCTGCCAAGGTCCTGATTTCCAGCCTGGACTGGGGGCTTGAGGAGCCTGAGAGAACAAGAAAAAGGGGGAGAGGAGTGGTGCTGCCTCCAAAATTCCCATCCGTGACTGGATGGGCTTGGAGCAGCCTGGGACAGTGGAAGGTGTCCCTGCCCATGGAATGGGATGAGCTTCCAGGTCCCTGCCGGCCCAAACCATCCTGGAATTCCACAAGTCAGCCCCTGGCTGGTCTCTGGGATTGGAGCCCTTTCCTTGGAACCACCTCACTCCAGTGGTGGGAATATCCTGGAGGAGCAGAGAAACCAGGAGGCCAAATGCTGATCTGGTGGCAATGATGCTGCAAAGTGCCTGTCCCTGGATCCCTGTCCCTACCCCCTCTGGATAAACGGGATCAAACCAGGGGGAAAATGTTCCCTAGGAACCAGCACTGCAGTGCACTCACGGTGGATAATTCATTCATAACCACAACTAATTTAAAATTGCACATCCAGCCACACTTGGAAAACATTTTCAAGGATAAGGTGAAGATGGTTTTGAGCCCAGGAAATTCCCATGTGAGCTAGATGAGCATGGAAGAAATTCCCTGTGCCAAGGACCAGTGTGCCGCTTCCATCCAAAGCTGATGGGGTCATCACCCCTCTGGGGGAAACCACCATTCCTTGGGAAGCAGGGAATTCTGGGGCCTCCAGAGGATGGTGTGGGGGTGCTTTGAGAGCAGTTTTTAAGGAATATTTCTTGGTGAGGTGATTCCTGCAGGAAAATGCTCCTGGGTGGGGTTTCTGATCCATGAGGAAGGTCCTGGCTGAGGCAGAGGGAGCAGGGCTGGGAAGGGGGGACCCAGCCCAGGGGCTTTGTTGTGCACAAGGAGAAGCTGCTCTGGGGCAATTCCCAGGAGGGATCAACCCAAATCCATGGATCCAGGGTGAGCTGTAAACTGCATTGTTTTGCCCTCGGAATGAGGCTTCCAAAAATGTCCAGGAGCCGGAGCCAAGACCCAGGGCAGCCCCAGAGTCCCTCTGGATTTACCTCAGGAGCGTTTTTCCCTCCTCCATCACTGCTCCTGGATGGGAGTGCTCCATTCCCAGGGAATGTTTGCCATGTGGAAGCTAAAACCCAGCCCAGGGCAGCCCTGTCCCTGGAATATCTCTGATGGATATATGGATTTGCTGTTCAGGGGATGGGTTGGGGTGTTTACCCCAAAGAAAAATCAGGGAAAGAGCCCCAGGTGTGCTGAACTTGGAGAAGAAGCAGCTGAACCAGTGCAGCTCTGGGAGGCTACTGGGGGAACTGGGATGCCACCAGCAGCATCCAGGAGTGTTCCCCCATGGAGAGCTGGGGATTGTTGGGAAGTGCTGGAGGCAAACTGGGAAAAACACCAATATTTTACTTCTGGGTTTCATCCAAAATAGGCCTTGGATGGAATTGCAGAGGCTTTGGATCTGAAAGAGTGGCTCTTATTTTATAGGTTTAGTTTTAATATATATATTTTCATGTATATACCCCATCTATTATATAGACCATCTATATAAACCCCATATATTCTCTATATATTTTACTTTAATATATTTCCATACACTTCATAGATTATATTCACCATATTTTTCAGTGTATCCACACATCATCTGTTATCTAGATCTTATATTTTTAATATATTTATTTACACACAGCCCATATTTCTAGAGGGGATTGGAGAGCAAACCCAGGGATCAGAGCTTTTCCATATCCCAGCCATATCCCAGAGATGCCAGGAAATGTTTGCTCTCTTCTGGGGCTGGAAAAATGCCAGAAAAGAGGAGGAAAAAAAAGTTGTTAGACTGCTAATAATTAAATGTGAGCAGTTCAAACCCAGTCAGGAGTTGGTGCATCCCAGTTATCACCACCAGAAATGGCCTTTTCCAAGGATTCCCAAGGATTTCCAAGGATTTCTGCAGCCGCTGCTGTAAATGGGGATCTGCTCTTCCAGGGGCTTGGATGGACTCCAGGCCAGGGGTTTGATTGCAATTCCACTCGATTGCTGGCATCAAAGGAGGGCTCTGCATGCTCGGGGAGTGCCAGGAATACCCTGAGAGTACTCCAGGAATACCCTGGGAATACCCTGGGAATATCCTGGGAATACTCTGGGAATACTATGGGAATACCCCAGGAATACTCTGGGAATACTCTAGGAATATCCCAGGAATATTGTGGAATACCATGGGAATACCCTGGGTGTACTATGAGAATACTCTGGGAATACCCCAGGAATTTCCTGGAAATACTCTGGGAATACCCCAGGAATACTCTGAGAATACTCTGGGAATACCCTGGGTATACTCCGGTAATACTCTGGGAATACCCCAGGAATTCCCCAGAAATATTCTGAGAATACTCCGGGAATACTCCAGGAATACTCTGGGAATACCCTGGGAATATGCTGGGAATATTCTGGGAATACCCCGGGAATACCCCAGGATTACCCCAGGAATACTCTGAGAATACTCTGGGAATACCCTGGGCATACCCCGGGAATACTCCAAGAATACCCCAGGAATTCCCCAGAAATATTCTGAGAATATCCTGGGAATACTCCAGGAATACTTTGAGAACACCCTGGGATGCTCCAGGAATGCTCCAGGAATACCCTGGCAATACTCCAGGAATACTCAGAGAATACCCTGGGAATACTCCAGGAATACTCCAGGAATACTCTGGGAATACTCTGAGAATACCCTGGGAATACTCCGGGAATACTGCGGGAATACGGCACTGTGGGAGATGGGCTGAGCCGGGGTCAGATATTCCATTATTTCCATAATTCCATCGATTTCCCCTGAGATGGGGGGAGCCTCCCCGGTCTCCTGCCCGGCCGGGAGCGTTCCCGGGTGCCCAGGCGGGATCTGCCCCCGAGGAGGCTCTGGCGCGGCTCCGGAGGCTCCCGCGGGATGCGGGATGAGCTCCTTTGATATCGGAGCCGGGGCTGGCGGCGCTCCCCGCTCTGGCAGCGCTTCGGAAGCGTTGCCAGCAGAGCCGCTCTTCCAGAGGGGCCTGGAAATGCAATCCATGATCTGATAGTTGGGAGCAGCTTTTTTAATTAAGGCTCTGGCCAGGGGCTGGCTGTGGAGGTGGGGAAGGGGGGCTGTCCCCAGGGGTTTGGCACATCCCGGCCTCTGGCACCCTGGGCAGCTCCAGGCTCACTTTTCCTCCGGTGTCACATTTGGAATGAAGCCTTTTTGCCCCCTTCTATCCACTTCCCCCCCACCCTTCTGTCCCCTGTTTTTACCCTTTTCTATCTTCCCGCCCTCCTTCCTATGCCCCTTTTATCTCACTTCCATTTTCCCCTTTCTGTACCATTTCCCCCCCTTTCTATTCCTTTTCCCCTCTTTCTTTCATTTATTTCCCTTTCCCCCTTGTATCCCACTTCCCTTCTTTTCTGTCACCTTTATTTCCCTTCCCATTCTTTTCCCTGGCTATCCCCATTTCCCCTTCTGCCCTTTCCTCCTTTCCTTCTCCCCCTTTCTTTCTTTTCCTTTTCCCTCTCAATCCTTTTTTCTCCTTTCTCTCCTTTTTTCCCTTTCCCTTTTCCCTCCCTTCCTTCCCTCCCTCCCTCCCCCCTTCTTCTACCTGTCCCCTTTCCCTTTTCTACCCCGTTTTTCTTCCCCTTTCCCTTTTCCTCCTCTTTCTACCCTTTCCCTTTCCCCCCCTTTCTACCCGTCTTTCTCTTTCCCTTTTCCCCCTTTCCTGCCCTTTCCCCCTTTCCTACCCTGTTTTTCTTTCCCTTTCCCCCTCTCCACCCTTTCTCCTTTTCCTTTTTTCAGTATTTCCCCTTTCTTCCCTTTTCTACCCACTTTTTCTTTCCCGTTCCCTTTTCCCCCCTTTCTACCCTTTCCTTTTTTCCTTTTTTTTCCCATTTCTACCCATTTTTCCTTTTCCTTTTCCTCTTTCCCTTTTTTACCCGGTTCTTCTTTCCCTTCCCCCTTCTTATTCTACCCCTTTCCCCCTTTCCCTTTTCTCCCCATTTTTTCTCTCCCTTTCCCTGTCCCCGTTTCCCTTTTTTCCCCATTTTCCTTTCCCCTTTCCCCTTTCTCCCCGTTTTTTCTTTCTTTCCCTTTCCCTTTCCCTTTCCCTTTCCCTTTCCCTTTCCCTTTCCCTTTCCCTTTCCCTTTCCCTTTCCCTTTCCCTTTCCCTTTCCCTTTCCCTTTCCCTTTCCCTTTTCCTCTCCCTTTTCTCCCTGTTTTTTCTCTCCCTTTCCCTTCCCCCTTTCCCTTTTCTCCCTTTTATTTCTGTCCCTTTCCCCCCCATTTTTCTTGCCCTTTCCCCCCCCATTTTTCTTTCCCTTTCCCCTTTCCCCTTTCCCCCCCATTTTTTCTCTCCCTTTCCCTTTCCCTTTACTTTCCCTTTCCCTTTCCCCTTTCCCCTTTCCCCTTCCCCCCCCCATTTTTTTCCCCCTTTCCCGTTCCCCTTTCCCTTTCCCTCCCGTTTTTCTCTCCTTTTCCCTTTCCCCTTTCCCTTTCCCCCCGTTTTTCTCTCCCTTTCCCTTTCCCTTTCCCTTTCCCTTTCCCTTTCCCTTTCTCCTTTCTCCTTTCTCCTTTTCCCTTTCCCCCCCGTTTTTCTCTCCCTTTCCCTTTCCCCTTTCCCTTTTCTCCCCATTTTTCTCTCCCTTTCCCTTTCCCTTTCCCTTTCCCTTTCCCTTTCCCTTTCCCTTTCCCTTTCCCTTTCCCCTTTCCCTTTCCCTTTCCCCCGTTTTTCTCCCCCTTTCCCTTTCCCCTTTCCCTTTTCTCCCCATTTTTCTCTCCCTTTCCCCTTTCCCCTTTCTCTTTCCCCCGTTTTTCTCCCCCTTTCCCCGTTCCCCTGTCCCCCCCGGCCGGTGCCGGCGGAGCGCAGCATTCCCGTTCTCCTGCGCTCCGCTCCTTCTCCCGTATCCCAACTTCTGTGCGCTACTGGCTGGTGCCGCGCGAGGGGCGTGAGCAGCTCCGTGCCTGTGGTCAGTGATGAAGACTTTCTGCTCTTTTCATCCCCGCAGCACGGAGCCACCGCTCAGGGCCAGCCGGCAGCTCCTAATTCCCGACTTCGGCCTTTTCCAGCCCCTTCCCAGCAGAATGCAGCCTTCCCCTCCGGCCGCCTAATGATGAGGTGAGTGAATTCCCTTTCCTTTGCTGCCTGATGTCATAAAAGTGGGATTTTTCTTCGGGGGCAGCCTGGGGGGAAGGGGAATGTGCTCTTTGCCACACGTCGCTGCTGGGGGCTCACTCCAGCGCTTTCCCAGGGTTTCTTCCCCTCGGCATTCCCGGCTGGAAGCTCCTGCATTTCCCTCTGCAGACACAACTTTCCCCCCCTCCTTTCCCCCCTCTCTGCCTCATTCAATGACTCAACGAGGTTTGTCAGAGTTAAAAAATGATGCTCTTTGCTCAAACTATTCGGGATATTTGTGTCATCCCAGAACTCGCAGAGGGAAATCGTTGCCGTTCCCATTCCTCCCTCTCGAGGCCGAAGCTGCCCCCGGGCCCCCGCTCGGGGCTGCTCCTGTTCCCGGGCCCCCCCGGCCGCTCTTGGCCGCTGTCACCGCCCGCGACGGTGCCACCCCTGCCGGGAAAGTGTCGCCCGTGCCCCGGCGGAGCCACCCCTGGCAGAGCAGGAGTTAATCCCACCCCCCCTTTCCCCCCTCCCTCGACTTCAGCTGCAAAAAATATGAAGTGAGGATGGATCCGCTCATCTGCGGAGCAGAGGAGTTGCTTTGATGTCGCTCCTGCTGTCGGTCCTTCCTTTCCTCCTTCCCCTCCTTCCCCCCTTAACCCTTCTGCCGGTGCCTGCCTGGAATTGCCGCCCAGCCCCGGGAATTCCGTGTGCGTGGCAGGGGGGACACGCGGGGGACTGGAATTCCCTTTCTATTTCCCACCCCATTCCCGGGATGCACATCCCCCGGGAGCGCTGCGGGGACACCGGGGACAGGGGAGGGGGTGGCGAGCGCCTTGTCACCTGTGGTGGCCCGGGAGGGCTGAGCTTGGAGGTGTTGGGCGTTTTTGGGGTGGGATTTTTCCTTAGGGGGGGATTTCAGGGGGTTTTAACCCCATTTTTCCGCCGCTGGAGAAAAGCGCCGCTGCCGCTTTAAGGCAGAAGTGTCCCTTTAAGTGACTTTCCATTTGCTGTTTTGGAGAGCCGAGAATTCGGTTTCCCAGATTTCCTCTGAATTGTGTGCAGGAGGCAGAGGGAGTTAAAATTGACTCGGGGAACCTTCAGCAACTGCAAGGCAGAGGGGAACAAAAAAAAGAGGGGGAAATGATGTGTAGGGCATAAACGGAGATTTGGGGGGGCGGGAAAGATTTAGGGAAGGAAGAAAAAAACCCGATATTTAGGGAATAAAGGAGATTTAGGGAAGAAAAAAGGTATCTGCTACTGTTTCCATTTGGCTTCCTGATGTTGTTCCCAAATCCCTGCCTGGGCAGCAGGGGAATGGGATCGTGGGGAATACAGGGAGCTGGGAGGATGCAGCACCCCGGGTACCCAGGGGTTAACAGCCCTCACCAGCTGGGGAGCATCATAAACTGCAGCCGTTCCCCACCAAATTAATTCGCACTTTCTTTTCCTGATGTTTGCCCTAGGAAGGGTGAAAAAAATAAAAATGAAAATTAAGAAAGGAGGGAGAAGAAGAGGAAGGGGGGGAAAAAAAGCCCCTAAATAAATAAAGGGCCTGGAAGGGGCCGGGAAGGCTCTGGTTCCTCAATTAGCCGGGAATTGCCTTCTCCCGACCAACGGAAGGCAGCAGCGCGTTTGAGCCGCTGGATTTGTGGAGCTCTCTCCAAGTGCCAAGTCTGGTTGTGCGGGACTTTGGAGGGGTAGGTGGAGGAATCCGAGCGGCTCGGCTCCCTTAACCCCTTCGGAGCCGAGCGGAGCTGGGAACGCGGCTCGGGCAGCGCCGAACCCGCGGCGGCTCCGCAGGGAGGGAGGGGTCGGGCACAGAGTGCGGGAGAGGCGATTCCTGCGGCCGGGAATTCACCTGCAGGAGAGCCGGGTGGGTGAGCGGGGCTGGGTGTCACCCCCGGTCACTGGGGACACCTGGGACGGGGGCACAAAGGGGTTTGGGGATGGCAGGAGGTATCCAGGAGGAGAAGCTCAGGGATTTGGGGATGTGCAGAAGGTCAGGGGGTACCCCCAAGCATGGAAGGGGAAGCTCAGGGATTGTGGAGAGGGTCAGGGGGTATCTGTTATCCTCATGTCTGGAGGAGGAGCTCAGGGATTTTGGGGATGTCCAGAAGGTCAGGGGGTATCCATGATCCCCATGCATGGTAGGGGAAGCTCAGAGATTTTGGAGAGGGCCAGGGGATACCCATGATCCCCATTCATGGAAGGGGAAGCTGAGGGATTTTGGGGATGTGCAGAAGGCCAGGGGTTATCCATGGTCTCCATCCATGGAAGGGGAAGCTGAGGGATTTTGGGGATGAGCAGAAGGAGGTCGGGAGTATCCATGGTCCCCGTGCCTGGGAGGGGGAGCTGGGGGTTGTGCTGTCCACATCCATGGGTTCCACATCCCAACCGTTGGCAAACGTGGGGCAATCAGGGCAAACTGGGATAATCCCCCAGTTTAAATTCCCACTCAGGCATGGGAAAGGTTTCCTGTCTCTCTCGAGGAAGGGCAGATGAAAGGGGACTGGATGAGTCCTGGAGGGAATGGCCAGAGCTGTTCCCTGTCACTCAACACCCACTGGTGTGCACGTGGCTTCCCAGGAACCTGAGCCTGTTATCCCAAACACAGCAGGGATTGCTGCCTGTGGAGAGGGAGCAGCTTGACCCCATGGGGTTGTTTGGGGTTTCCCTCTGAATCCCAGCTGCTGGAATGTGGCAATTCCTACAGCAATCACTGCTGGGGGCTGCTGTGGTCGCGTCAACACCCACAGCTCAGCCAAGGGTCCACGAACCCTCAAGCAGGATTCCCTGTGACACCAGGAGTCTGTGTCCCCCCCCTCCACATCCTGGAGGAGCTGCAAAAGCAGCATCCAAGCCAGGTGTGGTGATCCAGGATCCTGGGAGATGCTTTGGATGGCGTGAGGATTGCCTGGCGTGTGTTTCCCAGGATTGTAGGTGCTGAGTTTGTGGTGACTGGCAGCAAGGCTGGCCCAGCCCCAGCCCTAACTGGGCATAGCTGTGAGGAGCAGGTGAGCAGCACTGACAGCACCGAGCCAGGGAGTGCCCAGGGGGCTGAGCAACCACCCAGGGAACAGAGGGCACACAGGGGCAGGCCATGAACACCAGGGGATAAAAGGGTGGGCTGAAGGCAAAGAGGAGCAGATGCCACAAGCTTTCTGCTGTGGTGTTCCTCTGTTTGGGTGAGTGCTTAAAGCCTTCTGAAGTTGTGTGGTGACACTCTGTGTGTCGTGGCCACCTTGGCTGTGGCACAGGATAGCAGCCACCAGGGATGGGCTTCACTTTGGAGCATCTCCTGAGGGTACCAGGATCCGGTGCCTCAGGCTTTGGAAAAGAGAATCCATGGAGCAAACCACTGTGGAAGAGGCTGCAAGCCAGAACCTGAAGTATCCCAGAAGAGGATGGGTCATCCAAATCCAAGAAAGCCATCTGGATTTATCCCAACTCCAGCTGCAAAGGGAATTTTCAGCCCAAAGCAGGGTCCTGCCTGGGGCTGCTCCCCTGTGGGATGCACTCAGGGACCCCGGGACAGACCAGCCCGATGTGGGATGGACTCTGCTCTGTGAGGACACTCATCCCCCTTCTCCAGGATCCTGCTCCATAGGGATGGGATCCAGCAGGGCCTGGCCCTGTCCCCTGTGTTTTCCTTTGGGTTTGAATCTGTTTTCTTTGGGTTTGAGGGTTGGTTCCTGGTCAGCCATGGCCGCTCCGGGGTCGGGAGCGCGGCACGGGAGCGCCCGGGGCTGGCAGGGCCACGGGCAGGTGTTTGCTCTGGCCTCCTCCAGCTGCTCCCACGCCAGCCCTCCCTGCATTCCCACCTGCATTCCAGGCTGGCATGGGCCTGGCACCAGCTCCTTCCCTTCTCCTGGGCTTTTCCAGCCCTGTGCCCTGCGTGTGTCCCCGGCCAAAAGCAGCTCCTCGAGGGAGGGAGGTCTTCCCCAGAGGCTCCTGGAAAATGCATCAAAAGGACCAATGTCCCCTTCAGAACCCAGCCTCTTTTTGGGTTGAATCTGCTGCTTTTTAATTAAGGGGAGCTGCTGGACATTTATTGTGCTACACTGAAGGGACCAGCCAGGAATTGTGAGCCAGGAATTTCCAGCCAGGACTTGTGAGTAAGGAATTCTGAGAGAGGAATTACAGGCAAGGAATTGTGAGTAGGGAATTGCAGTTAAGGAACTGTGAGTGATCCAGTTGGAAGCATGGAATTACAGGCAAGGAATTGTGAGATGGATGTTTCCTGGAGAATCCTGGAGGGATGCCTTCCTCCAGCTCGCTGCTTTTCCCTCTGCAGTGTGTTTTTGGAAGCAGCACGAGCAGTGCTGGGATGCCTGCAGGTGCTCTGCATCCTGGGAGTATCCATGGAAAATATCCAAGGAGAAAGCACCTGAGCCAGAGCACTGAGCCTGGGGCTTGTCATTCCCAGTGGAGCTGGGAGAGATCCTGCTGGGAGCTTAAATCCAGTTTTAGTGCAGAAACTGGGAGCCTTAGCTCAGGATCCCTGCTGGAGGGAAAATTCCTGGAGGAATTCCCATCACTCCAGCTCCAAGCAGAACGTGCAGGGAAGCCTTGGGGAGCAGGGATGAGGAATTTAGGAAGAGGTTACAAAATCCAGGGTGAAATCCCTGTCCTGTGGAGAGCCTGGAGCAGCCTCTGAGCACCAAATCCCTGCTTCCATCAGCCACAGGCTCCCGGGACGGGGCCAGGATCCCTCAGCTGTGCCAGGTGCTGGCAGGGAGCAGCAGGAATCCTCATTTATCCCAAAGCACTCCCCTGGGCCGGGCCATCCCTGCTGCCAGCTGCAATCCCTCCCCAGGAGGATTCCCGGGCTGTGACAGCAGCGGGAGGCAGGGGCAGGTTCCTCTGGAAACTCTCCTTTTCCAGCAGGGAGGAATCCTTGCTGGGGGACACAGCCAGAGCTCGCTGGATGGGGTGGGAATGTGAGCCAGGAGAAGTTTCCCAACTCAGAGTTCACCCCGAGGTCTTGGTGAGGGTTACAGGGCTCCGATCCAGGCTGCATCCCGAGGGATTTTTCAGTGGAATATCCCTCCCCTGGCTGTCAGGTATCACCACTGGCAGCACTGGAGCCACCCAGGGAATTTTGGAGCATCCAAAGGCAGCAGGAGCTTCCCTGAGCACCAGACAGAGGCAGCAGCCATGGGAGGCCCTGGCTTGTGGGGAATATCTCCATGGAGTCCTGCATCCCTGTGGGATGGCTTTGGGTGGGGCTGGATAAACCCAGGAGGCAGGAATGGCTGGATGCTCATCCCAGGGAGTGCTGGGTGTGGGAATGCACATCCCAGGGGGAGCTGGATGGTGGAGATGCACATACCAATAGGAACTGGATGTGGGGGGTGAAATCCCAAGGAATGCTGGACATGAAGGAGGAAATCCCAATAGGAACTGGATACTGGGGATGCACATCCCAATGGGAGCTGGGTGTTGGGGATGAAATCCCAATGGGACTTGGATGTGGGAGATCAAATCCCAATAGGACCTGGATGTGAGGGGTGAAATCCCAAGGAATTCTGGGTGTGGGGGATGAAATCCCAACAGGAGCTGAATGTGAGGGGTGAAATCCCAACGGGATCTGGATGCTGGGGATGCACAGCCCACTCCAGCCAGATCGCCAGAGGGGCCCAGCTGAGCACCCCCTCTGCTGCCAGCACGGGGGCTGAGTTCTCCTGAAGCAGCAGCTGATTCCAGCAGGCAGGAGGGCTCAGGGGAAGGGATTTTGGGATTTTTATCTCCCTGCCCTCGCTGGGTCTCCGAGGTCGCCGCCTTTGGTCCCCACCCCGATGCTCTCAGGGGGAGCTGCAGCTCTTTGGAGTGGGATCAGAACCTCGGGGGGCTTCAGCCTTTGGCATCAGGGTTGGATCACCCCAACCCCATATCCAGGGACTGTGGCCACCGAGGGGTGTCCAGGGCACTGCTCACACCCCACTTTGGGAGGAAAACAGAGGATTTAGTGCCTGGAGGAGCCCAGCTGTGGCTGGGTGGGATTTGGGTCCTGCTGCTCTTGGGAACATCTGGCCTTGCCACTGTGTCCCGGGGCACTGGAAATGGTCACATCCTGATTCCGGAGGAGCTCCCAGCTTTGGGAGGAGGTTTTCAGGGCTGGGCCTGTCTGGGTCATTGTAAACCTCCTTTGTGCTTTGGGGCTGTGGCTGCCTGCCCTAAAACTCACCCCAAAAAGGCACCTTCTTCTTTTGGAGCTGCATGGATCCAGCTGGAAGCTGCAGAAATGACTCTGCGATGGGATCATCCCTGAGTAATCATCACTGGGATCCTGGACTGGAGCAGTGGGAATGTGGGTGGGTTTGGGGCAGTTCCCAAATGAGTCCACACCATGGAATGTGGGGAAGGCAGTGTCAGGGACAGAAGAGCCCCCCATGGGTCTGTTTGGAGCCTTTTTGTTCATTACTCCATTAAAAAATCAGGATGCTGTTGTAGCAGCCCCACGGAGCTTTGTGGGGAGCCCCCCAGAGCATCCCCCTGCCTGCCAGGCCTGGGAACTTTCCCAAAATCCCTGACTCCTGGAGCCATCTCCAGCATCCCTGGGAAGTCATTCCCAGGAGAGCCAGCTGCTCCCTTCTGCCACGGATCCACTCCCTGGAAGCCACCTCAGAGTGACAGGGAGCAGGCAGGACAGTCAGGAATGGCCTCTGCAGCCTTTGGGGTTTGCTGTGCCCGGGAATTCCGCACGTGCAGAGTCCTGAGGAGCCCTCAGAGGGCACAGAGGAGGAGCTCAGGGCTGTGCAGGATGCTCCCAGCCCGGGAGGAGCTCTGTGCCTTGGGAATCCACATCCAGCACCATCCCTCCATCCTGCTCCATCCCTCTCCGTAGGGATGGGGACTGCAAAGGCTGCAGGAGCTCTGGAGGAGAGGATTGATCCAGATGCAGCCCCTGGAATGCTGAGGGAGTGCTGGGTGCCCAGAAGGAAGGCCACCCAAGAGGGTCACCCAAACACCTGCCAAGGTTGGTTCCTGTGATCCCATCACCTCTGCCTCGCTCCCTGGGAGAATTCCCTCTGGAGTTGGAAGATGGTGGAAGGATGCTGGACGTGTCCATGAGCCCACACTGCTTCTTCTGGATCCCAGTCCCAGATTTAAAGCTCCAGGTGGTTTTTCAGCCCAGAAAATCCCAATTTTTCCTTCAGTCCCAGCACACTCAGCTCTGTCTGAGGCTGAACTTTTGCCCTGCAGACAGAGCTGGATTTAATTGTGCCCCATAAAGCTGCTCCAGCTCTTCCCTCCAGGAAGGTTCATGAGGAGGATGGAAAATAGGCCCTTAATGCCCTAAGAATTCACCTCTCTTCCCCCATCTTCCCTTCCTTGAACTTTTAAGCTCATCCAAAAAGCTCCATACGTTGATGGCAGGGCTGGGATGCTGCAGCTTTGCCAGGAGGGCAGGATTTCCATGGAGTTCTAAGTGGAAGCAAATGGTTTTAAAGGAAATTAAATTTACAGCTCTATAAAAAAAGGCATTTTATTGCTTTGCTTTGCTTGTCAGTCGGGAGAGGCAGGAGGTAAAGGAATGCTCAGGGGCTGGAGGCAAAGAGGAGCAAACCCATGGATCTCCAGGTGGATGGATGTGGGCCCTGGAAAGTCCTGGATGCTTGGAAGTGATGCTTAGGATGCTTCATGCTCTTAAATGTTGGCTGGGGATGCAGACACAGCAACGCCTCGGGGTTTATTTATGGAGGAAAACAGCAAATCCCCAGGATTTATTAATGAGTCTCCTCCCTTGGCATTGATTGGAGGGCTTGGGGTAGGCAGGAATCAAATGGTGGCGTTGGATGTCCATGGAAGGGAGAGGAGGGGTTGGTGCCTTCGTGGTCCAGGCAAGGAGAAGCCCGTGGGACCCAGCTGGATCCGTCTGTGCCGTGTCCAAAGGAGCTGGGAAGAGCCCGTGGGACAGGGGAGGGTGGCAGCCAGCGCATGGCATGGCCCCAGTGCCACCCCAGGGACTCCAGGAGCATCCCTGCTCTGCATCCCTGCTGTGGCCGGAGCAGGAGCAGCTGGAGGCTCTGCTGGGCTCCTTTGGGGCTGCACACCCCCCTCATTCCAGCTCCAAGGACACCCACCAGGAGCAGCTGGGTGACATGTCCCCATTGTCCCCTGGCCCAGGGGACGGGGCAGGGGCTGCTGTGGCCGTGCCCAGCTGGGGGGGCCGGGGGGCTCTGCCTCTCCCCAGGCTGTGAGAGCCACAGAGGCTCCCGAGCAGGAACTCCCCCGGCTGCAGCTCCCAGCTGTGTCAATAGAGCAGCAGCAACAAAGGGGCTCTGTCTTCGCCTCTGTTTGTGCAGGGGGACAGTGGCACTGGGACAGGGGCTGCTGGGGACAGGCGTGTGCAGGGAAAGCTGTGGCTTCCCAGGAAGGAGCTGACAGCAGGGTGGAACGAGGGAATCCTGCTTGTGTCATTATAGCCACTGTCATTTTCTTATTGTGTCCAGTTATTACATATTATGGGAGGTTTACATGTATAAATGAGGGAATCCTGCTTGTATAATTAGAGCCATTGTTATTATTAATTATATCCAGTTTTTACATATTATGGGAGGTTTACATGTATAAATGAGGGAATCCTGCTTGTATCGTTATAGCCATTGTCATTTTCTTATTAATTATATCCAGTTTTTACATATTATGGGAGGTTTACATATATAAGTGAGGGAATCCCTTTTATATCATTATAGCCATTGTCAGTTTCTTATAAATTATGTCCAGTTATTAAATATTATGGGGGGTTTATATATATAAATGAGGGAATCCTGTTTGTATCGTTATAGCCATTGTTATTTTCTTATTAATTATATCCAGCTTTTACAGATTATGGGAGGTGTATATATATATATTTTTATATATATATATAGGAGAGTTAAGTCACAATATCCCTGGAAGTGTCCCATGCCAGGTTGGACAGGGCTTGGAGCAGCCTGGGGCAGTGGAAGATGTCCCTGTCTGTGGAATGAGATGAGCTTTATGTTCCCTTCCCTCCTGTGATTCCATTATATTTATTTTTTTATATATATATAAATGTGGGTTTCCTTCTGGGGCTTTGTTTGGAGCAGATCACTGAAGGAAGAGCTGTCTCTGGAGCCAGGATTTTTCCCAAATATTGTCCTTGCTGCCACCAGGACTGGGGTGGCTGCACACCCCTGGCTCTGCTGGCACATCCCTCCCTCTGTGCCTCTCCCACAGTCTCTCCATCCCCACCTCCAAGGAACCTCCCTGACAGGAGCGTGTGGCACATCCCAGGACAAAGGGGACAAGGGTGGACACCACGGGGACAGTGCCAGGCTCTGGCTGCTGCTCTCCCACCAAGTGATCCTGCAGGAACTTCTGGAGAGCTCTGCAGGACTCGAGCAGCTCTCCCTGTGGGCCCCTCACCAGGGATGCTGCCAGGGATGCTGCCAGGGATGCTCTGCAGGGCTCTGGAGCAGCAGCTGATCCCTGGAAACCTCCTGCGCCCTCCCTGTGCCCCCGGGAGCAGGGCCAGCCCCAGCCCAGGTGCAGCAGCCTTGGGGGTTCCTGTGCTCTGCTTCCTCCTCCTCGGAGCTCCAGGAATCCTCTCCAGCCCCGCTGTCAGCTGTGAAAACAAGAGGAGCCCCTTCCTGCACGGCCCCTCCGGCACAGCTTCGGCTCTGGGCCGGGGAGCTGAGGGCTCCCGGCACTGGGAGCACTGGGAAGCTCAGCTTCGGCCACTGGAGGATGCCCAGCCCCGTTTCCAGCTCCCAGCTGTCGGATTCTGGGATGGAAGTGATGGAATGGGAGAGCCGAGTCGCTGGATCCATGCATTTTAAAGGGAGAGGCTCAGAGGACACCCCAGTCCTGGTGGGAGCACGAAGCTCCTCCCATTTTTCTCCCCAAATCTGTTCCTGCATTTTAAACCACACATTTCAGGATCTCATCCCTGCTCTTGGCACTGCTGCATCCTGGAGCCATCCTGCTGGAGATGCCAGATTCTGTGTTTGTCACCAGCCAGGCTCCCAGCACAGGCAATGTGCTCCAGGTCTGGTGGATAAACCCATGGAAATTTCCTGCAGAGCTGCTGGGAATCTCGGGAAGCTTTGCTCCATCTTGAAGCCAAGGATGTGGCAGGAGGCTCTGCCCAAGCCTGTGTCAGACTGGGAGCAGCTGGGATTCTGCCCCTTGGATCCCCATTTTATCCAGTGCTGGATTCAGTGGTGGCACCGCTCTGACGTCCCTGCTGTGACACCAGCCTGCTGGCTGTGACATCCACCCACCCCTTGGCCACAGGATACCCAAGGCTCTGAGGAGGAGTCAGGCAGTGAGGGGATGAAGCAGAGCCGAGCATTCCCATTCCCACCTGGCCTTGGGAAGCAGTGGCTTTATGGGATCATCTGTGGGGGTATAAATCAGCAGCTCTCCATGCCTGCTGCTGATTCCCACACACAGATCCCTGGAAATCTGGGGGCTGACAGGGACAATCACTCCTGGCTGCTCCAGAGGCCTCTCCAGCAGGAGAAGGGGACTCCCGGCGAGAGGGGAATGTTTGTTCCTCAAAAAAACCTCCTTGCATGGAGCAGGGATGGATTTTGGCGGCTCCTTCCCCAGCTGGATGCTCTGGATGCTCTGCCCCTGACCCAAGGGTCACCTCTGGGGACAAACCTGCTGTCCCCCGAGCTCCGAGGATGCCGTGGAGCTGCAATTCCCGGGATTCCCGGCGCTCAGCCTCTCCTCGGCAGCCGGAGCCGGGCGGAGGAAAACAAAGCCCCGCAATTAAAGAGCTTCTTAATTGCAGCGCTACACGCGGCTCTTCCGCTGCTTTCTAAGTTTGGGGCCGTAATTACAGCGGCAGGGAAAGGCAGCAGCTGCGGCCCCGCCGCGCCAAGCCCTGCCTTCCAGGGATTCTTGGATTTGACCGTCTGAATCCTGGGCTGAAGCCTGGCATGGGATGAAAGGGAACAGCAGCCCCCAGGCTCTGCTGGGCAGAGCCCTCGCAGCCCCTGCAGCCCCCGCCGGGCTCCCGGGGCAGCGTTTGTTCCTCTTCTGCCTCTTTTTTCCTCTTTTTCCTCTTTTTAATGGTTTTGGTTGTTTTTTTTTTTCTGCAAAGCGGCTTTAAAAAACAAAAAAACCAACCCGGGGAGGTCCTGTGCTGGTCAATCCTTGCAAGTCTCAGTTTGGAAGCAGCGGCCAGGAAGATTAAAGGGTGCCTGGGAAGCAGGGCTGGGTGTCAGGATGCCGGATGGGCTGGCAGCAGACACGGCCAGGCGGGAGTTGTCCTCCTGCTGTCTGTCCCTGTCCCCAGCTCAGCTGGCTGTGGGGACGATCCATTTCCCTCTGGCTTGTAGGGTTGGTTTATTTGGGATCTTCCTGCAGCATCCCCAGGCAGCTCTGGTTGCTCCAGGGGCGCTTTTGTGCCCAGAGGAGATGGGAAGTGTGGGCACAGCCGTGGCAGGCAGACACCCACACCCAGACTGAATGTTTCCCCTGTTTTTTCACGCTCTGAGGGATCCTGGGATGAAGGCCACTTTCTGTGGCAAAAGGAGGGTGTCTTGGGAGCAGGGCAGGGAAGCTGAATCCAGGCTGTGTTTTGGGTCCCAGATCCCGAATGTTTTCCATCACGCAGGCAGGTTTGTGTGGGATCACCTGGGCAGGAAGCAGTGGGGAAAAGCGATACCCCGTGGGGAGAACCTTCTCCAACACCCCCTTCCCCAAAATCCAGCAGCAGCCTGGGTTTTAATGGAAGAAGCAGCCACTTCACAGCAGCTCCTGCTCCATGTGGGAAAATTATTACTTGCAACGTTTGGCTGGAAAAGGGAGGAAAAGGAGCAGCACAGATGAGAGATGCACAAAGTTATCCCTCATCCCCATGCCGGGATGAAGATCCCACATGACTTTTCCCTGAAAAAAAAAAATCTCTTTTAGAGACTTTAAATCCCCAGAGCTTTAAATCTCCAGGTGAAAGAAAAAATGCTCTCGGTCTGTGAATTCACTGGGAAAATATGTGGGGTTTGGTGGCATTGCTGAAGGGCTGAGGGAAAGGAATCCTTTCCGGTGTCCATGGGATTAGGTATTGTCTGGGATTCTTTCTGTGGGCAGGAAAAATGTTCCTGGGATGAGTGTGGCCCTTCAGACAGGGAGTGCTGTCCTGACCCCCTTCCCTCTCCACCCTGCCTTGGGGGGCTGGACAGAAACCATTAATGAGTGGTTTTCACCTTTTTTTTTTTTTTAATGTTTATTGTTTTTAATTGTCACTGTTGGGAAGAATTCAGTTTTCCAGCCAGGATATAAAAATATCCCTTTTTCTCCAGACTCCCAGAGGGTTGGGTTGTTTCATTCCTCCTTCAGTGGCTGAAGAGGAGGAAAGGGATGAGTCACATGGATCCCACTCCCTGGTGGTGCTGCCCACTCCAGGCTGGGGGAAATTCCCTGATTCCCTCATTTCTGTGCTTCCCATCACCTTTTCCCACTCAGCATCCACCCAGGATTCAGCTCTGGGAGCTGTGGGAAGAGCAGCAGCATCCTTTCCTCTGACCTCTGAGACAGCACTTTAAAATCTCCCTGTTCTGCCTGAAAACCACATCCCAAAGCAGGAAGGAAATTCCCAATCCTTGCCTTGCATCCCTAAAGAGGGGTGTTGTACCTGGACCAGCACAGCAGCACCGGGCTTGGACTCCAAGAGCTTCTCCAGCTCATTCAGCACCAGCAAAAGGAAAATATTGACAGGATGCCATTCTTCAACCCTCGGCTCATTTTTATTTTTGCATGATGAAAGAAAAATCCAGCAGCGTGAGGAAGGGGATTTTATTGCTTGGAGTGTCTCTGGAGAAAACATTCCTGGGAGCAAACAGAGCCTGGATTTGTCTGGGCCATGAATATTGGCATTATTCGTGCAGGGATGGGGCCTGGGGAAGCAGAAAAGCAGGAAGAGCAGCAGGAGAAGCAGCACAGAGGGGTTTCTCCAGCTCGGCACGGCTCGTGCCGTGGCCGTGTCCCACATCTGCCACCCAGCAGCTGGAGCAGCAGGAAGGGCTGCAAATCCCTGGGCGGGATGGTTTTCATTCCTGGCCCTTTGAAGTTCCGGGCATGTGCCGGGCTCGTGCTCGGCACCTGTGAGCAAACCTGACCCGGCTGAGGGGCTGGAGAGGGGCTGGGAAACCGAGGGGAAACCGATGGGAACACTGATGGAACACCAAGGGGGAGCTGATGGAACGCTGAGGGAACACTGAGGGGAAAACCGATGGGATACCAAGGAGGAAACCCACAGGAAGGGGATGGAACACTGATGGAACACCAGTGGGAAACTGATAGGACACCGAGGGGGTGCTGATGGAACATTGATGGAACACCTGTGGGAAACCAATGGGAACAGCGATGGAACACTGAGGGAACACTGATGGGAAAACCGATGGGATACCAAGGAGGAAACCCACAGGAAGGTGACGGAACACCAGTGGGAAACTGATGGGAAAATCGAGGTGACACTGATGGAATACCGCGGGGAAAGCGATGGGAAACCAATGGAAAACCAAGGGGAAACTGAGGGGAATTCGACGGGGAACTGCTGGAACACCAATGGGAAAGTGATGGGAACAGCAATGGAACACCAAGGGGGAGCTGATGGAATGCCAGTGGAACACCAATGGAAAACTGATGGGAAACCTGTGGAACGCCGAGGAGAAACGGATGGAACACGGATGGGACATCGATGGGAAAACTATGGAACACTGATGGGAAACTGAGGGAAAACGATGGGACACCAAGGGGGAAACCGACAGGAAAGTGATGGAACACTGATGGAACACTGATGGGAAACTGAGGGGAAACCAATGGGGAACCAATGGAACACCAATGGAAAACTGATGGGAAACTGATGGAGCACCAATGGGAAACCGAGGGGAAACCAGTGGGAAAGCAATGGAGCACCGAGGGGAAACCGACGGAACACCGATGGGAAATGCACCGGGATTGAGCACAGCTCCTCCCCACCCCGACCCCAGCGGGCTGTGCCGGCCCATCCCGCTTTTCCACGGCTTTGGCACTGCCCGGGGCCAGGCTGGCACTGCCCGGGGCTGGGGCTGCTCCCTGATCCCGCCCGGCTGCAGCGGCGTGCTTGAAGCTGTCCATGAATGTGTCTCTGTTCCCCAGACTTTTTATAGCTCCGGGCGTTTTTCTTGGCCGCGGGCGCTGCTGCTCCCGTGGAGAACAGAGAGCATCGCTCAGCGCCGGCCAGCGGGGCTGCGGGGGCTGGGGCAGCGCAGGTTTTTTGGGATTCTGCTTCCCAAACTTCAGTTTTCCCCCCTGTGGCACTGGTTTGGTTTGTAGCTCGGATCTGGGAGTGTCCTGGTTTGATTATCCATCCCTTTCCCTGCATGGCACATCCCTCCTGCCTTCCGAGAGCCGTGGATTCCAGCATGCAAGGTGATGGCAAACTCGGCTTCAGGCAGCAGCTCCAGCTGGAGGAAGCCAAACCAGGTCATTCTCCCCCAAAATCCCAACAGCTCCTCTCCCTTCTCCATCACTGCACCCCCCCTGGGATGTGGTACCCACAGGAGCACCCCAGCCCCACGGCTGGGAGAGGGAGCCTGAAGGAAAGGCAACCCCAGAGTGCCAAAGCTGCCCTCCCTGCCCTGTGGGATGTGATTCCCTTCCCTAAGAACCCTCTGCATCCCTTTTGGTGTGGGGCCAGCACTGGGAATAGGCTCAGGAGAGGTGGCAGCTGGAGCACGAGCCCCCTGTCACCCCCAGAGGGACTCAGGCAGCACTCAGGGGTCACCCCAGCCCCGGGGATCCCCCAAATCTGCCCATTCCCAGTGCCAGCACGGGGCATCCTCCAAATCTGGGTTCAGCTCAGCTTCTCCTTTGCTTCCCTTCCCAGAGCCAGGGGAGCAGTGGAGCTTTGCAGGGACAGGCCGGGGTTAAAGCCTGGGGTTAGGGCCAGCTTGGGGTTAAGCCTGGCTTTAAAGCCAGCCCAGCAGGGGACTGGGCCGGGGGTGTTTCCCAGCAAAGCCCCGCGTGGAGCTGCTCCCCCCACGCCGTGCTCGGCTGAAATCGGATCCGGCCCCCACCAAGCGAGGGTTTGTCCTGCAGCATTTTCGGGATGTTTCGCATTCGGGAGACACCCGAGGAATGTCTGCTGGGGAGGACAAACAGCCTGCGAGGGACAGAGCCCCTTCTCCGGGCTGGCTCTGCTCGGGTCCCGCTGCAGAAGGCGTTTGCTCCGTGAGAAGAGCAGCTGTGGCTTCTTCCAGCGCCTTCCCGCGGGATTGATATCCCCAGAGCATCTCCCGGCCTCTGAACCCGCAGCCGAGCATTTTTTGGGAGAAGCAGCAGCATCCCCCGCTCTCCCCATCCCCATCCTCCTCCTCCTCCTCCCTGAACCCCTCGCCCAAAGTTGGCACCGCGCGGGCGGCTCCTTCCAGACACCTTTGCTTCCCTCTGCAGGAAAACTCCATCAATTACAAGTTGGCCTCTCCGAATCCCGTTATCCCAAAAAACTGGACCCCAGCAGGGATGGAAGTGCTGCCGGGGGGAGCCGAGTTCATGTCTGAACAACGTGGCCTGCCAGAGCCACCGGCGACTTTTATCTCCATCACTTGACTATTATACTTAATCAGGAAAGGGGAGATATTATATTTTTATTTGAAATCCACTTTTCTTTTATAGAGAGCAAATTAGAATCACTTTTAATTGAAAAAAAAAAAAGAAAAAAAGAAAAGCTGATAATATTCTGCACCAAATTTCGGGCAGAGAATAATTAACAGTGCAATAAATCCCCAAAGGAAATGCTCATTAATCTTGTCTTTCCGAAGCAAATTTCAGAGGAGAACTGATTGAAAACATTGCTAATAATTATAGGAAAGTTGACAGCTTAAAAGCCCCCAAATCTGGCAGCAGTCTCCTCCTATCAGATCCTGTGGGAACTGGTTCAGGCTGGACAGGAGCATCCTGGCTTTCTGGGACAGCCTTGGGATGGTTGGGAGGGGATGGGCTCTGGCTGTGGCTCATCCTGGGATTCTGGGGTGACAGGGTCATCCAAACCAGCTGGGTGGGTGGGCTGGGAGCATCCGTGCTGGGGCTGCTGGTCTGTGCTGGGATGGTCCTTGTGCCACCTATGGATCGTGTTCTTCCCATTGTCTGTGTGCTTCCCATGGTCCTGCTGCTCCCAATCATCCTTGTGCCATCCATGGTCCTTGTGCCACTTATGGATCTTGTGCCATCCATGGTCCTTGTGCCACCTCTGGATCATGTTCTTCCCATTGTTCTTGTTCTTCCCAGGGTCCTTGTGCCATCCTTGGTCCTTGGACCTTGTTCTTCCCACTGTTCTTGTGCCATTCATGGTTCTTGTGCCACCAATGGATCTTGTTCTTCCCACGGTCCTTGTGCCATCTGTGGTGCTTGGATCTTGTGTTTCCTGTGGTCCTTATGCCCTTCATGGTCCCTGTGACACCCATGATCCTGGTGCCACCAAGAATCCTTGTGCTTCCCATGGTTCTTGTGCCACCCATGATCCTTGTTCTTCCCGTGGTCCTTGTGTCACCCTTGGTCCTTCTTCTTCCCGTGGTCCTTGTGACCCTTATGGATCTTGTGCTTCCCATGGTCCTTGTGCTTCCCATGGTCCATCCAAGCCCCAGGTGAGATCCTGCCTCTCCATCAGCCCAGTCCCAGCCATGTCCAGGTCTCTGGACCTCTGGATCCCTTCAGCCAGAGCAGTTTGGGAAGGAGCACCAGGATTTCCCTGCCCTGGCTCTCTGATCCCTCTGTGCCTGCCAGGGCTCAGCAGGGACCGTGTCACAGCCAGGACCAGGATGTCACCTGCAGGGAAGTGACTCCCTCTGCCCCTCTCCCACTCCAGGGGCTCACAGCATCCAAAGGAACTTCTGGATTTGTGATCCCATTCATGCCCTGCCCCCCAGCTGGGATGTTTAATTGCAGGGAGCCCACTGATTCTGTCAGTGATGTGTGTGTGGGTGTGTGCCCAAAGGCAGAACCACCCCCAGCCCTGAGGAGCAGGGTGCCAAAAGCTCAGGGAGCTAAATGGGGCTGGGATGGAAATCCTGGGATGTGCTCATGGCTCTCGGGTTTCCTGTCCCCGTTTGACCAGGCCTGGGGAGCTTGGAGCAGACCCAGGCTCTGCCAGGAGGAAGGAAACGTGAGATTGGCCTGGGAGTGCTGCAATTGCCTGGGATTTTTGGCCTTTTTCTTCCTTTTTTTGGGGTCACAGGAGGCTGGGAGGGAAATGCAGAGTGAGGCCTGATCCTGGGATAGCGGGTAAGGGAATGTGGGATCACAGGACATGCCCTGGTGATGCCCAGGTGCCAGCTGGGGATGTGGATGGTCCTGGTGTGGCCTCTGAGCTCCCCAAATCCATCCTTTATCCCCATCTCCAGAAGCATGGAACAATTTCTCCCCTCCTGCCAGCAGCTCCCCTCAGCATCCCCTGCACAGGGATTTCCAGGGACAGATTTTCCTCACATTTAAAACAAAAGTGAGCCAGAGAGAGGAAAACTCTCCCTTTTGGCTTCAGCAATTCCCTCTTGGATGAGGAACGTGCCCAGGTCAGGCAGCCCTGGGGATGGGGACATTTCCCATCAGGGATGTTTAATACCTGTGCAGGGCCCAGGGAAAAGGAGCACTTCAACCCCTGCTTCATTTCAGTTCTGGCCTCTCAAACTCTGAGGGATGTGCTCATCTCAGAGCCAGGGTGCCCTTGTCCAAACAAACAGGAAATGTTGGGAAAATCTTGAGCAGAGGATGTGGTGCCTCCTGCTCTGGCTCTGCCCAGCTGACACCAGGGATGAGCTGCTCCCAGAGCCCTGCACTGCCCCAGCATCCTGAGGGACACCAAACCCTCCAACTGCATCAGGGAATCCTGGAATGGTTTGGGTTGGAACGGATCTTAAAGCCCATCTCATTCCACCCCTTGTCTTCCACCAAGCCCTGTCCAGCCTGGCCTTGGGCACTGCCAGGGATCCAGGGGCAGCCACAGCTTCCCTGGGAATTCCCTCCCAGCCAAGAATTCCTTCCCAATATCCCATCTGAACCTCCTCTTTTTCAGTTCAAAGCCATTCCCCGCCCTGCCCCTCCATGCTCTGTACAACTCTTTCATCACCCAGCCGGGTGTCTGAGGAGTGCATTTGCATTTTTTGGATATTTGTGCCGGGGTTCCACCTGCTCCAGGCAGGTTGTGCCATCTCAGGGACCCCAGGGTCCCCTCCCAGCTGCTCCTTGTCACCCAGAGCCATCATTTCCACGAGGCAGCTGCTCTGCCCCTGGCTGCCCCTTTTATCTGGGCTCTGTTAAATGATCTCAAATATGTGATATGATAAAGACAAACAAACACCCGCTCAATTTAGTCCACCCTAATGCCAGACTCTACTTTTACCCAAGTAATTAAGATTAATGCAGTTGATAATTTAGGAAGTATTCTTAAATGTACCCTTCTGGCAGCATCTAACATGTAATTTTACCTTCGAAGATTTATCGGAGCACTTAGGTAACAGATAGGTCCTTAGCAAACAGGAGCATTTAGAAGGAAAATGAAAGATTAATATTCCTTAAATAAATGGCAGAAGAAGTCAGGCTTTATTCCAGCCCCACAAAGATGCTGCTGTCAGCCCCAGCCCTGCTGCTGATCCCCAGGGAGATTAAACCCAGCTCCCCTCGGGCTCGGGAGCTCTCAGATGTCCCATGCCTCTGGATTTTTAGGGGTGCAGACACCCTGAAGGGCATGGAAACACAGCAGCCCTTATTTAGGGGAAGCAGCCCAGGAGGATGCAGCTCCTGGCTCTGCCCTTGCTCCCCGTGGAGGATGCGTGGATCCAACCCGGATTTCCCTGGCAGCTCCCTGCCCTGCCTGGCGAATCCCAGCTGCTTTTCCCGCTCTGTGGTGTGTGAGGAGAGGCAGAGCTGACCCCTGGGAGAGCCTCCTCTCCCTGTGTGCAGCCATCCCATTCCTTTGGGATGGGGATGGGGCTGGAGCGAGCGCTCGGAGCTGACACCCAGCTCCCGGGGCAGGGAATTGCCAGCCCACCCTGAGCCACCATCCTGGGCTTGGGATGGCCTCTGAGCCCTGCCTGGTGTCACCTCCTCTCCCCCATCCCAGCCACCTCCCCCTGCCAGATCCCAGACGTGCAACCTCCTCTGGAAGCACCTTGGGGCTGGGAGGGGACCCTGGGCATGGAGCCGAGACAGTGGCTTGTGACACTGGCTTGTGACACCAGCTGGTGACACCCCTGCATCCTGAGGGGTGTCCTGAGAGCTGCCAGGCTCAGCCTCTCCTCCTCCTCTGATGAGGATGAGGACTCTGCAAAATCTGCATCCCCAGAGAAGGTCTGCAAATCTGCTGCTCAGATCCAGCAAATCAATTTTGCATCATTGTGAGCAGGAAAGGAACTTTCTGAAACCTTCCAACTTCCCTGGGCCAGAAAAAACCTTCTGGTCATCACTTCTTGCCCCAGCACAGCCAGAGCAGAGCATCCAGCACCGTGTCCGTGTGTCCCTGTGTGCATCCCTGTCCATGTGTCCCTCTGTGTGCCTGCATCCCCAGAATCTTTCCCAGCCTCTCTTCCAAGGTCCTTTTCAAGCTCTCAGCACCCAGCCTTGGCTCCTTCCCACTGTGGTTTCTCCCCAGGGGATCCCCCAGTTTTTCTGTCTCTTTGGAGCAGCTGCAGTCCCACTCCCCTCCCTGGGGACAGAGAGCAGGGCCCAGGGCTGGCAGGAAGGTGTCCCATCCCCCTGGAGGTGATGCTCCAGCTGCTGCCTCGTGTCCTGGCAGGAGGCAGAGCCCTGATCCTGCTTTTTTTGTGTCTGGGACGTGGGTTAACAGGGGAGGGTGTGATGTGTCAGGATGTAATCCGTGTTTTCTTCTTCAAGCAGGGCTCAGCTCCAGGCCGGAGCTGGGGCTGGCAGGGAGGGAACAGCGAGCCCTTAAAATCCCCATCTTTACCCAGATTTGGGGAAAAGCTCCCTCTGGGGGGCAAAGAGGGTTGGGAATGGCAGGGGCAGGATCAGGCACAGCTGGGAGAGGGTGGCAGCTCCCTGTGCCCAGAGTGTGCCCAGGGCTGGGGTTTGGGCTTTGGGCACCCTCCATTCCCCCTTCCTCCTCCTCCTCTCCATCATTTCCTGCCTCTCAGGATCATGGATAGGATGAGCCCCAAAGGGATCAGGGATGAGCTGGGATGCAGCAGAGGGGGAAATGGGATCCCATCTCCTCCATTCCCTCATTCCCACTGCCCCCAGTCAAAGCCACCCACCTGGGGGTGGCCAGGATGGCCATTTTGGGGTGGAATCCCCCCTTTTGGCCCTGAGCACTCCCCACACACCGCAGCACCACGGCCAAGCCAAGCACAGATTCCTGACATATTTTTCTCTTTCCTTTGCAGCCAAGAAATTCATTTTTCATGGGAGGTGAGAGTGAGACCCGGCAGTAGCTGAGCACGGAGGGTGCCAAGGTAGGGCCCAGCTGACAGCACGGGCTCAGTTGCTATTTTTGGGAGCCAGACTCTCCTCCCAGCCCAGATGGGCTCTGGGAATGCCTCTGGCTGCAGGGATACTCAGGGACCTTCTCTGGCTGCTCAGTGGCAAGAGGGAGGGAGTTTAAAGGGACTGGAGAAGTGGCCAGTTCACAGGGGAAGGGATTTTTCCCAGCTCCAGACAAAGCCATGCTGGATGGGATTTCAGTCCTTTAGGCAGGGGTTAAAAGCCTCTTTTTGGGGACAAAGTGGGTTCAGAGTCACCCTCGTGCCACATGAAGCCACTGAAAGCCCACAGAGTCAGGGGGTTCTGTGTGGGATCCCCTCATGGAATCCAAGAATTGTTTGGGTTGAGAGGGACCTTAAAACTCTTCCACCCCCTGCCATGGCAGGGACACCTCCCGCTGTCCCAGGTGCTCCAGCCCCGTCCAGCCTGGCCTTGGGCACTGCCAGGGATCCAGGGGCAGCCACAGCTGCTCTGGGCACCTGTGCCAGGGCCTACCTACCCTGCCAGGGAACAATTCCTCATTCCCAATATCCCATCCAGCCCTGCCCTCTGGCAGTGGGAGCCATTCCCTGTGTGCTCTCCCTCCATTCCTGGTCCCCAGCCCCTCTCCTGGAGCCCCCTGAGGCCCTGGAATGCTGCCCCCACCCATCTCCCTCCCACCAGCACAGCCAAGGGCAGTTTCCTGGCAGTTACCACCCAGTTGGCATCCTGAGATTTTCCAGCCACCCACTCCCGTGCCCGTCCCTGATCCCTGAGCCGAGCTGCCACACTCCTGACTGTGACAGCAGCAGCTCCACGGAATCAGGGAATATCCTGAGCTGGGATGGACCCACAAGGATCATCGATCCAGCCCCTGATCCTGCACAGACACCCCAACAATCCCACCCTGGGCATCCCTGAGAGCAGTGTCCAACCTCTCCTGGAGCTCTGGCAGCCTCGGGGCCATGCCCATTCCCAGTGTCCAGCACCCTCTGGAGGAAGAACCTTTTCTGCTATCCCCCTAAAGCTCCAGCTGTTCTCTGGGTGCTATCCCTGCCCCAGGGACCCATCCCAGGCTGCTTTGTTCCCCCTGCAGCCTCTGAGCTCACCTGGACCAAAGCTCGGGCAGAGCCCCCCGAGCAGAGCCCCTCAGCCAAGCCCTGCACGTGTCCCAGCCCCAGCAGGGCTGCCCTGGGCACTGTCCAGAGGCAGAGCAGGAACAATCCCTGCCCGCCTAATCAGCTCGGGCGATAGAGGAGCGATAGATAAGCGGGGGGAGCGTTATCGGGCTGATTTCCAGATGGAGCTGAGTCACCGCCAGGAACCGCCTGCCAAGGTCAGGCAGGGGAGAGGCCGAGCCCAGCGCTGAGCCTGGCTCTGCCAGACCCCATGCCCCCTCTGCCTGCCCTGGGAAGGAGCCATTCCCTCTGCCCCAGCCCGGGCTGGTGTTTCCTGGCGGGATCTTTGGCTTTTTCCTGCTCACAGGACCGTTCTGCCCGCTGGTGTTTACCTTGGGGAGATCCTTCCCCTGGCAGTGCCCTCCCCAGGTGTGCTCCCTGCAGGGTGTCTCACATGAGCCACTGGAGGGATCTCAGCTGTCCTCTCATGGGAAGGAGCCTTTCTCCGTGCTGGGGGTGCTGTGGCCCCCCCGGATTTGCACCCTGCAGGGAATTTGGGAAGCTCGGAGGGGCTGGGGACCCTCAGCTCAGCCCTGCCCCGCGGGCACAGCCAGCCCCGGTGAATCACAACCCATCTGGCACGTCGGGCTCCTGGCAGGACGGGACCTGCCCTGCCAAGAGAGTGCCAGGCAGGCTCTCCGTGCCAGCCAGGCTGCTGCCACTGCTGCTGGCCGTGTCCCCTGTCCCCAAGGGGCTGCAGGAGGCTGTGGGAGACCCCAGGAGAGGGAGGATGCTCCAAGCCCCCGGCAGGGCACACCAGGGCAGGTGGGGATGGCTCTGCCTGCAGCCAGCCAGCCTGGCAATAACCACAGTGGGTTTTTGAAAAGCCAAACTCCCTTTGCCTCCGCTCCAGCCCTTTCCACCTCCTCTTCCAGGAGCTGAAATGTCAAAATCCAGGGAGTGCTGCCAGTGGTAACCCATGGAGGAGCCTGGCGCTGAGGGCAGGCTGAGGCTGTAAAAGCCAGAGGGAACAGTCCCAATTTTCATTTTTTCCAGGGTTTCCCATCCCACGGAGGGTGAACTGTGCTTGTGCCAGATCCGTGACCCTTCGGGGGGTGGATGCAGGAGCTGCCTGGGCAGTATCACTTTAAATCAGCACGCCCAGCCCTCCTTATCGATTGCCCCATAGGAGGCCCCAGATTTCCCTGCTGCCAGGGCTGCTGGGCCACCTCAGAGCGATGCCCCGTGGCCACAGCCAGCAGGAGGGACCCCCAGGCAGGGATAGGGGACCCCCAAGCCCTGGCAAGGAGATTTTGGCGAACAAATCCCTGATTTACACCTTGCCCTTATACCTGTGCACCGTCTGTGATTTGCATGGAGTAAATCCACACCCATTTCCTGCCCAGGCTCTGCCACCGCCAGCAGGAGTGGGACAGTCCTGCGTGCCACCAGCCCTGCTGTCCCCATCCCCATCCCTCTGCCAGCACAGGGAGCAGGATGTTTGTGTCTCCTGGCGCTCAGCACGGTCCCCCCCAGCCCTTGCCATGCAAATCCTGCAGCTTTCCAGCCACACCGCCGAGCCTTTCCCTCGCAAAAACAAAAAAAGGCTCCTTTATGTGGCTGAAAAGCCCGACTGTGATAATGTAGCGAGCGCTGGCCTTGGGTATTTTATCTTGGCAAGGAGCCTTTGCAAATTTAAACAGCAGCGAGCGGGCTCTGGAGTTGTGGCTGGCTGAGGCATAAGTGGGGCATTGTTTTCCCTGCAGAGCCCTTTGTGCCAAAGGGCCGCGTGTGAGCTTTGGCCGCCGAGCCGCACGCTCGGCCCCGACCCCGCCAGCCCCGGATCCGTTTCACTCGGCAGGGTGTGAAATTGGGGAGGAATTCAGGCCTGGGAGCTCGAAGCGGAGAGGGGGGGATGCAGCCAGCCCTGTCTATCCTGAATGTTGTTATGAATGCAGTGTTAGGGGTGCTGGGTGCTCATCCCAACAGATTCCAGGTGGGAATGGAGAGGTGAGGGCCTGGATAGATGCAGGGTGTTCCACTTTTCCTTGGAAAATCTTCTGTGCTCAGGTCACTCCAGGGCAGGATGGGTGAAGCCGGTGGGGTTGGGATCTGTGGGAATTACAGCCAGAAGGAGAGGAATAAACTAAATTTCCTGCTCCTCACGCCCTCCCAGCAGTGCCGTGCCCTGACCCACTGCAGCAGACGGTAAAGAAACATTTCCAGTGAGGGAGGAGAAAAAAACCCTCACTGTTTCCAGCAGACTTCTCTTTAGAAAACAGGCTCTTTAAAGCACAACTTTACCCTTCTTTTTATTAAAACCTTCTTCATATAAAATCCTGGTGGCGCCTTTTAAAAGGCTGCGCTTGACTTGTGCTCCGTGTCCAACGCCCCGAGGTCTGGGTTGTAAAATCAGCTGGGAAATTCGGGACTCAGCTTTTCTGCCTCCTTAATAACATCTAAAATTTCCAGGGCAATTCGCAGGGAGGGTGGTGAAGTCCTTCTCCAAGGATTTCAGAGCGATGAGGGGCAGCTCCAGGGGGAAAGTGGTGAAGCAAAAACCTTTCCCTTAGTTTTCCCTCCAGCAGCGGGGACCTGGGGACACGGGAACATGAGGACACAGGCACACAGGGACACGGGCACTCGGGGACATGGGGACAGAGAGCCCTTCCCAGGATGCCTCTCCCAGCCCATCCCGACAGCCCTTCCCACTAATCCGTAGGTGGAGCTCTTCTGTCATCTTTTTCTGCTTATGTTGCTAAGAAGTAACCCAGAAATAGCTTTCCTGGGAGAAAAAAAAGTGCTTCCTCAGCAGCTTTTGCCAGAGGTGAACTGCTCTGAGCATCCTTTGAAGTGCCCGAAGCTGCAGAGCTTCACCCCGGGGGGGGTTGCCATGCCCCCTCCTCCAACCGCTGTCCAAGAGAAGGGGCCAAAATCTCTCCCGTGCCTCCTCTGGCCCCTTCCCTGACTGACACCCAGCCTTCCCCTCTTCTCTCCTGTTCGCTGCAGGTCTGAAGGATGCGGCAGAGCCCCGCCGGCCCTCGGGACCCGCCCGCAGCCCGGCCCCGGGGAGCTGCCGCCCCTCTGCCCGCGCCGGTGCCCGTCGGCGGGGGACCATGCCCGTGACCGGGGCACGGCAGCTCGCAGCGGGACGGGACAGCGGGGCTCTGTAGCCTTGTCCCCTCCTCGGTATCATGACTGGAGAGACCCAGCATGTTTACACCATCGGCGATACTGAGGCCGGCCCCAAAGAGCCTGACAAGGACTTTGGCCGTGAAGGCTGCGGGGACAAGGATGGCAGGGCGCTGGGCGGGGAGGGGACATCCCCCTTCCCCGGCCCCAAGGACAAGGAGCCCCACAGCCAGCGGGAAGCCGTGATCCGGCCGCAGCAAGCGGGGAAGATCGACTTCAAATCCCTCCAGTGCAAGCCCAAGTTCGGCAATGACAGCACCTGGGGAGAGGTCAAGGGCAGCCCCCTGTCCTCGCCGGGGAAGGGGCGGGCCCGGGAGCGCGGCCGGCGCTCGGCGAAGGGCGAGCGGGGCCACCAGCAGCTCTACCGGCTCAGCATCGCCGGCGCCCGGCCCAGCCCCGCCATCGGCATCGCCTACCCGCAGCAGAAGGTGACGCCCCCGAAGAAGCCGGAGGTGACCCCCGCGGCCGGCAGCTACCGCTTCCACGTGCCCGGCATCGCCCAGCGCGACGCCGAGCTCCGGCCAGAGGAAATCGCCTTCGGCCGCTGCTTCCCCGACGCCGCCGGCGGCCGGACCTCCGCCAGTTATACCTCACAGCCCGGCCCCGGCCTCGGCCCCAAGGGGCAGCCCCCCGCCGCCGGCATCCCCCTCAAGAGCCCCGGCACCCATGGGCAGCTACATTACTTAGAGTTCCAGGCGAACCGGGCCGAGTCCTGGCCTTCCCCGGAGAAGAGCTTTGCCGGTGCTACCTACGGGATCTCGGTGCAGAAGCCCAGCTCTTTCTCCGAGGGCGGCAAAGCCGCTGTGCACGGCCTGGGCGCTTTGCCGTGCCAGTTTCCCTTCCAGCTGCTGCACGAGGCGGGGAAGGAGCCCTTCTGCAGCAGCCAGGAGTACCTGGACGTGGGAATCGCCGCCACCGCCCAGCTGGCTCCCGCTGCCTTCGCCTTCCACTCGTCCCCCAGAGAGTGGCCAGAGGAGCCGCTGGGCGGGGGCTCCTACGAGAGCGTGTCCCCCGAGGGGAGGCTGTACGGGCTGCCCGCGCCCCCGCCGCCACCGCCGCCCTTCCTGCACCCGCCGCCCCCTCCGGCCCTGCACCACGGCCCCTTGCCCTGCTGCAAGGGCAGGGCCGAGCATCCCGCCGAGCCCACTGGTGCTCTCCCGTCGTCTGGTGCTATCGACCAAAACCCAAGCACTTTCCAAGAAAACCAAGCTGTTTTTCCGTCTAGTTTACACTCGCCTACCATGCCAAAGCCGGTGGGGAAGAGGCAAGCCTCGGCCAAGGACGGCGTCCCCGGCCCGCGGCTGCTGGCGCAGAGCAGCCCCCTGAGAAGGGCCGTGCCACCAAAGTCCCTGTCCCAAGTGCACTTTCAGAGCAAGGCCTATTGCAGCTCCCCCGCGGGCAGCGGCGGCGCGGGAGCCGTGCCTTTCGAGACGAGCGTTCCCACTACGGCACCCACCCACCCCCGGCTTGTGCAAGCTTGGGAAGGTGCCACGAAGGCGTTTTCTCCCATGGACCAGAATTCAGCACCTTATTCAAACCCTGTTGGAAACCAGTTCTCATTCGAGTGCCAGTCTGGCCCCGAGCAGAGGCAGCACAGGCAGAAAAATGCCAGGCTGCCTTGGCAGCAGATGCACCTCCCTTCTGCAGTGCCCGGTGCCAACAGGCTGGAGCTGTCGAGACACATCAGCAGCCAGAAGCTCCCCTTCCCCCTGGGCACATCGGACTGGCAGGGCAGCGGGAAAGCCCAGAAAGGGCCCCCCATAAGCAATTCTCCAGGGTACCACAGCAAAAAGCTGTTATCAGGAGAGAGCCTGCAGAGGGGAGATCCCAGCGTGACGGGAGCTTTCTCCTTTGAGAGTGGGAAGGAACCAGGGTCTCCTGCCTGTGACTCGAGAAGCAAAGCCCTGTTCTACACTATGGCTCAAGCAGCTCCTCCTCCTCCTCCCCCAAGGAGCTCGTCGGGCTCAGGGCTGGTCCTGCCACCATCAGCCTTGGCAGCTGCCTCCCCTTGCGAGTCCCCACTGCCGTCCCCTGTCCCCAACCCCACGTGTGGCAGCACCTGCTCGTCGCTGTCCCCCATGTCCAGCAGCCCACTCAACTTCGAGGACAGCCAGATGTCCGGAGCGCTGACCCCCTCGCCCTTCTTCCAGCACCCCTGCCATGCCAAGGATGCCAACAAAGCCTTCCACCCCTCCGAGGTTCTGAGTCCCGGCTCGCTTCATTACCACCCCCCAGACTCTGTCAAGTCCTTCAGCTTCCCTCCAGATGCTCTGAAAGACGACAGCCTCCTGAAATGCGCCCCGGGCAGCCCGTTCCACAAACCCGGCGGGGAGGTGGCCAAAGGGTGCTCGGATGGGCTGGATGGGGAGCAGCCTCCACCACCGTACTCCTCCCATCACCTGCTGGCCACCTCCCTGAGCAGCGCCAGCCTGGACCAGCTAGACGTGCTGCTGACCTGCAGACAGTGTGACCAGAACTACAGCAACCTGTCCTCCTTCCTGCAGCACCGCCAGTTCTGTGCCTCCCACCCCGCTGCCCAGGCGGAGCCCAAGGATGCTCCTCGTGCAGCCGAGGGGAGGAAGGCGCTCCCACCAGAGCCCCCCAAACCCCCCGGCCTGGTGCTCTCTCCAGACCCCCAGGGACATCTGTTGGCATTGAACAAGAGCGACGACTTCTTGCTGGACGGGGAAGGCAAAAGCGAGGGCAAGGAGGATGCGCTGAAGGGTGGCCTCTTCCACGGCCTGGCCGCCAGCTCCCTCCCGCTCAGCGCCTCCGACCTGGACATCGACGATGCCAAGCTGGACAGCCTGATCACCGAGGCCCTCAACGGCCTGGGATACCAGTCGGACAACCCGGAGATCGACAGCAGCTTCATCGACGTCTTCGCCGATGAGGAGCTGCCGGGCGTGAAGGCGGCTGGCGGGGGCATGGCCCACAAGGCCAAGGAAGGCCTGGCCTCGGAGAGCAAATCCAGGCAGGCAGCGGAGGAGAAGGCAGCAGGAGAGGCCAAGGCTGGCTGTTTTTGTGAAGATGGCCACTCAGGTGGGGAGCAGGTGAAGAGGGGGGCAGGAAAGCGGCACCTTCACAAAGGGAGGGTGGCACGGAGGGTGGCACCGCAGGAGCCGGATCCCGCGGCAGAGGGAGCAGAGAGGACAGCCAGGCTGAGGGCAGGCAGGAAGAACAGCGTCCCACCAGCCAGCACCTCCGGCCAAAAGCATCCCAGGAAACCCGGCCAAGACCCTCCGATGAAGAGCGAGGTGGGGCCAGGCACGGCCGCCAAGAGCTCCAAGCCGCCGCGGTTCTCCATGAAGGACGTGAAGAAGCGGAAGCCCCGAAGCGGGACGTGGAGCAAGGAGCTCATCCACAAGATCGTGCAGCAGAAGAACAAGCTCCACAAGCTGCAGGTGAAGAGCAGCAAGCAGGCCCAGTGGCCCCAGGCCACCGAGAGGCCAGTGGCAGCCGCCAGGGAGGGTGGGCTGAGGGAATACGACTACGTGTCCGACTCGGATGAGGAGGGAGCAGAGTGCAGCAAGCCCCGGGGCAGGAAGAAGCGTGGCATGGGATTCATGGGGAGGAGCAAGTACAGCTTCAGCAAGAAACGCCTGGGCAGAAGTGAGAGGGCCAGAGAGAAAGATCCAGCCTGGAGCTACAGCCGGAAAAGGGACGGTCAGAAAAGAGAGGCACGGGAGGACAGGGATGTCCTGAGTCAGGGGGATGCTGAGAAAGAGGATTGTGCTGCCAGAGCCCGAAGGAGGAGCAGCCACTCATCTGCTGGCAGCAACCACAGCGTGCCCAGAGAGATGGGCACGAGCCCACTCTGCGCTGGTGGGGCTGGTGACAAGGGTGGCACCCGGAGGAGGAGGCGCTCGGGCAGCCCAGCCCATGTGCCAAGGACTCCCCTCAGCCCTCCCCAGCACAGCAGCCCAAAGACGAGCCAGGAGAGCAAAGAGGACATTCCCAGGGGGAGCAGGAAGTTTGGCTCAGCCAAACCTTTGCTGGCAGGCTCCAGGACACGGCCGAGTACTGAACCAGATGTTGCTGCCATGGACTGTGCAAAGGAGGAGCCGTCACCACAGCCCCAGGAAAGGCAAATGCCCGGCACAGCCACCCCAGGCAGGAGCCCTGCCAGCTTCTCCTCTAAGGAGGGTGTGGAAGAGCCCACAGGAGCAGCAAAGCTTCCTGGTGAGGCAGGAGAGCCCACCCTACAGGCTCAGGGCTCTCCTGAGCTCAGCGTGGACCACCAGAGGCACCAGTTTGCCCCTTTCCCAAGTGAAGGGCTGAAATACCACACAGAGGAGGTGATTGCTCCACCCCACAGCAGTGACAAATCGAGTCCTGGCCGTGGGAGTGCCGCCTGCTCGGAAGCAGGAATCAAATTCACGAAGGGACAGGGGCTCTGTGACACTCAGAAGGATTATCCCAATCCCACAGCAGCTCCTGCCTACGGGGGGGATGCTGTGGGAATGATGCTCGCTGCCAAGACGCCCGATCCGTATGCCAGCAGTGACAACGCATTTTTTGATCCCAAAGGCCTTCCCGGTCACTACGAGGACAACCTCTTCCCAAAGCCTCCAGCCCTGGGCTCCTCCCCCATGGACAACATGTACCTGTGCCGGGATGACATCAGCGCCAGCTCCTTCGAGCAGAAACACTCCAGCATCTCCCCTTTCTCCACGGAGATGCCGCAGGGCAAGGTGTCCTCCCCTCTCAGCTTTGACTCCTCGTCGATATTTGGTGAGCTGCCCGTCTCCGAGTTCGATCCCTACGAGAGCAAGGACGGATATGTGACACCGTTCCCCTGTCCCGGGGGTGCCCCCCGCAAGCCGCTGCCCTTCGAGCAGCCCTACCCGCCCTTCCTGCCGGAGAAAGACTGGTCCCTCATGGAGGAGGTGGCTCCCATGCTGCCAGAAGACATGACCCAGTTCCACAGCCTCTCCGTGGAGAAGCCACCGGCCAAGAAGTTCCCCGAGGAAGGAGCTGTCCCCAGCAGCCAGCTCTCCCTGCCGCTGGCAGACAGGATCGCAGATTACAGCGTGGCTTTCATGAGCAACATTTCAGATGACGAGCTGGAGATCAAGCGCTTGGTCACGGAGCTGGAAAGCCAACTGCAAACCAGCAAGCTGGACTCTGAGGTGGCCGTCACCCTCCAGAAACCCGAGCCAAACGTGGCTGTCCACCTGCGAGCACCGGGGACTGAGCGGTTCCCGGTGCTGCCGGGAGAGCCAGAGGCAGGCCAGGAGAAAGGGCTGTTTTTGGCAGGTGAGCTGGGCAGATCGAGCCTCTGCGCTGGGGAGAGGCTGGCAGGGGAGAAGCCAGACATGGTGACTGCCCGTGAGGACTACGACAGACCCAGGGAGCCCTGGGCATGCCCGCTGGAGCTGGGCTCGCTGGAAACCGGGATGGGCATCCCAGCCCCGCTGGCCACGAACCATTTCTGCTCCAAAGACAGCAGTGAGCAGCTCCAGGGAGCTGAGGCCACTGAGGAAAGTGACCTCAGGAAGAGGGAAAATGGGTCTTCTTCCAAAAGTCTGCCTGGCTCGAGCACAACTGACCAAACAGAGGCTCCCATCTACACCGGCCCCGCGACAAAAAGCCCTCCTGTTGTCACCGACTCCGTGTTCCCTGAGACCATGGGTGCAGCAGAAGTAACCAAAGACCCCCTGCCATCCCTGCCATGCCAGTGCAGGGCCGAGGGCTTCCCTGTGCCAGGGAAAGCAGACACTGATCCTGAAGAGCTGGAGAAGTTTGATGCTCGTCTTCCAAACCCTAAACCCCAGTTTGGCTTTCAGCAGGGCCCCGCCCCAGCCTTGGATCTCGCCTTTTCACCTCATCTCAAAGAGGTCCCAGATACAGAAGAAAAACCCTTAAGCAGGACTGAGCCCCCCAAAACAGTGAAAAATGCTGTGGATCCCAAAGGGGGTGGTGGTGGGCCTGGGCTGGTGGAGGAGATGGAGGAGAGGAGGAGTCCCAACACCTATCAAAGCCCTGCACCCAGTGACAAAGCCAGCAAGCCCAAAGTGCTGCTGTTTGAGATGCTGAGTGTGCCCAAGGAGAGCAACATCCCTTCCCAGGAGATGATGGGGGCATCCCAGGAGGCCTCTGCCAACCCTCTGCAGCAGCTCCAGCTCTTCGTCGCCCGGACGGTGAAGAACAACGAGGAGGAGCTGTTGATGCCGTGCTTCCCCGGGCTGCTGGCTCCCAGCCACCCCTCTGCCACCACCCACGCCCAGACAGAGCACCAGGAGCAGAGTGGTGCTGCCTTGGAAGGAGAAGATCAGACCCAAAGGGAAGGGGATCTCCCCGCTGGAAGCAGCACTGGAAATATTGCTGCTCCAGGGAGAGAGGTGCTTTCTCCCAGTGGATGTGAGCAGCTGGAGCTGTTGGATGCAGAGGGCTCTTGCCATGCAAAAAAATCCACATTGGCAAAGCCGGAGCTGCAAAATAACGTAACAGAGCTGCAGCACTTAGCAAATGAACCCCCAGAGCCAAGGGACATTAATATCCCTGCAGATGGTGTTTCCCAGGAGCGTAATGACCTCTCACCACCCAACAGCACCGCCGTGACCTCGCTGCCAGGGCAGGGAAGGAAAGCTGATCAACTCAGGGAAGAGCAGGAGGGAGATAACAACACAACGACCTTGGCATTTAGGAAACATGAGCAATCTCACCCCAGCCGTGGTTTGCTCGAGGAAGAAATGCTGGACAGAGAAGAGGGAGAGAGGCTGGAAAGGAGTTGGATGGGGAAGAGGGCACAGCCCCCAGGCAGTGCTCCCACAAGTCCTGTCAGCCCCTTTGGTCCCTCTGAGGGGGATCTCCACCAGGATCACAGCTTGGAAACGGAGATAAAAGCCAGCACAGTCAGTGCAGATGTTCCCAGAGGAGGGAATGGCAAGTTGTCCCTCAATGGCTGTGATTACACGGGCGAATCTCCAGCCAGCCTGCTCTCACCAGCCAAATATTCCAACCTCAAGTGCTTGCAGAGCAGTGGGGCTGAGGGGGAAGAGGTCCCCAGTTTAGGCACTCAGCTCTCAGATGAGAAGAAATGCAGCTCCTCCCTGCCTGCAACACCAAGTTCATTGGTAACAAAGAGTTGTCCTCCTGAAGCTGGCAGCCATCACATCCATCACACCATGAGCCCAGCAGAGCAAGGGACACGGGAAGGGGCACCCGCCTTCCCTCCCTCGCTGCATCACTGCGGGGCTGTGCCGACAGAAGCGGCTGAGGAACATCCTCATCACCTCCCTGATGGGGATTTGGGTAGGTGTGAATCATCTGGAAGAGAGAGGACAGTGAGACCCTGCACTCTGCTGCTTGGTGATGGTCTGGTGGGCTCTGCCTTGGAGATGGGTGGTCCCCAGGAACCTCCTGGGAAGGACTCTTCTCTTCCCTGTTCTCCACATTTCCACCAAAAGGGTCTTGGGAAGGAGGTGCCCAAAAACACCGGTGCTGTGCTGCCAAATATTAAAGAAAACCAAGGGTGTACCATCATAGACACAGTCGTTAACTCCACCCCTCCAGAAACCCAGGATTATCCAACCCAGCCCACAGAGGATTTTCTGCCCACGGACAAAAGGGAGGTCAACCTGAACCAAGAGAACAAGCTTGAGAACTCCTCCCATGTCAGGCATAAGCATCAAAGTGAACCAGAGGCTTTGTGCAACGGTTTTGCTATTCAGGACATGTCAGCTGCCATCAGCAGAGGTCTTACAAGGGTTGGAGATCTTGGTCCTGCTGAATTAAATGGCCACGAGTTTCCAGGGGCAGCAGAGGTGAGACTTGGTCTTTCCAAAACCACAGAGAGTGAAGGAAAGAGTTTAAAAGGGGAGAATTCCAAAAGCCATGGGGCTGCAGAAGCTGGGGGCTGTGTGTTAAACAGCATGGGCCAAGGAGAGGACTGCACACCCAGCAGTACCCCAGACCCATCCCAAAATGAGCTCCACAAAGGAAGAAAGCCCAATGCACTCCCGGTGACCTGTGACATTTGTTCAGCCACTTTCCGGTCCAAGCCCGGCCTGACCAGGCACAAAGCTGTCAAGCACCAGGTGAAGAATGGTGGTTTGCCACAGCCCAGCAAGACTCCTCTGATTCCTGCACACAAGACATCAAAAGCAGCCCAAAAGGTGACCAGGAGGAGCCTGAAGGCGTCAGTCAAAGACAAAACCTGCAGCTCACAGGCGCTGGCCTCCGCCGTTGAACGCGTTCCCAAGAAAATACTCCCAGAGCTGGAGAAAGAGCCCAGCACGCAGATGCAGGAGGTGGTGAGCAGAGTGCTCAGCGACCTCAGCGTGATCTCCTTGGAGATGTCCCAGGAGCTGCACCGCACACGTGTCCTGCAGAGGGAGGTGAAGGCAAAGGCACCGCGCCCGGAGGCAAGGGGATTGGGAGAGGCAGGGACTGGGACGGATTCAGGATGGCAGGTCAGGAAAGGAGAAAAGGGCAGAAGGAGCCAAAGCAAAGATCTTGGTGAGGAGAACAGCAGTTCTGAGAAGCAGCTCAACAGGAAAGTGAGGCGAAGGAAAGCGAAGGTGTTTCCCAGCAGGAACGAGCCCTGTGAGCTGGAGAAGAGCTCAGGTCCTGCTGCCCTCAGCTCCAGCCTGCCCGGGATCGTGGAGGCTTTGCACGAGCCAGATGGTTGCATCTCAACAGAGGAGCAAAACAGGACCAGCACAGCCCAGCACTCCCAAAAACCCCAAGAGTCCTCTTGTGCAGCTGAGCTTGAGGAAGACCTGGGCAGCAGGATGGGGTCTCTAAAGGAGATGGTCAGCAAGGAGACAGCCACAGGCACAGTCACCTGTCGTGGGGAGGTGGAAGATCCAGGTGCAGTGGAAGATCCAGGTGCAGTGGAAGACACGCAGGCTTGCAAAAAATGGATCAGCGGGTTTGTGGAGCAAGTGGCGAAGGGATGGGGCAAGGTGGGCACAGAGCAGCATCGTGGTGCTGAAGGCACAGAGGACATGGATGCTGGGACAGGGGACAGTCCTGTGGCAGGCAGTGACACCAGGAACTGGAGTGGTGCCTTGCAGGGTCCCAACACTCCTGCTGAAGGGGCTTTGCTGCTGGAGAACCATGATTTGGGAACCACGCAGAATGTTTCTGGGCACGGTGCTCTGCAGAGCACGCCGGGGACCAGCCCTCCTCCTGCAGAGCCAAAGCGGTGGGTGAAGGCAGATGTGCCACCAGGCAGGGAGCACTGTGGGGACAGCGCTGCCGCCTCAGACCTCCAGAGCTTTTTTGATGATGATTCCACCTTCTCCCAGCTGTTCCCCAGGGATGAGCAGCTTGTCCGGAGGAAGTGCACACGGGTGTATGGGAAGCGCAGCAAGAAACCCAAACCTGTCCCCGAGGTCAGCCTGCAGCCAGCAGGGGCCATCGACCTCTTCACCATCCGCCTGGCTTCTGACCTCAGCGACTCCAGCTCCTTGTGTGTCACCAGGGAGGACCCCTGTGAGTACGAGACCATCTCCGTCGACGATGCCCTGATGCTGAACATGTGTCATGGCAGCAAGGCAAAGGGCGGAGGTGCTGCTCCAGATGGATCTAAAAGCATCGAGCTGAGGCTGGACCAGGAGGTGACCGACCAAGGGAAGGAGGACATTGACCTGGAGGACAACATGCTGACCTTCCTGTGCCAAAACAGCCACGTGGACAACATCCCCAGCTTGAACATCTGGGGCAGTCTGGAGAAGGAGGGGGAAAGCCTCTCTGCCGAGGACATGTTTGAGCCTCTGATGGACCTTGAGGATGAGCACTCGCTCCAAGAAGTGAACTCCGAGCCCCCCGACCTGGCAGAGGAGTCCTACCATGCCAAAGATAACGGGGATTCGGACTCGCCCGAATTTCACACCATCGACATTGAGATGCTTAATGCAAAGCTGAAGATGAGAGACGTGTGCTTCTTCAGCCCCTGCGAGGATATTCCTGGCCATGGCGAGGACAATGCTTTGAGTTTGAAGCCGAAGTCGGGCAAGCACAGGAGCAAGCTGGAAGATGGGAAACTGGGGAAAAACCGCGGGGACATAACCATCAAAACCAAAGACAAGCAGTACAAATGCAAAGTCTGCTTCCAGTGGTTCCTGACGCTGGGGGAGCTGGACTTCCACAAGCTCTCCCACAACCCTTCCCCTCCTCCCACCTGCTACATGTGCGTCCAGCGCAAATTCAGCTCCCGGGAGCAGCTCCGGGACCACCTGAAGGAGAAGCACGCCAGGAACAAAGCGGGGCTGTGGGCGTGCGGGATGTGCCTGAAGGAGATCTCCGACGTCTGGATGTACAACGAGCACCTGCGGGAGCACGCCACGCAGTTCGCGCGCAAGGGGCAGGCGCAGAAGTCGGTGATGGGCCTGCCGGGCTGCTTCGGGGAGGACAACGCCGCCGTCACACACTTCCTCAACACCATCATGTGTCGGAAACCCAGCAGGTCCTCCCGGCACGGCGACCCCGGCGGCCGGCATGGGGTCAGCAGAGAGAGCAAGAGCCCCAAGGAGTTGCCCCTTGAGCAGGAGAAGGCCATGAAAGACCCCGTGGAAAGCAGTGTCAAAGTGAAGCCACCTGCACCCAGCTCGTCCAAAGCATCTTCCAGCCCGTCTCCAGAGCACACGGCGAGAAGTGAAAACGCCCCAAAATCTGTCCCCATGCACCCGGACTGCAAGGATCCTTCCCGGGACTGCCATCACTGTGGCAAACAGTTCCCCAAACCCTTCAAGCTCCAGCGGCACTTGGTCGTGCACAGCTTGCAGAAGATTTACTTGTGCCACAAGTGCCCCATGTTCTACCAGGAGACCAAAGAGCTCCGGAGCCACCTGAGCCAGGAGCACGGCGTGGTGGAGGAGCAGGAGATCAAGCACACCACGCTGTACGCCTGCGAGCTCTGCGCCGACGTCATGCACGTCATCAAGAAGTCCTTCATCTGCAGCATGTGCAACTACACCTTCTCCAAGAAGGAGCAGTACGACCGGCACATGGAGAAGCACCTGGCAGGCAGCAGCAAGACTTTCAAATTCCGAGGGGTCATGAGGCCTGGTGCTGCCTGCAGGGAGGGCAGGGAGAAGGGGAAGGACGACGGATCCCTCCGGGAGGGAATGCCACCGAGCAAGAAGCGGAAGGTGGCTCACCGTGGCAGCTCAACCCCACACAGGTCGCCAGTCCACCTGGACCCCACGAGTGACCTTCAGCTGGTAGAAGCTGGAAGCTCCAGCCTGCAGGTTCCCACTGGCTCCTTCCCAACAACACCTGGTGATCTGGGAGCACCCCGACCCTCGGTGAAAGCAGAAGTGCTGGTGGGTGACTTCTCGGAGCTCCTGGCCGAGATGGAGAAGTCCCCATTTGACCCCTTGCCACCACCGCCCTGCCTGTCCCCATCTCTGCCACCAGCTGCTGCAGGCAGCCCCGAGCTCGGCCACATCGCTGGGCTGTCCATCGAGGAGCTGGAGAAAGGAGCCTTTGATGGGAAACCACTTCCTTTCTTGGACTCGCCTGAGTTTCCCATGGACCTTGCTGGCTTGGCTTGTCACCAGGCCACCAACCAAAAAGTGTCCCCTCCCCTCCTGACCCAGAAACATGGCTGTGCCAATGCCCATAGAACAACAAGCACAGGCAGCAAAGATGAATACAGGGCCTGTATCCCGGAAAATCCCGGCACAGACACCAACACCATGGAGGGGATCCCTTTTCTCCAGCTTGCCAAGAAGGTCTCAGAGCTTCCTTCCCCTAAGGCAGAGTCTCCACAAGCCACGGACACCCACAAATGGAGCAGCCCCAGTGGCAGTGATGCCTCTGCCTGGGAAGGTGCAGCTAAGCCAGCATCTCCGGAAGGTGCCCACCAGCCCCTGCCCCCAAAGGACAAGACAGCCTCACCCACACTCAACAGAGCTTCCAAAGATGCAGTGCCACCAAAGAGAACCGTGGGTAGTGAGGCTGCTCCTGGTGTGGGCAGCCCCGAGGAGGGTCAGCAGCCCACCTCAGGGAAGCAGAAATCCATGCCTGAGGCTAAGGACAGTAGCACTAGCACCAAGGACCAAGGCAGCAACCCAGGCAAATCCAGCGGCCACCAGCCCAGAGATGAGGTGGCCAGCAACACCACCAGACACGGCCACGCAGAGCCAGGCAGAGCCACCGGCAAGCTTCACCCTAAGAGGAGGAAAGAACACAAGTCCTTGAGCCACCGGAGCAGCTCTGGCTCCCGGGAGAACATGGAAGGAGACGGGAAGAAGAAGAAAGCCCGGCCACCGTGCCCGGGCAGGAGCGAGAGCACCGCTGAGCTCAAACGTGGCAGCTGGAGCAACGCCGAGGCTCCCGCCCTGTCCCCGGGCAGGAGGGACACGCACTGCAGCAAGCTGGCCCCCAAGCCCAGAACGGGCCCCCAGCTGAAGAAGATGGTCCTGGACCCTTACAACCAGAAGAAAGGGGAGCTCCGGCACGCCAACGGGGACGTGAAGCGCAGGAAAGCCATCCTGGGCAAGAGCCTGCACCAAGTGCTGGCCAAGGGGCCGGCGCCGTCCCCGCGCGGCTCCTGGCACGGCCCCCGCGCCGCCCGCGGGGCCAAGGCGGCCGGCCCGGCCAGCTACCGCAGCGCCGAGTCCCAGAACAACCTGCTCAGCCAACTCTTTGGGCAAAAATTAACCAGCTTTAAAATTCCTTTAAGAAGAGATACTTCAGAATAATTTATGGAAGTGACTTATGGTGATCCTCAGCTGCTTTCATGGGGTTTGCAAGGGAAAAATTATCAAAGCATTAAATTCGTTTGTGTAGCATGATTTCTCTGTCTAGCTTAAATGAACTTGCACTGCAGCCTCTGTGAAATAGTTTGCTTTGTGTCTACTAATCTACTTTAATTCACCTGATTTATCATGCAAATGCTAGAACTTTGATGTTGCTGATGATTTTCATGAACTGAAATTGTAATCGCTTTGGGCAGACTGAATCGTCGAGAGCAATTGCTTTATTGCAGAAGTGCTGAGGTTATAAGGATACTTGCAAATCTCAGACCCTTTTGAGTCTGTGTCTGTGTTATCTTTGTACAAAGTACTTGAAGAGATGAACTTCATTCCATAGACGTCTTATTCATAAGGTGCAGTACACTGTAGAAAGCAAATTTTTTTTTTTTTTTTTTTTGTGGAAGATTTTGCACAAATAATCCCGTACAATTCATTTAATTGGGAGCTGGCCTGAGCGATGATACAATTAAAAAATTAAATTAAGACCCAAGTGTCCTATATTTTGACAGCCATCCCTAAGAATTTTGTTTCTACATCGTCAAGAGAAGGACGACCCAGCTCTGGGGTTCTGGGGCTGTCGGAGTCCTCCAGAGGATGCTGCCACTCTTTGACCACTGTAGACGATGGGACTGGAGGAGAAGCGTCCCCACGAGCAAACTGCACCTTGACACTTGTGACAAACTCTGATTTTTTAGGGTTTTTTGGGGGGTTTTTTTGTGTGTGTATGTGTGTGAGCGCGTGTGTGTGTTTTCCTTTTTGTTTGTGGGTTGGTTTTTTTTTGTGCAACGAGAAAACTGTGCCAATTTACCGCAGCAAAAACCGGTACTGTCCGAGTGCCCTCAACGGTATCACTTCTAAACTCTCTTACTGTATTGTCGTAGTGGCTCTATAGGTATCCGCTTGTACTATGCAGTTACTGGTGCTATTCTTCATTTGTAATGTGAATACAGCCTTCCTTGATTGAAAAAAAATGGGGAATTGGTAGGGAGAAGCGATTATCTGTCAAAAAAATGGAGCAGGAAAAGAGAATTAAAAAAAAAAAAAAAGCCAATTCAAGGGGGGAAATATTCAGCTTTAGGGAGAAAAATTAACTTTAGGGGGAAAAATCCGACTTGGGGGAAAAACACAACTTGGGGGGAAAATATAGCTTTAGGAAAAATACAACTTAAGGGAAAAAGCTCCTCTATGCTGGTACTCCATAGTGTTGAAAAGGTTACGTCACATTAAACGAGCACGTTCTACAACTGAACTTTTGGATCCAGAAAGAAATCTCAGGTGCAAATGAGGACATGGAAAGATTTTATTGAAATACTCCCAAGTCAAGGAGGTGAAGTAATGCACTGATGTGATATGAACAGTCAGAGTACTTTGCGTCTGTCCTGCAATGATTTTTTGTTTTGTTTTAGAGTTAAAAGGAAAAAAAAAAAGAGGCTTTATTCTGTTAATATGTATCTTTACAATTCTTTGTATTGTATAAAAAACTATTGTAGGTAATTTACCTTGGGTGCAATGTGTTCTGTCAAAAGTTTTTATTTTGATATTTTGTCCAGAGAAGCAGAGAGAGAGCAGGAAACGCCGTTTTATGATGTTGTCCGTGTGCTTTTAAAGTGCCTCTTTAATATTGTTAAATAAAGTATGAGATAAAAATATGGGGTGGTACTGTAAAGTCATCCATGATTAATCTTTTCAAATATATTCCAATATTTTCACAGAAATTACCTGTCTGCGTGATGTTTGGGGGATGTTTGAGGCGTCCTCTGTAAAGGGGCCGAGGAGGACCTTGGTGCCACTGCTGTCACCTCAATGGTTTGCAAAGTGTTGGAGCTTCTCAACAGTGAAGATGCTCCTGCAGCTCCTCTTCCTCACAGACCTTGTCCTAGTGCTGCTCATGGCAGGAGAGTCTTGTCCCTGAGGGGAAAACCCCAAGGTGATGGTGGTGATGGTGGTGGCCTGTTTTGGTGGTCCTCAGCTGGTGGTGGTGATGGCACAGTTAGGTCATCATGGATTGGCCATTGTCACAGCCCAATTCGGTCACTACCAACGGGCAGTGGCAACAGCCTGATCTGTCATCATCAGTTGGTGATGGTGGTGATCCAGTTTGGTCATCATCGGTTTGTGATGGTGATGGGGTTACCTAGTTTGGTCATCACCACGTGTTCATGGCCCAGTTTGGTCATCAATTTGTGGTGAAGGTGGTGATGGTGATGGTGATGGCCCAGTTTAACCATTCCCCATTTTTGATGGTGATAATCATGGTGATGGTGATGATGGTGACAGCCCAGTTTGCTCATCCCCAATTTATGGTGATGGCGATGATGATGATGATGGTGCTGATGACGTCCCACTTTGCTCATCCCCAGTTGTGATGGTGATGATGACAAAGATGACAGTTTTGGCCATGATGATGATGATGATGATGATGATGATGATGGTGAGGGCCCATTTTGTTCATCCCCGTTTGATGGTGATGATGATGCTGCTGCTAGTGATGATGATGGTGATTGATGATGATGATGATGATGAAGATGGTGATGATCATGGTGGTAATGCTGGTGAGGGCTCATTTTGCTCATCCCCATTTTTTGATGATGATGATGGTGATGGTGTTGGTGATGGCGATGATGATGATGAGGGCTCATTTTGCTCATCCCCATTTTATGATGATGGTGGTGGTGTTGGTCATGGTGATCATGATGGTGATTGATGATGATGATGATGATGGCTCATTTTGCTCATCCCCATTTTATGATGACGGTGGTGGTGTTGGTGATGGCGGTGATGATGGTGATTGATGATGATGATGATGATGATGATGATGATGATGATGATGATGATGGCTCATTTTGCTCATCCCCATTTTATGATGATGGTGGTGGTGTTGGCGATGGCGGTGATGATGGTGATTGATGATGATGATGATGATGATGGTGCTGCTGAAGGCCCAGATCTCTCACCCCTTCTTTGTCCTCGAGCTGACCTCTGCGGCCCCGCCGGGCTGGGCTGGGAGCCGCCACGGAGGCGGTGTATTCCATCCTTTAATTCCTGTATCCCATCCTTTAATTACTGCCGCAATCACAACACGGAGCCGCTGTCAGTGAGAGATAGCTCGGCACCGCCGGCTGGGATCCTCGCCACTCGGGGCTTGTAACTAAAACTGCAGGATTAATTTGATTAATTGATAGAATTATTTTCCAAACTACTCTTTTGTTTATGGAGGCTTAAAATGCTTGCCGCCTGCACCCTCCTGGTGTGTTGCAGAGTGGAGATAAAGTGGCTGAAAATAATTAGTATGGCTTAATTTAGGGAAAAAAATAACCTCAAAAGAATTTTGCAGAAAATTTAAGGCGGCACATTTTACTTTGTTTTGGCAGGAAATATTATGGAGCTGGAAATGGGACTTTTATGTTTTCCCTGTGCTATATTTCACCAGGGCAGCAAACCTGCAGGGCGGAGGAGGAGATTTTCATGCCTGGTTGTTACCAGAGCTCTCCCACACCTCCAGATTCATCACCTGGGCACCTGGAAATGAGTCTCCTGTGAGCCAGGGGAGTGCTGCAGGCATGGCACCCATCCCCAGGGAAGGGTGCAGGGACCCCTTCCCAAAGCTGCACCCATTTTTTGGAAGCCCAAGGCACGAGTGATGCCCACCTCAGGCTCTGCTCCCTCTGGAATGCCGCTCCCCAGGGAGATGTTGGCATCATCCCCACATCTCTGGGGGCTGAATTATTTAATTTATCCTTTCCCCTCTAAATGTGAGTAGGTTTTTTCCCCCCCTGCTCTCACCCACATCCCATTCCCTCAGTCCCCCCCACCCATCAGCTCCTCTGAGCTCCCTAAAGCCCCCAGGTTTGCTGAGTCCTGCATTATCCAGCGGCATTTGTCACTTGGGAGATTGCAGGCCCCTGTCACCGTAATTCCAGTGAGGATGCAAAGCCAGGCAGCTTCTCCTGGCTGGGGATTAACTCCCTGCTCAGCAGGGGACAGCTGCACAGGGGGGCTCCCCTGGGACCCAGCACATCTGGGGGGGTCGGTCTGCACCCACATCCTCAAGGCTGGGACAGCTCCAGGCCCTGGGGGCTGCAGGGTGGGTCTGATGGGGGGTGCCTGGCCTTGATGGAGCCCCTCAGGGGGGATTTCTTGGCTTCTTGCCACCACCCTAAATTTTCCTCAAGCTGTTTGCTCTTCAAGCCCCCCCAAATCCAGCCAGCCTTTCTTTTCTCAGCCCCACATCCAAGTTTCTGAGCCAGAGGTGCTTTAAGCCTCTCCATAAAGCCTGGAGGATAACGGGATCCACCATGGCTGTCATGCTGCAAGCAGGGGCTGAAGATTTAGGATTTTTTTTTTCTTGCTTTTGAGTCAAATCTGGCCGTTCCTTGCACAGCAGGAATTTAAAGCCCAGCTCCCACCTTCCTCCCCAGGGTGCGTGACAGGGACCACGCACCACAGGGGTCCTGCAGCCCTGGTGCTGAATTCATGCAGGAAAACCTGGAGCCCTAGGGTTGTGAAGAGTGGGAAGAGGAGCACAGGAGCCATGCAGCCCCCGGGGATGCCATCCTGCCAGCAGTGATGCTTCTGAAGCCCAGGAATTGGTTGGATTGCTCCTTTTGGGAGTGAGACCATCATTCCTACAGAAGGAGATCAGTGAGAGGGAGGGGGAAATAAGCACTGAGACATCCCAGCCTTGGATTTGGGATCTGGGGGCTGCTCACCCACACATTCCCACCTGGTTTCAGGAGCATCCAGCATCATTTGTGCCAGGGGAGGTTTGGGTTGCATATTGGGAAAAATCCTTCATGGAAAGGTTTGTCCAGCGCTGGGCCAGCTGCTCAAGGCAGTGGTGGAGTCCCCATCCCTGGAGGGATTTAAAAGCCACGTGGGTGTGGCACTTGGGGACATGGTTCAGTGATGGCCTTGGCAGTGCTGGGGCTCGATGATCTGGGAGTCTTTTCAAACCTCAATCATTCCACGCTTGGCATTTGGTTTAATCCCAAACCCTTCCCTGCTGCCACCGCAGCTCCCGGGAGCCCAGAATTCCACAGCAGCGTCTCTGCACAGGACATGCCCAAGCCGTGCCCAAGTCAGGGAGGAGCATGCCCAAACCGTGCCCAAACCGTGCCCAAACCGTGCCCGGGCTTTGCTCCTGCTGTGTCCCACCCGTGCCACATCCGTGCCCCAGCCCCGGGGCACCCCGGGCTGTCGGCAGCCGCCCGAGGCTGAGCCGCGGGCAGGTGACAAGTGGCACCCGGGGCCGGGTTCTCCTGCCAGCAGGTGGCAGGGCCCTTCTGCAGGTGGGGCACCGCGATGCCAGTCCTCCCTCTTGGGACAAAAAAAAACCTAAAATGGGATATATTGAGGGAAAAAGCTGGGTTTGGAGCCTTGGCGGACCGTGCCAGCGGGCAGTGGCACCGGGGCTCAGCACAGCACCCCAAAATGTCACCCCGGCCATCCCTGAGCCCTGAAACCCGGCAGAGGCAGCGCCTCGGCTCTTCCCATTGACATTCCTGCGCCGCCGCCTCCTCTCGCCGCGTCTCTAATAATATCAGGGCAGATTAATTGGCACTAATACAAATGTACACAGCTCCATAAAAAGATGTCACCTCGCTCACAATGGGGGGAACGGCTGCTCCCGCATTATCTCTGCTCTGCAGGCGTGTAATTCACTCCTCGGGAAAACACGCTGTTTATTCGGCTCCCCTGGAACAATCTCTCTGCAAACACCAGGGCCTCGGGAAGGGAGCGGGGAGACACCCAGCCCTGCCGCTGGCACCGCCGCCGTGCCGCCTGTCCCCGTCGGGGCCACCCATGGGTGCCCCCGGGGATGGGGCAGCGGGATGCGGCGTTTGGGGACGGGATGCGGCGTTTGGGGACGGGATGCGGCATTTGGGGACGTCCCCACGCCGGGATGCAGCCCTTGGGTGGTGGTCGAGACCGAGAATTGTCACCCCTAGGGGGGTCTAGGTGGCTCTGGGACGGTGCCAGAAAGGGAATTAAAGGGACATTGGCAAGGGACGTGCCGGGGGAAGGACTGCGACCTGTTTCCTTCGCTCCCCAGCGCAGGGTGGCCGAGCCCACCGGCTCCAGCGAGGTTTGGGGGCATTTCTGGGGCGGATACAGCCCACCACCGTGGGTGTGACAATGTCCCCTCGCCCCCTCGAGATGCTGCCACCGCTTCTTCCAGCACAAAGAGCCGGGGACAGCCCCCATCCCTCTGCTGCCTCCCGGGGAGAGGAAATTTGGGCCCCTCATCGGTGTTCGCTCACCCCCAGCCCCTCAAACTCGCGCAATTAACGATGCTGGGTTTAATTAAACACTCGTCTAATTATCTCGGCGTAAGCAAACACGCCAGGTGAGTACCACGGGAGCTGCGGTGCCGGGGGAGGTCCATGGCTGGGAGGTCCATGGCTGGGTCTGCCGTGCCCCCAGCCCCAAAACCCCCACAGCCCGCCCGGGGGGAGGCCGGGGACCCCCGAAAGAGCCGGCCTGGGTTGGGGCTCCCCTGAGCAGCCCCTGCTGGAGGCAGAACCATCACGGCTGGCACGGAGCAGAGGCCACTGCGGGCTCCTCGGGCCCGGCCCAGCAAAGCCGGGCTGGGAGGGAGGGGAGAGGCTCTGGAAGCAGAGCTGCTCCCGGGAGGGGGGGCGGTCTCCAGGAAGGCGGCGATTCGAGGCCACTCGAGGTGAAAGGCGCCGCCAGGATGGTTTTGGGGGTGGTCAGTCAAGGGGGGGGGGCAGCAGAGCCTTGTCCTCAGCAGCATCTCCCTCCTTCCATAGGGTTTTTCTTTTCTCCCCTGGATCTCTTCTTAATTCCTAACTTAATTTCTTTTGACATCCTCATTGCCGGTTTGACCTCTTTACTGGAATCATGTGCTGCTTAAAACTCATTATCCCACCATTGAAACAGGAAGTTAATTAAAAACCCTTTAAAAAAAGAAAAATAAAAGGGGGGGAAAAAGCACATCCCACGTCCGGGGATAGATGGAGAAGGGATATGACCGAGCTGTGCCGTGTCCCCACAGCCCACCAGCCCCCTCCATTGATCCAAAAACTCCATCATCATTTGGGGACCACCAGCCATCACCACTGGCAAATCCCCCAGACCCAAGGTCAGCCATGGGCAAGATCCATTTTGGGAGAAATTGTTGTTTTTGACAGGACAATATTCCCATCATGGATTCAAATCTAAGTGGCTCCTGTTTAACCCGTGTTTCACCCCAAAATTTCTTCATGCTCACAGGTCACCTGGATGGGATGATGCCAAGGGGGGAACCCAGGACACCTGCACCACCCCAGGGTGTCCTGGGGTGTCCCCCACCCTGAGCCAGGGTCATGGAAATCACAAGTGGGAGGTTTTGGACCATTCATCTGGAAATGAGAGGGGTTCTAAGGGGTCCAAAAGAGCCCCTGGGGACCTCACAGGAGATTTGGGGGGTCCCATAAGAGGCTTTGAGGATCTGAGAAAGGTGGATTGGGACCCAGCTAGGGCACTGAGTTTCCAGCAGGGGGGATTGCTGTCAGTGTAGGAGCTCACAGAGACGTCACAAGGGATCCCAGGGGGGAATTTGGGGAACCCAAAGAAGGATTGAAGACCCCAAAGGGGCAGTTCGGGATGCTGGGGATGGGTTGTGGAACCCAAAAGGGGGGGTCCGACCCTAACGGGGTGGGACCAGACCCAAAGCACGGGCTGGAGCCTCACGGGGCTCCCACAGCGGGGCTGGGGACACCTTTGGGACCCTTTGGGGACCGCGGGGGGGGAGCGCGCACGGAGCCCCCGCCAGGAGCGCGCCCCGAGGCCCCGCCCCCTCTGCCGTTAGCCCCGCCCCGGCGCGCGCGCCATCCGGTGGGCGTGGCCGCTGGGGGGCGGGGGCCTATGGGCGGCCGCGGCGGCGGCGCTGGCCCCGCCCCCCGGAGCGCTCCGCGGGTTTGATCCGGCGCGGCGCCCATTGAGAAAATCCCGCGGCGGCGGCGGCGGCGGCTTCGCTCCGCCGAGCACGGCCCGGCCCCGGCCCCGGCCCGGCCCCGGCCCCGGCCCGGCCCCGCGGGCGGGCGGGCGGGCATGCGAGCAGCCGGGGGCCCGCCCGCCGCCACCCACCTGCCGCCCGCCCAGCCGCCAGCCGGGGCGCCGGGCTCGCCCCTCGCCGAGCGATGTCCAGGAGGAAACAGAGCAACCCCCGGCAGATCAAACGTGAGTCGCCGCTACCGGCACCCTCTCCGCCGTTCTGTGCTGGACCCACCGCACCCCCCCGCCCTTATTATTTTGCATCACCCCTTCGGCGGCAGCGCTCCCGCACCCCTTCCCCCGGTCCCCCCGGTACTCCCGGGACACACCCGGGACCCGCCCCCCCACCCCCCCCCCCCCCACCCCCGGGACGGCCGCCGTGGGTGCCCCTTCCCGCTACCGGCCGCTCGCCTGCCTCGGTCTCTGTCCCCACCGCTCCCCCCCTCCCGCGCCGCCTCCCCCCGCCAGCGCGGTGGCTCCGGTACCGGCTCCCGATGGGGGCCCCGATAAGGCTTTAAAATATTCCGTTCTGCAAGTCCCGTCCTGATAACATCGCTCTGTCGGGACGGCCTGAAATTGTGATCTTATCTCCTCTGCCTGCCTCCCATCCAGCGCCGCCGGCCAGGGCCGGGGGCTCCCCAAACCCCCCCGGGGCTCCCGATCGCCGCCGGGCCACCCCAGCCCTGCCAAGGGCTCCTCGCCCCGGCTGCGGGCCTCTCACTATGCCGGGCGCTCCCCATCCGCCCTGCGGTACCCCAGCCCTGCCGGGGGCTCCTCACCGCGGGGACAGCGCCCTGACCCTGCCAGGGCTCCCCTTCCTCCACGGGGATCCCCATTGGCCTGGGCGCCGCTAGACCCGCCGTGCCACCGTCCCCATGTGCCATCCTCGCCACCGGCCACGCTGTCCTTGACCCTCCACCCTGCCCGGTGCCCCCAGGTCCCGCTCTGCATCCCAGCCCAGGTGGGACGTGGCCATGAGGAAGCGCCGCGGGATCCCTCGGGGCTTTGGGCACATCCCTGTCCCTCCCTGGGCACATCCTTGTCCCTCCCTGGGCACTGGTGGTTCCCGAGGGTTTCCATCGGCCGGGCTCTTGTTTTGCTCCAGTGAGGATGTACCAGGAAGGCAGAGAAATCCTGCAAAGTGCTGAAGTTTTTTGGTGCCGGGCTCAGCTTGGCTTTTCTCCTTCCTCTCCGGTGTGTGTGTGTGTTTTTTTCTTTCCCCCTCGAGTCGATGGAAGCTGGTGATAAGAGGGAGATGGGAGGATAGGGAAGGCTGGCCACCATGTGATAATCTACCTTTATCTTTCTCCTGAAATAATTGCAAGGCTGAGTTGCACCTACCTGTTTCCCTGCCTGGGGTGATTGCTGTGGTGATAACGCTCAGCTAGACTTTTACCCGGGGAGAGTTAAAAATAGTCCCAGCTGCCTCCTTTTTTTTTTTTCCTCTTTTTTTCTTTTTTTTTTTCTTTTTCCGGGATACTTTTCTCCTTTGGTTTTCTCCAACTTCCGCGGTTTTTTTCGGCAGAAAGCCCTGCCTGGGTGACTCCGGCTCGCTCCGGCGGGAGCGTGCCGAGCGGAGCGAGCGGCAGGCTGGGATGGCGCCGCTCCCCGCGGGATGCCCGCTCCCAGCGCCCACCAGCGCGGACCTCGCGGGGCAAACTGGGGCAGGACGAGGCCGTGGCAGCTCGGCCGGGCGGCGGCGGCTCCTCGTATCTCCTTCCTCTGCTGCTTTTCTGCAGAGATGTGAAGAAATGATAAAGTGGGAGGCTGATCTCAGGCCGCCGGCGATGGCCAAAAGTGATTAAAAGCTGAGAGCTTGGAAGCCTTCCTGTATGTGTCAACATGAAAACAGTCATTAGAGGCGGCGAGCGCGGCGAGAGCGCCCTGCCGCTGCTCCATCAGGGAAGGTATGCATGAATCAGGGCTCCGGTAACCAGACTCCTCTCATGTACAGACCGGACCTGTTTCCACAAAGTCTATCCTCCTTATCATCTCGGCTGGAGCATTAAAAACCTCCTCCAGATTGGTATCTGCTGATTTTATTTTCCTGGGTGACGCGATGTTCTCGCTCTGGCTTCGCCTTCTCTTGTGGGGTTGGGGTTTTGTTGTTTTTTTTGAAGCCCGATGCGAGGCGCAGATTAAGGCTCGCGGGGAGATCGCCGGGAGAGCGGGCGATCGCCAGCAGAGATAAGACAAAGATCAGACACCGGACTATATTTAACCAGCTGCTTTAACCTTCCCCTTCTCGGTGCCTTTCCGGGCTGGAGCCGTGCGGGCATGGAGGGGCCGGGGGTGCCGCTCCCTCCGAGCCCCCCCGGCACGCCGTGGGGAGGCTTTGAAAGCCGATTGCATCGCGATGGTGGCTTTCGATAGCAGAGAAAACACCCCGAGCATCTCTCCCTTTCATTTTTGGGGGTTCCTGCCCGCAGAGGACAGTTTCTTTCCCTCCCTGCCTGTACCACCAACCTCCCTGCAGCTGCTTCTGCCTTATGGGGTGGTTGATTTTTTTTTCCTTTCTCTTTCTTTTTTTTTTTTTTTTTTGTGTGTGTCTGTCTTTTGTTCTGCTGGTAGATAGATGTGAGGGGCTGATAGGGAGCAGGAGCTGATCTCCAAGCCAGATAGCCTGTTATATTTATTAACTTCAAACATGGGAGCGCGGGCGCCCAGCTGATGAGCGAGGCTCTGGCAGCTGCCGGTGCTTTCACAGCGCCGGGTCCTGCGATGGGGGAGCTGATAAGCGGGAGATTGATCTCATCGCGCTGATGTGCCTCCCCCTCCCTTGTTCTTTTAATACAGATTTTTTTTTTTTTTTTTTTTTTTTGTTCCTAAGCGAGCTGGAAGCGAATGTTTTGTCATAGTTGCAGGGGCCTGTTTGTGGTTATTATTTTTTCTTTTATGGTGTTGTTTTTGGGTTTTTTTTTTTCCTTTTCCCTTTTTATTCTGCGCTCAGCTACAGTAGATCTGAGCTCCTGATAAGCGCCAAGCCCCGATCTCCATCCTGATAGAGATTGCCAGGGCTGATAAGCACCACTTATCTCTCCCCACCAGACCGGAGCAGGATTCGCTACAACAACAAACACAGCAAAGAGGGGCAAAAGGGCTCCAACAATTTGTTCCACTGCAAATGTGATTAACGCAGGCACTTTAATTATCTGATGGGGGGCAGCTGCATGTGTGTTTTTATTTCTCAAGGTGGCGGGGTGGTTTTCCCCCCCTCCACGTGCTCTCTGAAGCGAGCTGGGTTGAGAAGCCGAGCTCTCCCAGCTCCTGTTATCGGCTGCAGATGTTGCATTAGTTTGATGAGAGCTTTGACTTTTTTTGATGATTATCTCCCATTCTGCACCGCCGAGCGAACGCACGGGCTGGGGGGGGAGGTGAAAACACCGTCATATTTTTGCATGTGGATTTTCTTTAATTGCTATTAGATGGTGTCAGATAACGAGTGCGATCTGCGCTGTTAAAGCCGCCGTCTCTTGATGGGCTGTGCTGGGCCGGGTGGTTTTATTTTTTCCTTTCCTCCTGCACGCTCGGCTGCTCCCCGGTCCCGCGTGGGCTCGGCGGCGATGCCGGGAAGGGGCCGGTGGAGCCGGGCAGGGGGTGGCCGTGGGAGAGCCGTCCTTCCCGGGAGCTTGGAAAATTGCGTTTCTTTTAAAGATGACAGTGGCCAACCCAGCGTCTATTTTTAGCGGCGGCGTGGTGAGCCGGTGGCGTGGGATGCTCCCGGCACGCCTCCTGCCTGCTCCTTCCCGCTGCCTTCCCTCTCTGAGTCCTTCCCTTTCAGGTGACTCTGTTTCAACCTCCTTTGCTTGTTGCCTTTTTTTTTTTTTTTTTTTTTTGTCTGTTTTCCCCTCAGCGCTCTGATGCAGCTGCACTTTTCCATCCCCGCCACCTCCGTGCCTCAGTTTCCCCATCCGTGCCTCCGGGGTGGGGGTGTTTGGGGAGGGGCTAGCCCGGGGTGCTCCGTGGGCCGGGGAGGGTTTGCTCCCGGGATGAGCCGGGCGCCAGCAGGGACTCCCAGCTCCGCTCCCAAAACCGGAATTTTCTGCACATCCCAGGGCTCCCTCAGCCTCCCAGCCCCCCCGTGCCCCACCGGTGGCATCCCCACGGTGGCATCCCCGTGTCCCACATGTCTGTGACACCCACGGGCGCTGCCTGCCTGCCAACCCCTCCCCTCTTGTGCAAACAGCCCTGGCGCGGTGGCACGGAGCAGCTGGCAGGGTGAGGGTGGCAGAGCCCTGTGGCACCGCTGCCCCCGCAGCGGCTCTGCCCAGCCCGGCTGTCACCGGCCCCTTGGGATGTGACACCGGGGGCTCCCGGGGCTGGGCAGCATCGTGGTCCCCATGGGTGGGACACTGCTGGGACACCCGTGGGACGCTGGTGGGATGTGCCCAGCAGAGCCCACCGTGGGGAGTTCTGCCAGCCGTGCCCAGGCGTTTCCCACAAGGCACATTCCTGCCCGGTGGAGGGTCTGCCTCAGGTGATGCTGGAGGAAGTTTCCCTCCTCTTGCAGAGCCAGTGCTCCAGGTGTGAGCATCCCTGCAGGCCCCAGCTCCTGGAGAAGCTTGGCAGCTGGTGGCCAAGGGGGCAGCTCAGAGCAGGAAATCCATTCCCCATGGATAATGGAGAAATGGCACCGCTGGCAGTGCCACCGCCCTGTGCCCGCCAGCCCTGGGACGCTGCATCCCTCGGTGCCAGGGAACCCTGAGAGCCCTTTTGGGGCCGTGCTGGGGGTGCATCCCAGGATGGCTCTTCCTGGCCACCCCGAGGAGAGGAGGATGAGGGGGATGCTGGGGGAGCCAGGGCTGGAGCCGGGCTGGCCACGGCCAAACCAGTTCTGCCGAGGCCCGGCTGGAGCCGCGCCGGCGCGGGAGGTGAGGGAGGCTCTGCCAGCAGCTCCTTCCAGGGCCGTGGGCGCCGGGGCTGGGTTGGTTTTGTCTGCTGCTGCTCTTCCGCCTCCTGAGCCCCCGGGGGACACCCCCACGTCATCCCCAGCGCAGGAACAGAGCCGCGGCGATGGACTGTCCCTGGCACCCCGGGGAAGCCACCTCCAGCCGGGATTTACACCTCGGGATCCGAATGGCGAGGTTGGGCAAGGTCTTATTTTCCGTGGTGAATCACGAGGCCACCTAGCAAGCTGCAGCTTCCCCTTTGGCCAAGTTGTGATGCGGCCAGCTCGGCAATCTGGGCTTGGGAGGAAAGCAATCCTCTCCCCACGGGTGTTGCAGGAATTGTGCAAGGAGGCAGCGCCACGGCACAGGTGATCCGAGGTCCCTGGAGAGGGGCAGCCCCAAAGGCATCACCGTGTCCACATCCATCCTGGTGCAGGAATCTCCGTGCCATGGGACATTCCTGGCCCTGAGGGGACAGCCACATTCCTGGGAAAGGAAAGGACAACGCTGCCCAAAGTAGGGCTGTGGATGGAGCTGCTGGGCCCTGGTGGTGCTGGTGGATTTGGGGTCAAGCGCAGCCGTGCTGGCCGAAGGAAGAGGATGTTTTGAGGATGTTTTCCATCCGTCCTGCTGCAAAAAAAAAAAACAAACAAACATGATCCGCCTTGGAAAACAGTGGACGGGGCGTTGCTGTGGAGGGAAAACCAGCCCAGAGCTTCCACAGAGGCACAGCCGGGGCTGAGAGCCGACACTGCCCGGAGAGAGGGATGTGAGCAACCAGGGGAGGAACCTGGAGCTTCTCGGGATTCAGCATTGGAGAAGATGAATTGGAAAAGGCCTCTGTGCCAGCCCTGCACCGCGCTCCACCTCTGCTCCTCACTGAGGACATGGATTTTTCTTCTGTGGGGCCAAGAAATCAGCTCCCCCACTTTGGAGAAGAGCAGGAATGGGAGCAGGAGGCCAATATCTCCCTTTTTTTTCTGCGCCACATCCCATGACTGCTTTTGCTGCCTGACTCAGGGCTTTTGGCCGCTCCAGCTTGGCCGGGCTGTGTCCTGCTGCTCCTTTTATCAGGAAAGTTCAAGTGTTTCGGGGTAATACAGTTCCCTCTTCCGATGGCTGCCCGGTAAAGGCTCCACATTGTTCCTGCAGCAACATGTTTTTTTGGAAGGGCTGAAATGCCGAAAGGAATGCAACTGCTGACCTTGGGCTGCAGTGGGGTTAAGGAGTGTGTGCCTATGAGTCACTCCAGATAAGAGCCTTCCACGGCTTTTTTCCTCCAAAATAATTCTTTATCTCCTCTTTCTCACATCAACATATTTTCTTGACATCTCCCCTTGGATAGCGCGTGGAGGAAATGTGCTCCTCGGGTTTGTTCATCTGATGAAATGTGGATCCATTGTTTTCCCTTGGCCTTGGCCGGCCCAGAGCCTGACCCGGGGTTTGGGGATGCACCTCCCAGTCAGTGCCTTGGGGGTGCTCAGTGGGGTCGGGGTCCCAGAGCTTTGGAAACCTCAGTAAGGTCACGGCCAGGAGATTTTGGGGTCAGTGCGTGGTGTTTTGGGATGTTTGATGGGGTTGGGGCCTGCAGCTTTGGCAGTATTTAGGATTGGTTCCTGCATTTTTGGGGATGCTTGGTGGGGTCAGTGCCTGGAGGCTTTTGGGATGTTCAGTGGGGCAGTGCCTGGAGCTTTGGCAGTATTTAGGATTGATTTTTGGGGATGCTTGGTGGGGTCAGTGCCTGGAGGCTTTTGGGATGTTCAGTGGGGTCAGTGTCTGGAGCTTTGGCAGTATTTAGGAATGGTGCCTGCAGTTTTGGGAATGCAAACCCAGGGTTTGGGGATGTTTGATGGGGTCGGTACTCCTTGCTTTAGGGATGGGCTTCGGGAGTCCGTGCCCAGGATTTTGGCAATGTTTGGCACCCTGGACTTTGGGGATTCCCCACAGATTCAGTGCCTGGGGCTTTAAGGATGCGCCTTGGGGTCAGTGCCCAGGAATGTGTGGATGCTTGAAGGAGTTTGGGGATGCACCTTAAGGCTGTGCACCTTTGGGGATGCTCAGCAGGGTCAGTCCCTGTAGCTTCGGGAATGTGCCTTGGGATGGTACCCAAGGTTTTGGGATGCTCGATGAGATTGCTGCCTGTGATTTCAGGGATACTTCTCTGGGTCAGAGCCTGGGGTTTGGGGATGTGCCTTAGGGTTGATACCCAGAGCTTTTGTGATGCTCGATGGAGTCAGTCCCCAGGGCTTTGGAGATGCTCCTCCAGGACAGGACTGGGAATGTGCGACTGGGAGCAGCGGGCAGAGCATCCCCAGCTCAGGAGGGCACGGCGGGGAGGAAAAGCCGCTCTTCCCTCCCCTCCCTGCTCCGCCGGGAAGTTTGGCCGCTCTCTCTCTTCTCCGTCTCCCAGCCGAGGCCTCTCATGCTACTCGCAGCTCCTATGATAATGCGGAAAGTTGAACTGGCCCCATTACTGCGCTGCGATGGTTGCCGCGATAAGGGCGCGATAATGGCAGCGATAGCGGCAGCTCGGTAGCCAATGGCTCCGCCGCTCCTCCCATTAACATTCCCCACCACGGCCGGGCTCGGAGCTGCCTATCTGCTCTCCATTTCCACTCCTCCGCTAGATAAGAATGGAAATACTGACTTCATAGCTCACTGATTAAAGTGTCTGGATTTCTTGATAATACACAGATAAATTATGTTTTTCAAAAAGAAGGTAGGGAAGGGAGTGTGAGGGGAGGGAAAAACCTCCAGTCCATTTTTATTATTTTTTTTCTTTCCTTCCTTCCCTCTTTCTGGCCGTGCCCTGGGAGTTGGGTTTTTGCTGCTCCAAGATGCCCTTCCCAGCTGGAAGGCAGAGCCCCGTGAGGTGCCCTCAGGAATGGGGGGACAAAGGATTTTTGGGAGCCACGTGGGGTGGGGTGTAGGGCAGCCCTGTGCTGGGATGGAGATGCTGTTCCTGTTCCCATCACGGGCAGCTTGGGCTTTGCCAGCTGTGCCACGTGGCCGGGATCCTGCTGTGGCCGGGCCATCTCAGGTGGGATCTGTCCCCAAGCTGGCAGCCCCAGAGATGCTCGGGAAGCATCTCCATTTCTGTATCCACCTCCAGCCTGAGCCTTCCTGTTTCTGCTGCAGGCTGCTGCCCTGGATGCCTTGGAGCAGCCTCATCCCTCTGCCCCAGCCATACTCAACTCCTTGGCTTTCCTCACTCATCCTCACTGGAGCAACAGAGCTTCCAGACTTAGTTCAGAGAAGGTATCGACCACGAGCCTCTGAGTTTGTTTCATCTAAATATAAAACTAAAGAGCAAACAGTATAAAGTTCATTTTTTAATGTGCTGCCCCATTCCAGTTGGGCTGCTCTCTTTATTTTTTTTAGGGGAACTGTGATAAAAAGCAGAGATAAAGCCAGGACTGTTTTGTGTAGGAGTCGGTATCTGCGTTATCTATCTCCCTTTTTCACTCTCCGGGCAGCTCTGTTGTTTTTCGCTCTTATCTTGCTCCACCAAAATGCCAAGAACAGGAAAAAAAAAAATTAGAAAAAAAGAGAGAGAGAGAGGCAGCACAGGCACGTTTGCACGGAGAGAACTCAGTGTCCACGGAGCTGGGCAGGAGAAGGGCCTGGAGCTGGAGGAAGAGGAGGGTTGGGGTGCTGGGAAGGCAGGGAAGGATTTTGGGAGCAGTGCTGTTCCAGGGATCTCCATGTGCCAGGTTCGGTGCCAGCTGTTCTCAGCTGGGCCACCCAACCTGGCTGTGCCCACCGAGGGTCCCTCCCTGCCCCTGGAGCCCCCACAGTTCCTGCTGGTTGCCCTGGAGTGCTCCAGGATGTCTCTGGGAGCAGCAGAGACATCCCAGCCAGAGCATCTTTGGTGAGACCCCCTTCTCTCCATCCTTGTTGTCACCCAGGGCTGTCACAGACTGAGAGCCTTGGGTGGACACTGAAAACCATCCCTGTTCCCTTTCCATCGCTTTGGGGAGCGGGATGGCCCTGGCTGGACCTGGAGCCGTTTCCCACAGGAAGGGGGATGGCCCCAGCTCGGCATCTCAGGGTAATTTGTCGCTGGATTAGCCCAGAGCTTGACCTCTGTCCTCGCTGTCACCTGGTATTGATGTGCTCCAGTGCTGCCTGAGCGTCCCCACCCCCAGCCCTTCCCGCCTGGAATGTCTTTATTCCAGGTGGGAGAAATATCCCAATTGAGGGCTTTTCCCCCAGTTCCACCCTCTGGCAGGGAGCAGGGGTGGGGTGCTTGGAGCCTGATCTTCCTGGATGGAATTTCTTTCCCATCTCCTTGTGTCTCCAGCTGCTCCCGAAGTGCCCGCACCCTGGATCACCATGGGGACAAACACCTCCCACTGATCTTGGATGGGCTTTGGATGGAGACAGCTCCAGGAAGGACTGGTCCTTCTCTCCCAGTCGTGCCAGCTGCCTCAGTTTCCCTGCTGTGCTCCGAGCAGCCTCTTGTGGCTCCGTGAGCTCTCCGGGCCACGTTCAGCGCATCCCTCCTCCGGAGCATCCCCATCCATCTGCTGCGCCCGGCACGGCTCCATTCCGCTCTCTCCTCTCTCCGAATCTATCAGGGCCTTATCGACCCCATCTGAAACCTAAAGTCACTCCATTGTCATTGTCCCCGGATCTCTTCCCCGGCTCCTTCCCCTCCCTGGCGCGCGGTGGATGCGCCGGCCGTTCCCGTTGGGAATGGCGGCCCCCGGAGCGCCCCAATCTCCCGGAATCTCTCGGTGCTTTATCGGCCCATCGGAGCCGGGGCTGGCGGGGCCGGCGCTGGCGCCGCTCGCTGCTGATAAAGTTACAGAGTTCAGGCAGTGATGAATGTTCAGTAACTGCACCCGCCGCGATCCCGCCTGGGCTTGGCAGCGCGAGCAGCTCCGGCTGAAACCAATCCCTCCCCTATCAGCGGCGCTGCTTTTTCTCAGGCTCGGCCTCTCCCCGCTCCTGCTCTTCCCTGGGGGGCTCCCCTGGGGCAGCACAGCACCGAGGGATGCTCCGGGAGCTGCGTCCCGTGGCGGGGGGGGGGGTTCTGGATTTCAGCCTGGAATGGTTTGGGGTGGGAAGGAACGTGAAGCTCATCTGGTTCCGGGGCAGGGACCTTCCACCAGACCAGGCTGTGGTGGCTGGGACAGAGCAGCTCCCCAGCAGTCACTGGAGCATCCCATCCCAAGAAATCCCAGCCTTCCCAACACCTCCATTCCCGCCCTGTCCTTCGTTCCCCTCCTGGAAAAATTAGGCCTAAGTATATTCTAAATGTAATCATTATTATAAATTATAAATTTAACAATTATTGTAAATACCATCCCACGAGCAATGGCAGCATCACTCACCCCTTCCATGCCCCCACCATCTCTATTCCCCTACCACTCTTTATTCCCCTTCCTGGTATAAATTAGGCCTACTAGATTATCAATGTAATAATATTAATCATTACATTGATTAATATTATTACATGAGCTGTTGGAGCATCTTCTCATCAAGAATTACAGCATCACCCAGCACCTCTGTCCCCTATTCCCCTCCTGGATAAATTAGGCCTGAATGCAAAAATGTGATAGGTCTATAAAATTAATTTGTAAATGATTATAAATATCCCCCATCAGCAATCCCAGCATCCCTACCACCTCCTGGGTAAACCAGTAATAATTTAATACCAAATCATGATCAACACATTATAAATCCCTCCCCTACACCTTCCAGTTCTCCAACCATACTTTTTTTCCCTTGGCCTTTTCCCCCAGGGCACCACGGGCAGGGTCAGGGTGAGGTTTATCTGGAGGTGATGGAGAAGGGCCCCAAATTTGAGATAAAGCCCCCTGGGGCCGGCCCCAGCCGCTATCGGCTCCGTGCACGGGGCTGATCTCTCATGGGGAGATACCCATGGGAAGAGCCTGGCCTGGGATGCTGCAGCCAGGCTGATAGGGGGTGAGAGGGCTGATTTGTGCTCCAAAAGCCCCTTTTCCTCCCAAACAGACCCCAGACTATTGGAATTCAGTGCAGCATCACCGGGGGGAGATCTCCCGGTGGATCAGTGGCCACCGGCAGCTCCTTTGTCCCGGCTCCGTTCCCGATCCCAGGGAACCATCCGGGGAGCAGCTGAGGTCGTTGGTAAAACAAACATCGGCAGGGCCCGGGAGGAATTGGGTGAGAAGAGCGGGCGGGTGGCCCATCAGATACCGGGATTTGCAGCCCGGGTTGTTCTCCGGGTGTTTCTGGCAGCGGGGCGGGCACGGCGCAGCCCCGCCACCAGACCCTGGGGAATCCCGGGATGCTCCAGGTCCCACCAAACCACCAGGGCTGCCTTTGCTGAAGGAGCAGCTGGGAGTGGCTCCAGGAGCATCTTTCCCTGAGGAATTCTGCCCTGTTCCTGCAGCGCTTTGCTGTTGGCTCTATAATTTAGGGGGAAAAGAGGTGATTTAGGGCAGAGAGGAAGCGATGCCTGAGTGGAATTCTCACATTTCCAGCATGAGGTGATGGACAAGTATCCTGGTGATGCTTTGTGTATCCCAGAACTTGTTTTGGATCCTTGCCCACCTGCTTTTGGGTTGGTTTTCATTGTTATTATTATTGTTATTATTATTATTATTGTGGTTTTTTTAATTGGAAGAGGATGGTGCCAGCGCAGGGATGAGGAGGAGCTGGAAGGATGGAGAAGGGATCCTCCATTATGCTGCCTGCCTGTGAAGCTGGTATATCCTGCAGGATGCCCTGGCACAGCTGAGATGTCCCTACTGTCCCCCCCAGTGACACCCAGAGCCAAGGCTGAGCTTTGGGGTGCCTGGAGAGAAGGTTTGGGATGTGAGTTCACCCGGGTCCAGGCTGTGTCCTTCATTCCCTGACTCCTGGAGCCCTCCTTGGACTCATCCCCTGCCCGATGGGACTTGGAGGAATTTTTATTTTTAGAAATAAGGATTGTGGATTCCCAGAACGATTTGGGTTGGAAGGACCTTAAAGCTCATCTCCTTCCTCCCCCTCCACGGGCGGGGACACATTCCATTGAGCCCAGGTTGCTCCGAGCCCCATCCAACCTGGCCTTGAACGCTTCCAGAGATGGGAATTGGAAAGGAGTCGGATGGGAAATTTTATTTAAATTCGTATTTAAAAATAAACACTTGGACCTGGCGGCAGCACCGAGCGCCAGCCGGTGAAGGCAGGTTGCCACCAGCCTGCACGTGTTCCCAATCCAGGACCTGCTTTCCACCACGGGGACTCCTCCTCCTCTTCCTCCTCCTCCTCCTCCTCCCTGCTCCAGAGCCGGTGGGAAAGTCTGTGGCTGTTGCTATTTTCTATCTGTTATCAAGGCCTCTTATCACTTTGCTCTTGTCTCCGTGCCGGCTCTCCGAGCGCCCAGGGTCTCGCTCTTGGCAGCCTGGAAAAGTCCCCCCCCTCCTCCTTGATTCCCTATATTCTTTTGCCTTTTATTTAATTTACCAGCTAAGCACAAAGAATCAAGAAAAGCTTTATTGTTCCTGCGCTGGGAGAGCCTTAATTGGAGCGCAGTGATCAAATCATTACCTGGATAACGCCGGGTTTCCCTGGGAATGCCGACCCTCGGCCCAGCCCTGCTGACACGGGCACAGCGCCCCAGCTCCCTGCAAGTTTGTACAGTCACTGTCTGGTTTTATATATTATTTTTTGAGGGAAAAAGAAGAAAAAAAAGGGGGGGGAAGAAGAAATCCTTGCTCGTTATCAATAAAAAAAAGGAGGGAGGGAGAAGAGTTAATCGTCGAAGCGGAGTATCTTGGAAGGAAGCGTTTTTTGGCTCTTCCCCTCTCTGTAAAACCAGCCTCAGTAATTCAGTTTTAAAGCATGAAAAAAGGGAGTTGATGAAATTCCACTATCAGCACTGAGCCAATATGCAAAATATCTCGCCGAGAATCAAATAGCTATTATGTTTTCATTTCCATTTCAGCGTATTTGCTTAATGAAGAATAGACAGATCAGGCCAGCCGAGGGAGGCTGTGTGCGGTGATAACTGTGCAGGGCTCCCAGCAATCCCGGGCAAGTGACGCTCCCTCCGCTCCTGCTCCTGCTCCCTCTCCCTCACTCGCTTTTTTTTCCCCTTTTTTTCCCCTTTTTTTGATTTTTTTCCCCCAGTGGTTGGTTTAACTGGGAAAACCAATGCTGGCAGCGCGTCCCTGGGGGTTGGTGGGCGCTGGGGTGCTGCAGTGGGGTTGGGGTGCAGCCAAGGACACCGTTCTGGGTGCTGTTGGCCACCCAGCCTCCCCGTGGGCACTGGTGTCCCCAAACCCCTGCTTTTACAGGATTAGGTTTATCTTGTTTTTATTGTATTTTGATTTATATTTATCTATTTTATTCATCCCCATCTCCCTTGGGAGTGCTTTGGGGTGGCATATGAGATGCATGCAGGGACTGTGTGGGATGTTCCCAGCATGCTGCTGGCCACCAATTGTCCCCATACCAGGTTTGACATGTGATTTATATGAAACAGCCTCATCTTCCTTGTGGCTGGGCCTTGATGCTCTGGGGTGGGATGTGGGTGGTCCCAGGATGCATCCAGGGATCACAGTGACAAGATTCTGGGACTGTTGGTTCCCCATCATCCCTGTAGGCACTGGGTGACACCACGGTGCCCAGACCCCAGCTGGATTTAGATAGAGCATCCCCATCTCCTTCCTCATTGGAGATGGAGATTTCAGGATGGGATGTGGGTCATCCCAGGGTGGATCCAGGGACCCCAGTGACGTGGTACTGGGATGCTGTTGGCCACCCATCATCCCTGTAGGATGACTCCACAGCGCTCAAAGTTGGATTTATATGGAGCATCCAGTTGGATTTATATGGGGCATCCCCATTTCCCTCCTGGCTGGGATGGGTACTTTGGGGTGGGATATGGGATGCATCCGTGGGATGCTGTTGGCCGCCCATCATCCCTGTAGGCCACCGTGCTGTGGTACCCAAAGCCATCCCCATCCTCCTCCTGCTCCCTCTCTTCCCAGGCAGGATGTGGGTGGTCTCAGCACCCTTGGGTGGGTGCCAGGTGCCCTCCTGGTCCCACCCATCCCTTCCCAGCCCCATCCACCCCTCCCTGGGCAGGCTGGAGGTGCCAAACCCCGGCGCAGGCGAGCGTCGGGTTAACTTTATCAGAAGCCCAAGAGCCGTGAAGGCGTGAAGGAAGAAATTAGCCTAACAATGTTTCATTTACAGCGGGAGAAACGATTTGTTAGCTGGCGATTGTTTCTGAATATTATCAGGGCCTTTTTAATTGTGCTGGAACTGAAATTAGCAGAATTAGAATAAATTGCCTTCCCTTCTCCGGCAGCCTCTTTATTCACGCTCATTGTTGTGTGCTTTGTATAGATTATGGGCTCTTTGTTCTGCTGCTGTAAATATACATGCCTGGAGTCACGGCGAGCAGCTGAGGTCTGCAGACGGGCTGGCCCCGCTCCGATCCCCCTGTGGTCCCCCCGTGGTCCCCCCGTGGTCCCCGGTCCTGCGGCGTCGTGCGGCGCCAGCCATGTGTGCCACCGGGGCTGGGCCCTGCCTGCCTGGCTGGGGACGTGGCTGCGTTGCCATGGAAACGGATGGCAGGGCTGAGGGGTGTCCCCCGTGTGCACCCTGTTTGTCCCCATGTCCCCCCTGCAGTGCCATCCATTGGATAAGGGGTGGTGGGGATCATTTCTGGGGCCTCTTCTGGGGACAGGTGATGCCACATCTGTGTGCACAGGGCCCCTCTTGCTGCCAGGCTGATTCCCCACAGTGCCCCAGGGAGGGGACACCTGGAGCAAGGCATGGCCACCTCTGCAAGGGGACAGTGTATCCCAGGGAGATGCTGCACCGCAAGGATGGCTGGGCAGAGCTTCCCTTCCCTTCCCTGTGGGGCATTTCCTCCCAGCATCCTGATTTCCCAGCTGGGAAAACCCTCTGGCATCTTTTCCCTGTGGCTGTGCCCTCCTCACCAGCCTGTCCGTGCTCCCACAGGGTCCCTGGCAGCGATGGAGGAAGGCGAGGACGCCCCGGCGGGGGACAAGAGCCCCTCGGAGAGGGACGGGGCCACCTCGGACTGCGAGGGCTCCGCCGAGCGCGACACCTGCAGCCCCCCCGGCAGTGAAGGTGAGCCTGGGCTGTCCCTGCTGTCCCCTCTCCATGGGGACGGGCGCTGCCCCCAGAGCAACCTGCAGGGCGTTAGCTCAGGAAGCAGCCTGGCCACCCCTCGGGGCTGGTGGGCCAGTGACAGCCCCCTGTCCCTGGGGGGTTCCATTCCTCTGGGACCCCTGGGGACAGCCCAGTGTGCAAAATCGTGTCCCTCGGGGTATGAGGTGACCCCCTTGGGGTGTGGAGTCGCACAGTCAGGGTTTAAAGTGACCTTTCACAGGGATGGAAAGTGACCTTTGGGATACTAAGCGACCCCTTAGGTGCAGAACAACCCTTCCCCCTAGCTTGGGGTGGAAAGTCACATTCCCTTAGGGTGCAAAGTGTCCCATCCCAGGGATGCAGAGTGACCTCTCGGGGTGCAAAGTCACATCCTTTGCAGTACAAAGTTCCTCTCTCCACCCATGATGAAAGTCACGTCCCTTGGGGTGCAAAGTTCCCCCGCTCAGGGGAACAAAGTCACATCCCCTGGTGTACCGAGTGACTCCCGGGGTGCCAGGCAGCCCCAGAGGCCGCAGGCGGTGGCCCTGGCCGTGGCACGGGTGGGCTGGGGGCGCAGGGCCGTTGGTGGCACCGTGCTGCCCACGCAGCCGCCAGGCTGCCGCCGTGCCGCGCCCCAAAGGTGGCTGCGGCTCAGGGCCGGGCTGAAACAGTCCCAGATATCCTTTGAGTTCCTTCCTGTGGAGGTGGGGGCAAATCCCAATCAGTTAATGTTTGCAGTGCCCTTTGAGATAACCGCGCCGGGGCAAGGCTGCGCCGGCTCACCGAGCTCCCGGCAAACCCCGCTGCCTCCAGCCGCATCTGGGGGAGAAGGGTCCCCCAAAAGCAGGGCAGCCAGGCCACGGTGCAGCAGGGATCCACACAGCTGGGGCAGGGAAGGACCCCCACAGCCGGGACAGGGAAGGCATCCTGAGAGTTGGGACAGGGAGTGATCCTGAGAGTGGAGTAGGGAAGGGACCCCAACATTTGGGGCAGGGAAGGGACCCTGATAGCCCCAGCAGGACGAGGTAGGGGTGGATCACAAGGCAGGGAGGGCACCCCAATAATGAGGGGCAAGGAAGGGACCTCAGTAGTGGGGACAGGGAGGGGACCCTAAAGCTGGGGCAGGGGGTGGACCCTAGATGGAGCAAGGAGAAACCCCAGTTTCAGCAAAAGGACCCCAACAGCCAAGGCAGGGAAGGGATCCTACAGCAAAGCAGGGCAGGGAGCTTGATAACTGGAACAGGGAGGGGACCCCAGTATCTGAGTCAGGGAGGTCTCCCAGGCAAACTTTGCTCGGTGGTGGAGGGAATCAGGGCTCTTATCTGATGGGGGAGCCGGGCTGGGGGCGAGGAGCCGGAGCCGGGGCGCGGAGCTGCACCTGGCACTGGCCTGCCTCGATAAAGAGGTGATAGCAGAGATAAGGCCGAGCAGCAATAACGGCCACTAAAGCTTTCAGCGCGATGGATAAAAATCGATATGCCAGGCACTTTGATTTATAGCCAAAAATAATAGGACTTTTATACCCGGTGATTGATTTATTTGATGTTAATCATTGCGCTTATCACCTGTATTAATAATCTGCAGTGGCGGTGACGTCACCCCTGGGCGGCCGCGGTGGCGCCGATCGATTGGGCTCCGCTGCTCGATCCGCCCGGGACGCCAAGGCAAACATGTACTTTGGGCACTAATCTGCCACACTGTCATATGCAGATTGCCTTTATCAGCCCATCTCCAGCAGCAGTTAATGGAGAAAATAATTGTTATCAAGTTGCTATGAATACGCCACAAATGGAGCCGTGAGGGGAGCGGGGCTCGGCCCGCTGGCGTGGCGTGGCACGGCTGTGCCAGGGGTTTGGAGTGGGCTGGGAGGGCTTGGCTGGGCTGAGGGGGCATTCCCAGGGGGATGTGAATCCCCTCCCTGTGCCCATCCCAGCCCTGGGTGTCGCGGCTCTGGTGGTCCCAGCCCCTGTGGAACGCTGCCTCTGGAATTCCCTGCTCTGACCTGATGCCTTCCCCCTCCTGCTGCAGAGTCCAGAGATGCTCTGGAGAGTCCAAAGGAGCTGGAGAAGCCGGATCCTGGAGAAAACCCCCAGGAGGCAGACAGCTGGAATGGGCCGGGTGAGTGTCTGGTGCGGGGCCGTCCTGCTCCATCCCAGTGTCCTGACTGCATCTGCTGGAGCAGCCCTCCAGCGTTCACCTCCTCTGGCAAACACCAGTCTGAGAGGAGAACTGGGAGCTGGGCCGGCTGCAAACCCCAGGACTCCTGCTGGAGGGGAGCTGTGAGGTCTCCAGGGTGCCGTTGGGATGGCAAAGCGCGGATTTGGGAGCAGCAGGGATGCCATCCTCGCAGCTGGCATCACGCTCCCTAGCACTGGCAGGGTTTGGGCCCGTCCTGCGTCGCACCAGGGTACTCCACCAGCATCCTGGCAACCACAAGAGCGACGCTGGGGCGGTTTGGTGATGGTTATCAAAACCCCAAGGAGCGAGTGCAGCCTCTATCTGCCCCTGGTATCTCCACGCCGGGGCCGCGGGCACCGGGGCACCAGCGAGGCCGGGCTGGCCCTGTGGGCACCCCCAGCCCTATCACCCACCATCTCCAAAGCCACGGGGTTACAGACGTGTGCCACACGGATTCACAGAGTGTCTGGGCTTGGGAGGGAGCTCTGGAGATCATCCAGCCCAAGGCAGGGACACCTGGAGCAGGTGACAGAGGGTCACACCCAGGTGGGTTTGGAATGGCTCCAGACAGGAGACCCCGCACCCTCCCTGGGCAGCTGTGCCAGGGCTCTGCCACCCTCTGAGGGAAGCTCTTCCTCACGTTGAGGTGGAACTTCCTGTGGTTTAGTTCGTGGGCCTCACTCCTTGATTGGGGTTGTGGGTTCTTCCACTGGGAGTGGCTCTGCTCCTGCCAGGGGAGCTCCCAGCTCTGGCTGGGAATGTTGGGCAGTGGTGACTCCACTAGAGGACAGCCCTCAGGGGATGGATGGACCGGGCAGGTCCCGCTGTGTCCCCAAGGCCACCGGGCTGCAGGAGCCCTGGGAAGTGATGCCTGCCAGCACACGTGCTCCCGCAGCTGCCCAGATCCCCACGGCCCGGCGGGAACCCCGCTCCCCTTCCCGTGTTGGGGCCGAGGGGAAGCTCCTGCCGGCCCCGCTGATATCCCAGCCCTTCCTGCGTGTGTCCAGGAAGGAGCTGCGAGGCCACCCCCGCCTCCTCCTTATCTGCTCGCGGCCCTTTGCCCCCAGCGCTCCTAGGGCAGGGTGGGATGGGGCTGCACCTCCCACCCCACAGCTCCCCATCCCCTCTGGGGTCACCACAGCCCGCTCCCCCCCAGCTCCCGAAAGGAGCCTGGCGGAGGCCGTGCCTCCCCTTCCCCCTTCCCTCTGTGGGGAGCGGGTCATTTGCATTCTTTATGTAAAAGAGATTTTATTATCGGGCCCTGGCAGCCCATCTCCACTCTGGTAATTGGAGCGGTGTCGGTGGCGGGGAGCTGCCGGCGATGCCGCGCCGATAGGCCGCTCCTCCCGCGCCAACCGCCGCCGTGGCCCCGGCTATCAGGGGCTCTGCAGGCCCGCCACTTATCGGGGATGGAGCTGCCCAAAAGGGAAGCTGGGAGCAGGCTGAATTTTCTGCTTTATCTGGCAGGATCCGCCGGGTGTCAGCCGCGAGGATGCGCCGCGCCTGGGGGGCTCCGTTGGCGCCCTGCGGAGCTTTGGGGGTCACTGGGTCACCCCCGCCCTGGGTCGGGGGTCCCGAGGGTCACCCCGCTGTTCCAGAGGGGATGTGCCTGCCAGGGGCTCGCCCCACGTGGCAGGAGGGAGAAGGAGAGTTTTGGTTTAGCTTTGAGGTGACCTTGTTCCCTGGAGGGGCTGAGGCTCCTCCAGCCGCTGGGCAGGTTCCCGGGAGCTGGAGGCTGAAATCCCAAACTTGGGAGCCTTTGCAGATGTGCCACCCCTTCATCCAGAGTGTTGGGACACCCTGGCTCTGTTCTGCTGGCCAGTGGGATCATGGGGTGGGGCATGGCTGTGCTTTGTGCTCACTCCATCCTCTGCTGGGGCTGGAGACAGGATGTCCATCCTTCCCAGAGTCCCCCAAACCAGCCCAATTCCCCCAAACCTCTCCTCACAGCCCTCCCCATCCATGCCTCAGGTTTCCATCTTTCCCACTCATTTTGGTTTGCCCTGGAGAAGGGTTGGTAGCAGAGAATTTTGGGAGCACCCACAGCCTCCAGCTCCCATCCCAGGGCTGCCCCATCCCTGCCCAGCCAGCCTCACCAATTCCAGCCAGCTTTCCCAGAAGGATGAGAGGAAAAACTCTGGCAAATTCCACATGGAGCTGGTGCAGGAATGCAGCAGAGGAGAGCCCTGCTGAGGGACAGGCTGCTCAATCTCATGATGAGCCACCAGAGGATTCCCACTGGGAGCTGCTGGGAGGCTGCAGCCCCTGGGAATTCTGGATTCTTCCCTTTCCACCAGGTAGGATGGAGCTTTTTGCTTTTGTCCTTGTGGGAGCACCACAGGCAGGGACAGGATTGGAGCTGTGACCAAATCCAGGGTGGTTTTTGCATTATCCCACCTGGGAATTCTTCACCTCCTTCCCTACACCAGCATCACTGTTTGCAGCTCCACCTTGCTGAACCCCGAGCCCTGCTGCTGTCTTGCCTGTTTGGGCTTTATTTAATAACTAATTGCTAATGATGAACTATTAATTTAATATTAATATTTCCTCTGGGCAGTGATGATGGCTCTGGGTTGATTACAGAGCTCAGGCTCCTCTCTTGATCCCGCAAACCCCTCACCCCCATCCTCCATATCAGGATGGCACAGAGCAACTCCTCTTTTTTTTTAGTGCATCTAATTAAAACTCCCAAGTCCTTCCCCCCCCCCCCCCACCCTTTTCCTCCCAGCTCCCCCTTCCCTTCAGTTGTGTTTATCTCCCTCCTCAATAATCTCTGGCTGCCCAGGGTTTGTCTGGAAACCTCAAGGTTCATTATCAGGGTGAGCAGGGCACAATGGGGGGACACGGCTCCTCCGGGGGGGCACGGCCCCCCCACATCTGCCCCGTCCCTCCCCCTCCACCCTGCTGAGTGTGGGTGGGAAAAATTATCCCAGCTATTCCCTTTTATCACTGGGAGAGGAGCAGCAGAGAGTTGTGTCTGTGGGAGACTGATGGGGAGGGAGGCACTCGGGATTCGGGGCATTGGCACCCCCAGTGTGCCAAATCAGGGGTGCCCAGCACCCTGCAGTCCTCCCCCTGCCCCTCGTGTGCCCAGCACCCTGCAGTCCTCCCCCTGCCCCTCGTGTGCCCAGCACCCTGCAGTCCTCCCCCTGCCCCTCGTGTGCCCAGCCAATCCTCCTGCCAAAGGCAGCGGGGTGGGGACCGTCACAGCAGTGATGGTGGTACCTGTCCCTGGTTTGGGATGTGGAACAGCAGCTGTCCCTGCTGGGGGATGTCCTCCAGTGCCTGGGGTCACTGCAGGGTGGAAGGGACAGTGTGGGGACACTGATGGTGGAGGGGTGCTCCAGCTGGTCTGGGGATGCTGCTGAGTGGAAGGATGATCAGACCAGTTTGGGGACAGTGACAGCATGGAGGGATGCTCAGGGATTCTGGGGACAGTGACAGTGTGGAGGGATGCTCAGGGATTCTGGGGACAGTGACAGCATGGAGGGATGCTCAGGGATTCTGGGGACAGTCACAGCATGGAGGGATGCTTAAGGATTTTGGGGACAGTGACAGTGTGGAGGGATGCTCAGGGATTCCTGGGACAGTGACAGCATGGAGGGATGCTCAGGGATTCCTGGGACAGTGACAGCATGGAGGGATGCTCAGGGATTCTGGGTACAGTGTCAGCATGGAGGGATGCTCAGGGATTCTGGGGACAGTGACAGCATGGAGGGATGCTCAGGGATTCTGGGGACAGTGACAGCATGGAGGGATGCTCAGAATACTGGGGACAGTGACAGTGTGGAGGGAGGGATGCTCAGGCATCTGTTCCCCTTTTCCCTGGCATTTTCCTGCACTCTTGTGGTGAGAGCCCTGAGGGTGATGCCTCCAGGCTGCTGCTGATTGACAGCTGTCAATCACTCACCTTCCTGCTCAGCCCTGCCTGGATCTGAGGACCAGTGGGGATTTGGGGCTCGAACCCCCCCTCCTCCATCTGGGTACCCCCTCCTGAGGCTCTCCCACCCCCACAGGCACTTGGGGCTGTGGCAGGGTCCCCCCTGCGGTCCCCTCCCCTTTCCGGACGGGATATCTTCCCTCTGCATCAGCCCCGGGGGCCCCTGCATCCCCTTCCTCCCCTCTCTGGCTTCCTGCCCCCCCAGTGCCCTCTTCCCTCTGTCTGGGCACAGCCAGGGGTCCCAGCAGCCCTGGGAGAGGGGACAGGGCAGGGACAGGGTGTCCCTGGCACAGGGGTCCTGCCCCCCTGGCAGCCCCGGGGCAGCCAGGAAGTTTTCCTCCTTCCCATCCTTCCTGAGTGCTTTCTGGTGTTTTCCCCAGTGTTTGTTCCTGTCCCCAGGACACAGGTCACAGGTCCTGTGTGTTTCCTGCATGTCTCTTGTGAGGAGGACCCCAGGGAACCGGGGCTGCCTTGGCATGGCAGCACCCCGGGCATGGGAACCCCTTGTGATGGGGTCCATGAGTGGGGACAGAGCAGGGACAGGGCGCCCCTGGCACAGAGGCCCTGGCAGCCCCAGGGAAGCCAGGAAGTTTTCCTGCTTCCCATCCTCCCTGAGCCTTTTCTGACCTTATTCCCAGCGTTTCTATCCACATCCCTGCAGGCACAGGTCCCAGTTCTTTCCTGGCATGGGAACCCCTTGTCATGAGGGATGGCAGCACCCCTTGGGATGGGGACCCCCTCCCAGCCCCATCCCAGCAAGGCACAGCAACACCCCAAAGGCAAATGTCTGGGAATGCTTATCAGCCCATCCTGCAGGGGCAGGGCACCCCAGCTTCCGTGGGGTGATCCCGGGGAGCACGTGGCACGGCCGGTGCCACCCTGCCGCCAGCGCCTGCCAGCTGTGCCCCACAGCTGGCGAGCAGGAGCAGGCCCTTTGGGGTGCAGCCCCCTGTGCAGCCCCCCCGGGTGCTGGGTGGTGCCCACGAGGCAGGGCCTGGCTGCTGCATTATCCGGGGGCAGGGTTCAGCCCGATAAGGAGTCGCTTTTGGACTCGGGCAGCAAACAATCAATAAGTGGCAAGCGATGGGCAGCAGAGATAAAGGCAGAAATCCCCCCCGGCTCCCGCCCCAGCGGGGCCTCCCCAGCACCCCAAAGCGGGGGGCAGAGCCCGGCTGTGCCACAGCCATCCCCTCTCCGTGCGCAGAGCTGAGCCCAAGCAGGCGCAGCCCAGCAAGGCTCGATTTAAACCCTCCTCACTCCTTTGTCGTCCCCAAGGCTGCCCTGATTACTCGAGCACCCGGGACGGCAAAGCCGGGATAATCTCCTTAGCCCCTTTGGAGAGATTTCCCTTTGTGAGCCGAGGTGAAGAGTGGAGATGCTGCGTGTTCACAGCTTAAGACTCTTCCCAATCGGCTCCCTCCATCTTATCGGAGCGGTGCCATCACATCATTGCAGTAGTTGAGTTGTCAGGATTTATTCCTTCCGCCGCGCTCTCGCCGCTTCTAAAAACAGCAGCTGGGGCCGGGCCGGGGCTGCTGGGGGAACCGGGGGGAACTGGGGGGAACCGGGGCTTCTCCAGCTCGGATTTCCCCAGGCAGGAGCAGGGGAGCCATGGGAGGTTGGGTACCCGTTGATGGATCCATCCCTCCATCCATCCCATTGCCAGGCCGGCTCCTGCAGCCACCCTCATTTGCTCCTGGGTGTTCCAGAGGTGCAGCCACATCCAGGCACCCACCTTTGCTTTCCTTGCAGGAGGGAAGGGCAGAGGGGCCCCAGACAAATCCACCCATCCCATTCCAAGCTGCTCCCACATCGTTTGCCTCCTGCATCCACAGGACTTGAACCACATCCAAACTGTTTGGTCCCTTAGCATTAATCTGGAGGTCCATCCATCCATCCATCCATCCATCCATCCATCCATCCATCCATCCATCCATCCACCCACCCACCCACCCACCCACCCACCCATCCATCCCCATTTCCCAGGGCTGGATCTGGCGTGGCCCCCCGGCTGGCACAGGAGCAGGGCGGCTGATCCCGGGGTGTGATCCCATGACACACTGATAGCAGTATTTATCCTGATTGTATCCAGGCAGCTGCAAACACTGCAGGGACCGCCGAGCCCGGGTGCCCACTGAGGGGCAGAGCAGTTGGTCTGGATGTGGTTCAAGTCCTGTGGATGCAGCTGAGGCAAAGGGATGCGGGAACAGCTTGGAATGGGATGGGGTGGGATGAGTGGGTTTGTCTGGGGGCCCTCTGCCCTTCCCTGCTGCTCGCTCCCACAAGGAAAGCCAATGGATGTGCCTGATGTGGCTGCATCTCCAGAGCTTCCAGTGCAGCTCCTGGCAGTGCCATTCCTCTCCCTGGCCCTGGGAATGCTGTGGTCACCGTGCCCATGGGCTCTGGCTGCTCATCTCCATCACACCCCGTGCTGGAGGAAGGCTCAATGATGCCTTCCTGGAATTGTGCGTCCCCACAGGCTTCCTCCCTCCCCTCTGCCCACCCTGGACCCTGGGGATGGGTGGGAATGTGGGTGCCAGCTGGGCCTGCTTGGCCATGGGGTGGTGACAGGATTAATCTTTGCTCCTGGCACAGCTCAGCCGATTCCTTTGGCATCTCTCGATGGGAAGATCAGCCAGGAGCAGCCCCGTGTTCCCAGTCCCTGTCACACCAGGCAGGTGCACCTGGCTCTCTGGGGGCTTTTCCCTCCTTCCCTCCCTCCCTTCCTTCCTCCCTTCCTTCCTTCCTCCCTGCTGCTTTTCTCTGTGCCCCAGAGCAAACAGGCCGGTCCCTGCCCAATTTGGTTAATGAGCTGGAAGATAAGCCCTGCTCCCTGATAAGGAGGGACCGATGGCCAGGTGAGATACCTGGGGGGTGTTCACCTGCCACGGGATCCCACAGGGAGCTGCAGCTCAGGGACTTTGCTCCAGGACACCCCGGGGGCTGGCAGCAGCTCTTCCCAACCTTGCAGGCAGTGGGCTGTGCCTGGATCCCTGGTGGGATCGCTCCCTGCAGCCTGGGGGTCCCACGTGGGGACACAGCTTGCTGCCTTTGGGCTTTGTTCCCAGTGTGGAGCACACAGCATCTCCCAGGCCTCCCCATCATTTTCCCTGTTCCCACTCAGCAGTGCCGTGTGTTTAGCTGGAAAAAATCCTCTTTTCCCTCCTTTTTTCCCTCGCTGTGTTAACGTGGGCGCAGCGCAGGGGCTCTGGCAGCATCCCTGGCTGGCCCAGGGACACTCATCCCTCTGGAGGAGCTCCCAGCACCACAGAGCAGGGGTTCAGCACCGTCAGTGGGGTTCCAGCACCCCGTTTTTGGATGGGTGGAGGCCTCGGGGCGCTGGCGGGAACGGGGCTGGCTCTGGCAGCACTATTTTTGTCCCCCTGTCTGGAACGGTTTTCTCTTTATCAGCGCCTGCGTGTTTTCTCTGCTGGGGATTGATACACACAAGATGAAGTGCTCTGACATGGGAAGTGTCAGGCGAATGCTCTTATCTCAGAGACATGGTCTCCTGACCCAAACGCTGCTGATTACCAGTGAGACGGGGAGGGGGGGCACCCGCAGGGGGACGTGGCCGTTGGGCTCCGGGCCCCAAAAGCAGCCGGGATCTTCGGGGTGCCAAAGCCAGAGGGGAGCCAGCACTGCCGGGGCTCTGCTGGGGTTGAGGGGTGCAGGGGAGGCTGGGCAGCTCGGGGATGCTGAGGCTGGGGGGAGTCCAGCAGTCCAGCAGCACTTTGGGATGTGCTGGGCGTGTGGAATAACGTGAAGGTCTGACCGCCCCGCTCAGCCCCGAGGCCACTCTGGTGGTCACTCTGCTCCCTGCCTGCCCTCAGTCCTTCATGGACCCTTCCTCAGGCTCAGTTTGTGCCAGGGAATAAGTCCCAAACAGCTCCCTCATCCCTCCCCCTCCTCCTCCCCCCTCTGCTGAGGTGGAGCTGGTGGGGAAATGGGCAGGGGGATGCAGGGCAGGAGGATGCCAGGAGTGTGGGGGATGTAGGGTGGGAGGATGCCAGGGATGCAGGGCAGGCACAGCCTGTGCCATGCTCATTCCCAAAACCCCTTTGCAGGGATGAGATCCATGGCCAGGGGGGCTTTGGGAGCACTCTGGCTCCAGGAGCTCCCAGGCTGTGGGACTGGGAAGGACAGGGGAGCTGAGGCAGAGCCCACCACCAATAGTGCTGGGGGCTGTGGCCCAGGGCTGGAGGGCAGCAGGGACCAGCCTGGTGACCCCAAACACCTCGGGGAGCCTGGACACCTCCCCAGACCTCCCGGTGGGCAGCAGGTTCTGCCAAGGTGGCACTGGCTGCTCCCCTGGGATGTGCTCCAGGCAGTCCCCAGTGGCCCGGGGTGGACAGAGGGGACCCGCGGGTGGCAGTGGCACCTGGGCGACGGCAGGTGACACCGCCCAGCGCTCCCAGTCGCTCACCTCAGCTCACCCCAGCGCCGGGAGGATCCAGATGTCAGCCCTGCTAATAAACACATCAGATTTCAATCTCCGCAGCCATGGGATCGCTTTATCCTCCCCGAGCTCCCGGCTCCAAAGGCAATTTTGCCTTCAGCCAGCGCAGCCTCCTCCCTGCCCCCCGCACCCGGGACCGGCTGCAGCCCCTCGGGGCTCGGGGGACTCTTTGTCCTGCCCTGCCGGGGCTCGGGCACACGGGATGGCTTCGGCTCGCCGTCCCCGGGGAGCTGCTCGGTTTTGGGGGCAGCAGCCGGCGAGGGGCAGGCAGCACATCCATCTGGGTATTGGTTACCTGCCATCTTATCTGCGCTCCCAAAGACAAAGGCACAGTTAAAACATTTTCGAGCAGCCTTCATAGCGTATTCACATGTTATCTAACCCATTAAACCAGAGCCTTATCAGATAATCAAAGCCATTAAGCCCTGAAGCTGCTGCAACTTCGGGTGCGGGGATGGGAAACGCTCCTTCCGCTCCCGGGGCCGGGCCCGGGACCCCCGGGCAGGGCTGGATCCCCCGGGCAGGGCTGGATCCCCCCACGGGACCCCCGGGCAGGGCTGGATCCCCCGGGCAGGGCTGGATCCCCCACGGGACCCCCAGCAGCAGCTCCTGGCTCCAGCCGGGTGCCCACACCGCCGGGATTTGGGGTGCTGCAGAGGCGGGAGGGTTTTGGGGCACAGCCCGCTGATGCTGTGCGTGTCTCCCCGCAGCTGAGCTGGAGCTGGAGGTGCGGGATGGGCAGAGACGGGTGCGGAGCCGCCGCAGCCTCCCCGAGGGCTTCTCCTGGGGCCCCTTCCCAGGCAGCATCCACAGCGAGCCGGCATCGCCGGGCCACGGCGACACGGTAAGGAGCACCCCGAGGGCACGGTGAGGTGGAGGAAACAAATTCTTTGGGAAGAGAAGTCCCTGCCTGAGCTCCTCAGATTCCTCGGGGAATCTCCTGCTTTGAGGTTTCCCTGCCAGGGCAGAGCATTTCCCTGCCAGCAGGCAGGAGGCAGGAGGCTGCCATCCCCTCTGCACGGGCTGCTCGGTGGCACCTGTCTGCTCACAGAGGAGATGGGATCTGCCTTTTCCCACCCCAGATTTGCTCCCTGGAGACTCTGGTGGTGCCTGGAAAGGACCAGCAGCTGTGGGGAAGGGGCAGGAGAGGAGCACCGAGGGGGTGGTGGCTGTTGGTGCCATCACTGAGGGAGCAGCAGAGGAGGGAGGTGACTCTGGGTGTTTGTAGGCTCTGGATGCTCCATCCCAGCCATGTCCTTTCCTCCACGTCCCCCCCGAGCCGCACACAGGCAGCTCCAGCCCAGGATCCTCAAACCCTGGCTCCATCCCCACCTCTTCCTCCTCCTCCTCCTCTCTCCTTTGCTCTTTTTTTTTTAAGCTCAGGCCCGTTTATCTTTGCTGAATTAAATCCTTGATTAACCCTTATCTGCCCAGTTTGGCTCCCTATCTCCCGCTTGGCGCCGTGTGTCCAGACACCCGGTACAGGATGATTGATTTCCCCAAGATATGCTCAGCTTTTTTCTGATACTTCATTTATTGTCTAAATATTTTTGCTCCCATTTCAGCAGCTCCCTTATCGAGCCCGGCTGATGATTCCCAGCCCTGCTCTCCTCTGCCACTCTCCTCCCTCCCTATCTCTGCTCAGGGAAGGGAGGAAGGAATTGCAGCCCCATCCCTGATAGGGGCTGTCACCCTCAGGTCCCTTCCTCTTTGTTGCTGGCGGCGCTGGGGGGGGTGCAGGGGGTCTTCCCCAAATCCTGCCCGGCTCTGCTCTTCATCTCCGTGTGGGAGGTGATCCCAGCCTGGGGTTTGGGTGGGAGCTGGGAGCACTGGGTGGCTTTAATATTCAGTGGTGTGGAGCACCGTGTGTCCCCATCTGCTGAGGGAGAAGGAGAAAGAACAGGAGGGAAAAGAGCAGCAGGAGGAGGAGGAGGAAGATGCCTACCCGCCCCCACCTGATCCCACAGGGCTCCCCCAAAAGACCCTTGCTCGGGAGGGTTTGGAAACCCTCTGGCAGACAGCTCAGGGGTGCCAAGGGAAGGGGAAGCCCCTCTGGGAGCGTCCCCCGAGCCCACGGGTGCCCGTGTCCCCCCCGGGCCGGGCCGCAGCGAGGGCAGGGCCGTGCGGATGCGCGTCCCGGCGGATGCGGAGCCGGTTGGGTTTCAGATGGGTTTGCGATGGTTATCGCCGCTGTGCAGCGAGACAGCGACCTCTTTGTTCCAGGGAGAACAAGGAAGGGCTTCACGCCGGGCTGGGGCCGCCGCGGGGAGCCGGGGTGGGCACCCCGGGGTGCTGGGGGCACCTTGGGGTGCTGCAGGGTCCCGGGCAGCGCAGGCAGCCCCTCCATCCAGGGTGCCCGCAGGTGTCCCCATGCCGGGAGCAGAATTCCCAAGGAATCCTCCTCTCCCCGAGGGGGCTCCGCCCATGTGGCACCAGCAGTGCCCATCCCTGGGGGGATGCTGGGAGTCCCAAAGCCCCCAGCCCCATTTCCCGTGTCCACAGGGACAGGAGGGGTTCCCCCACCACCATGAGAGGGACACACGCCTGTGCCAGTGTCACACTTGAGTGCCACATCTGCGTGCCAGTGTGTCACACCCTTGTGCCAGTGTCACACACATGTGTCACACCCTTGTGCCAGTGTCACACACATGAGTTGGGGGCTTTATCAGGCTGCCAGCTCTTGGCTCCTGGCAGTGATAAGGCCCCAACTGGCTGCGACTGTCAGGCTGAGTTGGAGGGGTTGGAAATATTGGGATGGATAATTAGATTTCATATCGTTACTGCAGCAGCCATCGGAGGATCAGGGAGATTAATTTCCCCCCCCTTGTGCTCATTAATATTCATTAGAATGCAGGGAGGCTGAGCTGGGCATGGGCTGAGCAGGGAGTGCTGTGACCCCCCTGGCAGCTCCTCAGTGTGACCACAGCCCCTTTTGGGGAGTGCTGTGACCCCCCTGGCAGCCCCTCAGTGTGACCCCGGTGCTGACCCCCTGTCGCTGCCCCACAGAGCCCCCCCCTGACGCTGGTGCTGGGGGATGAGAGCTGCTGGCTGTCCCTGCTGCCCCTCGTGCCCGGGGAGCCCGATGCCAACGCCGTCATCTACAGGAAGGGTTGGTACTGGGGGCACTGGGGGTGGGAGGGGTCCCCATCCGTGTCCCCTGTCCCACTGCTGGCTGTCCCTGGGCTTGTCCCTGTCCCAGCTTCCCTGGGTGGCTGCAGCCAGTGGGGCTGGGGAGGGTTCCAGCAGGGATGGGAGCAGGGATGGACACAGGGATGGGAGCAGGGGTGGTGTAAGGATGCACACAGGGATGGGAGCAGGGATGGACACAGGGACGGGCACAGGGATGGTGTAAAGATGGACACAGGGATCAGCACATGGATGGGCACAGGGATGGGAGCAAGCATGGAAGCAAGGACGGGCACAGGGATGGTTGTAAGGATGGGCACAAGGATTGGCAGAGGGGTGAGTGCAGAGATGGGTGTAAGGATGCATGGATGTAGGGATGGGCACAGGGATGTCACAGGGAGGGATGCAGAGATGGGCACAGGGGTGTCTCAGGGAGGGATGTAGGGATGGGCACGGGGATGGGTGCACGGATAAGCACAGGAATGGGTGCAGAGATGGGCACAGGGATGTCGCAGGGATGCATGCAGAGATCGCACAGGGATGTCGCAGGGGTGGCACTGGGATATGTGCAGAGACGGGCACCAGCCGGAGCGGCGCTCCGGGCGGGCTGTGCGGGGCTCAGCGCAGGCAGACACCGCCATCTCCAGGCCATGGCCGGGAGGAAGCAGCGGCCGTGCCGGGACCGCGGGGACAGGGCGGGACAGAGGGGCCGGGCCAGGCGGGCGGCAGGGCGGGATGCAGCGGTCCCTGCTCACCGCTGTCCCCTCTCCAGACGAAGCCCTGTGGTGCCGCACCACGCGGGCGCTGCGGGAGGACGAGCCCCTCAGCGCCTTGGTGGTGGCAGAGCCACCAGCTGTCCCCAACCACGGGGTGAAAGCGGAGCCCGGCGAGTCCCCGTACCCGGCGGCGCTGCACTCCGACATCCAGCTGCTGCCACAGCAGGCCGGCATGGCCGCCATCCTGGCCACCGCCGTGGTCAACAGTGAGTCCGGGGACATGCGGGAGGGGACAGGCAGGGAGGGGGCAGGCGGGGAGGGACACAGAGAGGGACATGCAGGGAGGGGCACACGGGGAGGGACACACAGAGAAGGACACACGGGGAGGGGCACCCGGGAAGGGACACGCTGGGAGTGACACACGGAGAGGGGCAGGCAGGGAGGGACACACAGGGACACATGGAGAGGGACATGCGGGGAGGGACAGGCAGGGAGGAACACGCAGCACCATGGCCCTGTCAGGGCTCCCCAGCCTGTCCCATGGCAATGTCCCTGTCCCCAGCCTGTCCCACAGCGATGTCCCTGTCCCCTGCTCTCCACAGAGGATGTGTTCCCGTGCAAGGACTGCGGGATCTGGTACCGCAGCGAGCGCAACCTCCAGGCCCACCTGATGTACTACTGTGCCAGCCGGCAGAGCGCCGGCGCCGGCTCCCCCGCCCTGGACGAGAAGCCCAAGGAGACCTATCCCAACGAGAGGGTCTGCCCCTTCCCACAGTGCAAGAAGAGCTGTCCCAGTGCCAGCTCCCTGGAGATCCACATGCGGAGCCATAGCGGTATGGCACAGCCTGGCATGGCATGGCATGGCATGGCACCCCTCGTCTGGAGGCTTTGGGGGGTCAGCATGGTGACCAGTTAGAGGAGGCTGGCCCCAGCTGAGCTGCTGGAGGGGCAGGGAGGATGCAGGGCTGGAGCACACTGAGCAGTGGGATGAGGCTCTCCCCAGCTGGTTTGGGGCACTGGTTTGGCACAGCTCACTTGTAGGTCTTCCCCCATCTCAGAGCTGTAGAGACAGAGGGAGCTGGCCCTGTGGGGTGGCCCTGTGGGTGTCCCCATAGTCTCTGTCCCCCTCCCCTCAGCACTGAGTGTCTGTCTGTCCGGCAGGAGAGCGGCCTTTTGTCTGCCTGATCTGCCTGTCCGCCTTCACCACCAAGGCCAACTGCGAGCGGCACCTGAAGGTGCACACGGACACCCTGAACGGTGAGTGTCCCACGGGGACAGCCCTGTCCCATCCAGGGATGGGCACTGTCCTTCTGCCCTGCCCGCTCAGCCCGGTGCTCTGTCCCCTCAGGTGTCTGCCACAGCTGTGGCTTCATCTCCACCACGAGGGACATCCTGTACAGCCACCTGGTCACCAACCACATGATCTGCCAGCCGGGCTCCAAGGGCGAGGTGTTCTCACCGGGATCAGCCCTTCCTGCTGCCAAACCCCTCGCTCCTGGTGAGTCCTGGGGCTGTGGCCATGGGGAACACAGGATGGCATTGTCACCAAGGGCTTGTCACCAGCTGGGCCTGGTGGTGGGAAGGGAGGTGGGGATGGTACAGTGTCCCTGTGCCAGGACGTTGGGAATGGGGAACAGAGCAGGATCCCTGTGCCAGGGGTGTTGGGAAGAACAGGACATGGCAAGCACCCCTCTGCCGGGATGTGTAGAACGGGGAACGGGGTGAGGATCCTGCCCTGGGGGTGTCAGTAACAGGGGAACAGGGCAGCACCCCCCTGCCGGTGCTCTCGGTGACGCCAGTGCTGATCCTCCCTGTGCCGGGCTGCCGGTGACGCTGTCACCTCTGTCCCCCTGCAGGGCTGAGCCAGCCGAACAACGCGTCCCTGCGGAAGTGCAGCCTGGGCGCGTTCCTGCCCGAGGCGCTGCCGGCCCTGCCGCAGCAGGTGGTGCTGCCCGGCCCCGACACCGCCCCGGCACCGGCACCGCCCGCCTCGCCCCCCGACCCCAGGGCCGGCAAACTCTCGCCCCCAGCCCAGCCGCAGAACGGGGAAGGGCCTTCATCAGCATCCTCCTCCTCCTCCTCTTCCACGTCCGGCGAGCCCGTGCGCATCAAGGAGGAGCCGGCCGGCAGCCCTGCCAGCGAGGCGGAGGCGCCCAGGAGCGGGGAGGGGGCCGGCAGCCCCGACTGTGGCTCCCGGACCTCGTCCCCCCGCAGCCTGTCCTCGGCCAAGGTCAAGTCGGAGCTCGCCAGCCCCACGCCGGGCTCCAGCCCCGTGCCCAGCGAGCCGGGGACGGGCACGGCCGGCGGCACCGTCTTCCTGCCGCAGTACGTGTTCGGTCACGAGGCCGCCGTGGTGCCGCAGGCGTCGGAGATCCTGGCCAAGATGTCGGAGCTGGTGCACAGCCGGCTGAAGCAGGGCCACGGGGGAGCGGTGCCACCCGCCATCTACACGGGCACGCCGGTGCCCAAAGGGGCCACGTGCTTCGAGTGCGAGATCACCTTCAACAACATCAACAACTACTACGTGCACAAGCGCCTGTACTGCTCCAGCCGGCACCTGGCCGAGGACAGCCCCCCCGGGGCACGCAAGCTCAAAGCGCCCCCCGGGGCGCCCAAGGGTCCCCTGGCCCCGGGGACGCTGCTGTCCCCTCCGGCGGGCAACGGGCAGGGCCCGGCAGCGGGGGACGGGGACGCCGGCCGCGACGCCACCCCGCCGGCCGCCGCGCCGGAGGGCAAGGCTGAAGAGGGGGGCACCAAAGCGGGGTCCCCCGAGGCGGAGGGGGGGTCCGGGCGGTGCAGCGAGGACAGCCAGAGCCCCGGCAGCTCGGCGGGCGACGAGGGGGACGAGGACCCCAGCAAGACGCTGTGCGAGGCGTGCAACATCCGCTTCAGCCGCCACGAGACCTACGTGGTGCACAAGCGCTTCTACTGCGCCTCCCGGCACGACCCTCCCCTGCGCCGCCCCGCCGCCCCCAAAGTGCCCTTCCTGCCGCAGCCGCTGCGCACCCGCAAGCGCCGCAAGCTCTACGAGATCCACGGCGCCGCTCGCCGCCCCGCCGAGCCCCCGCCGGCCCCGGAGCCCCCGCCCGCCGAGCCGCCCGCGGCCGCCCCCGAGCCCCGCGCCAGCCCCGACGCCGAGGGTCCCATCGACCTGAGCAAGAAGCCGCGGTGGCAAAGCGAGCCGGCACCGACACCGGTACCGGCACCGGCGCCGCTGCTGCCCCTGGCCGACTACCACGAGTGCACGGCGTGCCGCATCAGCTTCAACAGCCTGGACGCGTACCTGGCGCACAAGAAGTACCAGTGCCCCGCCACGCCGCTGCAGCCCCGCACGCTGGAGCACCTGCAGAAGATTAAGGGGGCCATGGCCGCCCCCCTCAAGGGCCGGCACAGCCCCGGCAGCCCCGGTGAAGGGGACCCCGAAGGAGGGCTGCGGGTGAGGGCGGCCCCGGCGGGGAGCCCCGGCATCCCCTACCCCGGGGCGGACTCGCTGCAGCGTCACCCCAAGGGCTCCCTGCCACCGCCGGGGGCCAAGGGTCCCCTGGCCGCCTGTCCCTACTGTCCCCTCAACGGGGCCATCAAGGGCGACCTCCTCGAGCACTTCCGAAACGCCCACGGGCTCTTCGTGGCCAAGCCGCCGGCGGGGGCCGGGCCGGGGCTCCCGGAGGCGCTGGCCCCCGGTGCCAGCAGGACGCCCGAGCCCCCGCTGCCCGCCGCGTCCCCTCCTCGCCCGCCCGGCCCCCGCCTCCGCCGGGACAGCCTCACCGCCAAGGAGGGCCGGGACAGCCCCCGGCCCCCCGGCTCCCCCCGGGCCCCCGCCTCGCCCGGAGCCCCCGAGGGACTGCGGGAAGCCGCCCGCAAGCCCCCCACGCCCCCCGCCTACACGGACAGGGGGGTGCAGACCCCCCCGGCCAAGGCTGTGCCCGGCCCGGTGCCCAACGGCAACCACAGGTACTGTCGCCTCTGCAACATCAAGTTCAGCAGCCTGTCCACCTTCATCGCCCACAAGAAGTATTACTGCTCCTCCCATGCCGCCGAGCACGTCAAGTAACCCCCCCAGAGCCCCCCAGCACCGCTCGGGGGGCTGCAGGGGATGGGGGACGGAACCGGTGCCTGACACCCCCCCCGTGCAGGGGTCGGGGTGATGGAGGACCCCCCCCAGGAGGCTCCACCGGGGCAGCTCAGCATCTGGAGCCCCAAAGTTCACCCGGGTTGGGGGGTGAGGACACTGGAGGTGGGGGTCAGCCCCCACCTGTGCCCCGGGGGGAAACTGAGGCAGTAGGACTGTGCATGGCCCTGCCCTGGGGGCTGCAGGGGGCTTTTCCCCGTAGACACTGTGGGGCTGGCGTGGGGGTGTGGGGGGCACGGCACCCCAGGAAATCCGGGGGTGTCCCCACCGCAGAGCGGACCCTGGGAACTGTGTGTATAAGTGTGTACAGAAATAAATATGTCTGCTAAACACCTGCGTAGGGTGGGGGACACTGCGGGGGCTGGCACGGCCACCAGCGCCCCGAGGGGCCGGGCCATGGGGACATGGGGTGTGTACAGCCACGGGTGACAGCAGGGGCAGGGCATGATGTCCCCACGCTGTCCCCAGTGCCCCCGGGTGGCACCTTCAGCAGCCCAGGGAGGTCACACATGTGTGCCATGGGGCAAAGTGCTGCTCCCAGATGGGGCTCAGCTGGTGCTGCTGGCTCATTAATTATCAAGCTAATTACGCCCCACAGCGCTGGGTGGGGCTCAGGTCTCTGCCACAGGAGCAGTCCCTGTGCTGCAGCTCCAGACCTTGCCCAGGTGAGTGTGGTTCAGGTCAGGTGTCCCCCACAGGGTGACAGGGGACAATGGCCCTAAGGACCCCCAGAGCATGGCTTCTCACCTCCCCACAGCTCATCCCAGTGCTTCCCAGTATTCCCAGTCCAGCACAGGCAGGCAGTGGGTTGTTCCCCTCCCTCCCACCCTCTCTGGCAGGGGTGGTGCTTCAGGATCTTTCTGGGAACACTTGGGGACAGTCCCCAAGGGCCAGGTCACTGGAGTCCAGTGCCCCCAGCTCTGTTTGTTTCCCAGCTGGTATCCCTGGAGCTGCTGGGCCCTTGGGATGCCCCCAGACCTGGCCAGGCCAGCACCAGGGTTGGGCAAGGCTGGGGTGGGCACAGGGACTGCCCCTGCCCAGGGCTGCCAGCGGGGCTGGGGACCCCAGGGACCAGAACACCCCCTCACGTCCCTCCCTCTGCCAGCCCTGCACAGTCAGGGGCACAAGGAGCAGGGAGACCTTTCATCCCTTTAAAGGGAGCAAGGACAGGCGTGCTGCCAGCTGCCACAGGCCAGGGCTTTGGGGTTTGCCCCATCACTGTTGTGGGTGTCTGCAGTGCCAGGGGGTGGGAGCCAGGCTCTGGTGCCAGGGAGGAGGAGGAGGATGAAGGCAGCAGCTCCCCTGGGGAAGCGCTTGCGACAGGCTCCCTCCTCGCACCTCTTACACCACCAGCTCAGGGTGCCAAGCAGTGCAAGGGCTGAGCGTCCTGGGTGTCCCCCCCACAAAGACAACACAAAACACAGCTGACTTCAGGAGAACTTTACTTAAATAAATATATTTACAGAGCAGCAGCTATTCCAGAGCAGGTTTGGCCACACTCAGCCAGCGGAGTGCAAGGAGAGGCTGTGCTGGGCACCGTGGCAGCCTCTGCCCAGGCATTGACCTAGCGGGGTGCTGGGACCCCCGAGGGTTGGGGGGACAGCAGAGGGGACAGGCCAGGCCAGCCAGCCTCACTGTGACATCTTCTTGTAGGGCAGGGCAGGGATGCTGGGCAGGGCAGGGAGGCTGCAGGGCAGGAGGTTCTGCAGGGGCTGCGAGCTCTTCTCCTCTTCCTTCTGCTCCTCCTCGGTGGCATCCAGGAGCTGCTGCATGTAGCACGAGGTGCCCAGCAGGACGTGGCCCGTGGCCTGCATGGTGAACAGCGCCCAGCGCAGGGCTTCCCTGGGCAGGGAGAAAGGGTCAGTGTCCCTGTCCCCGGAGTGTCCCCTGTCCCCAGAGCGTCCCCAGCCCCCCGCACTCACTTTGCCAGGCGCCGGGCCCCGTAGCAGCGCAGGTCGTAGGACATGCTGTAGGTGCCATACAGGGTGGCTTTGACGTTGAGGCAGCCCAGGTCCTTCGGGTGGGTCTTGTACAGGTCGAAGGTGACGCAGGCGACGTCGATCCTGCGCGGGGGCTTGCGGGACAGGCCCACCTGGTAGCCACGTGTCTGCAGGAGAGCGGCACCGCGGTCACCCTCCCAATCCCACCTCCAGCGTGGGACAGGGGACAAACCAGCCCCTCAGGGGTCCCCTCACCTTAGGGGCAGTCCAGGTCTGCCCCTTGCTCAGGGCCATCAGGGCCGTGCCCTCCTCCAGGGTCCGGAAGAAGGACTCAGTCTCCACGGCCGTGCCGTCCTCATCCAGCACCAGCGCGATGGGCGCGGGCAGGGCCAGGGCGCTCTGGGCCTGCGGAGGGGCTGGGGGTCAGCGGGGCTGGGGGCAGGCCCTGGGCGGGCAGACAGAGCCCGGACGGACACACAGACAGAGGGAAAGACAGGGCCTGGACAGACACACAGACAGAGGGGCAGACAGGGCCCGGACGGACGCACAGACAGAGGGGCAGACAGGGCCCGGACGGACACACAGACAGAGGGGCAGACAGACCTGGCGCAGCAGCTCGGCGAGGCTGGGGGCCATGACGCCCTTGCGCACGCTGCGGTCCCCGTTGCACACGCGGTAGGGCCGGGGCCGCGGGGCCGGTCCCGCCAGCAGCTGCTGGGTCACGGAGGCGCTGGCCGAGACACATCTGGGAAGGGACACAGGGATTGGGGTGTTCTGAGAGCCAGCAGGACCCCCTGGCAGTGCCAGCGCCCGGGGAGGGCTCTGGGGGATGTCCCCATGCTGGGGACAGGGGGTCCATGGCACTTACTTGGACACGGGGGCAGCCAGGCGCTGGCTCAGGGATTTGGCATAGTCCATCTTCCAAGGAACACGGAGCAGCCTGCGGGGAGGAAGGACAGCGGTTCCTGTCAGCTCAAGATGTGTTCCCACCAGCACGTCCAACTCTGCTCCAGGGGTTCTTCTGCTGCTTTCGGCTCCTGTCCGCTCCAGGTCTCCCCACTAGCAATCCCAGTGACAGAATTGAGCCTGAGCTCTGTCACCGCTGCCTTTACAGGGGCTGGTCCTGCCCTTTGGCCGGGGCCAGGCCAGGGGCGGCCGCCCGGCCAGAGTCCCCTGCCAGCAGGGCTCTTGCGTAAAGGGACACGTGGGAGCTTGAGTCAGCGCTGGAGCAAAGGTGAGACAGCAGCCCTGGGCTCCGGGGAGAGGGCGCCGGGGCTTTGGGGCCAGGGACACCCATGGGAGCACCCCCAGGCCTGCTGCTGATCCAGGGGCATCTCCAGCCAGGAGCCTCATCCCCCCAGGGGAGCTCCCATCCCCTCACCTCCAGGGAGCACCAGCCCTTCTGCCGAGGATCAAGCCCGTGTGCCTCACCTGCCCTTATGTACCTGTCACAGAGGCTCCTCCCCGGCCGCACCCTCCTGCCTGCCGGGCCCAATGGCTCCGCTCCGGCCGGGAGGCACCGGGAGCCGGGCGGGTCCGGGAGCAGGGCGGGTCCGTCTGAGGGGGCACCGGGAGCCGGGCAGTCCGGCCGGGGCAGGGCAGGGCAGGCTGGCAGGGGTCCCGTCAATCCGTACAAATGTTCCGTGGGTGTCGCAGGACGGTGCCAGGCTGCTCCCGGTGGTGTGCAGGGACAGGAGGAGCAGCAGCGGCCGTGACCCAAACCACGGGAAGTTCCCTCTCAAGGCCAGGGAGAGCCTGTGCCCATGGAGGGGGCAGAGCCCTGGCACGGCTGCCCAGGGATGTGGGGTCTCCTGTCCCGAACGCACCTGGGCGTGTCCCTGTGTCACCTGCCCCAGGTGTCCCTGCCAGAGCTCCCCTGCGCCCCGAACATTCCCCGATCATGCGGCACGCGGGTGCCCCGTCCCTGTGCGCGGGTGCGACCCGGGCACATCTGGAACTCTGCACCTCCCTGTCCCTCCACGTGCGCGCCTGCAGACACCCCCTGTGCAGATGTTCGCGCGTTCACGCGTCCACCTGTGCGCGCACACCTGCGCTCCGACCTTGCCGTGCGCGGCCCCTTTAAGACGGCGGGGGGGGTGGAGGGGGGGAGCAGAGCGCGCGCTCCCCCCCCCCCCCTCGCCTCGCGCCGCCGGGCCCCGTCGCGCGCGGATGACGTCACGCCATGGCCGCCCTGCGCCGCCGCGAGTAGAGGCCGCTCCGCCGCCCCGTCCCGCGCTGCCGCCGCCGCCCCGCGGGCCCCGCCGGCACCCGCCGCCCCCGGCCCGCCCCCGCCGCGCCCCGCACCGCGCCGGGCCCCCGCCGCCCCCCGACACCGGTGAGCCGCCACCCGCGCCGCCGCGGCCTAGCGCCGGGGAGGGGGGGCGGGCCCGGGCCCGGCGGGGGGAGCGGGGGGGGAAGCGCGGGGCGGGGGCGGCACCGGAGAGGGGGGGACGGGGGCAGCCCCGGGGAGCGGCCCGGGACGGGCGGCGGGGAGTGGAGGGGAGGGCTCAGCGGCGATCTAGAGGGGGTCGCGGAGAGGCCGGAGGGCGTTCGGGGACGGGGAGCGCGGAAATGAATGAATTCCCCCGTTCGTTCGGGACCGTGAATGGGACGGGGCGGCCCCGGCCCCGGCGGGAGCCGGGGGACAGCAGGGCTCGGCAGGGGACAGAGGGTGCAGGTGGCTCTGACTGTCCCACTCGGCAGGCAGCGGGAGCAGGGACAGCGCCAGCAGCCGCGGCCCGGGGCACGGCAGGAGAGCCCCGCCTGGCAGGAGAGCCTCGGAGGTGAGGGGGCACCGCGGGGGCTCACACCGGCAGCGCCTGCACCGGGGGACAGCCCGAGGGGGCTTGGGGTTTGTCACCTGCAGGGTCAGCTCTGAATGGGTTTGGGGTCCATCACCTGCAGGGTCAGCTCTGAATGGGTTTGGGGTCCATCACCTGCAGGGTCAGCTCTGAATGGGTTTGGGGTCCATCACCTGCAGGGTCAGCTCTGAATGGCTTTGGGGTTTGTTACCTGCAGGGTCAATTCTGAATGGGTTTGGGGTTCATCACCTGTAGGGTCAGTCCTGGGATGGGCTTGGGGTTTGTCACCTGCAGGGTCAGCTCTGAATGGGTTTGGGGTTCATCACCTGCAGGGTCCATTCTCAGTGGGTTTGGGGTTTGTCACCTGTAGGGTCCATTCTCAGTGGGTTTGGGGTCCATCACTTGCAGGGCCAGCTCTCCGGTGGGTTTGGGGTCCATCACTTGCAGGGCCAGCTCTCAGGTGGGTTTGGGGTCCATCACCTGCAGGATCAGCTCTCAGGTGGGTTTGGGGTCCATCACCTGCAGGATCAGCTCTCAGGTGGGTTTGGGGTCCATCACCTGCAGGGCCAGCTCTCAGGTGGGTTTGGGGTCCATCACCTGCAGGGCCAGCTCTCAGGTGGGTTTGGGGTCCATCACCTGCAGGGCCAGCTCTCAGGTGGGTTTGGGGTCCATCACCTGCAGGATCAGTTCTCAGGTGGGTTTGGGGTCCATCACCTGCAGGATCAGCTCTCAGGTGGGTTTGGGGTCCATCACCTGCAGGATCAGCTCTCAGGTGGGTTTGGGGTCCATCACCTGCAGGGCCAGCTCTCAGGTGGGTTTGGGGTCCATCACCTGCAGGATCAGCTCTCAGGTGGGTTTGGGGTCCATCACCTGCAGGGCCAGCTCTCAGGTGAGTCTCTCAGAGCTGCTCAAGGACAGCACCTCCAGGGTGTGAATTCTTTCTTCCTAAGGTTTGCCTGGATTCAGGGAGAGGGTTCCCGTTTATCAGGACAGCTCTTTGCCAAACTGCTGATCCAAAATCAGTCTTTTGAGTGGGATTATCCCAAACCCTGCTGGACCCAGGTATGACCCTCTGGTTGTCTCTTCCTGAGACCCTGAGAACTCACACTCAGTGTTTGCTGTAGGGCTGTAGGAAAATCAGCTGTGCTGGGACAACAACTGCAGCTGCTTTTCCCTTCAGGTGCCCACCACAAATCCGTGGGGAGCATTCCCCATTGGAGCTCTCTGAGCTCTGCTTCAGATCCAGCTCCTGCCAATGCCTCTGAGCACCAAACTGACCCCACAGGGCAGCTGAGCTTGGGGCATTGAAGGGTGCCCTGAGAGCTGCTGAGTTCCCTGGGCATCCTGCACCTCAGAGCTCCCTAAGGACGGCAGAGAAATGAGGATTTTGGTTAATTAACCCTGTTAGCAGCTGGAATTGCAGTCAGGGCAGGGCTGCATACAGATTCATCCTCTCAGTGTTCCGTGTTTCCCCCCTCCTGGATCCTGAGGAATTGATTTCCTGCTGTCACTGCTCTTGCACGTTTTTCCCTGTGTTGGTTTCTGCTTTGCCTCTGCTTTTGCAGTTCTTTGTTCCCTGAATCTCTGTGTGCTGCCCTTCTCTCCTCACCTGTCCTGTCAGCACTGTTCCCTCTGCTCAGCTCCCTCCTGGCTCCTGCCTGCCCTGACACCCCGCTCCAGGACTTTCCTGCTCTGCTTTACCCCCTGGATTTCATGGATCTGATTCACAGCAGCTCTTTGGCTTTTAGGAAGGAGATTTTATCCTTTTGTACCAAAGATTTCAGCCTGAAGGAAAAAGCTTCCTCACTTCTTTCCTTCCCTGTGTCCTGTGACTTCCCCCAGGGCTACCAGGGGCACAGAAATTGGGAATGCACTTGGTCTTCATATCCATAAAAATTTGTAGGATTTTGAGGCTGAAATCAGTGGCTCTGCCCAGCTCCCAAGTTTTGTAGGAAGTCAGTTCCTGCCTGGAATTTCTTTCTTTTTGATTTTGCACCTTTTGTGCTCTTTAATAAATAGCAGAGAAGAAATTTGGCCTGATTTTGCAAAAGGAGCTGCTGGGTAAAAATTCCTGCTCTGACTCCTCTGGTCTTGTGAAAATCAACTGACAAAAGTTTGAGGTTCAGGATTTTATTTGAAATGTATCCTGGCAAGGTGGAAGTGGATTTTTAAAAGCAATTTAAGTAGCAAAGGGCTTTTCTCTGCCTGCCTTTAGTGCTGTGCAAGGCTGCTCAATCCCAGTGCTTTCAGTTAAACAATCTTGGATATCATTAAGCTTTGCTAAAGATATCTTATAAAGGAAGTGGAGCAGGTGAGATTAAATTTCTATAGCATGTCCACAAATTTCTCCTCCCTTTTTTAGGGTGGAAATGTGTAATTTGAAATGTTTCTAAGGAGGCTGGGAGCCTTTAGTTGGAACAAGTTGGCTCCTTCCTGGTGCATCCAGGCGTGGGGAGATGGCCAGGTAGGAGGAGCATCTCTGTCCCACCTTGTGCAAGCCATGAGACTCTGATAATTTCAGGAGCATAATGAAGCATAAATTCATCTTTCATTCCCTAATTTGAGATATTCCAGAGCCCTTCCAAGTGACTTCCAAGTCACTGATGTGTTGTGGAACTAAAAGCTCATCACTCCTGGGAACTTCTGCTGTCAGATCCTCAGTTTCTTCCCTGAGAAGCTGTGACCTGCTTTGAAGAGGCTTTCAGCTCACTGAGGCGTGCCCAAATAATTCCAAAACCAGGGAAAGGCCCTTTTTTTTTGCCTGAAAATGCCCTTTATTGATTGCATTTGCTCCCTCTGGCAAGGCTGGCCCAGCTCATTTAGCCTGGGAGCAGGAGAGGTTTGTGAGCCTGGATGGAATTCCCAGTGCCCTGTGCTGCTCCAGCCTGCCTCAGACACTCAGGAAAGGAACATTTGACACACTTTGAGCAAAAGGAGCTGGTTTTGGAACAGAAATAGTTGTGCAGCTGGGACCAAAGGCAGCTTTGCCTGAATTTGGAAGATTTTTCAAGATAAAAGGCTGCTCAGTGAGAGGCATTAATACATCCCTGCCTCTTGCCTCAGCTGCAAGTCAAACAAGCTGATCTGGGGCTTAGGAGAGTTAATTTTTTGCTTTTATAACTGGTTTTGAACTAGGAAGAAACTAGCTTAGTTTTAAGGCACAAAAAAAGGCCAAGTTTATGATGGAGAGATGTAACCTGGGGGTTTCTGCTCTGCCACGTCTATCACTGCTGCTTGATTTTAAATACTTCCATGGAGCCAATTTTTCTCAGGTTTTTGTCATTTTTGTCTTTATATTTCCCTAAAGGACAGCAGAACGCAATTTAAGAAACCCCAAATGTACAAAAACCCCAAACAACCCCTAAAAAAGGCCCCAAAACCTTTCAGGATTTCAGAGATCCGGGATAAATTGTGATTTCCAGATTAAAAAACCTCTCCAGAAAAACCTCTCACAATTCCAGAGGTTTGGAATAAATTGTGATTTACAGTTTAAAAACCTTCTCAAAAAAACAAATCCTTGCAGAGTTCCAAAGATTTGGACTGAATTGATTTGCAGATTATTTTAAGACAACACTTAAAACTGGAATTAAACTTGCTGTCCTGTCCATCATCAGGCAGTTTTCCTTTTAATTTCCAACTTCCAATTCTTTTTCCTGCTGCTGATTTTACCTTTGGACATCTGGGCTTTGTTTTGGGACATTTCCATGCAGGGTGAGATTACTGCCAAAATCTGCTTTGTTGGTTTTGGGGAATCTTGGAGTAACAGCCCAATCCCTGAATCCAAGGAATTACACCCCAAAAAAGTCTCCCTGCCTGGATTTTGTGAACCCTTCTCACTTGGGCCATCATTTATTGTGTTTCTTATCATTTCTGCTGATGGAAATTAATAGGAAATTATTACAACTGCTGCATGCTCTGGATTTTATAAAAGCTGCTGTGCAGGTCAATGTTTTGTATTTCAGTGTTTTATATTCCTCACCATCAGAACATATTTGTTTCCTCCCATCCCTCTAAAGGTCTCCATGTCAAACACAAAAAGCCATTTGCTTCACTTAAATACCTTTTTTTTTCTTTTTTTTTTTTTTTTTTGTGGTGCTGCTTATTTGCAAGAAAACAGAAAACAAATTTCCTGACTCCACATGGCCCTGGCAGATTTGATATTTCTGGTGGCCTCTCTGGGCTGACCTTTGTGTTCACACAAAGTCACTTCTCAGGCACTTGGGCAATTAAAATCCCCACTCTGAGCTGGCTCTTCAAGCCAATAATGATTTGTGCAGGAATTTATGAGCTCAGCATCAGGCTGGATGTGCTCAGTAAGGAGATCATTTGTTCAGCTCCATCCTGGGGAACTGCTCAGAGCTGCTGTCACCAGGAGGCAACTTCTGGCTTTTCATTTGGGTTTGACCTTGTCAGGGAAATCAGAACCTTGCTGGTGAGCCAGAACCAACTTCAGTGTGCAGAGGAAGCTCAAAATGTGGATTTTCTGCTGCTCTGGGCCCTGCTGATGCTGAGATCATCTCGTGTTTATCAATGAACTGATAGCAGCAGGGCCCTGAGGGCTTGGGGAGGGCGCAGTCAGCCCTAAAATACAGCTTAAGGTGCTTCTGGGAGTGGTTTGAATTTATTTTCTGGTTGTAACTCCTCTGCAGAACTCCCACAGGATACAAAGCAGCATTTTCTAGAGTGGGACTTTGATCTTGGGAGTTTGCAGCAAATTCTGTTCATTACCAGAAGATTTTGGGGGTTTGGGTGCTGGAAAGGCTCAGTTTGCTTTCCTTGGGGCAGTGTTTGGTGTGTCTGTGTGGCTTCTTGATGGGAAATCACCTTTCTTGTGCAAAGCTAGCTGGACAAACAGGGAAAAGTGTCAGGAAAAGGTGAAATAGCAGCCTAATAACAGATTAGTAAACTCTGATTTCATGGTGGATTGCTGGGTGTGTTTAAAGGAGCGACCAGAGTCTAACATTTGTACAATTTCTGCTCCAAGGGTTTTTAAAATACCAGGTGAAACTCTGCTCATTTATGCCATGGGTTTGTGGCAGCACTAAATGAACTTGCAGAGAGCAGCTGGAGTAGAACATGGGACACATAAAAATGAAGATAATTTGTAATTCGATGCTTTTTTTTTTTTTAGGGTATTTAGAGCTTTTGTGTGGATGTCACCCAGTCAGCTCAGCCAGTTCCAGTCAGGCACTTCTTTAATTTATTGGATTTTTGTTTATGGAGTAAAATTAATGTATGGCCCAGTTTTTGTCCCTGCTTTTTACCCTGCCCTTTTCTGTTGTATTTATTGGTTTTATTCTTGATGGACAAGGCATTTTTAACTTCCACCAAGCACATGTTTAGGCATCTTCTAGGAAGCTCTCCATGCAGGCAGCTGGATCTGCTGCTGTGAAGGAATTTGGGGGTCTTTACTGAGGGTTCTGCCCCCTCAGATGAGACCCCAGTCCTGGCCCAGCCCAGGGAGGGGCTGGAGCTGCTGGAGAGAGCCCAGAGGAGGCTCCGGGGGGGATCAGAGGATGGAGCAGCTGTGCTGGGAGGAAAGGCTGGCAGAGCTGGGAGAAGCTTTGGGGTGACCCCACTGTGGGCTTGCAGGGCCTGAAGGAGCTGCAGGAAAGATGGAGAGGGACTTTGGAGAGGGGATGGGGGACAGGACACAGGGAATGGCCTCAGGCTGAAGGAATACAGGGATTGGTGGGATATTGGGAAGGAATTCCTTCCTGGCAGGGTGGGCAGGCCCTGGCACAGGGTGCCCAGAGCAGCTGTGGCTGCCCCTGGATCCCTGGAGTGCCCAAGGCCAGGCTGGATGGGGCTTGGAGCACCCCGGGATGGTGGAAGGTGTCCCTGCCATGGCAGGGGTGGGATGGGGTCTTTATGATCGCTTCCAACCCAAACCAGTCTGGGATTTTTGAAATTCCAGCCTCAAGCTCTGTCATTGTCTATGAAGGGCAGCACACTCCAGTCTGGGGCAATATTGTGCAGTTTAAATTCTGAATTTCCCTCTTGAAGGATCTATGAGAAACCATATTCCTGAATTTATGGAATCCCAGAATGGTTTGTGGTGGGGGGGACCTTAAAGCTCCTCTCCCTGCAAACCTCTGCCACAGCCAGGGCTGCCCCTCGCTGGATTGGCTTCCTCAGAGCCCCATCCAGCCTGGCTCTCCAGGAGCTCCAAGAACCTTTCCTTGGGAAGCAGAGCACAGGAGGAGGGGTCCCTCAGGGTGAGGCTGCCCATAACCAGAGCTGTTCTCTCCTGCAGGCTCGCGGGGACTGATGGACGTTCCCGACAGCCCGGAGCGAAACCCCTGCTCTCCTGAGGAAGAGGACCAGCAGCTTTCTGATGAGGAGGTCCTGAAGGAGAGCGGCTCAGAGCGGGAACTCGATGGGGAGGGCGGCCAGGGGAGCCTCCTGGGCGAGGAGGAGGAGGCAGGCAGGGCCCTGAGCCGGGGGGAGGAGGAGAACCACTCCGACGAGGAGGATCGGCTGAGCGAGGCCAAGTCGCAGGAATCCGACACCAACGAGCCGGGCGTGGAACTGAAGAGCCCCCGGCCCCGAAAGGGGGAGGAGGAAGACAGGACAAACGACCTGGAAGTGTCCTCTGTCACCAGGGAGCTGGATGAGCACGAGCTGGACTATGATGAGGAGGTTCCCGAGGAACCCAGCACTGCTGCTGCAGAGGAGGATGGGGAGAAAGCTGCTGGGGAGGATGATGAGGAAGAGGAGAAAGGAGATGATGCCCCTGAGGATGAGAAGAAATCCAGCAGCAAAAGTGATGATGAGAAGGATGGGCAGGATCCCCTCAAGGAGAAGAAGAAAGAAGAGGATGATGGGGAAATTGATGATGGAGAAATTGATGTAAGTAGGAGGTGGGCAGAGCCCTGGGGTGGTTTAGAGCTGGTTGCTTCTCCCACTGCAATTCCTTCCTCCTCCTGGTGGGAATATCCCTGTCCCTGGTGTGCAGGGAACCCCTTTCCCTGGAGGTAAGGCCAGAGCATGGAGCAGGCCCTGATCGAAGGGGTTGATCCCTGTGCTGAACCAAAACTTTGTGCCAGAGCCATCAGAATGAGCATTGTTCCCTCTCAGTGTGGGGAGGCTCCAGTGCTGTGAGAAACTGCCCTGCCTCGGCTCCAGGGGGACTTGGGAATGATGGTGACAGCAAATTCCACAGATTGGGTGGCCAGGAGCTGTTCAGATTAAGGGGCTGGTGCTGGGGGGTGGCTGTGCTGCTCAAACCCTGGTCCTGGGCTGTTCCTGGGCTCCAGCAGCATCTGGATGCATGGAAGGGGAATGGAAGGAGCTGGGGTTTCTGCAGAATCCCCAAGGCATGGTTTGGGGATGGGGTCGGGGATGTGCAGTGTTTCACAGCCCTGAACCAAACTAGATACTCAGAAAAATCAAAAGTGGGGTTTAGCTGCAGGTAGGGATTAGGGAAAATCTCACCTTTAGCCATGGTTGTGTTCAGCAGGGAGCTCTGCACAGCAGCAGCTGTTTTGTGCAGCTTAACAGCAATCTTCTTCTTTTCCATGAAGGAAACAGGGCAGAGTAATTCCAGTAAAACCCCTCCTGTGGGCTCCTGGTCTGGAATTGCATCCCAGTGGGGGGAGTGTAAGGAGAAATTGCTGCTGCAGAGCACCTGGGCTGGCTCCCCATTCCAGAATTGCAGCTGCACAGCTGGGTTGGGGTGTGGGACTGTCCTGGGAACAGGCAGGGAAGCACTGGAGTGGGCTGGGGTCACTGCTGGGGCTCCTCAGCTGGGCAGGGGAGATGCTCTGTCCTTCCAGCCCCATTCCTGTTGGTCTGACCTGGCCACAGGAGCTTAGGAAGCTCCTGGAGCCTCACTGCACACACCCTCCTCCCTTTTCTTTAAAGAATCATATTTTGTGTGGTTTTTACTCCTCATAATTCATTGACAAGTTTAATTGCTTTCAGAAATGACATGGTTTTTCTCCCTCGTGCCCATCCTGGCAGGTGATTTTGTTCAACACGTGTTTTCCAAAGGTTTTGTGTATTCCTGAATCAGTTAGAAAGAATTCCAGTATGTTATGGGCAGAAAAAAAAATTCCTGGAGTCCTGACTCCATGCCTGCTCCTTGATTAAAATATGAATGCTCTCCTTTGGAGCCTGAGGCATTCTTGGGAGCTCTCCTCACAAAGCAGGAGATGAATCTGTACCCTGGTTTTCATACATTAACTCATAACAGCATTCTCAGCTGCCTGATTCCAAGGAGACCTCCCAGAAATAAATACTTCCCCTTTTGTTCCAGACTTCACACAGCTCTTTTGAAAGCAGCAGAGTGGAGCTGGTTCTCCCATTCATGCAGCACTGAAAGCCAGTCCCAGCTTTGGGGAAAACTTCAAGCTCTGCATTTTCTTCTGCTTTCAGCCTCCTGGCGTGGAGGGAGGGGAATATTAATGCAAATTTTAATTGGAATATAAGTGCAGGCTTTTAAATCCATTGCTGTTGAGAAGAGCTCTGTCCCTGGCTGGCTCAGGAATGCAGCAGGAGAGGCTCTTCACCCTCCTCTCTGTGCTCCTGTGTTTGTCTACAGCCGAGGGATGGCTTTTTCCTTCTTGCCAGCTGCTCAGGGGATCAAAGGAGAGAATTTCCCTCATCTTTTCCACCCAGAGAATGGCTGTTGCCAGGCAGAGGGAAGGCCCATCCAGGTGCTCCCTCTTCACATGTTTCACGTGCTGAAAACAGGGAAATGGAGGCAGAGAGAGAGGGAAAACCAGGATGTCCTTTAGGATAAAATCCTGATTTCCTGGCCAGATACCTGTGACACCTCTCTGGTCATTGTACCTTTGCCTCCTGCATCCCCAGCTCCTTTCAGCTCCTTTGGGCTTTCCAAGTGCAGCCTAACAAAACCAGGGAAGGGTTTTTTTCCCTTGGAGAAAGGAGAAAATGCTGGTACTTGAAAGTTCCAAGAACTTTTCTTCTGGAGGTGTTTCATGGCTGTTATGTCTTCATCTTGGAGCAGCCTCCAGCTGCCAAAATTCGTTCCTGTGGCTGCAGTCCCTGGGATGAGGCAGAGTTTTGTTTGAGCTGGTTCCCAACTCCACTGTGGAGCTGGAAGAAGTCTGTTGGATTTATCCTGAAAAGTTCATTTGTAAGATTTGGACAGGGCTTTGGACAGGGGTATGGAGTGATAGAACAAGGTGAAATTAATTAGTTTAATTAATTTAGATTATTAATTTAGATATTGGGAAGAAATTCCGGGCTGTGAGGGTGGGCGGGCCCTGGCACAGGTGCCCAGAGAAGCTGTGGCTGCCCCTGGATCCCTGGCAGTGCCCAGGACCAACTTGGATGGGGTTTGGAGCAGCCTGGGACAGTGGAAGGTCCTTTTACAGCCCCCTGGAATCTTCTGTCCTCCCCTTGTGCAGGTGCTCTGGGGCATTCCTGTAACCTGACCGTGTTTTCCTCCTGTGGTTTTGCCCCAGAGTGGCTGGGAAAGGTCAGGTCCTGCAGGGCATGCCCCACATGGAATGTCAGCTTTGTGTGTCTGTTCCAGGATGATGACTTGGAAGAAGGGGAGGTTAAAGACCCCAACGACAGGAAGGTGAGGCCAAGGCCCACCTGCCGCTTCTTCATGAAAGGTAACCCCACCCTGGGGTCTGGGAGGAGCCAGAGCTGCTGCTCTTGCTCCTGTTTGGGGATTTTTGTTCTCCATTAAGCTGCTGTTACGTGATAAATTCTGCCCCAAGCGTCCTCAGTGTCACCTTGCTGTTTGTTGGTGGCCAAAGCTGAATTTTCATGGGGCCCCTACACAAAAAGGGCTTTGCCCTCAGCGTGGTGAGCCTGGAGGAGGTAAATCAAGGGAGACTTGCAGGAGTTTTTGGAATAAAACACAGAGGTTGTGGCTGCTCCATCCAAGGCAAGGCTGGACAGGGCTTGGAGCAACTTGGGATAGTGGAAGGTGTTGGGATTGGAACTGGATGGGCTTTAAGGGCCTCCCAGCCCAAACCATGCCATGATTCTGCTCCCTGCCTCACCACTGTGTGTTTGGCATGCAGTGTGGGGCTTGCTTTGCCTCTGGTTTCTTGCGAAAGGCAAAGCTCCTAACTGGAAATGTTTGTCATTAACAAATGAGGATCTCATAAGCTTATTCCTACATTTAATGGACAGTGTGTGTCCAGCCCTCCCTCCCTCCCTTCTCCCAGCTGGAATAAGGTTCTGTACATTGACCCATCTGTGTCTGGATCTGTTTGTCCCCTCTGGCAGGTGGAGAGTGCCAACTCTCCCCACCTGTGTGCACACAGGTAAATCCCAACCCAGCTGGAGAGGAGAAAAGTCAAACACCTCCAGCATTACTCCTGAAGGGGTTTGGCTGCCTGGGGGGGTTGTGGTGGCTGTGGGGCTGGAGTGCTGCTGGCTGGGGGCAGCAGGGTCTAACAGCTGTGTGTTCCCACAGGACACTGCACCTGGGGCATGAACTGCCGCTTTATCCACCCCGGAGTGAACGACAAGGGGAATTACTCACTCATCTCCAAACCTGAGCCCTTCTCCCCCAACGGGGCCCCTCCCATGGGCCCTCACCCGCTGATGCCCGCCAACCCCTGGGTATGGAACCTCTTCTGGCCCCTTATGGCTCCTGCACCACCCTCCCATCCCTGCAGCGTTCCAATGGGCTTTTGGAGAGCCTGGTCTGGTGGGAAGTGTCCCATGAGCTTCAAGGTCCCTTTCAACCCAAACCATTCCACAATCCTGGGGTTTTCCTCCTCTTTATTTGACCTAATACCTCAGCAAAATTCAACCCACAGTTGAACATGTGATTTTTAAATGGAGATCTTGGAGTTGCCAGTAGAGGGGGGTAAAATTCCGTGGATTCCCAGCTTAGTCCTGCTGAGGCAGGGCTGGAGTAACTCTGAGTAGCTTTACAAAGCACAGCTTTGCTGTTTAAAACTGACTCAAGTGTCTTCTCCTGCTCTCCTCACCTTTCCAACAGGGAGGCCCAGTGGTTGATGAAATCTTACCTCCACCTCCTCCAGACCCTCCAACAGAAAGTGCCTGGGAGAGGGGACTCCGGCATGCTAAAGAGGTAAATTCCTTCCTCAGGGAATTGCTGGCTGCCTCCAAAATCCCCTGGAAAAGTTCTTTTTGGAGCACAGGTGTCTTGCTCTTTCTCTATTCCTTTTGCCTTTTAATCTATTAATTGTGATTTGTTGTACATCACAATTGTTAGACAGCCAAGAGGAGCTCAAATCCGGGTTGAGAGGGGGTTTATATTCAAATAATAGTGGGAATTTGTGGCCCTCAAGTCCAGCCCTTCACAAAGCAAATCTTTAAGCTGGTCCAATTTCCTTCCCTTCAGTACCTGTTTCTCCACTTTGTCATCACTGCGGGGGGGAAACTTCTGTTTCCTGCTGTTCTGAGCTGGTGGAATAGGGAATTAATCAGGAAAAGTCCAGTATCCTGCACATTCTGAGGGAAGAAGGTGCTGTGGCTGCAGGAAATCTCCCGAGGGCAGGATTTTTAATATTCCAATTTCTCCCTGCCCCAGGAATCTTCTCTCCTCACACTATTTTTGTGCTCTTTAAAAAGGGTTTTTTAATTTTTGTTTTTTTATTAAAAGAAGGTATTGAAAAGGGATTTGTGGTGGTTTCAGTCGTTGGTTTTTCTGGATTTGGACTGAAGGCACTTGAGACAGTAATTTTTGTTCTGACCCAAGTGTTTATTATTTCTTATTAGTAAAACAGTCTCACTGCTGTGAGTTCAGCAGCTTTTCATTAGAAGGCACAAAATGGCCAACAATCTCTGGTTACAAGGTCTTTTAAGACTGAACTATCCAATTAAGAGCTGGATTATTTTCCCTTTTAACCCAGCAACTGATCCCAAAGAGCCCCCAAGGGGGGCTTTTCTGCCCAATTGCAAAATGCCTCCCAAACCCAAGAAGAAGAGCCATGAGGAAGAAACCCAGCACAACACCCTGTGCCCTCCATCTTGCTTCCATCCACAACACACTAAAAACCCCAAACCCTCAATTTCTCACCAAGTGACACACCTACACTGCTCTCTATGATCTATTTCACACTTTTGTGGATTCCAGTCTATCTTGAAGTCTGGGAAACTTTCTGCGTGGATGAGGGTCAGAGTCAGTGCTGCCCTGGGGTCAGGGCACCCCAGAGCAGACAGAGAAATATTCCTGGGTTTCCACAGGTATTTTTAATACCTTTCTTCTCTTCAAAAAGGTATTAAAAAAGGCAACGATGAGGAAAGAGCAGGAGCCTGACTTTGAGGAGAAGAGGTTCACAGTGACCATCGGGGAGGACGAGCGGGAGTTCGACAAGGAGAACGAGTTCTTCCGGGACTGGAATTACCGCATCACCAGAGACGTGCGGGACCCCGCGTAAGAGACAGCCCTGGCAGCTCCAGGGATGGACCCTGGGTGGGACTGCCCTGCCTGGGCCCCCCTGCCCCTCCAGACCGGGGATGGCACCTCCAAACGGGGAGCAGCTCCCGTGAACAGGAGGTTGAGAGCTTGAGCTGCCTCCGCTCGCTCGGTTCAGCCCCACCTCCCTTCCCGGTCTCCTTGAGCCCTTCCTGCCTCCAGTCTCCTTGGAATTCTGCTCCTCCTGGGCTCTCTCCAGCTCTGCATTGCCTCCCTCAAGCCAGTGTGTTCTTCCAGCTTTTTTTCTCCCTTTTTTTCCTTATCCCACCCGTGAGAATTTAAAAGCATTCCAGCTGAGGCTGCGAAGTTGGAGCGTGTTCAGTGTGCCTCAGCTGGGGCAGATCTGGTTTAACAGACACCTGGACTGGTCCCAGTTAAAGCTGGTACCTGGCCACAGCAAGCACCCTAAATTTAAGTGTTCAGCTGATTGGGGTTTTCAGGTAAAATTTCAAGTGTTGGAGACCTCAAACCCAGCTCTGGGAAATTGTTTGGTAGTTCTCGAGCCAAGAAAACGAATGGGAAGAGAATTTTTAGGAAAGAGGCTGGGATTGTGCAGGAACACAGGTGGATTTGTCTCTCCTTGCTCGTGCATCCTCTGTTCTTCCTACATGGACAGATTATGGAAATATTTCCACTCCCAGAGGGTTTGCAAGGCTTAGTTCTGTTTATTTTAGAGTGGATCAATTAAAAAAAAAAAAAAAAACCTCTCAAAAAGAGTAGATTAAGCTTTTGTTCAATATTCTTTGATTTGCTCTGGAGTGCAATTCCTTTCCTTAATTAAAAAAAAAAATACAAAAAATCCTGTCTTGAGTTCTGCAGCCTGAAGGAAAAGAAATTTCTAAAGTATTAATATTTTCCTGAGTTTCATTGGCTCTGGATCTTGGCCTTGTGTTCCTCTCAGAGGCACCTGGGGTTTACTCCCAGTGTTCTGGGGGCTGCTCCTCCATTATCTTCATTTTATGACTGCCCTATAAAATGCACCAGCAGCATTTTGGGCCTCTCTGATGTAGGAATTGTTCAGAGCAGGCCTGGTTTTCATATAGTCCAGGAAAAAAAGGTATTGCACATAACCAGTGTTAAACAAAAGTCATCCAACAACTGGAATTCCTGAAAATTAAAGGCTGTGTGAACAGGCTGTGGCATTAAAATATCTTCATTGTGTGTGAAGGGAAAAGTTATGAATCTGCTGCTGTAAGCTCTAGAAAATGCTGATTTTTCTCCTCCCCACACACAGTTTGTTGCCCAGCTGGACACCTTGCAGCCAACTGAGCACTGGAAGTGCAGCTGGGATGTGGAGAATGCTTTCAGCACTGTCTTGTGACATGTGGAGTTGTCTCAGTAGTTCATGAATCCCTTTTTCTTTTTTGAATAACTATAGGGAGGTGGACATCAAAGAAAACATTAACTATGGGTAAGCAGGTCTTTGATTCCAGTACTGTTACAACTGTAAGAAAATTTTCCTTTGCCTTTTTTTCCATTGCATTTCCTCCAACTTCCGAGGCCACAGACAGACCCCTGTCCCCTCAGCAGTTGACTCAGTGGATAGACTGGATTATTTTTGGGGTGGTACCAATTATTTTCTAATTGTATAAGTGCTGAAATTCCCAAACACACAGCAGAGATCCTTTTTGAAATAAAAAAAAAAAACTCCACCAATATTATAGGAAGGGGAAATTTGGGCTTGAGGCTGTGTGAAAAAGCAGTGTTTCCTTTCTGGTGTGCCTTGAGATGTTTTCCTGTCTCTTTGAACACCTGATGTCACTGAATCCAGGCTGCTCTGGGTTTGGTCAGGAGTTTATTGCTGACTGAAGCATCCCAAACCCTGGTTCTCCTTCCCTTGGCTTATTACTTCACTCCAAAAGAGAAATCTGAAATTATTTAAAAGCACTGAAAGAAATACAGGTACCACTCACAGGACAGCACCCACATCTTAACCTGGTTTAGGTTATTTGGCACTGTAAAAATCCAAAAAGTGGCCTCTTTATTCCTTTTTTTAATAAATCAGAGTCTTGTTATGGATAATCTGGAATTTGGGAGCACTTGCTGTGTAATCTTAGCTCTGCCACTGACTCCTCTGTGGCCCTGGAAGTTTCTTATTCCCTGTACTCCCTCCTCATCCTCACAGTGGATCTGATATTTGCACTCCAGGTGCTTGGATGTTGTTGAGTTGGGGAATTAAAACCATCAAATAGAAATCAGGAAACGGAGGAAGCAGCTATGAGGAGGGTGGGGTTTCAGTCCTTTTCCTTCCCAAAAGTCCTTCATTCTGCAGTTGTGTGTGTGCCACGTGCTCCCCAGTCCAGGGCTGGGCCAGCAGCTGATTCCCACTGGAGGTTATCAGCTGGAGAAGTGGTGCCTTCATTCCAGGGGGTCATTCCAGGTCCAGAGGGTTGCTGACCTGCCCCAGAGCTCCACTGCTCCCTGTGCAAAGCTCAGCACCAGCTCCTGTCCTGTACTGGTGGCACTGGTGGCAGCCATCACTGCAGGGGCAGGAACTGGGGGACTCCTGAGGGAATTTGGGATGAGCTGTGGGTGCATGGGCAGAAATCCCAGCTCTCAATCCATGAGGCAGAACATGTCCTGCTCCCTTTGCAGGCACTGGAAGGGGCTCTCAAAAGCACTTTCTGTGTTTGCACCACATTGATTTGAAGGCTGAATTTTTGGTAGCTCTTTTTTTGGTGTTTATCGAGAAAGGTTTGTGCTTTTCTCTGATAAGCCTCACTTAAAAAAGACTATCTGGTTGGGCTGTGTAGAAAATAAATATCTCTGCACAGCCCTGCTGCATTGAATGTGGTTTTCTTGTCACAGTGGCTGAGCTGACCTAGCACACAGGGTTTTTGTGGTGCCAAGGTGCCTTTTCCCTCTCTAACACTCCCTGTTTTTCATTGTAGGCTTGATCCCTATGCAGATCCCTATTATGACTATGAAATAGAGCGCTTCTGGCGTGGTGGGCAGTATGAGAATTTCAGGGTTCAGTACACAGACCCCGACCCCTACCGTAACTACAGAGTAAGTAAGGAACTCCCCTCTTCCCCCTTTCCCTTCCTGACTTTCTTCCAGGTTCTTCTGGGCCTTGGCAAAGTTCCAGGGCAGTGCTTGAAACAGGAGTTTTCAAATAGTTCAGTCTTGGCTCAGTCCCAGCACAGAGCACGCTGGAGGTGAGGGGATGGAGGATGTTCTGTTCCAGCACCATGAGGGTGAAAGCAGCGTTCCAGGCTTGGGAGTGAGGCTGGGAAGCTGCCTGATGGAAAAGGGCATGCAGTGCTGCTTGACAGTGGCTGAGAAGGCCACTGGCACCTGGCTGGCACCAGCCCTGGCACGGCCACAGCGCCAGGGCAGGGACTGTCCCCTGTGCTGGGCACAGCTGAGGCCACACCTGGAGTTGTGGTCAGCTCTGGGCCCCTCCAAGACAGACCTGGAGGGGCTGGAGCGTGTCCAGGGAGGGGAATGGAGCTGGGGAATCCTGAGGGGGCTGGGAAGGGGCTTGGAGAATCCTGAGGGAGCTGGGAAAGGGCTCAGCCTGGAGCAAAGGAGGCTCAGGGGGGCCCTTGTGGCTCTGCACAGCTCCTGCCGGGAGGGGACAGCCGGGGCGGGGGGTCAGGCTCTGCTCCCAGGGAACAGGGACAGGAGGAGAGGGAACAGCCTCAAGTTGCACCAGGAGAGGATTAGATTGAATTTTAGGAAAAATCTTCCATGGAAAGGGTGTAAAGCATTGGAGAAAAATTGCCCAGGAAAGTGGTGGAGTCCCCACCCCTGGAAGTGTTCAGAAAACCTGTGGATGTGGCACCTGGGGACATGGTCAGTGGTCACCTTGGTGATGGTGCTGGCTGAAAGTTGCTCTTGATGATCTGAAGGTCTTTTCCAGCCTTAACAATTCCATGTCTGAGGTGGGAAGGTGATTCCTCCTCAAGCTCCTTGGCTGCTCCTCTGTGTAGCAGTTGAACAGTGCTTGCCCATCCTTGGACATCTTGGAGAGGGAGGGAGTTTCCAGGAAAGAACCTGGTTGAGGCGAGGGTTCCTTGTTAATTCCTGGGAAGGAGAGGGTTAGAGTTGGGCAGGTGTGCTCCTGCCTGACTGTGCAAACATCAGAATTGAGGCACAGGACAGCAGCAGCCAAGTGCTGAAATCCCAGCAGTTGTGTTGCACCAGCAATGGATCAGAAAGGCTCTGAACCCTTTTCTTCCTTTCCCCTCATGCAAACTTTGTGCCTCTGGAGCAGTGACCAAACCAAGCAGTCCTGCTCAGGGGAGAGCTTTTCAGTGCTTTCCATCCAATCCTTTCAACAGTAGCTTTTCCTTTGCTCTAAATCCTTGTTTTCTGCAGGACAGGAGCCTGGGCTTCGCTATGGCCACACATGACCAATTATTTTCCTGGTGCTCATTTGCAAAGTTAATTATCTGGTTATAGAAATGATCAGCAACGAGAGGAAAGACTTGTAAACATCAATACATTCATTTAATAAGCTTCATAAACCAAATTAATCCAAGCATTGCCTTTGAAAACAACAGTTGTGTGGGATGTGATGCTGTGTTTGCATCTAGGTTCTGCTCAGCAGGATCCAGATTATTGATCTCCAGATTATTGATCTCCATGTCATTGGTTGGCAGAATATTGATGTCAGTCCTTTGCTGAGGGAGGGCAGATGTAATTCCTGGCATTCCAAGGATTGATCTGGAATTGTAACTCCTGGCATTCCCAGGACTGATCTGGAATTGTAACTCCTGGTGTTCCCATGTCATTGATCTCCAGATTATTGATCTCCCTGTTATTGGTTTGAAGTTTATTGATCCTTTGCTGAGGGAGGGCGGGTGTAATTCCTGGCATTCTCAGGACTGATCTGGAATTGTAATTCCTGGCATTCCCATTGATTGATCTCCAGATTATTGATCTCCATGTCATTGATCTCCATGTCGTTGGGTTGCAGATTATTGATCTCGATCCTTTGCCTGAGGGAGGGCAATGTAATTCCCGGCATTCCCAGGCCTGCCACCCTTTGCCAGGAGCTGCTCCACAGCATCACCACCGTGGCTTCTCTGTTGTTTTTTCCAAGGAAAGAGAGCGAGAACGGGAGCGGGAGCGCGAGACCAGGCAGCGGGAGCGGGAACGGGAGCGCGAGCGGGAGCGGGAGCGCGAGCGGCGGCAGCGGGAACGCGAGCGGGAGCGGGAACGGGAGCGCGACAAGGAGCGGCAGCGGCGGAAGGAAGAGTGGGAACGGGAACGGGAGCGAGTGAAGAGGGACGAGAAGGACAGGCAGCACAGGGACCGCGACCGGGACCGCGACCGGGACCGCGACAAGGACAAGGCCAAGCCGCGCTCCCCGCTGCTGCCCAGGTAAGCGCGTGCCGGGATCCCGGCTGGTGGGAGCCGCAGGTGAACAGTGCGGTGTCACACTGACTGCCATGGGATAATGGTGGAGGTGGATGTGCTCTGGAGGAGTGCTGGAAATGCTTAAACTTGGATGTGCACTGAAGGAATGCCAGAAATGCTTAAACTTGCAGAAAATAGCAGGAGTTGGTTATGCACGTCAGAGGCTTCTCCAGGAGGTCCAGGTTCTCTTTTGAAATTAAGGAGGATATGAATTGGCAGACTTCAGGTTGATTATTGTCTATAATACTGATAGTGAAAGAGATTTTTCCTTTTGAAAGCAAGATAATTAAGATATTTTCAGTAATCTTAATGGCACGAAGCTGTGTCAAGTAACGTTTAGTGTGGACATTAGCAAAAGCTTCTTCACTCAGAGCACAGTTAGGCACTGGAACAGGTTCTCCATGGAAGTGGCCACAGCACCATAGCTGACAGAGTTCAACGAGCATCTGGACAGCATCTGGACGGTGTGGTGACTGATCCCGGTGTGGGTAGCTGCTGAGAACAGTTGTAGTTAATGAGCCTTGTGGCCACTAAGTGGAGCTAAAACATCAGTGGCAATGAGAGTGCATAACCTGACCCTGAAAGCAGGAGTGTCCTTTGGTGTGGAGATGGTCAGCTCCTCCCTCTTCCCTTCAGGCTGGAGAGGTTTTGGGAGGATGAGGGACTCCTCCAGGTAGGTTCCCTGGGGGGCCTGTGGTGAATCCCTTTGAGGCCTTTAGAAATGTCTGTCACAAGAACCAGGGCTGCTTTGGGAGTTTGTGGATTGCAAAAGTATCTGGAGATTTAAGTACAACTTGAAAAAGGAAAGGAATTGTCCTTGGAATGAGTGTCTGCTCGGTGGAATTGCAGCAGGAGGTTGGGTTTGGTTCCTCTGACCACCCATTTGTGGAAATTCTGGTTGTGACCTGTATAAAAGAGAAAATGGAACCAGACAGACTGAAAGTGCAGCAATGTGGTTCCTGTTTTGGTCCTCTGTAAATGATTTATGTACCCTGCCTTCCCAGCCTCCTCTGCCTGAGGCACATTTTAAAGCACTGGATAAATACCCAGGGGAATGGAAGCTCTGATGTCACAACCTCGTTTGGTTCCATTTTTTGCAGAGGGACATCTTGGAGCAACCTGGTCTAGTGGAAGGTCCCAGCCCATGGCAGGGGGGTGAAATGAGATGAACTTCAATGTCCTTCTCAACCCAACCCATTCCATGATTTGGGAAGAGTGGCAGACAGAGACTCCCAGAGTGTGGAGCAGCCTGGGGACACACAGGTGTGTGTGGGGCACAGAGAAGTGCAGGGAAGCTGTTCCCCAAGGTTCATTGGAGCTTTTCCTGCTGCCTGGTGTCCGTGCCCTTCCTCTGCACTGGAGGAAGGTGTGAAACACGATGGGCATGAGGAAGAGTTGGATCAATGAAGAGCAGGGCTAAGAATGCCAGGAATGAGGCTCCACATAGAATCAGGTGGGAGCAGGGCTTAGTTCTGAATCCAACCCAGAATTTTTATCTGCATTGCTGAAAGGGTAGCTGGTTTTTGTCCCTCTTTCCCAAGAGGAAGTGACAGTTTCAGAACGGTCTGGAGGAGCAGCAGCAGCTGCAGAGCAGTTATAGGAATACCATAATTACATGTTCCGTTTAATTATAATCTTCACTTAACAGCCACGATTTGTGCACCTTAATTACCACGTTGCCCCGTGGTTTGTGCTCTCCTTGGCTTGGTGATTGGACAGATCTTGTCCAGAGCCATGTGATGGAGGTGATGTCAATGAAAGTGATGTCACCTGCTTGGCAGCTCAGGGTCATGAGTCAGTGACAGTCACTGTGACCCAAGGATGAGCCTGCTGGCTGCTCCTTCCCCTGGCACTCCTGGAGTGCTGGGCAGGGCTCTCTTGGGAGAGTTTGGGCTGCCCGTGCTGCCCAAAGGGTGCTGGGTAGGGGCAGTGGCCGTGCTCAGCAATCTTGGATCTGTCTCATTCCATGAAACCACGTGAGAGCCCAAAGATGGGATGGACAGCATTCAGGGGATACACATTCCCTGCTTCCCTCTGGCACAAGGGAGCTGGGGATGCCTCTTGTGTCTCCAGAACAGGCTCCTTGAGATGAGTCTTGGTCATTCAAAAATAGTTTCTGATGCACCTCTTCGCTTTTTTTAAGTCTGCTATGGAGAGGGACTTTTCAGAGGGCATGGAGGGACATGGCAAGAGGGAATGGCTTTAAGTTCAAGGGAGTGCAAGGTTAGATGGGATGTTGGGAAGGAATTCTTCCCTGTGAGGGTGGTGAGGCCCTGGCACAGGCTGCCCATGTTGGAAGGGACACTAAAGCCCATCCCATCCCTTGCCATGGGATTTCAGTTCCCATGGTGGACATCCATGTCAGCACGACCCCATCCCACAGCTCTGCAGGTGTCTGGTGGAGAAAACAAACCTGCAGAAACAAGTTTTGAAAAAGCTTTTTAACAAGTGAAAGCGTGATTCCAGCTTCTCCCTTGGAGGCCACATCCCTTCTCCTCACCTGGCATTTCCCCAGCAGTCCCCGTCACGCTCGTGCCGTGACCTGGCTCTGGCCTGTGTCTCACGTCACTTTGTGACCAGCTCCCAACTTCCTCGTGGCAGTGCAGTGGCTCGAGCCGTGTCACCTTTTCTCCAGATTGCTCCGTGCCAGCTGCAGAGGGGCAGCTCTGGCATCCCGGGACTGGGCAGCTCCCGAGCTCGTGGAACGCGTCAAACCTGGGATTGCTGCGCGCTTCCTGGCAAGCAGGATGCAGGGCAGTGCCACAGCACACACCTGGGGCTCTGCTGCCTCTATTTATAGACTCTGGGCTTTCCCTAATTGCTGGATCCCAGCTTTTGGCAGGTCCAGCCTCTCCGGGCTGGCTAACGCCACGGCTGCCCGTTAACATTCCTGCCACTTGCAGGGCCCACGCGGCCCTGGCGCTGATGGGCTGGGAGAGCTCCTCCAGGGGGCTGGGAGAGCTCCTCCAGGGGGCTGGGAGAGCTCCTCCAGGGGGCTGGGAGAGCTCCTCCAGGGGGCTGGGAGAGCTCCTCCAGGGGGCTGGGAGAGCTCCTCCACGGGGCTGGGAGAGCTCCTCCAGGGGGCTGGGAGAGCTCCTCCAGGGGGCTGGGAGAGCTCCTCCAGGGGGCTGGGAGAGCTCCTCCACGGGGCTGGGAGAGCTCCTCCACGGGGCTGGGAGAGCTCCTCCACGGGGCTGGGAGAGCTCCTCCACGGGGCTGGGAGAGCTCCTCCACGGGGGCTGGGAGAGCTCCTCCACAGAGACTGGAGAACTCCTCCACAGAGACTGGAGAACTCCTCCTCAGAGGTTGTGCAAGCAGCACTGAGCTTTGCCCAAGGCACAGCTGAGGCTGTTGGTAATTCCAGGCCCACGCCGGTCGCTCTGTCGGTGTAGGGGCGCCCACAGGAGCTGGAGGAAGGAACAAACCAGGACCTACAGAATCGAGGGATGAGAGAACCCAAAGAGCAAAACCAGCCAGGAACGCAGGAACAAATTGCCTTTCCATTCTGCTGAAAGCAGAGAAGGTTAACCTGATCTCTAAACAACAGAGGAGCTTAAGGCTAAAAATGTGGAGAAGCCAGAGTTGTCCCTGAATGCATCAGGGTTTAAATCTTTGTTAAATTCTATTCCTCCTCAGCTCCATCACCCAGCAATGCAGGGAACAAGTGTTTCTCCTTGAGCCTTTGGAAAGAAAAGGCTGCAGTGTTTGGGCTCCAATGGGATTGTCACATGTGGATTGGCATTTTTTGAAGGAATTCACAAAATTGTCCTCTAGTACCTGTAGGGGCTGCTAAGAAGGAGAGAGGGATTTTGAACAAGAGCATGGAGAGACAGGAAAAGGGGAGATGGATTCAAACTGGCAGAGAGGAGGTTTAGATTGGATTGTGGGAAGAAATTCTTCCCTGTGAGGGTGGGGAGGCCCTGGCACAGGTTGCCCAGAGAGGCTGTGGCTGTCTCTGGATCCCTGGAATTGTTCAAGGCCAGGTTGGAGCACCTGGGGCTAGTGGAAGATGTCCCTGCCATGGCAGGGGGTAGTATGAGATGAAATTTAAGATGCATTCCAAACCAAACCATTCCATGATTCTGTGAATGTGCAGTTGCTGTTTTAAGCTTTGGGTTGGGTTTTTTTCCCCAAGCTTAAGATGAGCACTCCGAGAAGTTTAAAATCTGAGATTGCACTGCTGGTAAAACTGTTCCTCCCCCTCCTCCTCCTCCCTCCTCAGGCATCGAACAGTCAGACAAGCCAGGACACTTTATGATCAATTAGAGGGATAACTTGGCTGTCTGTCCTCCTGCTCCCATCTCCAGAACAAGTTCTGATGCCCCAGGCTGGGCCTGATTTTTGCTGAGTGCAAAATTCCTTCTTTTTCTCTCCATCTTGCCGGTGGAGCTCCCTGTTGTGCAAAGCCTTTCAGGGATAATAAGTGACATGAAATATGTCCTCTGAGGAAACTTAGAGCAGTGCAAGATGTTCTGACCCTTAGCTGGGGGCAGAGGCTCTACACACTGAAATAATTTGCTTTAATCCTTTCTGTTATTGCCATAGGCCTTTATCAGTCTGAGGGAATCTGTTCCAGGAGCTCATGAAGCACGCCAGTGTTGTGGGGCCTGTTGGTGGTTGTATTCCCAAAGCACTGAGGGGCATTCAGGGGGTCATTCCCAAGGGGCAGCACTGGCACTGATGTCCCTGTGACAGGGACAGCACCCAGGGAGTGGCTGGAGCTGTGCCAGGCAGGTTTAGGGTGGAGATCAGGGAAAGGTTTTTCCCCCAGAGGGTGCTGGCACTGCCCAGGCTCCCCAGGGAATGGGCACAGCCCTGAGGCTGCCAGAGCTCCAGGAGAGGTTGGACAGCGCTGCCAGGGATGCCCAGGGTGGGATTGTTGGGGTGTCTGTGCAGGGACAGGAGTTGGACCCACCAGAGGGAGGAGGAACCTCAATTTTGCTGTCCCCTCAGCTGGGGTGGCCCTTGGTGTTGTTGATCAAGCAAGGAGGAAGGAGGTCCATGAGCTGGACATCCATGAGCTGGATATCCAAGAGCTGGACATCCCACCTGGATTTCCTCTCCAAGGAATGCTGGGGTTCTGGTGGGGAGCAGCATGGCAAAATGAACCTTGGAGTGAGACATTGTCATCTCCAATCTTGCAATTTGTGCTGAGTCTGACCTAAAAGCTCTTCCCACAAAGACCAGACAAGCTTCAAGCTGTGCCTTGGGAGGTTCAGGTTGGACATCAGGAGGAATTTCTTTGTGGAAAAGATGACTGGGCACTGGAAGGGGCTGCCCAGAGAGGTGGTGGAGTCCCTATCCCTGGAGGTGTCCAGGGAGGGACAGGATGTGGCACAGGGTGGGGATCAATCACAGGCTGGACTTGATGACCTTGGAGCTCTTTTCCATCCTCAGTGACTCTGGGATTCTCATGGTGTGGAGCCCAAATTCCATGGAACACCAGTTCCAGGTAGGATGAGGAGGAGGAGGGGGCTCTTGTCCTCAGAGCTGTTCCCAGGAGGTGACAGCTCTGAAGGTGCCAGGAAGGAGCAGTGGCTGACACACCATCCTGTCATTATCACGCACAACACAATTTTTTTGGAAGGAAGTTCCCTCCATCAGGACTAAAACCTATTAATGGAGAGCACTTAGGCATCCATTAAAAACCAAAATAACCCTGTGAGTGGGGGCTCAGGCAACTGACAGCAAAGTCAGGAAGGACAAATCCTAAATCCTCCTAAAACCTTTCCAGTAAGGAACCTTGAGCTTCTCCCAAGGTGTCACCTGGAGTGTGAGGTGCTGCAGATTCCAGGACAAAAGGTGACAAGGTGACGTGATCCCAGGCCATGCTCACCCTTGTGTTGTTTTCTCAGGCTGGCTCAAGTTGACTTTGTTAATCTCTGAGCACGTTAATGAGCAGGATAACCCAGGCTCTGGAATCAATGCAGGTTATCCAGGGCCTGCAAGTCAGAAAGTGTTGGAATGAGCTTGATTAGATAAAGGAGTGGCAAAAAGAAGGGAATGCAAATGGAGTGATTCATGGTGGTGTGTGCACCACAAAGCAACTGAACTTGTTTTTTTGGAAGAATCTCTAATTCTGAGTGTTCCTGGGTCATTGTTGTCTTTCCTGTAAGCTTCTGGTAGTCTCCCAATGCTGCCAACTGGATTTGTTCCCTATTTTTTGGGTGTAGAAGTTCTGAATGAAAGTAGCTGTCAGTCAGTTTTGGGGGTCTTGGTGATGGCATCTCATCCTGCTGCCTAAAGGTGGGAGGATGGTGGATTTGGGATCCTCTTTGTTTTCCCTGTGGAAATCTGTTAATTCCTTCATTGGTTCCCATTTGTCTGCTCCAGGAGGAGGAGCAGGCAGGGCAGACAGCTCTGTGCTCTTCCTGCTTTGGAGCTGGGCATTGGTAAAAGCCTGGAATGCCCTGATTTAGTCTTGGATCCATGAGAATTGAGTGAAGGGTGGGAAACCAGCCTGCATCCAGGGGCAGGGATTTGTTCTGCAGGTGTCTGCACCTCCCTGGGCAGCTTCCAGCAGTGCAGGGGATTAAGGGAAGCAAATCACCCCAGGCTGTTGAGTTTCCCAGGCTGAGATGGGTTTTACCTGCTCCAGCTGGAGCTGGACCTCTGCTCCTGCACACTCCAGGTGTTCCAGGACTGCTCAGAGAAGAAATTCCCTTCTTTTCACATACAGAACACATCCCAAGCCACCCCAAGGTTGTTTGGAATCTCAATCCAGTGCCCTGCATGGAAGCTGTGCTGTGATAAACACGATAACAACTTGTTTACATCCCCGTTTTTCATGGTGCAGCTGCCACCCCGAGCCATGGAACCTGCTTAGACAGCTCTGCTTTCATTTCTGCTCCCAGGACTTTGGGGAAGTTGGTGATAAGAACAACTCTGCACTGGAGCCAGGCTGGGAGAGCTGGGGGTGTTCAGCTTGGAGAAGGAAAGGCTCCAGGGAGAGCCCAGAGCCCCTTCCAGAGCCTAAAGGGGCTCCAGGAGAGCTGGAGAGAGACTGGGGACAAGGGATGGAGGGACAGGACATAGGGAATGGCTCCCACTGCCAGATTAGATAAAATATTGGAAAGGAATTCTTCCCTGTTAGGATGGTAGTTGCCCAGAGGAGCTGTGGCTGCCTCATCCCTAGAGGTTCCCAGGCCAGGTTGGATGGGACTTGGAGCACCCTGGGATAGTGGAAGGTGTCCCTGCACAGGGACTGGATGAGTTTTAATGTCCCTTCTCACCCAAAGCATTTTGTGATTCTATGATGATAAAGTCTGTGGATCAACCAAGCTTCCCATGTTCTCCACAAAAAATTCCTGCTGCCTGGAATTTCTCTTGGTCCTTGAGCTGCTGCCTCCACTTCCCCAGCAGCAGCAGCAGAAGAGTTTCGTTACCCTAAATCCAGATGGAGAGCAGTGAGTGACCCAGATGTGGATCTCAAGGAATGTGATTTTCTTTGGCATTTCAGGGATGGAGTTACAGGAAGGTCCCCCCAGCCTGGATTTTAGTGGAACAAGGTAATTCCAGGGCAGGATCACTGGCACATTCCAGGCAGGATCCTGCCTCCTGCTGTGGAGAGGAGGCTCTCCAGGCGTCAAATGCTCAGCCCTTAGGGGAGATGCCATCTCAGATAGCTTTATCTCCCTGCTGCGATGATTTCATCCTGGAGGTTCAGATTGTATCTCCACTCTTTAATTTCCAAGCCTCTCCCCATCAGGCTTTGAAGAAATCCTTCCTTTTTTTTTTCCCCTTTTTTTTTTTTTTGAAGTGACTGATAACTCAGCTTCCTATGGAAACAGCTTGAGAAAAGTATTTTCATTTTCCCTGCTGATATTTCCCCAAGACCAGTGGGCAGCAGCTCCAATGCCTGGCATTCCCTGTCCTGGACACGGAGGTGGCTTTCCAGTGCTGTTACCCCCTCCATTACTCCAAGACAGGAAGAGTTCCTGCATGCTTGCACTCTGCTGGAATTTATTTTGCAGCAGTTACAGGTCCCTCCACAGCTGCTTTGGCACATGGCTCCAGTCATTCCTCGAGTCCACTTCCTCTGGAAAATTCCACTGAAGGAAAAGGCGCCGCTGACGCAATCTCAGCTTTCCTGCAGGAGCACAGGGGCTGGGAAATCATGCCTGCACTTTTCCTCCTGGAGAAAAGGGAGCTGGAAGAGCAGCCCCGGGCCAGGCTGACGTCACTGCTGCCCAGGGGTGATAAGGTTTGCTTCCCTGGCCCAGGATGGGGAAGGACAGGGAGCCTTTCCCCTGCACGCTCATTTTCCCCTCCAGGATTAGAAATGCTTTGGCAGCACTTGCATAATGCATGAGGACAGTTCAGCTGGGCAGCTTTATTGCCCCCTCCGAAGTTTTGTTGGACTCAGTGACGTTCAGCTGGGTTTTTTTGGGAGGCAGCTTTATTTGGGAGTTGGCTGAGCCCTGCTGGGGTGCTGCCAGCTGGAGCTGCCTCTGCTCCTCCTCTCCCTGCCAAAGCCACTTTCAGCTTCACTTCTCCTCCTGATTGCTGTCATTACATTCCAGCCAAATGGGCATCAGCGTGTTCCCTTTGGAAAAGAAAACTTTTAGTTGTTTTAAGGGTAAAATTGCCTTTGGAAGCCGCTGCCCTAGTGATTCTTTAGGATCTGGGTGGAAATTCAGGTGCTTTTGGTCATTCTTGTCTTGTCTTTTCCTCCCTCTAATTAATTTTTTAAAAACCTTGTGGAAGAGACTTAGGAGTTAATTCTGAAATATTTCAGTTGTTTCCTAAGAATTGGAATTTGGTGGAAAAGACTGGGATGAACATGAAAGTTCTTTGCCACTCTCTCTGCTGACGTGGGTGAGGTTTGCCAGCAGCCTGGGGAGCTGTGTGAGGGTGAGGATGAAGTCCTGAGCTGATCCCAGGCTCACCAGCGTGGAATTCTTCCCTCCCTTTCACCATGGCAGGTTGATCTCACTGAGCCAGCAGCAAACCACTCTTATTTTTTAATTTCTTGAATTCAGGAGCTGGGAGCTCCACCAAACACCAGATGCAGCACAACATCACCTGGCTGTAGGAGTGAAAGTGAGGAGAAATCCTGCCCTCCTCATCTCCCAGCCATGGCACCTGGCCAGGCTGTCACTGGGATGTTCTCTGGGGAGCTGCTGCAGCTCACTTTCCATCCTGCCTCCTGAATTCCGCTGGGGAGGACAAATCCAGCAGCACCAGATCTCAGCTTTGGGCTGAACGAGTTCCTTTGGTGATGCCACACGTTGGAAGCTCTGAGGAAAGGCTTTGAAATTGTCCTGACAGGAGCAGCACCTTCCTCGTCTGTAGTGTGTAGTGCTGAGTCAGAAAGCCAAGCACACCCCAAAAGGAGGCTTTCTGTTGTGGTTTTCCTGGGGAAAAACCTTTCCTCCAGAAAGTGACTTCATCCAGAGGGAATTGCATCAAACCAGGTAATAGGTGCAAGTAGATGAGATTTGCTTTCAGAGTCATCCCTGCTCCCAGCTGGCACCCAAGCTCTGGAGTTCAGCTGGAGCTGTTCCAGCTCCCAGCATGGGCTCTGGGATGGGAGTTTGAGGAGGTTTTAAGGGACAGTAAATCCTGGAGCATGCTTTTCTTTCTGAAAACTGGTTCAGGAGGGAGTTGAGCCTGGAGAGGCGGGAGGGCCTTGGTTGGTTCATGGACTTGTGGGGTACCCTGAGCTGGAAGGGACACACAGGGATCTTCAGCCAGTACTTGGCCCTGCCCAGGACACCCCAAAATCCTGTCCTGAGCTGAGTCCAAAGGCTCCTGGAGCTCTGGCAGCCTCAGGGCTGTGCCCATTCCCTGGGGAGCCTGGGCAGTGCCAGCACCCTCTGGGGGAAGAACCTTTCCCTGATCTCCACCCTAAACCTCCCTGACACAGCTGTTGGATTCCAGATCTGTCATTCTGGAGAAACTTCTCCAGAGGTTTTATCCTGGATAGAGCTGCCTGTGGCATTAGAATGTTCCCCCTGCATCTCCCAGAGCTCACAGACTGCAATTCCCTGGGAAGGGACACTGGATCAGGATATTGGGCATGTTCCATGAGCACCCTCACATGGTTTTCTCTCCTCCTTTCCTTGCTCTCCATCCTGCTGCTTCATGCAAGGTGTGGAGGCTTTTCCCAGTCTTCCTTTCCTTCTTTCTCTGCACTTGGTTGATTTGAGGCTATTCCAGAGGTGATATTGGCAATTCCAAATTGATTTGTAAACACCTGCTGGAAGGAGCCCTCGAGCCCAGCTTGGACTGTTGAATGTTAGCAGGTTATATTCCAAGTTGTGGTGTTCCTCCAAGGTGAAGTACTCATGGAATTGTGGCTGTAGCTGGGAAAAGCTGACCAGAGCCCTGCAGATACCCTGTGCTGAGTTAAACAGGGTGTGTGGAGCAGTGCTGGGAGAGGGGGAGGATGGAATGGGGCTGCTGGGGAGTAAAGCTGAGCCAGGACCCTGCCTGGGACTTGCTCTCTGGGTGGGATGGAGGATCCAGTTCTCTGCTCCTGGAGCTGGGATGAGATTGGTGGGAGGGATGAGTGTGAAAGGAGGGGTTTTCCTCTGAATATTCCAAGGGAGTTGTGGGACAAAGAGTAAAATTGCTTTTACATCAGCAGAGATAAGGAAAGAGTCAGATGCTGGATTTTTAGGTCAGCACATCCCAGTCCTGGGCTGGGGATTGAGGAACCTCTGCCAAAAAGGAGGGGATGAGGCTTCTGTGAGGTGTGAAGTCTTCAAAGGACAGGCTCCTGACCAAGAGCTTTCATTATCCTGAGGTTTGTTGAAGTGTGCCTGGAATTATTAGAAAACTTGGAGGTGGCTTTTTTATCTCAAAAAAAAGTAGAGGAAGTTGTGTGGGGAGTGGTTGCTTCAGTGGTGTGAGTAATGGGGTGGTACTGGCTGAACCCAGCAGGATAGGGGCCTTTCCTCCCCCAAATTCCCTGGGAACTCACTGCTTTGAGGAAAGGAATAAATGCATCATTGTCCTGCTCGTTTGGTGAGTGCAAGAGGCTTCAGAAAGCTTTAATCCCTCACAAAGTCTGCCTGAAACCCCAGGGAGAAGGTTAGAAGCAGGTAATTGAGGAGTTGAGTGCAGGTTAGAGCAAGGGCAAGGAAAAATTCCAGGTTAAATCACCCAGATAAGAGAGGTAATAAAGTCTCAGCCTCAAGAAACTCATCCTGGAGTACTTAAGGAAGTGTCTGGGGCAGGTGCTGAAAAGTTAACCCTGAATTATTTTCAGAGGGTTGGAGAGGAGAAAGGAAAACTGGAGAAGCAAAAAAGGGGAAATGAAAGTAGAGCCCTAAAAAGGGAAGGGAGGAGATGGAGAGCGAGGCCTGGCTGGGCACCACACTTGGTGTTGTTTGAGCACCCAGAGAATAACCCAGGGATAAACCAGCCTGGTGTATGGCCAGGGGGGAGGGAGCTGTTCCCTTTGGAAGGGGACAGGAGGTCACTGGCTCTTGTTGTGACAGCCCCAGGGGTGTCCTGGTGATGGGGACATTGGAGTGTCCAGGCTTGGTGGTGCTTCCTCTCCCCTGCACAGGCTGGGCTTGCTCCAGCTCTGGGCTGCTCTAGGCAGGAGCAGGTTTCCCATTCCCATCCCTCTTGCTCATGTCCAGTCCTTGGAGGCCAAGAGCTGGGCCTGGAATCAGCCAGGAGGTGACAGAGTGCTCAGTGGGACACGGGGGTTCCCAGAAGTGGCTGTACAGGGCAGCACTGCTTTGTCACTGGTTCACAGACTGAGAGTTCTTCCAACACTTTACCCCCCCAAAGTGCTGCTGGAATCCCACAGGGGAGATCAGGAGCTGGAAGCAATCAATCTAAGGCATGAATTTGGGGGTTTTTCCATGGCCATGTAGGCCTATTTATACCTTTTATTAGAATAAATGAATATTAATTAACAATTAACCTATTATTATTATATTATAATATTACCAATTGATATATCAATACTATATTAATATGGTAGAGTAGTATTATTATGTAGTATATTAATATATTACTATTACAGTATAGTATGGCACATTATAGTATATTTTATTATTTATATGTTATATATATGTTATGTATAAATATATATAATTATATATAAATAAAATATATATATTATATATATTTTGTTATATACTAGTATATATATAATAGTATATATAATTATAATTATTATACAGTTAAATTATATTATAGTATAGTATGGTATATTATAGTATAGTATAGTACATTATAGTATGTTGTATTATATTATTTTAGTATAGTATATTTTATTTTAGTATATTATATTAATTATAATTATTATACGGTTATAGTATATTATAGTATGTTATAGTATGTTATAGCATGTTATGCTATATTACATTAGAGTATGTTATGTTATATTACTGTAGTATAGTATATTATATTAATTATAATTATGATACAGTTATAGTATATTTTAGTATGTTATAGTATAGTATGTTATTATATTATATTATATTATATTATATTATATTATATTATATTATATTATATTATATTATATTATATTATATTATATTATATTATATTATATTATATTATATTATATTATATTATATTATATTATATTATATTATATTATATTATATTATATTATATTATATTATATTATATTATATTCATATCATATCATATCACCATCATTATTCTGTTATGACACGGTGCCATGTCTGGCCATGTCCCCTGTCCCGTGCCCCTCCGTGTGTCCCCAGCCCCGCTGCTGACGTGTCCCTGTTCCGCAGCCGGCAGCCCGAGGTGCCCAAGAAGGACAAGGAGGCCCTGGCGCTGGGCACGGCCCCGTCCAAGCGGGCGGACGAGTGGAAGGACCCGTGGCGCCGGTCCAAGTCCCCCAAGAAGAAGCTGGGCGTGTCGGTGTCCCCCAGCCGCGCCCGCCGGCGCCGCCGCGCCTCCGCCTCCTCCGCCTCCGCCTCGGGCTCCTCCAGGTGAGCCGCGGGGCTGCTCACCTGCCGGGCTGCTCCGGGGGTGCTGAGCTCTCTGCGCCGAGCAGGGAGGGAAAACCAAAGAGAGAAAGCAAGAAGGATGGGGTCTCATAATCTAAACCCATAACTGGACAATTAGCTCCAGTAGGCAAATGCACCAAAACTTATAAAAGTGGCAGACCCTGTGACTGGTCGTCCGTTTTTGTGGCCTTTTTGGGTTGTGCTGCCCGAGGTAGATCTGCTGAGGCCTCTTAATGAATCCCTGCTTTATTCTTTAGCTCCATCTAGTCTCTGTTCTAGGTCAGCCTTCACAAGGCAGCAAGGGGGAGAGCCTGGGAGTGTGTCCTGGGATGGGATGGGGCTCCCTCGTGGCTGTCATTGTCACTGCTAGAAGTGAAGGAATGGGACTATTTTCAAGCTAAGAACAATTTATTTCTCAGACAAACATCAGTCTCAGAGGCTGTTGGATTTTTCAGGAGCAAGCATTCAGCCGTAGCTCAAGAGCAGTCACAAGTTCTTTGTTACAAGGCATTACAGAACTTTCTAAGCCAAAAGACAGTTTCCACATGGTCTGTTTTGCTTTTCTGAGCTATCACCTTTACTTACTTCTGCTGCACTGTGCATACTTTTATCTAGTGGGCTTCTAACTCACACCATATGCTTCTATCATAACTTCTAAACTCTTAGCTTATTCCATACAACAACAAAATAAGATAAAAACCACCTTTCAGAAAGAAACTTCCCTGAATCTGAGAGCCTCAGGGCACAAACTGGATCCATTTCCTTTAAATGCTTGAACTTGAAGCTCCTGAAAGAGGGGGAAAGTATCCAGGAGGAATGAGGAACACGTTGAATTGGAGATAGACATCTAAAAGGCAGAGCCCTCCTGAAGCAGATTTTCCTGCTGGGATCACTGCACCCAGCCAGGTGATCTGTCGGGGGACTGTCCAGTGAAAAGGCACAAAATACGTGGAAGCAGTTCCCAGAAAGGATGGGACATCAGTAATTAGAGGAAGAGAGGCTTATTTAAGGGTGCAAAGAGAGTAGCAACAGCAGAATCCTCCCTAAAATAAAAAGGGATTTGAGGAGAGGCTGTAAATCCTGACAGTTCCACGAGGAGAAGGCTGGTGGGGTTTGGAGCAGAACATCTTTGGAAACAAAACCTTGGGGGCTTTTCAGGAAGCTCTGAATTGTAATATTTCTTGTCAGGAAGCTCTGAATTGTAATATTTCTCTTGCAGGTCCTCTTCTCGTTCATCCACCTACTCCGGGTCCGGCTCCTCCCGCTCGCGCTCCAGGTCCTCCTCCTACAGCTCCTACTCCAGTCGCTCCTCCAGGCACAGCTCTTTCTCAGGCAGCAGGTCCAGGTACTGGCTCCTGGGACTGGGAACCAGTGGTGGGGTGGTTTCCAAATGCTTCCTGACAGTTCCTTCTTGCTCTGTTGATTTGAAGCATTCCAAGCCCTTGGCTGAGCGAGGGAGGCTGTGGTTGTTGGCTGAAGGAGATCTGTCAGCCACCCCCTCCTCTCCCCAGTGCTCCCATCCACAGGTGCAGTGCTGTTGTGGCTGGGCTCTTTCCCATGCCTGTGGTGGATTAACATTCCCATCATTTGCATGTTCTGATTGGAAGAAGTTCAGCAGCACCTCTTTTCTGTGGCGCTGGGATTTCTATTTCAAGAGGCAAATCCCGTTTCTTTATTAAAGCAGTTTTGTCTTGTGATAGTCTTGATACTTCAAAGTAGCAATCCAGTGTCCCATGCTGATTAAGATTTATTCCTCTGCTACTTCCTTGCCCCTACAGACAGTTTCCCAAGTCTGGAATATCCATAGTAGGAGAACTGGCTCCTCAGATAGGAGCTGGAGCCACACAGGTACCCAGAGCAGATCCCACAGGTGATGGCAGGGCACACTCTGTCACATCTGGGACTGCTTTCTCCTAGGAAAAGCTCAGCTGGGAGCTGATTCCACCTGGGAAGCATCCATCCACGCTGCAGGCAGGACAGTGCCAGTGTGGGTGGCACCCTTGGCTGCCTCTCCCTGAGGTGGCAGAGTGAGGAACACCCTGTGCCCCGCTGTCCCCAGAGGAGCTGTCACACAGGAGTCAGGCTGCTGAGGCACTGGGCTGCAACCAAGGCACTTCCAGTCTTGGCACTGGGGTGAATCACCCCAGGAGCAGCGCGTGGTGTGTGCTCAGGGGCTCAGGAAACGGCTCCTGCCCTTTATTGTCACCTTTGGGATGCTCCACTTAATGCTGCTTCTTGTGTTCCACAAATTACAGATTTGGTTTAGCTGTATTTTTTGTCTTTCTCCCAAGTTTCTTTTGGTTTTGTTGCTGTTTAAAGGATGAACTGCTCTAGGAGTTACAGGACATAAAGTGATGAACGTAAAGCTCAAAATCCTGCTTATTTTCTTGTGTAGTCTCCCTATGGAGAGAATAGAGAGGATGGAGACAGCCTCAGGTGTTGGTGTGGAATACCTGGACTGCCTCTCTTCTAGCTGATCTTATTTTTCCTTCTGTTTCCTACTTTTCCCACTGTCTGGTGACAGAAGTTAAGTTTTGCTGCACAGAATCCAAATATAAAACCAGAAGAAGCTCAGGACAGGTTCCTGGGGAGGGGGCAGTGGTGGCTGAATGCCCTGAGAGTCAGGAAAAGCTCCTGCAATCCAGAGCCTGAGCTGAGTGATGTCTCCTTCCTTTCCAGGTCAAGGTCCTTCTCATCTTCTCCCTCTCCTTCTCCAACACCATCTCCTCACAAGCCACTGGCCAAGGCTAAAGGGGAATTGTTGCCACCTCCTGGGAAAGGGTAAGGACCCAAATTCCTCTGGGTGAGTCCAGACAAGCCCTTCTGAGCTTCAGGGGCCTTAAGGAAGGGATGCAGGATTAGGTGGAACATTGAGAAGGAATTGTTCCTGTCAGAATGGCCCTGGATCCCTGGAAGTGTCCAGGGTTGGATGGGGTTTGGAGCAGCCTTGGCTAGTGGAAGGTGCCCCATGGCAGGGTGTGGAATCTTTGAGGTTCCTTCCCATCCAAACCATTCTGGGATTCTAAACCTCATTGAGTTTCAGAAAGAAATAAAAGATGTAAAATAAAACCTTTATAGAAGTGTTTTTAGCTCGGCAAATTTAATTAAATAATGGCACTTTTACTTACTAAATCCAAGTTAAACTGTACAAGTATCTTTAAATATTACCTGTGTACAGGTGTTTAAACACTTGATTTACTGCTGGAACATTCTCTGTGTGCAGATATATTTGTATAATCTAAACATACATGATAGGAGCTACAAAAGAGTTTGGATTCCTTCCTCTGCTGTGGCTTTGGTTAATCCACAGCCTCAGAATAAAGAAATGGTTTCACCCTGGAGATGGATGAAAACAGGACTGGAGCTCTCTGCAGCTGGGTTTGGCACATTCTGGCAGCCCTGCTGCTCTTTTAAATTCCTGAAATTGCTATTTCACAAACCCTGCAGTGGCAAATTACGGGGAGGTTGGAGGGTGACACAACACCATAGTGATGTCACCTCTTCTAAGCTGACCTGCAAATAAATGACACCATGGGAATCCCCCTGAATTCTCCAGAATTTAGGACAATCCCCTTTGTCACAATTCTTGTCCCTTGTTGTCCAGCCTTTTGGGGTTTTTCCCCCTCCACTCAGGGCTCAGCCCTCCCAGGCCCTCTGCTCCCTCCCAGTGCTCCTGGCAGTGCTGGTTTGGTGGTGTTTCCAACCCAGAGCATTCCAGGATCATACTTGGAGCAGTGTGCAGCTGCCAGAGCAGAGGTTGGAGTGCCCTGAGGAACCAGAGCTGTCTCCTGCACTGGGTGGTGGGTGACACATTGGTGCTCCCATCCAGTTTTCCACAGGGAACACAGGCCAAGGGACACATCCAGACTCTCACAGGCTGTTTTGCACCCTCCTAATCTGTGGGCTGGAGTTAAAAACTGTGCACATTTCATTCTGAAGCCTGACTGGCAGATTTTAAGCAGGTGTAAGTGTCTGGGATAAAAATGATGGAATTAAATGGATGAGAAACAACATTTCCACCCAGTCTGCTTCAGGAGTTAATTTACAAGTCAAATATCTCCAGAATTGGCTGTTGTACAGTAATTTGTCTCTGAAAAGATGAATTGATTGAGCATATGGGGAGCAAATCCCTTTAGGGAAATCCATGGTGTTTGTGTTTTGGTGAAACAGCCAAGTGTTTGTAGCTTCAGGAATCACATCAGGGCCAGGTTGGATGGGGTTTGGAGTAACCTGGGATAGTGGAAGGTGTCCCATGGAATGGAGTGGGATGATTTTTAAGGTCCCTTCCAGCCCAAACCATTCCAGGATTCCATAATCTCTAAAATATTAAAGAACAAACCAGAGCACATAATTTCTGAGGACATCAGTGCTCTGTGCCCACCCCCTGGGATCACACACCTGAAAACTGTTGTCTTTCCAGGGAGAAATCTGTGAAGAAACTCACTGCCCTCCCAGTCCCTCAGCCACTCACAAAAATTACAGCAGCAGCCCCGGAGGCAGCCAAGGCAGGGGATAATCGGGAAGCAAGGAGGAAGGAACGTCAGACAAGGACTCCACCCAGGAGGTGAGAGATATGGGGGGTGGAGTGAGCCTTGATCTCATGGCAGATCCAGCAAATCCCAGCTTTCTGTCTCCTGGGAGATCCAGCAAATCCCAGAGTCCCGGAGCTCAGGGAGAAATCCATCTCCTGGGGAGGCATGAAAGGGGCAGAGAGCTGGGCTGGAATGGTCCTGATTCACCTTGAGTGGCTCCTGCCTGTGGAGGCTGGGGGGAGGATGGAGTGGGTGGAATACAGGAAATGTGGCAAAAAGGTATTTTGGAGAGCTGCTGCTTGTGGAGGTGGCAGAGTGAGAAAAAAGGAACGTGTGGGATCTGTTTGGTGCCACACAGAGCTGATGTGATGGAGAGTCAGCAGCTGACCCACACTGACCTCAAGGGTACTCCCCACCAGAGAAGATCATTCCCAAGGATACTGGCCACTACAGAGCATCATTCCCAGGGATATTCCCCACCACAGAACATCATTCCCAGGGATACTCCCCACCACAGAACATCATTCCCAGCACATAAACTGGGAGAAGCCTCAGGGGGGGCTGGGTGTCAGTCAGAGGGTGCTGAGCAAATCTCTGCTTTTCTCTTGGGGTTTTCCTCCCTTCTCTGTCTTTGCCATTGCAATTCTCATTCTGGGAGGGGTGTTTGCTCCTTGCAGGAGGACTATGAGTGGCAGCATCAGTGGCAGTGCCAGCAGCTACAGCGGCTCCAGCTCCCGGTCGAGGTCCTTGTCCCGGTCTCTCTCCAGATCTCATTCCAGATCATCCTCTGCCTCAGTCTCCCACTCTCCCTCTGGCTCAAGGAAATCCAGGTACAGCCCTGAGCCTTTGTGACCTTTATTAACAGCAGAGATTGTGGCTGTTGGTCACAGGTTTGGTTTCTTGCAGTGGAAGCTCTCCGTAGCTCCAGCAGCACCAGCTGCAGGTGCCTGGGGGTGGGACAAGGTTGGGTTTGTGGTACAGATCCCAAGTCCTGAATTGTGATGGGAATACAGTGCTGGAGAGGGCATGGAGTGATAGAACAAGTTATAATGGCCTTAAACTGACAGAGGGGATATTTTGATGCGATATTTGGGAAAAATGCTTCCCTGTGAGGGTGGGCAGACCCTGGCTCAGGTTGCCCAGAGAAGCTGTGGCTGCCCCTTTCCTGCAAGTGTCCAAGGCCAATTTGGACAGGACTTGGAGCAACCTGCTCTTTTGGGAAGTGTTGGGGTTGAAGCTGGGTGATCTTTAAGGTCCCTTGTAGCCCAAACCATTCCATGATTCCCTGATATTTCCCTTGTGGTTTGTTCAAGGAAATAATCCTGTCATGTGTGTCCAAGTACCCATTTAAACTAAATGGTGACCGGAACAACTCCTTCTGGCCAGGGTGATCCCACATCCTAATTAAACTCCAAATGAACAGTTTCAGGCTATGGAGCTTGGCTCTCCTGAGCCTCTCCTACTTCTGGTTCCTGTCCTTAGGGGGAGATGCTTGCCCTGTCAAGAGAGGTAGGTCAGAAAATCCCCAAAAGGCCCAGCTAATGATATTTTCCCTTTGCTGGCAAAGTTGCTGGTCCAGTTCCTTTGTGTTTAGCCCCAAGTGAACAGTTCCAAGTCTGTTGGTCTGTGGGATGTGTAAACAACAAACTCCTTCCAGCAAAGAAAAACCACTCTCGAGTCATTCCTTCAGGTTTTTTCATCTCCTCACACAGAGGATTCTCTGAGTCCTCACAGGCAGAGCCTTGAAACCCAACACTTCCCTGGCACACGGGTGTAAGAGTAGTCCTGTGGTGTAAAACCAGTGGATGGAGCAGGATTTGGCTCTGAGCACTGCAAATTCCCATCTGTGAACTCTGTGGAGCTCCGAGGTTCAACGTCCGCGTTATTTTACGGAAATCCCGGCTTGTTTACTCCGTGCTTGTCACGTTCATCAGCTCAGCCTGGGGTGATGCAAGAGCTTCAGAGAGCACCAGGGCATGGATGGGGAATGGCAGCATCTTGTGGCTGCCTGTGCTGCTCCTGTGGGAAGGGGCAAACGTGGCAAATGCTCTGTGTGCCCACACCAGGCCAGCTTGGTGGCCTGGAGGAGTTCCTGGCTCGTCCTGGCACCGTTGGAACAATCTATGAGACCTCTCAGAACTCAGCTCCTGGTGCCAGGGGTAGAGGCTGCAGAGGCTTGGTCTGTGCTGCAGCTGCCACAGCCCCTTCAGTCATCCCAATGCAGCTTCCAGCCAGGGAGCCTGGGCCTTGCTGGCAGAGCAGGGCGGTGTGGCCCGTGGAACAGGCTGGAGAGGCTGCCTGAATATTCATGGAGTGGGATGGTTTGGTTTGGAGAGGAGCTTAAAGCTCATCCAGTCCAACTCTCTGCCACCTTCCACTAGACTAGGTTGTTCCAACCCTGTCCAGCCTGGCTTGAACACTTCCTGGGATAGGCCCTGCTAGGAAATTTCCCTCTTGGAGGCATCTCCCTGTCGTTATCAGTCGTGACAGTGAATGCGTGCCAGCAGCAGAAACCCTGCCAGGGAACCCTTGCCCTGAGCTGTAACACTGACCTGGATGTGCCAGCGCACTCCCTGCCTTCACTCCCTGGTTTCCTGGGCAAACAGTGACCTGTTTACACATTGCCTTAATCCTGGCTATAAATAATCATTACTTTCTAGGCCTGCACCCCACAGCTTTGGGATTTTTCCTGCCAGCAGCACCCCAGGACACACGGCCTTTGTGCGTCCTTCCCTGCCGAGCTTCCCGGCATCCAGCCGTGCAGGGGAATGCAGAGAGGCCTCGCTGCCTTCCTGGGTGTGCTGAGCTGTTGGCTCTTGGCAGGTCCCTGAGCGTGAGCAGCGTCTCCTCCGTGTCCAGTGCCTCGTCCAGCAGCAGCTCCGTGCGCAGCGCCGACTCCGAGGACATGTACGCGGACCTGGCCAGCCCCGTGTCCTCGGCCAGCTCCCGCTCCCCCACCCCGGCCCAGCAGAAGAAAGGTACAGGCACCTCTCCTGCTGGGGCTGTGTTCCTCTGGGGAGCCTTTGGAGAGGGAGGGAGGAGCAGGAATCCTTCCCTGGGAATTCTGTGGGCTCTGGGAAAATCCTTGAGCAGAGGTCCTGTGGAGAAGGGAGGCTGTGGAGCAAATTTGCATCCACATCCTTCCATCCCTGTGCCTCTGGTTGTCTCATCCCTTTTCCTGCCTGGCAGTTCTGCCTCTCCCATTCTCCTTCATCCTGGGGATCTGGACAGCTCCAGTATCACTTTGCTCTTCTTCTGCTCGTTCCAAACCATGGCAGAGTCTGTGGCAAAAGCCTTTTGCTGTCTTTTCTGTTGCTGTCTGTGGAAATTCTGGAAACCAGCATCCCTAAATCTCATGTCCACGAGCTGAGTTAACTGCTGTGGGCAATTTCCATCCCTGGAGCAGCGTCCTCTTGCCCAAAGGGAGAGCAGGCAACAGGAATCATTCCCAAGTGACCACTTGTGCTCTCTGCTTTCAACAGGAAAGTCAAAAAAAGAAGACAGTGCTAAAGAGGAGAAGAGGAAACGAGATGTGCCCGCTCAGCTCCTGAAATCAGCCAAGCCCACCCCGGGAAGCAAATCCCAGCAGCTGCCCCCGGGCCAGCAGCCCTCGGCCCCCCAGGCGCAGCAGGGCGGCTTCAGTGGGCACAAGGAGATCAAACTGACGCTCCTGAACAAGGTGGGAATGAATCCCTGGAGGCTGGGAGTGCCTGCTCCTGGGGGCCTGAGAGGGATGGATCCCGGCTGGAGGGAGGGGATGGATCCTGGCTGGAGGGAGGGAATGGAGCCTGACAGGAGGGGATGGATCCCGGCTGGAGGGAGGGAATGGAGCCTGACAGGAGGGGATGGATCCCGGCTGGAGGGAGGGGATGGATCCCAGCTGGAGGGAGGGGATGGAGCCTGACAGGAGGGGATGGAGCCTGACAGGAGGGGATGGATCCCGGCTGGAGGGGAGCTCCGGGCTCAGCACTGTTGGGATGAGCTCAGCCAGGAAGGTCTGGGGCTGGCTTGGAGGGCAGCACACAGAACCAGTCTGGCAGCACACACCCTGTGGTGGCTTCACTTTGGGGCTGTGTTGGCGGCTTCCCTGGGGCACATTCCTGCTGCAGCTTCCAGGCTCTTCCCTGCTTGCTCGAAGGTCCCGTGTGTGCCGGGGCCTTTCCCCGGGAGATGCTCTGGGAGCTCTTCCTGTGCCACAGCAGAGCCAGGCACAGAGAGCAGAGGGAGAAGGGCAGCTGAGCTCCTGGGGTGCCCCTCTGGCTGTTCCCTCCCCTGGGAGCCCTGGGCACAGATCCCAGCCTGTGTGGGGGAGTTGGGCCTCGTGGGGTTTGCTGCTGGGGCAGGGTGTTGGTCCTGTCACGTGGACAGGTTCCTGTTTTTGATATTTTGCTCTGCCAGCCCAAATTCCCCGGCGCAGTCTGAGGCTGCAGATTTCTCTACTTCCCGGTGCTCTGACGTGAGGAGGCTTTATCAGAGGCAGGAAGCTGCTCTGGAGGGAGGGAGGAGTGTGCAGTGACACATGACAGCCTGGAAAAGGCACGGCTCCACATGCCTCCTTCACATCTGCTATCCTTGGTGCTGCTGGGAAAAAAAACAGGCCAAAAAGCTGCTCTTTTCCTGTTCCTATTCTGAAATTAGTACAGCCTTAACCCCAGTGCAGAGGGGTGTTGCTGTTGGCTCCTGGTGGTTGGGAATTAGTTGGATTCAGGGATGGCTGGGACTGGTATGTGCAGAGTTTATTGGGAAAGGTGTTTGCAGGAGCCAGGCAATGGCTGTGCCTGTTTCCTCTGCAGAGGGAAGTGGCTGCTCAGCTCCATTGTTTTAATTCCATTGCAGGCAGCTGACAAAGGAAGCAGGAAGAGATACGAGCCAGCAGACAAAGAGAGGCCAACCTCTCCTCCAGCCAAACGGGCCAACCTGTCACCTGACAGAGGTGAGGCATCCTCCTGGCCAGGCTCTGCTTTCCAGCAGCTGGAAAGATCACTGCAGCCATCCCAAAACCTCAGAGTGAGATTGCCACCAAATCAAGGCTGCAAAAACACAGCAGAGCTGAGGCCCTGGGCAGGGCAGTGCCAGCCTTGCCACACTGTCCCAGGGGCACATTGTGCCAGTGTGACTCCACTGTGTCCCTGTAAGTCCCAAAAACAGCCCCTTGGCTTTGGAGACACTGAGTTCTCACCTCCACATGCACCCCACGGCCTCCTGCTCACTGCTGCTGGCCTTGGATGTGGCTGTGGAAAACAGGTTTAGGTTGGAAATTAGGAAATATTTTATCCCAGAAAGGAACAGACTGTCAGGGGAGAGTCCCCATCCCTGGAAATACTCCATAAACATGTGGAAGTGGCATTGGGGACAGGGCTAGTGGTGGCCATGGTGGTGCTGGGCTAAAGGTTGGGTTGGATGATCCTGAAGATCACTTCCAGACCTCAGCCACTCCAGGACTGAGTCACAGGAGTTTCCTTTGGTGCATCCCGGAGTTTTCCCGAGGGAGCTGTCCCTGCCAGCCAGGCTGGTGCTTCGAAAGGCTGGGCTGGAGAGAGGGAGGGATGCAATCAGTCCCTGCCTGCATCAGCCAGCCTGGGACAGGAGCTGATTGCCCCACCTCTGGGTGACACAACCCGCTCTGCCCTGGATGTTTAGAAAGACCTGGGCTTTCCAAGGCTTCTCCTGGGCCTCAGTCCTCCCCAGCAGCAGAAGCAGCTCGGGAAAGCGAGCTGGCAGCCACAGACAGGGACCTCAGTGCCACCCTGCAGCCTCTGCTGTGGCTGCCAAGAGGCACCGGGGGTGGGGGGGGAGTTGGCAGCCAGAGGTGGCTGCTGGTGACGCTGGAGCTGCCACGTGATGTTGTTTTCCCTGGTGGCTCAGCTGTAGGTGGATCTTGTTGACTCTGGGTGCCAGCCAGCAGAAGGTCTGTGCTAATAACCTGCAACATTCACCTCCTGCAAGGGCAGCCTGTAAGGGACTGCCCGAGGTTGAAGTTCACTGGGGTCTGGTTCACACACGAGTGACAGGGCCAGGCCAGCGCCTTTTCTAGAGAGACACTGCTGTCATCCTCTGCTTTCTGTTAAAAAGCAATTTTTGAGCTGTAGCACAGAATAATTTGGGCTGGAAGGGACCAAAGACCAGGGACACCTTCCACTACCTCAGGTTGCTCGAAGCCCCCTCCAGCCTGGCATTGAACACTTCCAGGATGGGCAGTGCCAGCCATGGAGCCCCAAATCCAATGGCAAAGGTGACCATGGCTGAGTTGGGCTGAGCCCCGCAGCATCCCAGCACCAGAGTGCTCAGTGGTGGTGGCTGAGCTGTCACCTACTCTGGGACCTGTGGGCTGAGGGTGTCCCAGGGTCCATCCCCAGGAGCAGAGGGATGCCCTGGCACACGCAGGGGCTGCTGCCACGAGGGCCTGGGCACCTTTGCTGCCTGAGGTGCTGCGCCAGCTGAGGTCAGTGCAGGGCAGCAGCTCCACAGGCTGCCTTGCAGGTGGAATTCCCTCTCTGTTCCTGGGATAACCCAGCTGCTCCCCAGCATCCCTGAGTGCCCAGGGCAGCTCTGTTGGGGCAGGGCCTGGCAGCTGAGCCGTGCAGAACAAACACGGGGGTGCTGCTGCCTCGGGGGAGGCCCCGCTGGCTCTGAAAGCAGCAGAGCTGCCCTCACCTGTCACTGCTGGATCCAGTACACCCTGTGACCCGCCAGGGCAGAGCCAGCAGCTCTGCAGGCATGGAAGAGCCCTGTTCCAGCAGCTGCAGGGTGAGGAAGGGCTGGTGGAAGGTGCTGTGTGCAGGTGACACCGGGGCGCAGCCCTGCCTGGCTTCTCTGCTCCCCCAGAGATGAGGGGGGCACACAGTGAGGCTTTTCCAGCTGCTGCTGGACTTGGCATTTTACTTTTTGGCACAACGTGGTCAGTCAGTGCAGGCAGGGGGTGGCCTGTGCCTTGGTGCCAAGCAGGAAAGTGAAGGAATGTCCTTGTGCTCTCCCACCAGGCTCTCGCGATAGGAAGGCGGCCGGGAGACTCTCGTCCCCCAAACAGGAACGGCAGCGGGGCCAGAACCCAAAACCTTCCCCTGCACAGGCAGACAGGTGAGTGCTGCTCCTTCTGCTGGGCCTGCAGCCCCCCAGGGCCCGCAGCCCTCCTCCTCCAGGGCCCACAGCCCTGCTCCTCCAGGGCCCAGCCCCTCTCCAGGCCGGCAGCTCCGGGTGCCATGGAGCGCAGTGCCAGGAGGGACCTGCCTGGGCAGGTGCCAGGGGTGCCAGGGCTGCATGCAGAGCCTCCAGCTGGGCCATTCCAGCTGGGAGAAGAGCAGGAGCACCAGGAGCCAAGTGGGTCAGGAGTGAGCTCAGCCAGTGCCTCTGCAGCTTGTTAACACGGTGTTAAAGACACCAGAGTGCAATCCCTGCCCAGCCTGGCACCTTCAGCTGCTTCTCTTGCTGCTGTGGCTGTGTCCCCTGCATGGGACAGAGCCCTGGCTTTGCACCTTCCATGCAGGTGCCAGGTGACCAGCTCAGCCAAATTCCTGGCAGGCTGTGCCTGCTGCAGTGCTGGGAATGTCCCAGTGCAGTGTTGGATGTGTGGCTCTGGGGGCTCGAGGGCTGTGGATCCTCTCCAAGGGTCTCTGGGGGCAGCATCACAGGGAAGGGGCTGAAGGATTTGGGATTTAGGGGATGCTCCAGGGCTGCTCTCCCCTCTAGGTCTCACAGGGGGCTGCAGCCATGAGCTGGCGCTGAGTTTAGTCCTGGGAATTTAGGAATCCCCATGTAATATCTGTTTTTTTACTGTTTAAGCCAGTTTTTAACCCAAGGCCTCCCCCTGTCTCCAACCTCTTTTCTCCCACCTGCTCCTGGAGCCATGTGTTAGATGTGCCACTTCCTGGTATTTTGGTTCAGCTCAGAAGTTAGGGAGAAATCCTTCCCTGTGAGGGTGGGCAGGCCCTGGCACAGGATTCCCAGAGAAGCTGTGGCTGCCCCTGGATCCCTGGCAGTGCCCAAGGCCAGGCTGGAACAACCCTGGGGTAGTGAGAGGCATCCCTGCCTATGGAAAGAGATTAAATTTGTGTGAGAAAGCACCTTAGAAACCTTGATTTTAGCATGTGCAGCAGGGCTTGGTGCAGTCCTGTCACTGCCCCTCCTCTCTCCCCGCAGGAAGCGCCAGCTGTCCCCTCAGTCCAAGAGCTCCAGCAAAGTCACCAGCGTGCCGGGCAAGGGCTCGGAGCCGGGCCCTGGGGCTGCCAAGGGCAGCAAATCCAGCACGCTGTCCCGGAGGGAGGAGCTCCTGAAGCAGCTCAAGGCCGTGGAGGATGCCATCGCCCGCAAACGGGCCAAGATCCCGGGGAAAGTATAGTGGGCTGTGCCCCAAGTGACTGCTGAGGTTTTTATAAAGAGAGGCGACGCGGCCGCTTTGGGATTTTGCAGTTCCTCGTCTTCGTTTTGGCCGCGGTTCTTTTTAAAAAAATGAAACAAAAAAACAAACACGAGCCCACACACACACACACACACACAAACACGCAGAGACACAACACAAAGAAATTAAGGAAGTTTTTGTCCGACGAGCGGCTCCGGGAGGGCTCCGGGGCCCTGTAAATTGTGCACAGAGGACTCCAGCCCCGCGGGTGCTCCCAGCTCTCCTGTGTCCCCTCTCCTCTTTGCTAGCCTCCAGTTGTATTCTCCTAGTTAGCCCTGCTGTGTGTTGAGTGTCTTCAGCAATGCAGTTCTAGTCCCGTGTGCCGAGAGAGCCGAAAACTGCTGTGAACTGCTGGCAGCACCCCTCCTCCCCCAGGAAAAATATAAATATATCTATTCCTGCCTCAGCCCCTCGGGAGTGCCCTGTCGTTTCTTTGGAGCAGGGGATCGGTTCAGTTGATTTCCCAGGAGCCCTGCAGGTGTTGTGGGCGTGTCCGTCTGCCAGGAGGGTCCTTCTTCCTTTGGTTTTTCCTTTTTTTTTTTTTTCTTTTTTTTCTTTTTTTTTTCTTTTCTTTTTTTTTTTTTTTTTTTTTTGGAGGGATCTCCCTGAAATAAAATATTTTGATAACCAATTTTACTGTTTCCTGCTTTTCTCTGCATCTCCCTTGCCTTGGGGGGGTGGTTCTGTTCCCCTCTCTTTGGGGGTTTCTGGGGCACTGGCAGCTCTGTGGAGCTGGAAAAGCTGCTCTGTTTCCTGGGGGAGCAGCCCCTGTGAAACCAGTATAGAACTGGTGTGTAACTGGGGCATTCTGCAGCTTCTGCCCTGCCTGGCATCACTGGGGGGGGGGATCCCTCTGATAAATCCCCCTAATTTCGGGAGCAATGTTTGGGGGCTCTGAGGATTTCCCAGGCTCCTTGTTCCCAGTAAGGAACCAGTATCCTACTGGTGTGAAATGTTAGTGGGGGGCATCATCTGGGGTGCCTCTGGCAGACCCCTCTCATTCAGAGAGCAACTTTTGGGATCCCTGGGATTCTCCATCCCCTGGGATTTCCCATGCTCAGCCCCGCTCCTTGTTCCCAGCACGAAACCGGTGTCGCACTGGTGCTGCTGGCGGCCGCTGGGCCATCCCGGAGGGCTGGTGACAGCCCTCCAGCCCTTCCCGGGTTGCCCAATGTGGGATTTCTGCCCGGGAATGCCACGGTGATCTCACGGCGCGGGTGGCGCAACAGGGCACGGCCTGGGGGATGCCCGTCCCGGTGTCACCGGGACACCCCTTCCCGCCTCCCTGCCCGAATTCTGGAGCTCGGAGGCGCCCGTGCTCCCGGCTGGCACACGTGGAGCGCAGAAGGAAGTGCCGGCCCTGTGCGGGGAGGAGGAAGGAACCTGGAGCTGGAGTTTCCAGGTGTGTGCACATCACCTGCCCGGCCCTATAAAAAGGCGGCGGCGGCGGCGGCGCTGCCACTCGGCCGCCTCATCCCCGGGGCTGCGCTTCCCGAGGGCCCCCAAACCTCGGCGTGTCCCGTCCCCAAATCCGCGCCTGCTCCCTGCCCCCCCGGCCCCCCAAAGTCTGCCGTGGTCCCTCCACACCTGGCTGATGGTAACGTGGGGTCTGGGGGCGCCGGGGGATACTGGGGGGAAAGTGTGGGGCTGGCAGGGCGTGTGGGGCGAGTTCCGTGTGCTGAGCGGGGTCCTGAGCGTGTTTGATGCGTGTGTTACACACCCTGGGCATGATATGTGTTATGTGTCATGTGTGGGGTGTTCTGTGTGCTTAACGTGTGTGTTACACACCCTGGGCACAGCTCTGGGCATGATGTGTGTTACGTGTCATGTGTGGGGTGTTATGTGTGTTTAACGTGTGTGTTACACACTGTGTGCACAGCTCTGGGTGTGTGTGAGTCCATTATATGTGTTACATGTCATGTGTGTGTTTTATGTGTGTGTTACACACTGTGTGCACAGCTCTGGATGTGTGTGAGTCCATTATATGTGTTATGTGTCATCATGTGTGTTTAATGTGTGTGTGCTCATTCTATGTGTTACATGTCATGTGTGGGGTTCTGAGTGTTTCATGTGTGTAATATACACAGCTCTGAGTGTGTGTGTGTGTTCATGATATGTGTTACGTGTCCTGTGTGGGGTTCTCTGAGTGTCCCATGTGTGTGTTACACACTGTGTGCACAGCTCTGAGTGTGTTTATGGTGTGTGTGTTCATTATATGTGTTACATCTCATGTCTGGGGCTCTCTGAGTGTTCATGGTGTGTGTGTTCATTATATGTGCTACATGTCACATTCAGGGCTGTGTGTGTATTTTATGTGTGTGTTACACACCCTCTGCACAGTTCTGAGTGTGTTTATTGTGTGTGTGTTTATTCCATGTGTTACACACCCTGTGCACAGCTCTGTGTGTTTATTGTGTGTGTGTTTATTCCATGTGTTACACACCCTGTGCACAGCTCTGTGTGTTTATTGTGTGCGTGTTCATTCCATGTGTCACATGCCACGTGCACAGCTCTGTGTGAGTTTTTATTACAGGTGTGAGTTACCTGTCAGGCACAGCTCTGTGAGTGAGTTACACACCCTGTGCACAGCCCAGTGTATTTTATGTGTGAGTTACACACCCTGTGTGTATTTTATGTGTGAGTTACACACACTATACACAGCTCTGTGTATTTTATGTGTGAGTTACACACTGTACACAGCTCTGTGTATTTTATGTGTGAGTTACACACACTATGCACAGCCCTGTGTATTTTATGTCTGAGTTACACACCCTGTGCACAGCTCTGTGTATTTTATGTCTGAGTTACACACCCTGTGCACAGCTCTGTGTATTTTATATGTGTTACACACCCTGTGTATATTTTATGTGTGTTACACACTGTGTGCAGAGCTCTGTGTATATATCTAAATGTATAAATATATATGAATATATTTAAATATATATGTGTATGTGTGTATATATATGTACGTATATGTATGCACATGTATATATATATATGTGTACATATTTATACTTATCATTTATAATTTATATTTATTTATATATTTATATTTTACATATAATATATAATATATAATATATAATATATAATATATAATATATAATATATAATATATAATATATAATATATAATATATAATATATAATATATAATATATAATATATAATATATAATATATAATATATAATATGTGTTTTTCTATTTTATATATTAATTATATTCTACTACATATATTATAGTATATACATAAATATATAATATCTAACATTTATATATTAACATTATATTAATATATTGATATATCTTAATGTATTTATTATATATACTATAATATATTATTCTATTTTATAATTTTAAAATTAATATATTATATATTTTATATTTTATATCTTTATATATATCTTTATTTTTAATATATATCTATCTCTTTATATACATCTCTATCTAGCTTTATTTTTTATATCTCTCTTGATTTATACATATATATCTTTATATATATATCTATTTTAAATCTATATCTATATATCTATATCTATATATCTATATCTATATCTATATCTATATCTATATATCGTATCTATATCTATATCTATATCTATATCTATATCTATATCTATATCTATATCTATATCTATATCTATATCTATATCTATATATATCTATATATCTATATCTATATATCTATCTCTATATTTCCATGTGTTCCTGTCAGTGCTGGGTGTGTGAGCTCAGCCCCTTTCCCGTGCAGCCCTGCACACCCAGAGGGGTCAGGGGTTTTTCTGGCAGCCCAGGGCTCCTGGTGCTGTCCCTGTCTGGGTGTGCTCTGCCAGCACTCACAATTGGATTTATTGCTGCAGGGAGGACGTTTAATATGCAGTTATATTCGAATTTATGTTATCTGTATTCCATTCTGAGTTATTTTTTGGTTTTTTTTAATTTTCTATTTTATTCTCATTTTCTATGCGTATTTATAGTCTCTATTTCTTTGCTTTATCCTTTTCTTTATATTATCTATTTATTTATGTATTTATTTCTAGTTATGTTTACTTTATATACTTAAATTTTAAAAATATTTACTTTCTTCATTATATTTACCTTTATTATTTATTTATTTATATTATACATCCTTATATATTTCTTTCCATGATTTATTTTCATTCCAGGGGTTGTTTACCCTTGATTGAATATTCCATTCACACACTCAGAGGTGTTTTCTGTGTCTGTGTGGGTGGCAGTGCACAGGATTAGCTGCAGGTGTGTGTGCACAGATATTTCCTACTCCTGTCGGGCCAGGGTTGCAGGCTGTGCTATAGACATGTGTACAAATTTTTTTAAAATATATGTATATGTATGTATATAAATATACACACCTATTTTAACATAAATATAAAATATATAAATAAATATAAACATATATAAACATATATGTGTATATAAATATCTACATATATTTTACATAAATATAAAATACATAGCTATAAAACTATATAAACATATACTCATGTATATAAATATATATACATGTATTTTTGCATAAATATAAAGTACATAAATAAATATAAAACTATCTATAACCAAATATACATGCATATATAAACATATAAAAATATAAAGTATATATATTTTTATATTTATAAAAATAGATAGTTATACGTACATATAAATATATACATTTAGTTGTATGTACATGTAAAATATATACATTTAAAATATATAAATAAATATAAAAATATACACACATATAATGAATATGTATCTATGTGTACTCTGATTTATATTCATATATATATACAATATATCACATATATGCACAATAGAATTAGAATCTATACTATTATAGTATAGATGTTTCTATCCAATAGATTATATATACTACACATATATAATTTATAATATAGAATATTTTTAATATATGGATATATCCATGTGCTAGACTGTATGTTTATATTATCTTGCATATTGTATATTAAGTATCTATATTACAGATCGTGTGTATAATGTACAGACTATGTAGATTTGATGAGATATATATTGTTGTATTATATTTAATATCTCATTATATATTATATCTATTATCCATGATGCAGTATACATGAGGCTGGGGGTCCATAGGTGTGTGCTGGCCTGTATATACCATAATGTACAGATATATAAATTTATATTCTGTGTTCTGTGTGTGTGTGCAGTCCCTGTGTGCCCACAGCTCTGCCTGCATGTGTGTGTATATAATTATATATTTGTGTGAGTGTATATTTATATATTTGTGTGTGTGTATTTATATATTTGTGTGTGTATTTATATATTTGTGTGTGTGTGTGTTTGTAGCCGCAGGTGTGTGTGTGCAGAGTGTGAGTGTGGATATTGAGTGTATCCCAGCACGTGTGCACGTGGGTGTGCTCATTTTTTAGGGATGGGATACATATAAATATAAATATAAATATAAATAGATATAGACAGGTACAGATAGATAGATAGATAGATATGATATAGATAGATATATATATAGATTATATAGATAAATATAGATATAGATAAAGATATAGAGATAGAGATATATGGATATAGATATAGATGTTATAGATATAGATATAGATATATGAAATAGAAATAGAAATAGAAATAGAAATAGAAATAGAAATAATAGAAATAGATAGAAATAGATTGATAGACAGATAGCTATAAATAGACAGCTATAGATCTATATAGATGCAGGTAGATATGGATATAAATATGTACATAGACAGTTATATATATATATTTATATATATATAAAAATAGATATTGACATATTGGTATATAGCTAGATATAAATATAGAGATATATAGCTATAGATATACTGATATAGCCAGAGATACAAACACAGATAAAGACAGATATATAAATATAAATATAAATATCGAGACAGAGACACGCAGAGACAGAGATACAGAGGTGCTCTTGAGACATCTATGTACAGATAAAAACATATGGATGCTATATAGACATATAGAGACATCTATAGATGTAGAGATTGTACAGAGAGAGGGACGTGTGGAAACAGATGGATAATGGACACAGATAATGGATGGATTATGGATAGATAAGAGATAGTTAATGGATAGATAATAGATAAAGAATGGATAGCTAATGGATGTGTAATGGATAGATAGATGGATAATGGACACAGATAATGGATGGATTATGGATAGATAAGAGATAGTTAATGGATAGATAATAGATAAAGAATGAATAGCTAATGGATGCATAATGGATAGATAGATGGATAATGGATCGATTACAGATGGATAATAGATAATGGATCGATTGCAGATCGATAATGGATCGATAACAGATCGATAACAGATCGATAATAGATCGATAACAGATCGATACACAGCCCAGGCCATGGGGTCTTGCGGCTGCACTCTCACATTTCGGGGAGGGCTCTGCTGGTCCCGGCCTCTCAAACCCCTCTTTTTGTGTGTGCCTGTCCCCGGGCTGTCCCTGTCCCTGTCCTGTGTGTCCCTGTGCCGTGTGTGCCCGTCCCTTCGGGTGTCCCTGTCCCTGTGCCCGTCCCTTTGGGTGTCCCTGTGCTGTCCCGTGTGTGCCCGTCCCTTTGGGTGTCCCTGTGCTCTGTGTGCCCGTCCCTTTGGGTGTCCCTGTGCCGTGTGTGCCCGTCCCTTTGGGTGTCCCTGTCCCGTGTGTGCCCGTCCCTTTGGGTGTCCCTGTCCCCTGTGCCCGTCCCTTTGGGTGTCCCTGTCCCGTGTGTGCCCGTCCCTTTGGGTGTCCCTGTCCCGTGTGTGCCCGTCCCTTTGGGTGTCCCTGTCCCTGTGCCGTGTGCGCCTGTCCCCGGGCTGTCCCTGTGCCCGTCCCTTTGGGTGTCCCCGTGCTGTCCCGTGTGTGCCCGTCCCCGGGCTGTCCCTGACGCCGTGCTGTCCCCGCAGGGCTGGCTGTCTGTCCTGGCCGTGCTGGCGGCGCTGGGGCACTGCCGGGGGCTGCGGCGCGCCGGGGGCGGCTCCGCTCACTCCGTGCGCTGCTTCAGCGGCGCCGAGCTGGGGGACGAGGCTCCGGCGCAGCTCCTGGGCCGCAACCTGCGCTGGGACCGGCACGTCTCGGTGCAGCTGGTGCCGCAGCTGGAGCGCCTGGAGGCCGCCGGGGCCCGGCGGCGGCGGCGGCAGCGCCCGCCCGCCTGCCCCGCGCTGTCGCTGCGCGCCGGGCTCCGCGGCGAGCCCCACGAGCGCTCCATCTCGCCCTGGCGCTACCGGTGAGTGTCCCCGCTCCCCGACACCCCGGCCGCCCCCCTCCCGGCCGCTCCGCCGGGCGAGCCCGGCCGGTTAGAGCTGGTGGCACAAGCGAAGGTGTCGCCGTGTCCCCGCAGCATCGACGAGGACGAGAACCGCTACCCGCGCAAGCTGGCCTTCGCCGAGTGCCTGTGCAGCGGCTGCGTGGACGTGAAAACCGGCCGGGAGACCACGTCGCTCAACTCGGTGACCATCCACCAGACCATGCTGGTGCTGCGGCGCAAGCCGTGCCCGCGGCCCGCGGGGCTGGGGCTGGTGGCGCTGGAGGTGGATTACATCCGAGTGCCCGTGGGCTGCACCTGCGTCCTGCCCCGCACGGCGCGCTGAGCCCGCCCCGGTGACCGTGTCACCCCGCCCGTGCTTGTTTTAGAGCACCCGAGCCCGCCAGGGCGTCCCCTCCCTGGTTATTTATCAGTTATTTATAAGCCTTGCTGCCGGGGGGGCTTTTTGTACCCTCTATTTATTGCTGACCCCCCCCAGCCACGGCGGTGACTCCAGGGCCAGCATCGCCCCACGGCCAGACCCTGTGAGTGCCGCACTCACTGGTTATTGTTATTTATTCCCCCAAAAGGTATTTATTGTCTCCTTCCCAGTGCTATTTAATGCTGCAAATAAAAGCCAACAACTCCTGGCACAGTCCTCGCTCTGTTCCCAGCCAGGGCAGTGGGATGTGGGGAACTGGGGCACAGGGACAGAGGGACACAGGGACACCGTGGGCCAGTGCCAGCTGTGGGACAGCCCTCAGCTCCTGCACGCTGGGCAGAGCACCAGAGCAGCCAGTGCAGCAGGGCAGGATGAACTGGGAGGTGACAGGGAGGGCACGGGGGTGTCCCACACCCCCAGCCCGGGGGGGACCCAGCCCTGGCACCCCAACACCCACAGCTTTCCCACGGCTCTGCCCCCAGGCACACGTCCCACGGGCCTGGTGCCACCTGCCAGGGCCACTGCACCTGTGCTGGCAGCGCCCCGGGCCACCTGCGGCCCTGACGGGGCAGGGGCTGTGTGGGGAGGGCCAGAGGGGGCCTGGAGCAGCTGCTGATCCCAGTGGGATCAAGGATTTGGCACCCACATCACACCTGGCAACTTGCAGCAGCCACCAGTGGGACTGGGAAGGGAAATGCTCCCCACGTTCCCTGGGGGTGTCCCAGGTTTTGGGGGCTCCTGTGGGACTCCCTGTGCACCTCCAGGGTGGGGCCCTCCCAGTTCCTCCCAGTCCCAGCCCACTGCTGGCTCCATAAGGATTTTGGGAGGGGACCCTGCCGTGGCCATACTCTGCACACCCACATCCTGGATTTGCCTGGAACTGCACTGTTTGTCCCCAAAACACCTCCCCAGTCCTGTCCCAGCCCCGCAGGAGCAGGGCAGGACTGGGGGATTCCCCCTGGAGCAGGAGGCAGGGGCAGCCAGTGCCTTTCCCACTTTTTATTGCAACAGCAACTGCAGAAATGACAAAAACCAGGGAGAGCAGGAGCAGAGCTGCCTGATCCTCCTGGAAGCTGGGGATTCCCTCAGAGCTGGAGTTCCACAGGGATTTGGGGATCCCCCAGGGAACTGGGGGGTGCTTGGAGAGATGGGACCCTCCGGGAGCTGAGCATGCCCAGGAATTTGGGGTTTTCCAGGAGCGGAGGAGCCCCTGGAAGCAGGAGACTCACAGGGAGCTGAGAGTCCCCAAGGATTTGGGGGATCCTCAGGAGCTGGGAAGGCCTTGGGGGCTGCAGACCCCACAGGAAGCTGAACATTCTTGGGGATTTGGGAAGGTCCAGGAGCTGGGGAGTTCCTGGGAGCTGGAGAGCCCACAGGGAGTTGAGCAGGCCCAGCGCTTTGGGAATCTCCAGAAGCTGGGAAGCCCCCAAGGGCTGGAAACCCCACAGGGAGCATCACATCTCTGGGAATTTGGGATCTGAGCATCTTAGGGGATTCAGGGATCCCCAGGAGACCCTACAGGAAAATGGAAATCCTACAAGGAGTTGAGCATCACTGGGGATTTGGGGACCCCCAGGAGAGCTGGAGACCCCAGAGCATCTCTGGGGATTTGGGAATCCCTTGGGGAGCCCAGGGGGATCTGAGCATCACCAGGAGCTGGGGACCCACAGCAAGGGACTCCCAGCCCCGGGGTTTTGGGGATCCCCAGGAGCCCAAGGGATGGCTGCAGCGGATCCAGGAGCAGCTGGGAAGCAGGAGCAGGAGCGGGGCAGGGGGGTCCCCCACTATTCCACCTCCACGGGGATGGGGTTCACCTGCCCCCCCACCTCCGGCTGCTTCTTGCGGGCGTCGGGGGGCGGCCGGGGCGGGGGGTTGCTGGGGGGCTGCTTGATGGTGCCCCCCACTTGTGGCCTCTCCCGGGGCTTCTGCTCGATGGGTCTCCACTCCTCCCCTCGAACTGCAGCCTGTGGGATCAGAGCAGTGCCCAGGAACGACCCCCACCCCAAAAAGGGGCTGCTGGGGGCACGGAAAGCACCGTGGGACCAGAGTGGGACAGGAGGATGTGACCCCTGTCCACCCTGACTGGGACAGGCTGCTCCTGCAGCCCAGTCTGGGAATGCTTTTGGAATTCACATGGAAGCAGCGGTGCATGGGTGCCCCCTCCCAGCCCCCCAAAGCCCCTCTGCACTCACCAGCAGGTAGATGCCGCTGGCAATGCCCAGGCAGACGGTGCCCAGGATGGTGGAGAGGAGGAATCCAGCGGGGACAGCCAGGCTGTGGCAGAGATTTGGGGTTCAGAGGGAGCCGGGGGGGCTCATCCCCCAGTCCCGACCCTGCACCCCACTCACGCGGCGTGGAGGATGGCTCGGATGTAATAATTCCTGGTGAGGGGCCCCAAGAGCTTCACCACGGCTGTCAGGTACTTCTGGCCGCTGCAGGGTGACAGCAGGGGGTCACTGGGGCTGTCCCCACCCTCGGGGGACAGCCAGCCTCCAGGGACCCCCACCTCTGCAAGGGAGGAACCCACCCGCGGGATGCAGCTCTGCTCCCACCTCCCCGTGTTTGGGGGGCACCAGGACCCCGGGGCTGCAGGGGGGACACAGCACTCACCACCTCTCCATGGTGGAGCCCTTTTTCCGCTTGCTCCTGGGATACTCGAGCAGACACACCAGGACGCCTGCCGCGCTGCCGGGGCGTCAAGGAAAGGCGGGATGGGACCGGGAACGGCCCCAAGGAACATCCCAAAAGGGGCTGTGCGGGGCAGGGAACGCACAGCTCGGAGCGCGGGGGAGATAAGGATGTGATCCCTCCCCGGTCATGCCTCCCACCCCGACCGGGACAGGGTTTTCCCGCAGCCCAGCCCCGGGAATGCTGTCAGGAAGGATACATGGAATACGCCGCGAAGTACCAGCCCTTGAACTGCCCCGCCACGGCCACGATGCCGCCCGTCAGCAGGACTGCGGGAACAGCCGGGATGGAGCGGTCACACCGGGCCGGGACACCGACCCCAACCCGCGATACAACCCCCAAACAGGGACACAACCCCCCAGCCTGGGATGCAGCTCCCAAATGCCCAGACACAGCCCCGAGCTCAGGACATGCCCCCCAAACCCAGGATCCAGCCCCCCACAAACCCCCGCCCGGGGCTGTGGGACACACGGACCCGCGGGCTCGGGCACTGCGGGGCCTCGGGGGAGGTTTTTGGCCACGCGGCCGGAGCAAGAGGAGAGCGGAGGAGGAGAGGACGGAACCGAAGAAGAGAGGGCAGAGGAGGAAGAGAAAAGGAGGAAGCGGAGGCTCCAGCCCCGCCGGGCCGGGACTTCCCGGTCGTCCCCCGCCCGCATCCGCAGCTCGGTGGGACCGGGACCCCCACATCCCATCCCATGCCATCCTTTCCCATCCCATGCCATCCCATCCCCTGCCATCCCCCGGGGCTCGGCATCCCCAGCCCGCGGGGCGCTCCCTCCGCCCGAGCCTGGGGACTTTCCGGAGCGCCCCAAACCCGCCAGCCCCCCGCACTCACTGAGCCCGGCGGCGAGCGCCTGCTCGTTCGCCCACATGGCCCACTCGATCTGCCCCATGGCCGCGCCGGAACCGGCCGCTCCGAGCGGGCTCGGCGGCTCCCGGTTCCGCTCGGGCCGCTCCGAGCGCCTTCGGCTACTCCCGGCCCGGTCCGGTTCGGCCCGAGCCCCTCCGGCAGCTCCCGGCCCGGTCCGGTTCGGCTCAGCTCGGCTCAGCCCGGTCGGGTTCTGCTCGGCCCGGTTCTGCCCGCTCTGCTTTGCTCTGCCCGCTGGAGCTCGGTCGCTCCCGGTGGGCCCGGCCCGTCCCGGTCCGGCTCCGCTCGGCCGGTCCCGACCCGGAAGGCGGGTGCGGCGCTACAGCACAGGCCACGCCCCCTTCGTGTTGACCACACCCCTTTAATATACCACACCCTTTTGTATTAACCACACCCCCTTTCCACAGGCCACGCCCCCGCGGGGACACGGCACCGGCCCGGGGTCACGGCGGTGACAGGGATGGCGCGGGGGGGACAGGGCCAGCCCCGGGGACAGCAGGGGCCATGCGGGGGGACAGGATCCGTCCCGGCAGCGGGGACAGGATCAGCCCTGCAAGGGACAGGGAGGGGACAGGGGATGTGACGTGCAAGGGACAGGGCTGGAAGGACAGGATCAGTGACAACTTGGGGGGGCACATGGGACAGGAGATGCCCCCCTAGGGACACAGGGGTGACAGGGCTGTGCGGAGGAACAGGACCAGCGCCAGGGACTGTCCCCATCTCCTGCTCCCCCCAGCCCCACACACAGAACCCGACACCCCAAAACAGCACTGGAGCCAGGAACTCTCTATTTCCTTACAAAAGATTAAAACCCAGCCCCGGGGTGACATCCTGCCCCAGGGCTGGGGACAGCTCTGCAGCAGGCTGGCCCAGGGTCCTGAGGCCCGCTGGTGGCACCGGCAGAGTCCCCCTGGCTGTCCCAGAGTGTCACCGGGGTCAGGCACGGCTCCGGGGCAGCCCATCCGGGCCCAGCAGGTGCTGGCTGGGGTCATCCACGAGCTGGGGACCAGGGCCAGGCTGTGGGGCAGGACACGGGTCAGGGACACCGGGGAGCCCCACTGCCTGTAGGGCCCCCCTGCAGTGGGTGGGGGGGCAGCTCTGGGCCCCACGGACCCCGAAAGGTCACCCCAGTGGGGAAATGTCAGGAAATGGGGTCCCACACACCACCCTGGGGATGGGGACAGGGATGGGGTCCCACACATCCCCCCTGGGAATTGGGACAGGGATGGGGTCCTGCACACCCTCCTGGGGATGGGGTCCCACACATCCCCCCTGGGAACTGGGACAGGGATGGGGTCCTGGACACTCCCTGGGGAGGGGGACAGGATCCTACACACTCCCCTAGGAACTGGGACCAGGATGGGGTCCTGGACAGCCCTGGGCACAGCAGTGGGGTCCCACCACCCCCCTGGGGACAGCGATGGGGTCAGAGCCCCCCGCCCAGGCCGTGTCCCCCCATCCTCACCTTGGTGTGCAGGATGTACTGGACAGCCCCGGGCACAGGCTCGGTGAGCACAGCGGCCGCCAGCTCCGGCGGCAGCGCGGCCGAGCCCACGGGCAGCCCCCGGACGAACCTGTGGCAGGAGGCAGGGTGAGCACTCAGTCTCCGTGTCCCCAGCACCTCCCCCCGTCCCCAGTAAGGAGTGGGGTACCCTTACTGGTCCCCGTTGGTGGCGGGGGGGAAGCTGCGCCTCACCACCTCCACGAACTCGGCCACGGTGTCGGCCAGCGCGAAGATGACGGCGTTGGGGCCGGCGTCGAAGGTGTAGGCGACCTGGGGCGACATCGTGGGGACGTGGGGACAGGTGTGGGGACCTGGCGAGGGCCACGGTGCCGTGGCAGCCCCGGGGCCCCGCGGGTACCTTGGTGCGGCCGTGGTGGGCGTTGTAGCGGTGCGCCAGCGCGATGATGTGGCGCGACACGTCCGTCAGGTAGAAGATGGGCGGGAAGGTGTCGAGGCAGGTGGCGTGGAACTGGTTGCTGTCCCTCATGGCCAGCTGGCCAAAGCCCTCAAAGTCACGCTCACGGATGTGCCGCATCATCTGGGCCAGGCGCTCGGGGACCACCACCTCTGCACGGTGCTGCCACGGCAGGGGGGTCACCACCAGCCCAGTGACACCCACGGCAGGCGGGTCATGGTCACCCCAAATCAGTGACAACCACGGCACGGGGGTCACCATCAGCCCAGTGACACCCACAGCAGGCGGGTCGTGGTCACCCCAAATCAGTGACAACCACAGCAGGGGGGTCACCACCAGCCCAGTGACACCCATGGCAGGCGGGTCGTGGTCACCCCAAATCAGTGACAACCACGGCAGGGGGGTCACCATCAGCCCAGTGACAACCACGGCAGGCAGGGTGTGGCCATCCCAGTCAGTGACACCCACGGCAGGAGGGTCACGGTTACCCAAATTTAGTGATAACCACAACAGTGGAGTTGTGATCACCCCGCATTTGGGGATACCCACAGCAGGAAGGTCACTGTCCCCCCAGTTTGGTGACACCCACGGCACCATGACCGTCTGGGTGCCACTGCACACCCTCCAGCCCCATCCCAAGGGAAAGGGGACCCTGTCCCTGCCCGGGCAGGACAAATCCCGTGTCCCCCTACCTTCAGCAGGGGACTAGTCTCCACGCTGGTCTGCATGCCTGCCGTGCTGCCCACCGGCTTCTTCTCCCCACTGACCTGGGGGGACACAGGCACTGGGACACGGCCCCTCCTGAGCCCCCCGAGTCCCGAATCCCACCCAAATCCCCTGCCAGCCCCTCACCACCAGGACGAGGACGCGGAGCTCCGGCCAGTGCGTCTCGGGGGCCACCTGCAGGGCCAGGCTGTCGGTGCCATCGGGGCGCTCCCCGCGCTGCCACTGCACAAAGCCACCGAACATGCTGCGGCAGGCACTGCCCGAGCCCCGCCGGGCCACCTCGGACAGCTCCTCCTCCAGCCCGTAGAGCCGCGCCAGCGCCGACACTGCGGGGACAGGGGACAGCCCTGTCACCCCTCCTGCTGCTATCACACAGATGGGCCAGCGCCGACACTGCGGGGACAGCCCTGTCACCCCTCCCAGCCCCGGAGGGGACAGCCGAGGGCCGGGGCCGGCCCCAGACGCACCCAGGCAGGCGTAGCCGGCGGCGGAGGAGGCGAGCCCGGCGGCCGTGGGGAAGTTGTTCTCGGAGGCGATGTGGATCTTGTAGGAAAGGCTGAGAGCAGCCGCGTCCTCACCGCCCCCGCGGCGCTTCCGCGCCAGGCGCCGCACTGTGGGGACAGTGGGGACAGTGGAGACAGTGGGGTCAGGGACAGCAGGGTCAGGGACAGAGGGGACAGTGGGGTCAGGGACAGCAGGAACAGCGGGGACAGCGGGGTCAGGGACAGCAGGGACAGTGGGGACAGCAGGGTCAGGGACAGTAGGGACAGCGGGGTAAGGGACAGCAGAGACAGGGGACAGCGGGGACAGGGACAGCGGGGACAGGGGACAGCAGGGACAGTGGGGACAGCAGCATTAGGGACAGCAGGGCCAGGGACACCAAGGACAGCAGGGACAGGGACACCAGGGACAGCAGGGCCAGGGACAACAGGTTCAGTGGGGACAGTAAGGACAGCAGGGACAGCCCCAGCAGGACGCTCACCCTCACGCAGACAGGCCTGGACCCGCGGGTGCCCCACGTCCGCCTCCTTCCCGTTGAGCCACAGCCGGTCCTCCGTGAAATCCCGGCTGGCGGCCGCCGTCGTGGTGGTCTTGAGCTGGGGGGAGAGAGGGAGGGAGATCAGCACCCCTGGGGGCTGGTCCTAAACCTGGTCCTGGTCCTAAACCTGGTCCTGGTCCTGGTCCTGCAGCTGACCCACCTGGTCCTGGTGCAGTGTCACGCTCAGGGAGGAGTTGATGGGCAGGATGAGGTCAGTGTCTCGCTTGCCCCCTGCAAGAGAGCACGGCATGGCATGGCTTGGAATGGCATGGAAGAGCATAGCAGGGCTAGGAATGGCACAGCATGGCAAGCCTAAGTACAGCATGAAAGTTTGATGGCACTGGTTTGATGGACCAGCAAAGCATGGCATGACAGCACCTAGCATGGCACGGCACAGCTCGGAATAGCATGGCACAGCCAGGAATGGCACGGCACAGCCAGGAACGGCACGGCTAGGCGGCACGGAACAGTTCGGAATGGCACCGATGGACACAAAGCAAAGCATGGCATGGCAGCGCTTGGCACGGCACGGCACGGCTTGGAATGGCACGGCAAGCAGGGACACAGCCCGGCCCGGCCCGGCCGGACACGGCCCACCCAGCCCAGCCCGTGCCCGCCCCGGCCGTGTCCCCGGCACTCACAGTACTTGATCACGGCGATGTTCACCGGGGCCGTGCAGGTCGCCATGGCCAGCGCTCGCTCCGCCGCCATCGCTGCCGGCCGCGCTCAGGCCCCGCCCCCGCGCCACGCACGTGACCGTGGCCTGCGGCCGGCCCCGCCTCGCCATTGGTCAAGACCGCAGCACGCGGTTCCCAACAGCCAATGGCAGCGATCGGACCACGGGCGGCCCCGCCCCCTGAGCGACCTGGGCCGGGCCTGCGGGGCGCCATTTTTGAATTGGGCAAGACCTGCGCATGCGCAGATACTCCCGGTGGCTCCGGTACCGTCCCGGCGCTCCCGGTACCACTCTCGGTTCTGCTCCCGGTACCGCTCCCCGTGCTCCTCGCACGTCTCAGCCCCCAGCACCCCACTGCCCCAGTGTCCCCTGTAGCGCCCCAGTGCTCCCCGTACAGCTCCCGTGCTCCCAGTACCCCTCCAGTGCTCCCGGTACCCTTCCAGTGCTCCCCCCCACAGAGGCCACGCGTGGATGAAACTGCCTTTATTGAGAAAAAATGGTTTGCTACAAATACGTCATCGAGTTAATTCCTCTTCAAAAAACAGGACGGCTCGTTAAAAGTTCTAATTATGCAAAAAAGTGGTGGGTGATGCACTGGTGGGCACGGCCAGTGGGATATCCGCGGATCCCTGGCACAGAGGGGATCCCTGGCACAGCCTGGTGTGGCCCCTCACACCCAGGGCCTTAAAGTGCTTTACAAAAGCAGCTCTTGCTGCCCCTGCTCTGTCTCTGTGGGGCAAAAAGGAGAAGGAAAAGGAGGAGAGAGGGAAGGAGCCCGAGGTTAACAGTGCTGGAGCTCTCAGGGAGGCTGCTCCAGCTGCTGAGGGTCCCAGCTGAGCACAGGACAGGGAAATGCTCCTGGGTCCCTCCTGGAAGATGCCAGCGCTCTCCATCCCACAGGAACATCTCCCAGGTGCCAGCAGTGCTGGGCAGGTAAGAGAAGGTCCCACCCCTTTCCCTGCCCTGCCAGGGGAGCTCAGGGCTCCCTGCACGTCCCAAAATCATCCAGCACTATGAAAACCAAAACAAACCCCAAGGCAGTATTGCTAGAGCAGAGCTGGAGCCAGGGTTTGGATAAAGTCAGGAACTCCCCGAGCAGAGGGGGCCTCTCCCAGCCCTTCCCTGCAAATCCTGCAGGAAGGCTCTCAGGAATCACCCCCTCCCTCAGGGCTCACCCCGTGGCTGGTGCCATCTCCCTCCCAGCCCCTCCCAGCCCTCCAGAGCCAACTCCAGCAGCAGCAGGCAGGGCAGAGAGGAAGGGGCAGGGGGAAAGGGGCACCAGGATGCCGTGGAGCACCTTGGATCAACAGTGCCCCATTCCCAGGGAGGGATTACCACAGCGATGCAGTTCCTGATTTCTGGGGGGACCAGGAGCTGGGGGCTGGGATCCTGCATGGACAGCCATTCCACGGGCAACCAGCACCTGGATCCAACCCAAGCATCCTGCCTGCTCCCTCAACAGGCAGAGGGATTCTGCTGAGGGAAGGGAAAGGCCCAGAAATATCCAGGGATGTGCCAGGAAGATCCCTGCAGCTCCCCCCACCTCAGAGTCCGACCTGCTCCGGGATCCAGCTCCTGCCTCCTGCCCCATTCCCAATCCACGTGTTCATTTGCTTGGGTTATCTGTGTAAAAAATAAACTTTCTTGACAATGTTCCATAAAAATACTCTTGTCCTGGGTGGCAGATATTGCAGAGTGAAGGGGAGCAGCTTCTGACCCCGCTCTAGAAAACGTGGAAAAGGCTTCGTGCTGCTTTGTGTAGAAAAAGGCAAGGATTTGGTGTCCCAAGAGCCGGTACAAAACGAGGAAGGGGAGGTTTCCCTGGATGCTGGATGCCATCCTCCAGGCCTCCTCTGAACCACTCTTCAGTCTCATCCTGGGATTCAGGTGAAGGAGGCAGCTCCAGCCCCCAGCACGGGGGTCAGGACAGCCTGACATCTCTAGAAAAATCCTTGGGAGAGTTTAAAAAAAGAAGCTCCGCGCTGCCTTCCTCCTTTTTAAAAGGATGTGGCCGATTCCAGTCCCAAACGAGGGTGTTAGATACAATCTATCAGTTTCAGGTACCTATTCTGCTGCAACAGAGAGCAGGGACGAGTGTGCCAAAAAGCATCTAGCAATAAATAGATCTGGACACAGGGCTAAGCTCCCAACACGGATATTAAATGCCAATCCAAGGATTGATCCCAGCCCTGCTCCACAGCTCTCTGCTCACTCACTGTGACAACTGAGGAGGCTCCACCTTCTTAAACAAGGTGGGAATTGCAGTGGGAACAGAGGCAGCAGTGGGGCTCCAGAGGGTTCCTGGAGTGTCCAGAAGGAGCCAGGGCAGGGAGAGGGATCAGCCTCAGTTCTCAGAGAGGGACAGAGCCAGGGCTGCCTGCAACGCTGCCTCCTCGTCGATGTTGTAATCCTGAAAACCAAACAGGGCAGCTCAGGAGAGCTGGCACAGCCAGGGCACGCTGTGCCCACGGAGCCCTGCCCCGTTCCCGTGCCATGGAACCTGAATTCCCCTGGCACACGGATGCCAGGAACGCCACCCGTGCTCTCTGGGTGTCCTCTGTGCCCACACCCCTCTCCTGCCCGGGATCTCACACCTGCCAGGAGGGATGGGACCTGCCCACACAAGCTGAGGCCAAAGGGTGAAGCCTTCCAGCGAGGCCAGGGGGTTTTGCAGAGCTCTGGGTTGGGATATTCCTCTGAAAATGCCTGGAGGTTCTTTTCCCTGACATCTCTCCAATGAAAGCAGGATGTGAACAGAGCCTCCCCTGAGGCCAGGGTGAGTCATCACAACTGCCCCCCACACAGGAGGGGTCAGGGACCCCACCACCTGCAGCAACCACACCCCCCAAACCCTGGGGCAGGGCTGCTCCCACCCCCTGCTCCCAAAACCTCCAAGAAAAGGAGCTTTGTGCTACAATTCCTCAGGGGAAGAGTTCCATGGAAAAACCCGTTTTGTGGAGGGCAGGAACAATTCCCTCTCCTCCTGGTGGGTGTGGGGGTCTCATGGGTGGGACACGTGTGCCCTGTGAAGGGCGGGTTTCACCTCCTGGCACAGAACGTGGGGAAGGGTCCCCCCTTTTTGGCTCAGGGTCAGACTCACCACGAAGGTGTCGTAGGAGAACTTGTGCCTGTGGAGCAGGTGCTGCAGGAAGTTGGCACTCTTGTAGCTGGGATCCCCCCAGGGCATGGCCGAGCACACCGGGCACACCTGTGGGGACACGGACAGGGGATGGTGGCACCTGCACAGGGACCTCCCAGAAAGGTGGGGGGTGTGTGCCCCTCCTCTGACACGCTCCAAGCCCCATCTAGCCCGGCCTTGGACACTGCCAGGGATCCAGGGGCACCCACAGCTGCTCTGGGAACCTATGCCAGGGCCTCCCCACCCTCACAGGGAAGGGTTTCTCCCTGATATCCAACCCGAAACAACTCTCTGGCAGCTTGGATCCATTCCCCCCTTGTCAATAGCCTCTCTGCACCCCTCTGATCACCTTGGTGATCTCCTCTGGAGCTACTCCATCAGCTCCAGGTCCTTCCTGTGCTGAAGATCCCAAGTTCCCCACCTTGGTTAACCCAGAGGGAACAGGGAGAGGAAATCCAACACCACCTGGTTTGCAGGAACAGGGAGATGGAGGCAGCTCATTCCAGGGAGCCTCTAACAAAGCAGAGACAGATCCCCATCTCCCAAAGGGATTTAAAGCAGCTGGAACACAGCTGTGCCTCCACAAACATCCGTGCCGCTGGCCTGGGATGCTGCAGGGTGTGGTTGGATTCCCAGAGCTGTCCCACAGAGCCCAGCAGCACTCACCACTTTGTTGGGGTCATTCCTGTGGTTCTCCATGCAGTGCTTCACCAGCTCCTGCTGGTCCAGGTTCCGCGCCCCGCAGTACGGACACACGAACGTGGAGCGGTTGGGAATGTTGCTGGAGAGAGCAAGGATGAGCTCAGATCTGAGGGGAGGCTGCACTGCCTCCTTCCACACTAACACACAGAGCTCTGTGACAGCAGGAGCCAGCCCAGCCCCTTCCCAGCCCACCTCCCTGCCTGGGTGGATCCTTCATCCCACCCCACACCCCGAGACCCGGGGCAGCAGCGCCAGGAGGGAACAGGTGCTGCTCTTCCTGCCAGGGACAGGCACAACACACACCTGGATTTTAGGGCATGCAAGGAGGGCCATGCTTCCCTACCCCAGGCAAAGGCATACCTGGGAATAGGCTGGGATGTGGGGACCACTGGAACAAACTTGGGGCAGTTGGCCATCTGCTCCTGCACCTTGGCGCAGGACGAGACGTGAGAGCGCATTTTGGCCAGGGTCACCTGCAGGAGGAGGACAAGACACACTCCTGGAGCTGCAGGAACACCTGCCAGGAGCCAGGGCAGGAGCTAGCCTGGCTCAGCTGAGGTGGGAGTGACCTCTGCTCCATGACCCACAGCAGTGGGAATGCTGCACCTATGGAGGGGCCTGACAGCTGGCCTGCAAGCAAAGCTGAGTTAATAGAAGAAATAACAATTGATGATTTTTGAGTGTATCCATAGCAAGGAAGAAGACAAGACCATCAGCACGGAAACAGATTAGAAAAGATCCATGAGAATTTTTGCAAGCTAGACTATGTGCATAAGTAGATGAGTATACGTGCCTTATTTAATTTCTGTAAAACTTTTGCCAATTATATTGATGCTGATTGCTTTGCACCAATGAACAGAATAAGTTATTGTGATGTAGTTAATGCCTTAAGATCACGCTTTATTAAGAGTATATAAGCTGGAGAACACCCAGAACAAAAAACCTTTTTCTTCGTGGACCCTGACCACGTGTGTATGCCACGTCTGGCCTAACGGTGACATGCATCAGCTGTCCTTCCTTGCAGGACTGAGATTTGGGGCTGCAGGGATCCCCAGAGGTCCTGTCACCGTTCCCTGGGAGGAGAGCCCACCCACCCTGGCTGTCCCCTCTGTGCAGAGCCAGAAGGTGCTCCCTGAGCATCCTTTTCTCCAGGCTGAGTCTCCCCCAGACCCTTCCCCAGCTCTGTTTCCTCCTCTGGACACATTCCAAGGAGGTTGGGGACCACGGGGACAATGGGGACAGGCAGCCTCACCTTCTTGCTGCAGCCTCTGCAGGGAGCCTTGTAGGACGAGAGCTGTTTCTCCACGCTGGAAGCCTTCTCCACCTTCTTGGGGTCGAAGGGCACACGGCAGAGCGGGCACAGCGGGGAGGGCACCTGCAGGCAGGGCTGCAGGCATTCCCCACAAAACCTGGGGGTACAGGGGGGCCCTGAGCACCCCGGGCACAGCAGCACCCCAGCAGGGCACCCCGCTGCCCGGGATGCCCCAAAACCCAGCTGATGTTCAAAGCTGTCTTGGCTTTTGTATTTTCAGACTCTGCACTGCACTGGTGCGTAACTCTGAACTCCAGGTAAAGTGCCAGCAGCTCTCCTCACAGCTCAGGCACACAGAACAATCCTTTTCCAGCCCAGAACCAAGGACACCACTGCAGCTTCAGCCCAAAAAGTGCAAACAGCAACAAGGCCCAAAAGGCCCAAACAGCAGGGAATGGAGGAGAGCAATGGGAGGGTGGGACTGCATCACCTGGAGCTGGAACTGGACAATGAACTCCAATATGGAAGTGGACCAAATCTTATAAAAGCGTGAAAACCTGTGACTCAGAGTCCATCTTGGGCTCTTGTACTGCCCAAGGTGTATCCTTTGAAGGCTTTTTAATAAGTCCCTATTTTATTCCCTTAACTCTGTCCAGCCTCTATTCGGGGTAGCCTCTCAGGGCATCACAGGGATCAGCATCCCTACTGGGAGAACTGGGAGCAGGTGAGTCCCCAGGGAGCTCCTGCAGGCTCCGACAATTCCCCTGATCCAAGACTGGATCTGAAAGGAGCCCAAGCCCGTGCTGGGTATCCAGGCCAGGCAGAAACTCATTCCAAGGTCCTTACAGCCCCAGGAGCAAGGGAACCCCAGCAGCCCAGAGGAGGCAAAGGAGCTCCGTCCCCAAAATCCGATTATCCCGGCATTCCTGGCACCCCCTGCTCAGCAGGAGCAGGGAATGAACCACCCCACAGGCTCTGCCACTGCCAGGGGAGCGGGGATGGGCAGGGGAGATCGTGGAGGGGCAGGAATCGCCCCCAGCCCCAAACAAGCAGGGGGGAGGCGGTGCTGGAGCCCCCAGCAAAGCCCCGGGACCTGGGCATGTCCCAAAATCAGATGGAAAAGGGATCGGGGGTCCCCGAAATGCTGGGGGGACACGGGGGGTCCTGGGGACAGCAGGCAGGTCTGGGAGCTGGGGGAGGGGAAGGGGTGGGATGGGGATCCCGCTGTGGGATGGGATGAGGGTCCCGGTACCGAACCCTCCGCGGTGTGGGCCGGGGGTCCCGGTGCGGCTGCGGTCACCGGGCAGAGCGCCCGCAAGGATCCCAGGACCGGCACAGCGCCCAGCCCCGCGTCCCGCCCGTCCCCGGGGCCGCCTCAGCCCGAGGGTCCCCGGGGGTCCCCGCCGCCCCCGCCCGGGCCCCGTCTCACGTGTGCCCGCAGCCCGCGATGCCAACGGCGCGGTGGAAAACCTCGAGGCAGATGGGGCAGCTGAACTGCGCCTCCAGCGCCTCGGCCGCGGCCGCGGGCCCGGGGGCGGCGCGGGGGGGCCCGGCCGGGCCCTGCGGCCGCTGCGCCGCCGCCACCAGCAGGCTCCGGAACATGGCGGCGGCGGCCGGCCGGGCGGGCGCGACGTCACCGAGCGGCGCCGTGCGTCATCGCCGCGCGACGGGAGCGCACCGGGACACGGCGGGACCCGCCGGGACCGAGCGGAGCCGAGTGCGAGCCGAGCGGAACCGAACGAGACCGAGCGGAGCCGAGTGCGAGCCGAGCGGAACCGAACGAGGCCGAGCCGAGCCGCGTGCGAGCCGAGCGGAACCGAACGAGGCCGAGCGGAGCCGAGTGCGAGCCGAGCGGAACCGAACGAGGCCGAGCGGGGCCCGGGCCGAGCCGGACCCCCGAGACTCACCGGAACCCACCGGGACTCACCGGGACCGAGTGGCGCCGCCATGTGCGACGTGACGGGTGGCGGTGGCGGCTGCGGGGCGGACGAGGAACCGCCGCGTCGCCGCCGCGCACCGGCAGACAGGTATGAGTCCGGTCCGGCCTTGGAATGAACCCCCGGGGCCGCTCCCGGTACTCTCCGGTGTTCTCCCGGGCATCCCTCCCGTGCTGCCTCCGGTACATCCCCAACTCTCGGTGCTACCGCTGGTAACAACACGGGATCCCCGGTGCTGCTCGGGCACCGGGACCGGCCCCCCCCCCCCGCTCCCGGGGGCTCGGTCCCGGTGTCCCCGGTGACCGGCCGTGTCCCCGCAGCCAGCCCCGAACGTGCATGAAGTGCGGGCAGGGCACGGCCGCGCTCGTCATCCGCGTCGGGGACCCCTTCTGCCGGTGAGGGACTGCGGGAGCATCAGAAATTGGGGACATCGGGGCTCGGGGACATCGGGGTTGGGAGACATTGGGGCTTTGGGACATCAGAAACTGGGGACATCGGGGCTGGGGGACACTGGGGCTTGGGGACATCAGAAACTGGGGACATCGGGGCTGGGGGACACTGGGGCTTGGGGACATTGGGGCTGGGGGACACTGGGGCTGGCTGGGAGACATCAGAAATTTGGGATATTAGAAACTGGGGTCTCTGAGTCTCCAGAAGATGGAGGCTTTGGAATTTTGGGTCTTGAGGACTTCGGGGATTGGGGACATTGTTCTCAGGGACGTTGTGTCTGGAGCATTGGGATGCTGGGGACATTGGATCTCTGGGACTTCAAGGTTTGGGGACATTGGGTGTTGAGGACACGGAGGAGGGGTGACAGTAACGTTTGGGGACGTGGCTCATGGGGATCATTGGATCTCTGGGGTGCCAGGGCCTGAGGGCATTGGTCTGGGGGACATCAAGGGGACTTTGGGGTGTGGGGACGTGGGGTCTGGGGGTGTGGGCCCAGCCAGGCTCAGGACTCCCCGTGTCCCTGTGTCCCCAGCGACTGCTTCCGCGAGTACTTCGTGCACAAGTTCCGCGCCATGCTGGGCAAGAACCGCGTCATCTTCCCGGGAGAGAAGGTACTGACCGCCAGGGGACCCGCCCGGGGACCGCCCAGGGGCGGCCCCAGCGCCGTGACCGTGCCCGCTGTCCCCGCAGGTGCTGCTGGCAGTGTCAGGGGGCCCGGCCTCCAGCGCCATGGTCAGGCAGGTGCAGGAGGTGAGCTGGGACTCGCGGGGACTCAGGGGGTGCAGGGCTTGTCCCCCTTCACCCCCACTCCTCACCGCACTCCTCTGCAGGGGCTCAGCCGGGAGGCGGCCAAGAGGCTCCGCTTCGTCCCCGGCCTCGTCTACGTTGAGGGTGAGGGAGCCCCGCTGCTGCTGCTCCATGTCCAACTGCCCATCCCCTGCTCCATGTCCAACTGTCCTTTCCCTGCTCCACGTCCAACTGCCCATCCCCTGCTCCATGTCCAACTGCCCATCCCCTGCTCCATGTCCAACTGTCCTTTCCCTGCTCCACGTCCAACTGCCCATCCCCTGCTCCATGTCCAACTGCCCATTCCCTGTCCTGCTGTCTGTTCCCTGCCTCACTCCCCATTCCAGCCTTGTTGCCTATTCCCTGCCCACCTAGCCCCCATACCCATTTCCTGCCCCACTCCCGACTCCCAGCGCAGTGTCCCCTGCACTGTGCCAGGGCTGGGGGGCTGCCCAGTGTCCCTGGCCCCAGGGATGGTGCTGGCACTGTGGCAGCAGCCCTGGCAGTGCCCCCACCTTGCAGAGGGAGCCGTGCGCAGGCAGAGCCCGGAGCAGCGGGAGCAGACCCTGGCCCAGATGGAGACCCTGCTGCAGGCCACCGGCTTCCCCTACCACCTGATCCACCTGGAGGAGGTACGGGGGTGACATGGGACAGGTGCTAAGGTGAGGGGACACATCTGGACAACTTGCCCTGTATCCCTCTCTGCCCTGCAGGCGCTGGAGCTGCCCCCATCCATCTTACAGCCGGGGCCGGAGCGCGCCGGCCCGTCCGGCCCTTCCTACAAGGAGGCTGTGGACAGCTTCATCCAGCAGCAGCGGCAGGATGGGGACGGTGGCACCTCTCTGCCTGGTCACAGCACCCCGGACACGGCAGCAGGAGCCCCGGCCACCCGCCGCCTGCCGGACGCTGCCCAAACCCAGGAGCTGCTCCGCAGCTTCGAGGCCGCGAGGACGGCGACGGCGCGGGAGGAGCTGCTGGAGATGCTGCGGTGAGGGACTGACCCTGCCTGGCACCGCTGCCAGCTGGGCAGGGTGGCTCTGATCCGCTGTCCCCTCGTCCCCAGGACGCACCTGATCGTGCAGACGGCCCGGGACAGGGGCTACGCCAAGGTGATGATGGGCGAGAGCCTCACGCGCGTGGCCATCAAGCTCCTCACCAACCTCTCCCTGGGGCGCGGCGCTTACCTCGCCGTGGACACGGTGAGCTGGGGACAGGCACCCACACCCCAGGGGTGACACGATGCTTTGGGGGGAATGTGGTTTGGTGGTGGCACAGTCCCCTGGCAGCCCTGCACCCACAGGGCTTCACGGACCAGCGCCACGGGGACGTGATGGTGGTGAGACCCATGCGGGACTACACGGCCAAGGAGATCGCCTTCTACAACCGCTTCTTCAGCGTCCCCACCGTCAGCGTGCCACCCCTCTTCACCAAGGTAGGAGGTCCCATGGGGGGGAGGCCACGCTGTGTGTCCCCATGGCAGGGACAGGACCCCCAGTGCTGCCCTACCCTCCCTGTTGTTCCCACAGCGCCGGGAGAAGCTCAGCATCCACCAGCTGGTGGAGCGCTTCCTGCTGGGGCTGCAGGAGGAGTTCCCCTCCACCATCAGCACCGTGTACCGGTATGGCGGGTCCGTGGGGGGAGACTGGGGGTGTGGGGGGAGCGGGGTGCACCCACAACCCCCATTTTGGCTGCAGGACTGGGGAGAAGCTGAGCCCGGAGCCAGCCAAGGCCAGCAGTGAGTCCCACCGCTGCCTCTTGTGCCTTTGTGGCCTGGACACCTATGGGGGTGAGTGGGGAGGGCACTGGCGGGAGTTGGGGAGCAGCCATGCACCCCTCGGTGACCCCCTGGCTCTTACAGAGGAGGAGCTGGCTCTGGAGCCCACGCTGATCTGGGAGGAGCCAGCAGCAGGGTAAGCACGTGGGCTGGGGACATGCCAGGATTCCACAGCTGCTCCGAGGCCGCCACGGTGGCACCGCTGAGTGTCCCTGTCCTCATCCCTGTCCCACAGGGCTGAGAGCAAAGCTGCCTACATCCCCCTGCTGTGCTACAGCTGCCGCCTCACCTTCAAGGAGCTGGTGAGGTTTTGGGGTGCAGGGGGTGGCTCTTAGGGGTGGTGGGGGTCCTCAGGCTCATGGCCCCTCTCGTACAGGGTCCCCTTGACACACTGCCACCCTACATGCGCACCGAGGGCCAGCGCAGGATCCGCAGGTACGGGAGCTGGGGGGCCCCGGGGCTGGGGGACCCTTCCCCACCTGCTCAGCCCCCAAGGCTGTGTCCATCCAGTGTCTGTCCCCTGCAGAGCTGAGATGGAGCAGAACCAGGAGAACCAGGAGTCCAGCGAGAGCTGAAGGGGTTGGGGACAGCAGGGGACACACCCCCATTGCACTATGGCCCTGGCTGGGGCAGGTGCCACACCTCAGGGCTACAGCCAGGTGCAGGGAGAGCCCCCATCCCCATTTACTGGGGGCTGGGGTGCAGGTCCCTAGTCCCCCCCACCTCCCTGCCCCACCTGCCTGTCACGGCCAGGGAGGCCTCAAGTTTGTTTTATTCGGTATCTGTATAAATAAAACATTTGAATTACTAAAAAAAAAAACAAACCCAAAGTCACGAGTGTCTAAAGTCCAACTGAGGCTGCCAGACCTCCTCAAAGGTGGGGGGCCACAACCCAGGACCCCCATCCTGGTGCTCGGGGGTGGGGGGGGGGGGGGGCTATTGCTCAAGTTCAACCTGGTTCTGGAGAAGGGCTGGGGCTGACAGGGAGGGGGCACGGGCTGGCTCTTGACCCCCCCCCATCCCTACCTGGCAGCCAGGGGTGCCCAGTGGGTGGGGGGGCCACCTCCTGTCCCCCCTCCTCGGGAAGGCACAACGTGGTCTGTGCAGGTCGGACGGCTTCAAAGCAATGTAAGAAAAACATCCTCCCTCCAGGGAGTGCCCAGAACCCCACATCCCCCTGTGCCTCCCGGGCCGGGATGCAGCCCCAGCCGGGGGGGCTGGTTAAGGCATTGGCGGTGATGTCACTGCCAGGGGGGGCTGCAGCCCCTTCCCCTTATTGCTTCTCCCGCGTCCACTTGATCATGGTCTCGGGCGAGCGGTAGAGGAAGATGAGCTTGGCGTAGAGCTCCTCCTCCAGCTCCAGCTCGCCCGTCTCCCGCACCAGGAAGATGTCCTGGCACAGCTTCAGGATGCGATCCACGTAGGGCAGCTCCTCGAACATGATGGAGTGCGACACCTCGCTGAAGAAGCCCCGCACGAACTTGCCGATCACCAGCACGACGGACACGTAGAGCCCCATGATCCTGCCAGAGGGGGGCACATCCTGAGTCCCACCAGTCCCTCCGGATCCCCCCCACACCCTGGCACCCTCCACGTACCCGTAGCCAGCCAGGAAGCCCAGGCTGGGGGGGCTGACTTTGTCGTTGAAGATGATCATGGGGAGGATGTTGCCCTCCTGGGGTGGCGCGTCCTTCTGCCTCAGCACCCACCACTCCACAAAGTGCTCACCACGGCCAGAGCCCCTGCGCTCCTGTTTCAGCTGCACCTCCACGTCCAGGTAGCTCTCCACGCCATCTGCAGAGGGTGACACCTTCAGGGCGCAGCACAGTGGCTGCTGTGCTCTTGAGGACAATTTTTTGAGCGGGAGTGACACAGCGGGACTCACGTCCTCACTGTCCACAGGGGCTGGCACCACCATGTGCGCTCCCAGTGCTGATTTTTTAGGGAGGGACACACTGGGACTCATGTCCTCCCTGTCTTCAGAGAGGTGGCACCAAGTGCTAGTTTTCTTGTGGGGGACATGTTGGGACCTACTTGGCAGCAGCTGCTGGACAGGTTCAGCTTCGAGGCCAGGGGGTGCCCGGACGTATTTGGGGAAGAGGTTATGCAATTCCCTGCAAGAAAGCGGAGTGTTGGGGGGGCTACACCATCCCACGGAGCCCAGGGGTCCAGCCCCCCCTCAGGGGACACTCACACGGGCTCATTCCTGGTGCCATCCAGCAGCTGGGCCAGCTGCAGGCGCTGGGGCATGCCGGGCTCCAGCTCTGTGCTGTGTTTGCCGTAGGCGTTCTCCACCGTGCCCCCCTTGCCCAGGTCCCTGCGGGCACGAGAGGCTCAGTGCGGGCAGGGGGATGCAGGCAGGGCTGGCTCCTCCCTGGCCGTGCCCGAGGTACCTCTGGAAGATCCAGCTGAGGTGCAGGGTGATGTAAGAGGAGCCGTTCTGCAGCTCCAGCCGCATCTGCTCGCGGCTGGGGGGGCTGATGCTCCACAGCGAGCCCGAGCTGCCTTCGATGCGGGCGGTCACGATGTCCTCCACGTCGTAGAGGCTGATGAACTGCATGGCCAACTGCCACCGGGGGGGACACGGCTCAGCCCCTGCCCTGGGGGCTCTGCCAGCCCCCGCCCCAGGCAGCCAGCAGGGATTTTTTGGGATGGGGGGGGTGGATTTACCAGCTCGCTCTCAAACTCTTTGGTGAGGTCCTCGTATTCATCGTCGGTGAAGGACTGGATGTATTGTTGCTGGGAGCTCGTGCTGAACAGAGGCTGGAGGGGACAGAGGACATCAGCCAGGCAGGGCACCCTGGTGTCCCATCTGGGCAGCCCAACACCCATCCCCACGTCCTCACCTCGTACCCCCCCAGCTTGAGGGTGACAGTGACGTCGATGGGGTGGTTGATGATGCCCACCACGGAGCGCACCAGGGACATGAAGAGCAGCGGGAACCAGATGATGCCCACGAGGAAGAGGATGATGAGGCCGCCCATGCCGTACTTCACCACCTTCTTCTTCTTCTGCCCCTTGGGCTGGGGGTATTTCTGGGGTGGGGGGAGACAGCGCATGGCATAGGGTGGGCTCAGGGGGCCCCCAACAAACCCCCAGAAGGGCTTTAGTAAGGGACCCTTCCTAGCAGAGGGACTCTACCTTCTCAGTCTCCCGGCTGCACTTGATGATGAAGATGTTGGCGTAGATGTCCTCCACACACATCCAGTTGGAGAGGGACAGCGTGGTGTCCGTCCACACCCAGTCCATGACGGCCCGCAGCTCCACCAGGAAGGGCACGAGGCGGAACCTGGGGGGGACACACGGGGACAGGGCGCTGGTACGGCACCCTCGGCGTGCCCGGGGCTCCCTGCGGCCCCGTGCCATACCCCTGGAAGAGGAAGAGGTTGAGGTGGTTGTATTTCTTGGTGAGGAAGTTGCCCAGGATGCGGGTGGGGTAGCCACAGCGGATCTGGTAGGCCGACAGTCCAAAGTAGATGCACTTCACAAAGTACCACAGCTGGACCACCGTGTTGTGGCGGAACAACCTGCGGGAGGGACGTGTCACCACCCTTCAGCCACCAGCCCGGGCCACCACATGGCCTCGGGGACACCAAGGTGCCACGCGAGGGCCGCGCCGTGCCGCGGCGGGGACCCCCTTGGGACGTGCCTTTGGGTGACGTAGGGCAGGATGAAGAACATCCAGATGTGGATGCCGAAGACCAGGATGACCTGGAAGATGAGCTTGCCCAGCACGGTCTTGCGGAGGTAGAGCGCGCGGTCGATGACCATGGTGCTGAACTGGAAGAGCAGCATGACCAGGAAAGCCTCTGGCACTTGGTTTTCCGACAGCGAGGAGGTGATGTCGGCGGCCGCCGTGTATTTCTGGGGTGCAGGAGAGGTCAGGGCCCGGCCCAGCCTCACCCTGTGGTGGAGGCAGGACAGTCAGGGCCCTGGGGGACTCACCCCAAAGGCCCAGAAGCCGAAGACGATGATGATGAAGTCGACCACGTCAGCCAGGAACATGTAGGCGTAGACGTCGGTGGCTGCACGGCTCTGTGTGTCCATGATGTCCTGGCAGAACTTGCACACTGGCTGGTACACGTTGTGGGCCCTGCAGGAACAGGGGACACAGGGGACACAGAGGACAGGTGACAGGGACCGCACCCCACAGCCGCCACCCCAACCAGCACCGCCACGACTCACGTGGTGAGGACAAAGCCCTTGACCCGCAAGCCAAACGCCTTCAGCTTCCTGCGAGCGTGGCTCTCTTCTGACACCTCCTCTTCCTCCTCCTCGTCCCCTTCAAGTGAGGCACAGTGTGGGTGACAGCCAGGGTCCTGCAGGGCCACATCCTGCCTGACCCCAGCACCCTGGGGGTGCCAGCCTTGCTCCTCAGCAGGGCACGAGGGTTGGGAGCTGGTGCTCACCTTCCACTAGAACCACCTCTGTTGTCTTCCTCCCCTGCTTCCTCCTGAAGCGGAGCTGCGTGGCCTCGGTCCCCTCTTCCTGCTCCACAGACTCGCCCTCCAGCTCCAGCCCCGTGGCTGCTCCCGGTGCTCCTGGCTGGGCTGGAGCCTCCAGCCCTTCCTCAGCCACCGCCGATGGTGGGGACACGGCTTCCTCCGGCTTCTCCTCCCCTTCCTTGCTCTCCTGCTTCTCGTCCATCGTCTTCTCCTGGTCCCACAGCCCATAGGACTGCGGAGGGACACGGTCAGGGGTCCTGCTGGCGCCCAACCCCACACACCTCGCTCCCAGGATCATCCTGCAGCATCAACTCCCACCAGCACCGGTGGGAAACCATGGCAGAGCCACCCAGCACGTGCTGGGTTCTGCCTGGAGCCCCCAGCTCCCCCCCAAATGTCCACCCACGGTGCAGGGCTCACCAGCAGCAGGGAGCGATGGAAGAAGAGGGCCAGGAGCTGCAGGAGGTCATACTTGATGTAGTGGATGGACTTCTCCAAGCCCAGGATGCGTGGTGGGAAGAAGGGCTTGCCCTCGTTGCGCAGCAGGGTGATGTAGCCATTCCAGGGGAAGAAGCCAAACTGGAAGAGGTATTTCACCACCACCATCATCTGCGGGGATGCTGGGGTCAGTGGGTGGCAGCAGGGGCCGGGTGGCACCGTCCCTTCACTGGCCACCCCCTGCCCACCTCGGTGAAGACGATGGCGGTCATCCAGAAGCGCTTGGTGGGGCGGGGGATGGAAAGCATGGCCCAGAGGAAGACGAGGATGGGCAGGAAGAGGGAGATGACAGAGCCGGTGACCATGTTGTTGAGGATGATGGTGAAGTAACAGAGCAGCTCGGAGTGGCCGGTCCCGAAGCGGTACCCGGCCAGCAGCAGCTTCAGGAACCGGTTGTGGGATTGGTAGAACCGTTCCGACGCCTCCAGCTCAGAGACACACAACCTCCTGCAGGATGCAGGGCTGGGGTGAGCCCCCCTGCTGCCCCCCCTCCCAACCCTGCTGTCCCCCTGTCCCCCTGTCCCCACGTCCACCTGCTCCTGAGGAGCTCACTGGCAGTCCGCCTGCGCTGCTGGGGAACAGCCAGGAACTGCTGAGCATCAGCCACATCCTCCACGCTTGTCACCTGCTCCTGGCTGCTGGAAGAAGGGGCAGCTCTTAGGCACCTGTTGGAGATGACATAGGGACAGGGGTGAGCCCCCTGCCCCACCTGTGGCACTGCCAGGAGCCCTCTCAGGGGCATCTATGCACCTGCCTGGAAGTGATGCTTTGGGGCTCTGCAGCCAAGGAGCCGGGTGGGCTCGGCTCCTGCAGGACCTCCTCTGGTAGCAGCTCGTAGAGCTCATTAGGGAACTCCTCGTTTATCTCCTGTCCCTGTGGCAGGCAGGATGTCAGTGCCACCCCCGTGGGCTGCCACCCCCCATGCCCCGGTGTCCCCCCGGGCTCACCTTGGCCAGCCGCTCTGCCATGACATATCTCTCGAGGCACAGCACCTGGGACATGTCCGTGTGCTCCCGGGTCTGGGTGTCCAGCCACTGGGTCAGCCCGTCCACCAGGGCCTGGCACAGCAGCCACAGGAACCTCAGTGTGTTCAGTGCCCGCTGCAAGATGTTGCTGCGCTCTGCCAAGGCAAGGAGAGGGCTGGAGGGTCACCCGTGCCCACCCAGACCTGCCCAGCATCCCCCTGAGCTGCGGTCCTGCTGCCCACCCACCTACCAGATCTTTCCACGTTCTCTTCCTCCCGGCCTTCAGCCTCCTGGGCAGCCTCCACCTCTCTCCTTGCACCATCTCCTCAACAGTCAGACCCCAAGGAAGGATGAACATCATTTTTGGGGCTCTCCCATCCACCACCCCGTCCCCTGTCCCCCCACATCCACCTTAACAACCAGGGTGGGCACCAAAGAGGCTGCAGAGCCTGTGCCAAATCCCACTGTAGGCACCAGAGAGCCACCTGGGAGCGCCCTGCCAGGGCACACAGTGGGCACCAGGCAGGCTGTGTCCCTTCCTGCCCCCCCAGCCCTGTTTTGGGGTGTCACACCCACCTGCAGCGCTGTCGGTGCTGGGTGGCCGTGGCTGCTCGGGCTGCTCCTGCTGCTGCAGCACCACCCTGGTGTTGGTCACCCAGGCCTGGTAGGCGAGCTGGAGGGGGACAGGCGCCATCAGCACCCTGGGGACACTGCCAGCTGTCTGGCTGCTCTGCAGTCCCCCAGCCCTGCTCACCTGGAAGGCGCTCGGCCTCCCGGGCCGTGGCTCCTCCTGCACCTCCTCCTCCTCCTCGCTGTCTGACTCGAAGAGGAAGTATTCCCCGGAATGCAGCACTGCCGGGGGGGGGGGGACAGGGCGTCACGGCACAGCCAGGGCTGTGGCAGCGCTGGCACACCCCAGGCTGTCCCAGCTGCCATCTCCCAGGGTGCTGCCTGCCACCGAGGACACCCGTGGGGACATCAAAGCCAGCGACTCAACTGCCACGTCCCCAAAGCGGCGTCCCTCCGGCGCCAGCGTTCGGAGGTGACCGATGTCAGTGACCCCAAACCCAGCCTGGCACCCCCAGTCCAACACCCTGTTAGTGCTGGAGAGCAGAGAAGCCATGGTTAGTGCTCAGTGGCCGAGCCTGGGGACAGGGGACATGCAGGGTGTCACCCTGGCCGAGCAGCGCCCTGCAGGTGTTAGTCAGTGGCCTCCGAGGGGCTGAGCCCCGTTATGGCCCCGTGCCGGGGCTGTACCTGCGGCGTGGTCTAACCATGGCCGCCACCACCGCTCCCTCTGCCGGGACGGGTCTGCCGGGCCGCCGGGAGCTGTGGGACCACAGAGGGGCTGAGAGGGGCCCCGCTCAGGGCACCCACTCAGGGCACCCACCCTGCCCAGGGGACTCGGGGTGGGAGGGGTCACCACAGTGCTCCACGGGGCTCCACCAGGATGGGCGTCGGCGAAGGGTCACGGTGCCACCCGTGTGTCCGGAGAGGGGCTGGGGACGCGGGAAGGACCCCCCGGCTCTCACCTGCTCTGGCCCCTTCCTGCTCCGTGCTGGGGGCGCGCTCCTGGTGGTACTTCTGCTGCTTGGCTCGGATCCGCTCCATCCTGGAGGCAGAGGGTGCTGCAGAGCCCGCTCCCCCAAGTGCCCAGGGGCACCCCATGCTCAGGGGTGTCCCAAGGTGCAGGGAGAGGGGTCCCAGTGCCCCCCAAAACCCACTCACTGCCGCTTCAGCTGGTCCAGCGACTTCCTCTCGGCTCGCTGGTGTGAGCGCAGGCTCTTCATGATGCTGGCCTTGAACAGCGCCACACCCCTGGGGGACAGGGACAGCTGAGGGTCAGGGGGCCCCCAGCACCCATGGGGACTCCCCAGGACCCCAGTCCCACCTGGAAGCCTGTAGGGCAGAGGCTCGGAGGTTCCACATGACGTGCAAGTAGTAGGAGCTGAGGAAGATGCGGCGCTGGAGCAGGAGGAATAAGAAGCAGATGCTGTCCCACATGATGCCAGCCTCCTCCACGGGCAGCGCGCAGTCCTGGTCCTTGGGCATCGCCTTGGCTGGCAGGCAGAGGTGCAGGCGGGTCAGGCAGCAGCCCAAACCGGCAGCCCCAAGCCCCCCAGATCTCCCCCAGAGCAGCAACTCACGGTTGTAGTAGCCCTTGACGGTGCAGACGAGGCTGAAGAGCTGGATCACCCAGCAGAACCTGCTCTGCATTTGCTGCACGAAGACGCAGGACAGGAGCTGCGGGCAGAGAGGGCACACACGGCTCTGTCACCACCCCAGGGGACAGCCAGGGTTGTTGCCACATTCCTCTTCACAGAGAAAAGCAAGGCACAATTCTTCCCAAGGATTTCTGAGATTCACATTCTCTGAACCTCAGAGAAAGGGAAAACACAATTCTTATCACTTGCTGTGCCTGTGCTGTGCCAAAGTCGAATGCAATGTGGAGACTGTTTACCCACAGTGATGGCGTTTTGTTTCCTTGGCCTACCAGGGCCAGGTGTGTGTGTGTGTGTGAGTATCGTGACAGTCATGAGATTCTGGGCAGTGTGAGCAGGTGTGTGCAGAGTGAGTGCTTGGCAGATTCAGTTCAGATGAAATCTATATAGCATAGTATAATAAAGTAATTAATTAGCCCTCTGACTGAATGGAGTCAGATGCATCATTCTCTCCCCTCCGTCAGAATCGCCTTTGATTTACAACACCGGGTGGCCCGAGGAGGAGCAGGGGGGTGACCACGCACCGAGAGCATGTTTTTGGAGATGATGACGGCGATGTTGTAGAGGATGAGGGAGTCCCAGAGCGCCAGGCGGGCGCGGGCCGGCTTGCGCAGCATGGCGGTGCCCGAGAGCAGCAGGTAGAAGCAGGCCAGCACATAGCCCATGCCGAAGAGGCTGATGCGGTTGGTACCGGTGATGAAAACCACCACCAGGACCACCCAGAAGAGGTAGTGGAACACCACCACCTTCGCCATGTCCAGGTAGGACCTGTGGATGCGCTGGTCAGAGCGGGGCCTTGTCCCTTCCCAGCACGGTCCCGGTTCCCCCCACCAGCCCTATCACAGGTGACAAAGGGTTTTGTCCCAGTTTATGGCACAAAGCCTCTGAGGGTCCAGCACCATCACCAGGGGTGTCCTGGACCACCTCATCTCCTTCCAGAAGAGCCTCAGGGTGTCCCTGCTCCAGCCATCGGGGGGGGTCATGTCCAAAGGGACCCCAGCCCAAAGGGGTTCCAGTCCCATTCTAGAGGATCCCAGCCCAGCAGGTCCCACTGTCTGAAGGTCCCATCCCAGGGGATTTGCCAGCCAAAGGTGGGATCTCATCTTGTCTCCATCCTAGGGGGAGAGCCCATCCTGCCCATGCCCCAAAGCTTGGCACGCCAAGGTTAGAATTCCAAGGCTGGGATTCCATTGTGTCCACACCCCAGGGGGGTCCAATCCCATCTGGGTCCCATCCCATCCATCCCCCCAGGAGGAGTGCCCACAGTGGGGAACCCATTCCCACGGCCCAGCCCCGGAGGGGGAGCAGTGCTGGGGGCACCCACCTGCAGTAGATGAAGTTGGGGGTGGGGTTGTGGTGGTCCTGCTCGCGGTCCAGCCGGTCCGAGTTGTCGCCGGCCGCCCGCAGCCACGGCTCGGAGCGCTCGGCCTCGAAGACGCGCCACTGCTGGGCCGCGCACAGCAGCAGCAGGAAATCATCTGGGGGAGCGCGGCTCAGCCCGGGACACAGCCCTCCCCCGAATGCTGACACCCCCCAAAGCCTTCCCCCAGGCGGGGGCACCCCCTTCCTGCCCAGGATGGGGAGATCCTTAGTTCCCTTCAGGCAGGGGCGGCTTTCCCCAGCCCCACCTCCTCTTTGACCAAGTGTGGATCTCTCCAGGCCCCTCCTTTTCCCAAAAAGGGGTGGGAAAACAATTAAGATCCCCCAAAAAGGGATGAGGTTTGCTATGACTCCTTCTCCAGCGGGGTGTGTGATTTAAGCTCTACCTCCAAAGGATTTGGGCTCTTAAAGCTCCTCCACCCGTCCTGCCTGTCCTTCCCCTCCCAGAGGCAGGATGGACCCAAAGGATGGCTGGGGAGGTCCCAGTGGTTGGGACAGGGGGTGGAAGAGGGTGACAGGGCACCCCAGGGGCCGGAGCAGGGGGCCAGGGGGCTACTCACTGATGAGGTTGGTGGATTTGGGAGCCTGGAAGAAGTCGGGCAGGTAGAGCCACTTGATGAGGGCCGAGTTGAGGGGAATGGCATGGCTCCAGCGCCATGGATAGTCTGGGGGGCAGGGGACACCATCAGTGCCAGGCCTCTCCTGCAGCCCCTTCCCAGGGCAGGCCAGGGGTGCCCCACAGAAAGGCAGGGAGCCCCTCACCTATGCAGAGGGCGGGCGGCATGCCCAGGCACAGCAGGTACTGGTAGAGGAAGAAGACGACGAGGAAGAGGCAGTACTTGGGCCAGAGGCGGGCGATGGCGGCGCGCCGCCGCCGCGTCAGCATCACCACGAGCCAGCAGCCGTGCAGGATCACCAGGAAGTTCATCCGCTGCCCGATCACGTTCACCATCATCAGGAAGCAGATCTGGGGGCGCAGGGGGCGCAGGGCTCAGCGCCGGGACGCTGCCAGCGCTGCGACCCCCCCTCCACACAAGGGGCGCTCCCACCTCCAAGCCAAACTTGTAGTAGAAGTAGTTGATGAAGTATTTGGCGCAGCTGACGAGGCCGAGGTCGAGGTGCTCGCGGGAGATGTCCTCGAACACGGTCTCGGTGACGGGGGCCACCAGCTGGTGCTGCTTGCGGTGGTACTGCTGGCGCCGGTACACCACGGCCTCGAACACCAGCAGCAGCAGTACCTGCAGGTGGTTCTGGGGGAGCAGGGCACGCTCAGGACCACGGGGTGACACCAGCAATCCCACCACAGGGTGGCCCCCATTAACAGCATCTCCCCAGGTTCTCAGAAGAGATGCTCAGGACCACAGTGTGAAGCCAAGAACCCCCTCCAGCTGGTCCCCAGAGCATCCCCGTGCCCACCTTGACGTATCCCCAGTTGGGGAAGCCCTTGCGGATGCCGAACCAGTTGGCAGGGTCCACGGGGCCACGGTACAGCGTGGAGTTGCCCAGCTCCTCTGGCGTCAGGTTGGTGCTGTTGGGTAGGGGCTACAGAGGGGAGCAGCGGGGAGGGGGTCAGCGCCCCTCAGCCCCCCCTCCAGCCAGGGAGCCCCCCACGAACCCGCCCCGCTGGGCACACCTGGGTGCAGTTGCTGAAGTACTCGTGGGGGTCCACGACCTCGAGCTGGTAGAGCATCTTGCAGACGATGATGATGCAGGTCCAGACGGTGGAGAGGCACGAGGCCATGTGGCGGAAGCGGCAGTAGGGCACGGCCAAGGTCCACAGCAGCACCAGCAAGAAGTTCATCACCGAGACCTGGGGCCGAGGCCGTGTCAGCACCTCGGGGGGCCCCGCTGAGCCCCCCAACCCCACACCCCCAGGGGTACCTCCTCCAGGGCCACCCAGACAGTGTAGAGAGCCACCATCTTGAGGACGTGGAGCTCCAGCAGGCGCCTCATGAAGACCTCCCCACGCGTCACCATGTCCGAGAAGGTGCGGCCCAGCACGACCAGGCGCTCCAGCACCAGCCCCCATTTGTTGGATGCTGTGGGACACGGATCCTCATGGACACCCCTGCAGCCTCGCTGGCTCTGAGGACACCCCAACCCATCCCCTGTGCCCTTCCCAATCCATTCCCACAGCCCCCCACACCTGGAGAACAACCCAATCCATCCCTGCAGCCCTCAGCCTCTTCCTGGCTCAGAGGGCATCCCCATCCATCCCTGCATCCCTCCAGACTTGGAGGAGACCCCAACAAATCCCTGCACTACGCTGGTCCCACCCCAGCTTCCAGGACACCCCAATCCACCCCCATGCCCTCCCAGCCCGTTCCTGGCTCAGAGGACATCCCAGTCCATCCCCATACCCTCCCAGACTTGAAGGACATCCCAATCCATACCCTGCAAAGCTCTTCCAGGCTTGGAGGATGTCCCAGTCCATCTCCATACCCTGCCACACTCAGGTACCAACCCAAATCCATCTCCCTCCCCAGATATCAACCCAAATCCATCTCCCTACCCTCCCAGGTCCCTCCTGCTTGGAGGACACCCCCTCCCAGCCCGTGCCCCATCCCTGCCCATACCCAGGGACGCCGTGTCCGAGTCTCGGGACTGGGCGGTCTCGGCAGCGGCCGCGTCCCGCAGCAGGCGGCTCCCGTGCAGCTCCTCAGACCTGTGGGGAGGGGGCTCAGAGCAGGGACGGGGGGCTCAGGGTGCAGGGGGGTCACCCAGCAGCGGCTCCTACCTGGGGATGTGGTCGGGAGCCGGAGAGGGGGGGCGGATGTGCTGCAGGTCAGTGATGCGCATGAAGGGCTCGTGGAAGTAGTGGAGCTGGAGGATGCAGGCCAGCAGGAAGAAACCCATCACCAGGATGCTGGAGAAGAGCTTGGAGACGCTGAACTGCTGCAGGCCCATGTCGCTCAGCCTGGGTGGGGAGAGGAGGGGTCTCATCCATCCCACCCCAAGCAGGCACCGAGCCCCTGTGCCAGGGATCAACCCCAACCTGCTCCATGCCTCGGTTTCCCCACGTGCAACCCAGCCCTTGGTGCCACCTCAGGGCTGGCGCCAGCAGGGACCCCACGGCGGGCAGGGAACACTCACTGGTCATCATTGAGGCCCGTAATGTTCCTCCAGTACATGGGGAAGTCCTCAAACTGGTAGGTGTAGGTGGCGATGAGCACCAGCATGGTGTAGGCCACCACCAGCCACCAAAAGCCCTTGAGCACCTTGCGCCACAGGCTGTAGTACACCTGCGGGGACAGGGACATCAGCAGGGCCGCCCTGGGGATGGCACAGGTCCCCAGGGGTCCCCCAGCCCCTCCACCTGGAACAGCATGAGGCAGAGGAGCAAGAGGAGCATGTAGACGATCTTGTAGAGGACGAGGCGGCCGGCAAAGGTCACCACGACGAACTTGGCGGCGCAGACACAGATCCAGAACTTGGCAAAGAAATTCCTCACCACCTCCCCCAGCTTCCGCAGCACGTCCCGCATCTGGCTGGTTTCTGTGGGGCACAGAGGGGCTGCAGGAGCCGGGCAGGGCCAGGGGGTTTTCCCCACAGCTGTGGGGTGCTCAGCGTGGCACAGCGACGCCAGGAGCCCTCACCTGTATCTGTGACAGACACCTCCAGCAGCGGCGTGGCCGGGGCCCTCCTCGTTAGCACCTTCTCGGTAACGAACCTCCGCAGCAGCATCCAGAAGGTGAGGGTGAACAGGAGCTGCGGGGACAGGCGGTGAGCGGGGACAGCCGGGCGCTGGCAGCGCGGGGGTGGCACGGGGCCACACTCACCTTGGCCCCCAGGGCCAGGCAGGGGTACCGGGGGTGCACCAGCCCCAGCGGCTGCAGCTGCAGGAAGCTGACGTGGGTGGGCAGCTCGGGGACCACGTCCATGGCCCAGACATACTGCAGGCTGCACAGGGCGATGGCGTAGAGCACCAGGAAGGGCGAGCACAGCATGGCAAAGTGCCGGCGGCTCCGCACCGTCCAGATCAGGCACGCCCACAGCAGCAGCACGAAGGTCAGCCAGCTGTGGTAGGTGATGCTCCACACCTGCGGGCAGCGAGGGTGAGGGCTCAGCCCACGAGGCTGTGTCCCCTGCCACGGCTGTGTCCCCTGCCACGGCTGTGTCCCCTGCCCGTGGCTGTGTCCCCTCCCAGCCCTTTACCATCATGGCGATGAGGGCGGCCACGTAGCTCTGCTTCATGAGGACGTGGCCCACGGTGTGCAGGGGCAGCCACGCCGCCGGATGCCTCCTGCCTGGCATGGGGAGAGGGAGCGTGAGGGACCCCCGGGATCCAGGCAGGGCGTGGGGAGGGGGAGCACAGAACACCCCCAGGACCCAGGCAGGGTTTGGGGAGGGGGAGCACAGAGCACCCCCAGGACCCAGGCAAGGTTTGGGGAGGGGCTGGGGTCAGGCTTACGTGGGTTCAAGATGTGGACGGTGCAGTTCTCGGTGCTGGCGCTCGGTTTCCCAGAGTTGGGGCACAGCATGGGCTGAGGGCAGAGAGGGCTCAGAGCCCACCCTGGCACCCCCATCCCGCACCCATTCCCTGCACAGCCCCCCCAAACCCACCTTGCTGTCCTCGGCCCTGTGGTGAGTGTCCTGGGACCAGCTCTCCAGCTCCACCAGGTCCCTCGGGCACGGCCGTGCCGGTGCCACGGATCTCTGCGAGGGGCAGGAGCCAGTTCAGGTCACCCACTGCCACCACTGGGGAGCAGGACCATGCCCCAGCCCCCTGCCCAGCCCACTGCCCAGGCACCCCACACTGGGGGCACCCCACTGCCCCCACTTCCCCTTGCAGCAGGGCCGGGGCAGTCTCAGCCAGGCACATTGTCACCATTGTCACCATTGTCACTGCTGTCGTCTGGCTCAGCCCTGCAGCCCCTCACCTTGGCATCCCGCCGGCGCAGCTTCACCAGGGTGGCCAAGGTGTAGTAGAGCAGGAGCAGGATGCCAGGGTTGGCATAGACGGGCCAGGGGTGGCTGTTGTTGAGGTTCAGGGTGTTGGGCTGCGAGCAGTTGTAGTACAGGATGATGTCCTTGAAGCCAAACACCCTGCGGGGACAGAGGAGCTGGCATCTACCCCCCAGCCAGGACAAGAGCCAGGCTCCCATCCCTGTGCTGGCACCGGGGGGATGCTCTGCTGCCCTCCCCGGGGTGGGATGGGGCAGCTCCCCCGGGCACAGCTCCGTCCCTGGGACTCACCGTGCCCAGACGGTGGGAGGTGGGAACACCCCCTGGACAAAGGGGGTCTGGTAGGCATAGAGGCACAGCAGGTGGCAGGCGCTGTAGATGCCAATGAGGACGCAGAGGACGTTGAAGGCCTGGTGGCTGGAGGGGAGGTGGCAGGCCCACCACGTGCACACCCCCATGAAGAGCAGGAAGTAGACGCTGGAGGAGGCGGAGGGCAGGGTGATCCCTGGGGAGCAGCGCCCCACGGGCGGTCAGTGCACAGCCCGGCACCCCTGGACTGAGCAGCACCCCACTGGGATGCACCCCTCTGAGAGCACCCACTGGAGCCAGCATTCCTCCTCACAGGAAGCATCCCTTCCCCTTGGACGGTTTTCCACCTTGGACCAAGCATCTCCTTCCTCTTGGTCCAAGCTTTTCCTCTTTGGACTCCAAATCCGTCCTCAGACCACGCATCACTCCTGCCTGGACTGAGCATCCTCCCCCATTGGACTGAGCATCCTCTCCCTCCCCAGATCAAGCATGTGACCCTCGGAGTGAGCAGCTCTCCCCTGCACTGAGATTTCTCCCTTGGATTGAGCATTCTCTGCCCTCAGACCAAGCATCCCTTCTCCTTGCACTGTTTTACCCTCTGGACCAAGCATCCCTCCCTCCCTGCACTGAGCTTGGATGGAAAACCCTGCCCTGATGCACCAGGGGGGCTTTCCCTCAGACTGAGCATCACAGCCATCCTGGACTGAGCGTCCCCACTTTGCACCAAGCATCCTCAGCCCCCCTGTGCCCCCCAGGCCGTGCCCCCCAGTGGATGCCATGGGACACAGAGAGAGGAACAGCAAGCATTTCTCACAGAGGCTTGTGAGACTTTTTAAGGAGTTGCAAAGATGTGAGAGCTTGTTAAGGACAAACAATCTGCGAGTGGTGTTCTTCTACTTCGTCTTTCTGTTCTTCTCAAGAACAGCGTGTGAGCAAGATGTTTTTGTTAATTAACCAGTCAAACACAATCTATCATATCTCTCCATAAAAACCACGCTTCTCTGGAATAAAGCCTCCTTTACTCTCTCTGCAACACTGCCTCCTGCCTGTTCCTGAGTCATTCTCAGCACAAGAGTGACACCCACCTGCCAGGGCCAGCAGCAGGATGGCCAGCGCCTTGCCAGCCTCCCAGAGCAGGGAGTGAGCCTTGTCCCGCAGGCGGCTCCGCAGCCGCCCGTCCCTCTGCGCCCTCCGCTGCCGCCCCGCGTCCCTCTCTTCCCTCTGCCGGGGAGAACAGCGTGCTCTGAGCTCCATCGCCCGATCCCGGGCAGCTCCCGGCCGTGCCTCAGTTTCCCCGCTCTGCGGAGGGCAGGGCTGGCCGGCCAGGCGGGCTCCGTGCCCGGCACCTGGCCGTGCTGCTCTCGGCAGCGCCTGGAAAGCGCCTCCGCGGGCCGGCTGTTTTCCTTGGCTCCGGGAGCCGGGTTCCCAGCACTGAGCTTTTTTCCAGGCTCCCTCCCGGGCTCACGGCAAAGGCATCCGTGCCTGCAGTGCTCGGGTTACAGCCCGGCACGGCCGGGGCCAGGCACGGCAGCCGGGGCTGCTGGGGAGCCGCTGGGGCAGCGTCTGCCCGGGTGCCACAAGCACGGTGTCCCCGTGACCTGCTGGCACTGCCAGGTGGGGCTGGCACAGCACAGCTCAGCACAGCACCCAGCCCTGCACCAGCGAGCTAGAGCTGGGGGCCTGCACCCCATAACTGCCCACCCAACATCTGCCCACCCCATAACTGCCCACCCCACAACTGCCCACCCAACATCTGCCCACCCCATAACTGCCCACCCCATAACTGCCCACCCCATAACTGCCCACCCCACATCTGCCCACCCCACATCTGCCCACCCCACATCTGCCCACCCCACTGTCCCCGCTGTTTGCCACGATCCCTGTGCAAACACGAGCCCTCCTCCATGGCTGAGTCTCCCCAAGCTGTGTGACAGTGACCTCCAAAACTGCCCCACACTGGGTCTCCAGCCATGGGGATGTCCCCATGCCAAGCCCCAGGCTGTGCCCAGGGAAGGGATGGGGACCTGCTGGGATGTCCCCATGGCAGTGGGGGCGGCTCTCACCCACTGAGAGGACTCCAGGCACTCGGGAATCCCTCTGGAGGGGGCAGGGGCAGAGCTGAGGCGGCGGCACAGGCACAAGGACAGGGACGAGACCAGCAGGATGCCAACGTCGGGTGCCACCAGCCGCACCGAGTTGGGAATGTCACTCAAGTCCAGCCTGGGGGGACAGCGGGGCAGGGGAGGGCTCAGGGGTGACCCCCCCAGCCACTGCCATCCCCCAGCCCCACAGGTGAGGGTGCCCTTACCTGGTGACCCCAACGTGGCGAGCAAGGACCTCCCAGGAGCTGCCTGTGGGGAGGAGGGGGCACTCAGAGGGGCAGACCCTGCAGGGGCACCCCCCAGCATGGGGAGCACATTCCACCCGGGATGGCAGTGCAGGATGGGCTCTGTGCCCAGCACAGTGGCACCCAGCAGGCACCCCGGCATGGCACGGGCTGTCCCCAGAGGTGGCACGTGGCTGGGACCCTGCAGGGCCTCAGCAGCCCCCAGGATGGGTCCCACACGTCACCAACGTGAGGGTGCATCCCCAGGGCAGCCCAGGGAGCAGGGCTGTGGGTGGGTGAGGGTGGGCACGGGCACCCCCTACTCACAGCTGGGCCCCAGCAGCTGGTCCAGGGCGGGCAGTGTGTACAGACATATCTGGAAAACCAGGTGGGCGAGGAGGAAGAGGATGCTGATCCCCAGCAGAGCTCTGAGGATGCGGCTGCTGTCACCTGTGACACAGGCAAAGCTGTCACCCACCAGTCAAGGACACCAGTAACCCCAGCAGGGACCCTCAGGAAGAACTGGGAAGGGAGCCGTGTGCCAGAGATTCCAGGGCTCTGCCCCAGGGTCAGGATCCCACCAGGGCTTTGCCCTCACCCAGCACAGCCCGAGGGCACCCCAAGAGCCAAAGCCCAGGACCACCCTCCATGGCCCTGCTGGCCTGGGACCACCAGGGGTGCACTCAGCATCCCCATCCCTGCTGGAACACCCCCTGGGAGGGCTCCAGGGGTCCCCATTCCTGCTGGAGCACCCCCTGGGAGGGCTCCAGGGGTCCCCATCCCTGCTGGAACATCCCCTGGGAGGGCTCCAGGGGTCCCCCCCACTCCAAACCGCTCAGCCCTTCCACCAGCTGCAGCTGCCCCCATCCCACCCGGCTCTCCCCCACCCCAGCCGGCTCTCCGGGCCCCGTGCCCGTTTTCCTGGCCAGGGGTGGGGTGGGCAGCGAGCCCACCGCAGCTGTGGCTGGCCTGGGGGGGCGGCCCCGGGCCAGCAGCTTTCCCTCCGCTTGTTTTTTCCTGTAAATCCAGGCACAGGCTCTGGGCAGTGCCGGGATGCGGGGCCGTGCGAGCCCATGAAATATTCAGAGGGTAAAGCTTTCAGCCGTGGCCGTGCCAGGCGCCGGGGGTGGGCTCAGAGCCGGGCACAGGGGGGCCACGGGCACCTGCCCCAGAGGGTGGGGGTGACCCCCGGGGCCACCAGGACGCCCCGGTGCCCCGGGCAGGGCGGAGGGGCCGCTCGCGGTGTGCCTCGCAGCCCAGCCCTGAGGTTTTTGGTTAAAAAGGCTCCAAACCGGCCCTTGTGGAGCACCAGGGCTATTAATAGCCCCCCTGGGCTATAATTAACAGAGAGAGGCTCCACACGGAGCCACGCTGCCCAGCCGGGGTGAAACCACAGCCCAGGTGCCCGTGGGAGGGGGGGGCAGCCCCCCTGTGCCCACCCCCCTGTGCCCCCTTACCTGTGCTGAAGCGTGAGGAGGGCCCTGGGAACCAGGGCAGGAGCAGCAGGAAGAGCAGGTACACCAGGGACAGGACATTGTAGCGGAAAAGGCAGGCTGGGGACAGAGGGACAGCGTTAGGGACAGGGATGTGGCACAGGCAGGGCTCACAGATGCACCCCCCCCCCACCGTGGGGATCCCCAAAAGAGAGGCACCCCGAAATGCCAGGTGGTGCTGGGGTCCAGTAAGACAAGGGGGTCAAGCCCCAAAAAAGTGCCATCAGAAAGAGGGACACAGGCAGGACCTCAGGCTGTGCCACTCCGGGTGACCCACGTGGGTGACAAGGAGCAGAGGGGACACCAGAGGTCCCAGACACATGGGGTGACAGGGGAGGAAGAGCCATGGGAAAAACCTGCAGCGTTTCCACATCATTCCCACCAGACCAGGCTGAGCACTGCAGGGACCCCCAGCCGTGACCCCGGCAGGGCTGGCACAGCACCTGTCCCCTGCCCTGCTCTGGGTGTGCCACCAGCTCAGCACCTTCCCCCTCACTTATTTTTAGACCTAAATTACAGCTTGTCTGCAGGCACGAACTACCGGAGGAGCCGGGCCGAGCCAGCGTCCTGCAGGGACAGGGATGGGGACACGGATGGGGACAGGGACGTGGGAAGGCACCTGCCACCCCGGCTGGGGACTCAGCGTTCCTGTCACCACGGTGACAGTGACAGACACCAGCACATGCACGGGCTGGGGGCAGCCACAGGGCAGCACCCGCGGGACAGCCCAGACTGGGGACAGGCACTGAGCTCTGTCACCGCGCCCTGCTCCGGGCAGACCCGGGACATTCCCCATCCCCTCTGCTGCAGAGCAGGGGGACACGTCCCACCAGCATGGGGGGGTCCCTCTGGGACAGCCCGGGGAGGGGACAGCCACAGGGAACTGCTGTTGGTGACACTGGCTGTGACAGCCGGGGCAGGAGCTGCTCCCTGGCAGCCCACCTGGGAAGGGGTGACACGGGAGGGTGACACGGGGGGGTCAACTCTGACCCCGTGGGACGGGGGGGTGAGGGGGCCCGGCCCGGCGCCAGGGACACGCTCAGCAGCCCGGCACAGCCCTTCCTGTGTTTACGAGGTTTCAATGGGACAACACATCCTGGGGAGAGGGACAGCACAGCCCCGGGGACGGCGGCGCACCCTGGGACAGGTCCCGCGCTGGGGCTGGAGCCAGCCCCGGCCCCGCAGCGGGGTCCCCACGCGTCCCCGAGCCTGCGAAGCCCAGCCTGGGCTGGGGGCAGCGGGACCGTCACCAGCAGCCACCTCCCCGCGGTGACCCCGGGACGCGTCACCTCCCGCAGCCGCCGCCGAGGGCTCCTGGCTGTTTCGGCAAAGCATGATCTCATGGAGCAAATATTCCAGCCGAGAGGAGCCTTCCCGGCACGGGGGCGAGACGCTGCTCCGGCTGCCGTGGGAGCCGGGCAGGGCCCCCTGGCCCCGGGGCCAGCGCCCACCCACCCCCTGCCCACCCCGGGGTGACCCAGCCCCACCGGGAGCCCCGCCCGGCCACGGCCACCTCCCGGGCGCGGTGGCACCGAGGGCACGTGGTGGCACGGCCGGCAGTTCCGATGAGAGCGCGGGTTATCGCCGGGCACGGGGGGTACCCGCCTGCCGACCCCAATATTCGGTGCCGGCAGCACCCCCAGGACCCTGTGCTCGGCGGCTGCCCCTGCACCCCTCAGGCACCACCGGGAAACCTCCCAGCAGTGCTCCATGGCTTCAACCAGGATGGAAAAGGAGGTGGTGACAGGTGACAGGTGACAGCCCGGTTTGGGGGCACCCTCGGAGCCCGGCCCGGCACCCCCCGGCTGCAGCGGGCGTGCCGTGCCCGGCTGCGTGGGTGCTCGGAGGGAACCGGTTCCCCGCAGTGCTGACAGCGGGGAAAGTGCAGGCTCAGGGAGGAAAAACCAGTTTGGCGTGTGGGGAGAGCAAACCCGAGCAAACCCGAGCAAACCCGCCCTCCAGCAGCCGGCTGGGCTGGGCTGGGGGGGTGCAGCACCCTGGCACCCACAGCCCCCTCCCCACGCCAGCACTGCCCTCGCCCACGACACCCCGGCTGTCTGTGAGCACTCACCTTGTCCCCCCAGCCAGGTATCCTGCACTGGCACCCCAATTCCTGCCTGCCCAGCCCCGTGACCCGGAGCGGCTCCCACGCCGCCGGGAGCTCCCCGGCACCGCGGCCGGCACCGGCAGCACGTGAAATATTAACGACATTAATGAGCCGGGAGGAGGATAAATTACAGCGCTGGGGAGCTGGGCGGGATGTGCCGGGGCTCCTCCACGCCAGCCTTAATTGAATCTCCCCGTGGGAGGGGATTGGGGTCACTGGGCACCCCTGGAAAAGCGAGGGCAGCCAGGAGGAGCGGGCACCAGTGCCCTTCCCAGGCACCGGGCTGGGAAGAGATTTGGGGTCTGGCACAGCCCCTTCCCTGCACACAGGGCACCATTCCACAGGCAGGCAGCTTCCAGCGTGGATCCATGCCCAGCTCCATGGGGAAAGGGGCTCCCAGACCCCCCAGAGCTGGGGGAGCCCCGCTCACCAGCCCTGCAGCATCACTGCACCCACAGCGTGCTCGGCACCCGCGGCCGCTCAGGGTTAATTAGCAGAGCTCTTTAATTCCCGGCCCTGCTCCCTCACACGGCCCCGTTACCTGCCGCGGGGGCCAGGCAGCTCTGCCAAGCTGCCTCCCGCGTCACCAGCCCCAGCTGGGGACTCCAGGGACCCTGACAGCGTCCCCAAGGCGTCACTCTGCTGCCAGGACTCAACTCTGCACCGGCTGGCTGCAAACCAGAGGCAGGGTGAGGAACCCAGAGGCCTCATCCCAAAATCCCATCAGTGTCCTTCTCCCTGTCCAAAAATCCCATCACTGTGACTCTCCCTATCCCAAAATCCCACCAGTGTTGTTCTCCCCGTCCCAAAATCCCGTCACTGTGACTCTCCCTATCCCAAAATCCCAGCAGCCCCAAAGGGACAAGCCCTTGGGCAAGCGGGACTGGCCAGCAGCACATTCCCAGCCCCTCTTTCCAGGAAAGAGCAGCCCCACCGGCTCACCCTCCATATCCTGTTTTTGTGGAAAGTTCATCCCGCCAGCTCCCGGCCCTGCTCCTGGGAATGCCGCGGGAGATGCCCCAGGAGGGCTCCGGGCCGGGTGCCAGCAGTGCCCCGGCTGCCAGCCTGGCAAAGCCCAGCATCAGCCAGGAGCTCCTGCCACCGGACAGGGAGCTCAGGGGACAAGTGGCACACAGTGGCACAGGCCAGGAGGGCGCAGCCGGTGCCACAGGGCTCCCGGAGCTGCAGGCTCAGCACCGGGACACTGAGGACACACATGCCCAGGGCCACCAAGGTTCCCAGCGGGGCCATGACCGTGGCTGCCACATGGCAGTGCCAGCGGTGCCCAAACCCTGCTGTCCTCACCCGAAGGGGACCCGCTGCACCCCTGGGGAGCCCCCCACAGTGTCCCCCACCTCACTGGGGCTGTGGGGGCTCAGTCCTGGGCACCTGGGCCTGCACCTCCGTCCCATCTTATCCTCTCCTCCCATCCCCTCCCCTCCCCTCCCCCTGCGCCCGGGAGGAAGCAGCAGTTATTGCTCTTGGAGACAGCGGTGGCTCTGCTTTTTTTTTTTTTTTATATTATTTTTTAAAATAGGTCTTTTTTTTCCTCCTCTATTTTATTTCCCTGGGTTTTATAAAAAGCACCTGACCGCAGGAGGCAGCTGCTGCAGCCCACGCTGGCACCCAGCTGGGCTCCAGCCCTGTGGCACCCGGGACCCCCAGGGACCCCCAGCCCCCTGACCGGGCAGGGGGGGCTGTGTCCCCACCCCAGGGGGCTCGGGGGGCACCGCAGCCCCAGGGGTTTGGGGTGCCACCCTCACCCATCCCCTTTGCCCACGGAGCCACGGATCAGCGCGGCCACGACTGGCACTGGGGGTGCCCGGTCCCCCCCTTGGGGGGGATGTGCTGTGCCCCCCACAGCGGCCCCAGCACCCCAGAATCCCAGCAGGAAGGAGGCAGCCGAGGTGGGGGCACAGCCCAGGGCACGGCTGGGACCCCCCCCGGGCTGTGCCAGCCGTGGGAAGCGGGGGCTGCCCCGAGGCACCGGCCCGAGCCCCGCGGCTCCGCTCGCCCCGAGCTGGCCGGGAGCCCCGAGCAAACATCCTGCGGACGTTCGGGGAGAGCCAAGCTGCCCGGGAAGGAAGGGTCGCGCTGCGGGGCAAACCCTCCCACCCAGGTGCAGCGGGACGAGCCACACCCCCCGTGCCTCAGTTTCCCCCGGTGCTCCGGCGAGACCCCCGGGCGCTGCTGAGTCACCCCCTCTCGGCAATTACCCGGAGCAGGACGGAGTCCCCGCCCAAGCGGGGCCCCAAATTTAAACAAACCACCTACAAGCTCAGCGCGGGGGGGGGAAGGGACAGCAAGGCCACCAGCGTCCCCAGCTGTGGGGGACCGGCGGTCCCCAGCATATCCCGTGCCGGAGCAGCGGCAAAGCCAAGCAAGCCCGGCAGGATTTGGGGGCAAAGCAGCATTATTTGGAGCAGGAGGGCCCCGCGGGAGGCTGGCCCGGAGGCCACGTGTCGCCCCAGGCACCCATGGGATGAACCCGGCAGCTCCCGCGCCCCGGCCCGGGCAGCGCAGCCCCCTCGGCCAGCCCCGCTCTGGGCTGGGTTATAATTAACCTCCTGACATCCTGCGCGATGCTCTGAGTCACTGCCCCAGCAAACCAAAGGAAAAGCAGCTTTTTCAAGAGTCACCGACTTCCTCCGCCAGCGAGGCTGCGCCCGGGGCCAGCACCCCGAAACCCAACCCCGCTCCCCAAAACGCCGCTGGGAACGGGGCTGCTCGGCTGGAGGCGCCTCCCCGGCCGGCAGCGTGTCCCTCTCTCTCTCCAGGTGACAGTATCCCAGAAGTCCTTCTAGGGCCACCCCAAAAGCCACGCCAGAGCTTCCCGGCGCTCGGCCCCCCCAGCACGGCTGGTGCGAGCCCGGTGTCGGTGGCAAACAGCCCCGGCCCGTGCCCGGCACAAGGAGCCCCTTGAACAATCCTCGCTGTAAAGAGGTTTTTCCTTTGCGTCTACGCAAACGCAGCGTCCCCGAAGAGGCTCCGGAGCAGGCGGGCTTCAAAGAGCCGATTCTTGTCCTGCGCGTCCCGGGACACGGGGATTTTCCAGGCCGGTGGCCAGCCGGTTGCCTCGGTGGGTGGCACATCTGCCATCAAAGGCCGACAGTGCTGGGAACGGGCTGGTGGCAGCCTGGGGACCGCAGAGCCACAGGGGCTGGGGTGGGCACTCTGCTTGCCGGGATCCACCCGGGCACGGGGACGGGATGGGCGCAGCCGCCCCCGGGCATCGCCCACCCCGGCCGGAGCGACCGCCTCAGCCCCAGCAGCACAGCGGCCGTGGTGACACGGCTGTGACCCGGCCGGGCCACCTGCACCCCGGACAGCCCCGGCTGCCGGGAAGGACACGCACACACCGTCCCGCCCCGGAGAAAGTGGCAGCGCTCCCCGCGAGTGGGCTCGGGCGCGGGTGGAGCCGCGGGACCTCGGGTGATCCCCGCGGGGGGACCGCCCGTCCCGGCACCGACCGCCAGAACCGCCGGCGGCTCCGGGATCCCAGCCCCGGTTCCTGCGCGCAGGGAGCCGCTCGCCCCCGGCTTCCCGGCGCTTCCCGCGCCCCTCGCCCCACGTGCCGGGACAGCCCCGCGCCCCGCAGCCACCGGCGAGCGGCGACAGCCCCGGGGCGCCCCCCGAGCCACCCTCCCCACGGGCGGGGGTCGCAGCCGGCTCCGCTCCGGGGGATCCCCGCACTCACCGGCGAGCAGGGCGAGCGGCAGCAGCAGCCAGTAGAGCCCCTCGCAGAGCTGCCGCCGGTTCATCCCGCCCGGCCGCCGCGGCGGGGGGGCCCGGCCCGAGCCGCTCCGAGCCGTTCCGCCCCGCCGGGGCTGGGCAGGCCCCGGTGCCGATGCCGCTGCCCGGTCCCGCGGCGCTCCGAGGCGCTGCCCCCGCCCCGCGCCCGCCGCTTTATAAAGCGGCACCGCCCGCCCCCCACCCGCGGGGCCGGCGCGGCCCCAGCGCCGCCCGCCGGCACCGCGCCCGCCGCTCCCGCTGCTGACACGAGCTGTCCGGGCTCAGCACGGGCCCCGCAGCCCCCCGGGTTCCGCTTTTTGCGGTCGGGGGAAAAAAAATATCGACAAAAAAAAAAAAGGAAAAAAGGGAAAGAAAGATAAGCAGATGTGCTTCATGTTTATTTCGTCCGAAAATGAAATAAAGAAGTCAGAACTTGTTTTTGTTGAATGTTTGTTGTTGATACCAGGGCTGAGAGCTGCTGCGTGGAGCTGGGAGCTCGGGAGGGGTTGATGTGCAGCCCTGGAGCTGGGTGCTGTGTCCCTGGAGCTGGGGATCATTCTGTGCTCCTGGAGCTGGGGATCATTCTGTGTCCCTGGAGCTGGGTGCTGTGTCCCTGGAGCTGGGGATCATTCTGTGTCCCTGGAGCTGGGGATCATTCTGTGTTCCTGGAGCTGGACCCACAGTCCTGCGTTCCCAGATCAGGGCCCACTGCAGAGCCAGATGCAGATCCACTCCCCCAGGAGTGGAAGCCCAGGTGTGGGGAGTTGGGGTCACATCTGGAGCTGGGCTGTCTCAGTCCCAAATCCCAGTGGGAAGGTGCCAGGCACAGCTGGTGGCACGGGCAGCGTGGCCAGTGACACCTGGCAGTGCTGTAACCACCAGCCTGCAACAGGAACCATCGGCCCATGAAATTCTCCACATTCCTTGGCTCCCCTGCGCTTGTTTTCCCAATACGGCTCATAAACTGGCATCCAGCTGGCACACTGCCAGACTGCTCCCCACTCTCTTCTGGGCTCCCTCCAGAATTCCAGGGCCTCTTCTCCCCACCCCAAATGTGCCGGAGCACCAGCCATCCAGGCACCCCTGCCCACCCATAACCCCCAAGGCAGGATGGGCCTGATGGCTCCCCAGGGTGTGGATCTGTGGGTTCAGGGGGCACAGCTCCTCGTGGCAGCATCCTTATCACGGGGACTCAGCCGCATCCACCCTCAGCGCTGGGATCCAGAGGGAACTGCTCTTGTAAATGAAACACTTGTCATCACAAAGACGTGAAGTTCAGCGCTTACACCATGTTTGGAGATGGGAATTACCCCTGCCCACAGCCCGCCGCACCCCCTGCCAGCAGGGATCCAGGAAAGGGTGGTGCAGGCACCCGCAGCAGCCCCGAGCACCCGCAGCCAGGTGGGGAATGGAGGCTGTGGAAGCAAATGGGCACCGGGAATGGCACCCCAGAGCCCTGCCCTGCCCGCCCTGCTGCACTCTGCCAGCCTCGCTCAGGTTTTACAAGGCATGGGGGAGACCCGTGAGGCTCCGTAAAGTGCTGTGGGCACGGCCTGAGTGCCTGCTCTGGCAGTGATGGCCCAGAAGCTTCTCCCAGCTCCGGGCACTGCCAACAGCACAGGGCCAGGGAATGGCGGGCAGGGGGACAATGCAGGCGCCCCCGCAGCCCCTCGTTCCCATGGCTGTGCCCTGGAGCGTCCCCATGCCCCCGTGGTGGAAACCAGTCAGGGCTTGGCCCCGCGGGCACTGGGAAGAGCAGATCGGGGGGGACCACCAGCACCATTCCAATGGAAATTCCCGGCTATTGCCCCACTGGCCCCAGCCGGAGTGGGCAACCTCCATCCCTGCCCATGGCGCTTCAGCTGGTCCCTGACCCAGCAAGGCCGGAGCCCCCCGTCCCCCGGAGCTGTCCCGACCCCCTCGGACCCCCACGTGCAGCACCGCTCCGAGGGGTGCGGCCCCTTTAAGAGCCGAGTGGCGCCAAACCCGTCTCACGTGATCACTGCCCGCCCCCTGGTGGGCGGGGCCTCGGCGCGCGGGCTCCCGCCAAGAGAGAAGCGCGCGGGACCTGCCCCACGTGTTCCTGGGATCGGGACCGGGATCGGAACCGGGATCGGAACCGGGACCGCGGCCATGGCCCAGCTCCGCCTCACCGACTTCTTCGGCCAGACAAAAGGGACCACCGGAGCCCCGGCCAAGCGCAGCGGCGGCCGCCTGCTCAAGGCCGCCCTTGCCGGTCCCCCGGTGCACCGGGAGGAGGAGGATGGTGTCCCGGCGGGGCTCAGCGGCCGCTCGCCGCCGCTGCCCGGCTCGCCGCGCACCCCGGCCCGCGGGGGCTCCCCGGCCCTCCGGGGCCTGGCGGGCAGGAAGCGGAGCCGCCGGGAGATGGAAGCGGGGTCGCCGGTCGGGGCCCGGCTCGGGGAACCGAGCGGGAAGTCGGCGCGGAAGAGGCTGGAGCTGCCCCGGGATGCGGAGCCGGGGTCTCCGGGAGCGGTAGGGACATGGTGGGGTCGGGGATGCGCCGCTTCCTCTGGGATGGGGGAGGATAAGGGCGTGGGGGAGTGGATGGGTGCGTGTGGAACCATAAAACAAACGCCGCGCAAGCGTTCGACCCCTTTTCCCCGTACAGGACCCTCCGAACTTGCCTCCCCTTCTTCCGATTCACAATCCCCCCCTCGCCCGGACTTACCCCTGCCCCAAGTGCACGAGCCCCAAACTCGCCCCCTTCAGCCCCTCTGCCCCCGGGCTTGCCCCCTACCCCTGTTGCAGACCCCTCTATGGCTCCCCCTTCCCGTGCAAGACTTTGGGGGGCACAGGGGAAGGGATCCGGGCGGGTGGGTTCCCTGGACAGTTCCTAACTCTCCTCTCTCTTGCAGGCCACCAGCTCCTCGCCTCTGGCCACTCCTCGACCTCCGACACCGCTCTCACGGGACCCGGCCGTGTCCCCCCCGGCCAGCACCACCGGCTCCCCGGGCCGTGGGCAGGACACGGGGACAGAGCCCGGCCCAGCCGCCCCGGGGCCGGCCCGGCGCCTGCAGCGGGTACGGGCTGATCCCGGCTCTGCCCCCGGCGCGGGTGGATTCGGTGCCGCCGGTCCAGCTCTGACCCTGTGTCCCCTCCCTGCCCAGGAGGACGTGGCCGAGCTGCAGGGCCGCCTGCAGAGGATGAAGGTGCCGAGCCAGGTCCCCTCTGTCCCCAGCGAGACCAGCAGTGACCTGCGGAGCCGCCTGGAGCGCGTGCGGCAGCTGGAGCTGCGCGTCCGGCAGAGGAGAGCGGCCGGCGGGGCCGCAGACACCGGGGCTGGGGACACCGGGGCGGCACCTCCTGAGCAAGAGACCAGGTGAGGAGCAGCTGCAGGGGGCATTTGAGGGGGCCGCCACAGCCCTGAAGTGGTTTTGTGAGGGTCTGAGGGCTGTAGGGGCTCTGAGCCTCGTGTCACCAATGTCACAGGTGATGTGACCCCAATACCTACCCAGAGAAGGGCTTTGGGGTCGGAGGTGGGCACGGTGTCAGCAGCTGGGCTCTGACCCCGTCCTGTCCTTCCCCACAGCCAGAAGCCCCCGGCATACCAGCGGTTCCACACCTTGGCCCAGGAGCTGCCCCCGGGGCTGACGCTGCCCTACAAGTTCCGGGTGCTGGCAGAGATGTTCCGCAGCGTGGACACCATCACCGGCATGCTCTTCAACCGCGCCGAGACCGTCACCTTCGCCAAGGTCAAGCAGGGCGTGCAGGACATGATGCGCAGGTGAGTTGGCCCCGTCTGCGGTCCCAGCAGCCCCTTTTGGGGTCCCAGCTGAAGCTCTGGGCGTCCCCAACCTCCGTGGTGCTGTCACAGGCAGTTTGAAGAGCAGCACTTGGGGCAGATCAAGGCTGTGTATCCCAGCTCGTACCGCCTGCGCCAGGAGAAGAACATCCCCACCTTCGGCAGCGGCGGGAGGAAGAAGTCTGAGTATCAGCTCACGCTGGAGCCAGTCTTGGGGGAAGGTATGGCTGGTTTTGGGGTGCCTGAGAGCTGGGGTACACTCAGTCCCCTGAATCCATAGGGATGCTCTCTGCTTGGTCCATTAATTGGAGCCCCGAGCGTGCTGGAAGTGGGAAACAGGTTTGGGACAGGAGGGAGAAGGTCCAGGCAGCGACGCAGTTCCATGGCAGGGCTCTGCTCCTGTCCTTCCCGAGGCTGCCGTGGTTTGTGCCCCGCTGGGGTGTGTGGGTGACACTCGTGTCCCTCCTGGCAGAGGAGAAGGTGGATGGGCGCCCGCACCTGTCGGCATCGCGGCTGCTGGAGCGCCGGAGGGAATTCCACCGCAACCTGGTCAACATCGTCAGGGAGCACCACAAGGTGAGGGGCACCTGGCACCCCCTGCTCTGGGCTCTGAGGTTGTCACTGGTGCCATCCAGGCTGAAGGACACAGAGGTTCCTCTTGGAGGTGGGCTCTGAATTCGTTCCTTGTGTCACCAAGCTGTGCTGGGAGCGCAGGGCAGTGGCTGCCGTGACACAGCTCTCGCCCCTCTCCAGGCATTCCTGGCTGCCCTCAGCCCTCCCATGGTGGTGCCAGAGGAGAAGCTGACCCGGTGGCATCCCCGCTTCAACGTGGATGAGGTGCCGGACATCAGCCCCGCGGAGCTGCCGCGGCCGCCGCAGGAGGACAGGCTGAGCACGGCCCAGGAGGTGCTGAGCACGGCCCGGGGGATGCTGAGCCCCAAGGTGAGGCAGGGCCAGGGGCTGGCTCTGTCCGTGCTGCCTCTGGGAAGGTGTGGGTGGCTTCCCACTGCCAGAGGGCAGGGTTAGATGGGATGTTGGGAAGGAATTCCTCCCTGTGAGGGTGGGCAGGCCCTGGCACAGGGTGCCCAGAGAAGCTGTGGCTGCCCCTGGATCCCTGGAAGTGACCACGGCCGGGTTGGACAGGGCTTGGAACAACCTGGGCTAGTGGAAGGTGTCCCTGCCATGGCAGAGGGCTGCAAATGAGAAGAGCTTCCAGGTCCTTTCCCACCCAGACCATTCCATGATTCCATGAAGCACCCCAGTCTCCTCTGTGCAGGCAGGATGGATCAGGATCACTGGGCTGGGACCACTGGGCTGCCGGGTGACAGCGGGGGCGGCAGAGGGGAAACTTCTCCTTCCTCCAGCCTGAACTGTAACCCAACTCCTCCTCCCTCTTCCACATGAGCAGATGGAAAAAGCTCTTGCCAACCTGGCCCTGAGAACGGCCGAAGCCAGCGCGGGGGAGCCGGCGCTTTCCAAAGCCCCGGCCCCTGCCAGCACCTCCGCGGCGCTCAGAGGGGTGTCCCAGGGGCTGCTGGAGCGGGTGAGTCACGCCGTGCTGGGCCTCGCGCGGGGCTGGGGGCGCTCCCTGTGCCCAGCCCGTCCCCTCGGGGTGCTGCCCGTGCTCGCTCACGGCGGCTGTCCCCAGCGCAGGTGCGGGCGAAGGAGGCGCGGCGGCTGGCGGCGCTGCTGACGCGGGACGCGCGGCAGGAGGAGCGGGCGGCGCGGCTGGCGCGGCTGCCGGCCATGGCGCGCCTCCTGCGCGGCGTCTTCGTGGCCGAGAAGAAGCCGGCGCTCAGCATGGAGCTGCTCTGCGCCCGCCTGGCCGACAGCTGCCCCGAGCTGGTGGCACCAGGTAGGAATCGGGGGGACTCTGCGGGAGGAGGGGGCTGCGGGGCGCTGAGCGCTGACCCCGCTGCTCCCGGCCGCAGGTGAGATGGAGAAACACGTGCGGCTCTTCGCCGAGCTGCTGCCCGACTGGGTGGGTGTCCACGCCCTCAGGACGGACATCTACGTCAAGCTGGACAAAGAGAAGGACCTGGGCCTCATCACCGAGAGGCTCAACAAGGCGGCCAAGGAGGCTGGAGCCCTCTGAGCCCCTCAGGGTCGGGGTTTTTTCTGTGCAATCTCCTCGAAATGTAGCAAATCCCGACAGCGCTCTGGGTTCTGGGCTGGGCTGGAGGGAGGCTCGTCCTCGGGTGGCTGAGGAAGGGCAAAATGCCTTAATTTAACTAATTGCTGTGGTGGGAGCCGTGAGGATTGTAGGTCCCCTAGTCCTGGAGCAGTCCTGTGTCCTGGGGTGCTGATGAAAACAACCCTAACTTAAGGAACCTTTTCTTCTCCCTTTCTTGGTTCTCCTGAAGGTTCAATGCATGCGGGGTCTCCTGAAGGTCCAATTCCAGAGGTTTCTTCCATTACCTGGGTCCTGGTGGGGTGAAGGCAGAACAGGGCAGGCTGAGAGGGTGACAGGCAGGAAGGAGTGAGAGAAAAAGTCACAAATTGATGTTTCTGGAGCTTCGGGCCTCGTTCTGTTTTTAAGGGAGGGAAAACGCATCTTCCAGTCCTCACTGGAAACAACTGCAGGACTTGTCAAAACACATTTGTATTAAATGTTTTAAATATAGTTGACTTGTGTTAACCCAGTGCTCTTCCTCGCTGCCTGTCTCGTGGTTCTCCATGGCAATTGGCGCCGGGAAGGGCTGGGTCCTCATCCAGCTCCTGGAGAAAAACTCACTGGAAAAAGTGAGCGTGGGTTTGCAGGGAGCTGAATGCAGCTTTTGTAAATGGGGCTGGGGGAGCAGCTGCTGCAGGGACAGGGGTAGGCAGGGCTGACAGGCATCCAGGGTTTTTTTTTTCCCCAGGGGAAATCCCAGGCCACTCAGCTGAAGTGGTGTGGGAAGAGGGACGAAGAGGGTGAGGATGGCTGCAGAGGTGCAGGGCTGGCACCGTGCCCTGCTCGGGGTGGGAGCTGTCCCGGGCCACGTCAGGCACACCTCACACTGCTCCCCAAGCCGGGCTGGGCTGCCTGGAGCTGGGGACACCGGGGACCTGCAGGGAAAGGAGACTCCCTCATCCTTTCAGCCCGTGCTGCTTCTGGGCAGATTTCCTCACCTTAAGTGCTGGGCTGGAGTGTGGCAGCATCTGAGATCCCACAGTGCTTCCTGAGGGAGCAAGAGGCCTTCCTCCTCCTCTTCCTCGTCCAGGCCCGTGCTTGCCTGTGCAGCCCAGCTGGCCGGCACTGCTGGCAGGAGCATGCCCAGTTTCCAGGGAGGAAGAAGAGGGATTAAACCCAACCCAGGGGCTGGGTGTGAGGCTGGGGGCTCCTGGGGCAGGCTGGGCTCTCAGCCATGCTCAGGGACCTCACTGTGGTGGGAAGGAGCTGGATTGCAGCAGCTGGAGTGGAGCAGGACTGGAAAGGAGCTGGAATCAGCAGCCTGGCAGCCACACTCACTCCCAGGAGAGCTCCCAGCGAGCTCCCGTTCTGCTCCTCGGGATAAAACCCTTCTGCTCCTCGGGATAAAACCCTTCTCCCACCTGGAAGCTGCCCCTGCCCAGTCCCATCTCTCCAAGCAAATGACATCAGGGGCTGCTGGCAGCCCAGCCAGGGCCAAGGCACCGTCCCCACGTTCCCTGATGTCACCTGCTGGCACTGGCAGGGCTGACGCTGCTTCCCTGGCATGCAGCTGCTTTCCACGGCTCTCTGGGGTGGAATTGATTTTCCCTCCTCCCCCGCAGCAGAGACCCTCTCCTGGTGCCAAGCCTGTGAGGTGCTGCCTGCCCTGGCTCCCCAAGGGCCCTGGGGCAGGCTGCTCCCCAGGGAATTGTGTTCCTCAGAGTAAACTGAGCAGCACTGAAGGGGCTTTTCAGGAAATGGGGATGAAAGCAGCTGGAATGGTCCTTCCAAGTGGAAGGGCTGGCTGGGAGGTTATTAGCTTCATCCAGGTACTGGATGGAGAAGGAGAGCTGAGCTGAGCAAGCCTCTCCAGCCAGAGGTGGGTGCAAAGTAAAGAGAAGGTACCTGAATGCTCTCTGGGAACCAATTCCAAGCATTTGGGGGACAAGGGAGAGCTCACAGCACAGCCTTGCCTCACTGACCACCTGGGGCTGCAGGGAGACACTGCCAAGGGTCATTCACAGCTTCAGCCACTGCAAGAACAGCTCTGAGACAGCTTAGGAAATATCAAAATACATCAATATTTATTTTACCCGTGAGTCCAGTCCCTGCTGGGCCAGGGACACAGTCCCTGATGGTTTCAGGCTTGTGGAAGTTTTGGCACACAGGGATTTAGCTGTGAGCAAACAACCGTGCTGGAGGAAGCATCTCCAAAGCCCATCACACACCTGAGACCACTGCAACACCTCTCCTGTGGCCTCACCTGGCACCAAACTCCCACAGGGGCAGGCTCTGAGCTGGCAGCAGCCTGAGGGCCCAGAACAGCCCAGCAGAGGGGAAGCAGCAGCACAGGAGTGGGATGTGGTGCAGATGGGGAATTCCTGCTGAAGAAAAGGTGCCTGTGGTCTCCAGGGAAGGAAAACACTGACTGGGCTCATCCCACAGCAGCACCATCCTGATTTAAGGACACAGCAGGCAACTCATTCTCCTGAACAAGCACAGCCCTGATTGTGCAAGAGCAACTTGTTCTGGTGTGAGTGACAGCACAGAGCAGCCAGCCCATCCTGAGGTCCAACACAGCAGGATTTGTCCCTTACAGAAATCAATCATTGCTTTTTGGCCATCTCCTGTGTTTCTTTGGGAATTTTTTAGCAGGTTCCTTGGAGGCTGACAGCCCAGCCCAAGGAATGCTGGTGCCCTGGCAGAGCTCTCCTGCCTCAGCAGCAAAATTGTCACTTTGGTCTCCTAAAAACCACAGATTCAGAGAAGCTGCATCTTGGTCTCCATTCCCCCCAGTCAATCTGCCTGTTCCTTCTTCCTAGAAGGATGAACTCCAAAAGGGATCATTACATTCAACACAGTGCTTGGGAAATTTAGGATTGAAGAGCACCTGGCCATGCTCAGAACCTGTGTTTAACCCCCTTCCCCACCCCCCCGTGACAGCCAGAGTCACTCCATAAAGCCCCAGCTTTGTTCCCAGTGCTCCCTCCTCCCTGCTGCTCCTCAGTCATACTGCAGCAGGGAGTGGAAAGGGATGGAATTGAGCTTTTCTGACCCTTTCAGGGCTTTTAACTCTATGATCACCAGGCACTCCAGGATTTCAGCCTTCAGCCTCTTCAGCAGCTCGCAGGCAGCACGCATGGTACCTGTGGAGGGGAGCAGAAACATCCTCACTCCAGGAGCAGCTCCAGCCCACAGCCACCCCTGCTGCTGCCAGGCTGTGGGGTACCAGAGAGGCGTGGCTGCTCCTGGGAGTGTCTAAAGCCAGGCTGGATGGGGCTTGGAGCAACCTAGGCTGGTGGGAGGTGTCCCTGCCGATTTATCCTACCCAGGCATTCCATGCACACAGGTGTACAGGATCACACGTGCTTCCCTCACCTCCAGTTGCCAGCAGGTCATCCACAATCACCACTTTCTGTCCTGGCTCCACAGCATCGCTCTGGATTTCCAGGTCAGCCTGCAGGGAGCAAGGAGCAGCTTTGGTTTAGTCTGGCCTTGGAGAGAAGCCCCTCATGAGCTGCTGGTTCATGCTGGAACACAGACAAGTCCTCAGCGACATCAGCCTAAACACTCAGCACCTAAAATCCCAAAACCCCCACAAATTCCAGCTACAGGGGAGCGCCACAGAAACACAGAGCGGGGAGGGGATTGCTGGGCCAACCCTCTGGCACACCAAGATCCTGAACCTTCATCGTGTGAGTTAGGGTGGAATCGTATCCCAGAGCAGCTTTCCAGTGAGGAAAATCTCCTGTCACGCACTGGGGAGCTCTGCCTAGAGCCAGATCCAAACTGGCACCTGTCTGGATGTGTCACGTGAGCTCAGTTGGCCCAAACAATCCTCACGGCTTAGGCCTGGCTTTGGGGGTTCTGCTGCTGTTAGTTCCTAGTGGGAGTAGCACAGACTGAGGCTCAGCCCCCCGAGCAGCGGCGGGTTACGGGGCGGGATGGGGGAAGCCATGCGGGACAGCTCTGACTTACAGCACTTACTGCCAGAGTGGGGGACACTCTCCGTGGTCATGCCCCTGAATTCAAGCCAAAGAAAGCCATTTAGCACCGGCTCTGAGCACCAACCCCCTGAGAAGAATCACGGCACAGCACCCAACATCGCCCGCGGCCAAAACCGGAGCCGCCGCGGCTCGGGGCCGGCTCGGCGCCGCTCCCGGGGCTTGTGCCAGGCTATCCACGGCACCACAGCCCAGCATGGCACCCCCTCCCCGCGGGTTTAGCCCCCCTGCCCCCCAGCGTGAGCCCCCCTGCTCCCAGGCCTTGCCTTGCCGTACTCCAGGCTGTAGGAGATGCTCTCGGTGGCCCCGGGCAGTTTCCCCTTCTTCCGCACGGGCACGAAGCCGATGCCCAGCCTCTGCGCCAGCGGGGTCCCGATGAGGAACCCCCGGGAGTCCAGGCCTGGGGGCACGGCAGGAACAGGCAATCAGGAATCATTCACCTTGGAAGAGGCCTCCAGCACCATCAAGCCCAACCATTTCCCAGCCAAGGCCACCACTGAGCCACGTTCCAAAGTGCCACATCTGCGTATTTTTTGGAATGGTGACCCCACGACTGTCCTGGGCAGCCTGTCCCAACACCTCATCACCCTCTCAGGGAATCAGTTTTCCCTCATATCCAACCTAACCCCCCACCAGGTGCAACCTGAGGCCTTTTCCTCTTGTCCCATCATTCAGATTGGAGCCATTTCACTGGGGGAGGGCCTTGGCACAACCCCCCTGTTTTATCCTCCCATTCTAAAAGCAATTTGCTGGTCAAGTCACTTCTGAGGGTTGAAAACACAGCCCACACTCCTGCTCTCATCCACATGTGCTGCTGCTGGCCCCAAGAGCCCATTTCCCTGCCCTCTGACCCTTTTCCTTAGAGATAAAGGCAGCAGGGCCCTGGTATCAGTCCAGCCACATGAGCAGGAACTCTGCACCTCTGGGCAGCCTTCACTTATCTCACCTGGGCCAGGTGTGCTCTGTGCCCCTTTGGCTGAGGCCCAGCCCAAGCACTGCCTTCCTCAGCACTTGGCCAGCTGAGCTGAGCTGTTCTGGCCACCAAGGCCTCTTGTGCTGGCCTGGAAAGGCTCCCTGAGGAACACCAGCTGGGACAGGGTCTGCCTGCCCTGGGGACAGCATGGGGACACTGCAGGCTCTGTGTGCCCGCTCCTTTAACAATGAATGATGAAGTGTCAGAGGGCACCTGCCACATCCCACACCAGCATTTCAGGGAACCACAGCAGGAGAGGAAGGGTAGAAATGTCCTGGTGTTACGACAGAGGCCAATGTTCAGGTGATTTTCGTGTCCAAGGGCTACAACATTCCCCAGGGGCCATTGCACACTTCCCACCCGGGACACACCGCTCTGCCCCGGCCTCGGGGATGTTTAACCAACACTCACCCACTACGAAGTCGATTTTCGGGAAAGACGCCCTCACATGATCCTCCAGAAGATCAATCAAAGTCCTGAAGGCCACAGGATCCTTCAGCAAGGGGCTGATATCGCTGCAATGAGGGAGGGCAGAGGGTGAGGCACCTGCGGGGCTGCTCTGGAAACGCTGAGCTCCCGAGCCCGGGGAAGGTTCCTGAGCCCGGGGAAGGCCCCGGGGCCCAGGGAAGGCTCCTGAGCTCGGGGAAGGCCCCGGGGAAGGTTCCTGATCCCGGGGAAGGTTCCTGATCCCGGGGAAGGCTCCTGCCTGGTGCTGCCGGGGCCAGGGATGGGCAGAGGGGACAGGAGCTGGCAGCGAGTCCCCGGCCCGGCTCCAGCCCCGGTCCTGCCTCCATTCCCGGCCCCATCCCCTGTCCCGGTTCCAACCCCATCCCCTCCCCGACCCCGTTCCCGTCCCATCCCCGTGCCCATCCCGGCCGCACCGGAACAGCACGCCGGGCTCCGGGAAGTCCGGGAAGGGCCGGACGCGGTCGCGCACCCTGCGCAGCCGCTCGTCGCTCATGGCGGCCCCGCCGTGCGCAGCCGCCGCTCTCCGCTCCCCGCGGGCCGGGCCGGGCCGGGCGGGGCGGGGCGGGGCGGGGGCGGCACCGCAGCGGGCGGGCACCGGGGCGGGCAGCGGCAGTGCCCTGGGGACCTGCGGGTGTGGCACCTCGGGGCACGGAGCGTCCGTGCTCCCGGGGTTTGGAGCTCCGGTACTCCGGGGTTTGGAGCTCCGGTATCCCGGGGCATTGAGCATCAGGCCCCCCGCTATTTGGAGTTCCGGTATCCCGGGGCACTGGAGCCCCAGTCCCCCCTGGTATTTGGAGTTCCAGTATCCCGGGACATTGAGCATCCATTCCCCCGGTATTTGGAGCTCTGGCACCCTGAGGCATTGAGCCCCAGTCCCCCAGTATTCAGAGCTCTGGTATGCTGGAGCATGGGGCATTGCCCCCCCAGGCACACGGAGCTCTGGTACTCCTGTGCACAGAGCCCCAAATTCCCGGCGCATGGAGGTCTGACACTCCAGACATGGAGCTATCCCAGAGCCCCCAGCCCCACAATACATGAAGCTGTGGTACCCCAGGACATGAGGCACCGATACCCCCGGTGTGTGGAGCTCTGACACTTCATGCACAGAGCCCAAATCCCGCCGTGCACGGAGCCTTAATACCTCTGGTGCATGGAGCTGCAATTCCCAGGGGCATGGAGCTGTAGCACCTTGGCACATGGAGCTGCAATTCCCAGGGGCATGGAGCCCTGGCTCCTTGGCACATGGAGCTGCAAATCCCAGGGGCATGGAGCCCTGGCACATGGAGCTGCAATTCCCAGGGGCATGGAGCTTTAGCACCTTGGCACATGGAGCTGCAAATCCCAGGGGCATGGAGCCCTGGCACAGCAGTGGATGGAGCCCCAGGCTCCCCTCTGAAGAGCTCCCAGGTACCTGCTCCGTGCGGAGCTGGGTTTCCGTGTCTGGCCCTAGCCTCAGAAAGGAGCTCCCTGCCTGGGGGTTCCATTTGCAGCCCTCACCCTGCTCAGCACAACACAGACAGCAAACTCCTCAGGACTTCACTCTTTCCTGCTTTTCCATCCCTCATCACCTCGTGTGAACTCCTGGAGTTGTTCTGTGTTTGTTAAACCTGTTGGTTGGGATGAGGGACAATAACACAGCCCCAGGTCCTGGACCAACAGCTCCTGGAGTCACCGAGCCCTGGGCAGGGCAGGGAGCTCCCACAGCTCCCATCTCCCATCTCCTGGTGGTGAATGTTTTTTGGCCATGCAAAATCCAAATGAGTTCAGATCTCCTCTTCCATTAGCAAATACACCTTGGATCTGCTCCAAACCCGTCTGGGCACGGCTCGCTGTGGAAAGCAGAAGCAGTTGGAGCCTGTAACACCCCTGGCTGAGCTCAGTGTTTGCTGCCGAGAGCTGTGACTGGGAAAACTTCACCCGCACCCTCTGGAGAGCCCCTGCCATGGCAGGGACACCTTCCACTGTCCCAGGGTGCTCCAGGCCCTGTCCAGCCTGGCCATGGATACTTCTCTGGGCACCCTGTGCCAGGGCCTGCCCGCCCTCCCAGGGAGGAATCTCTCCCTAATATCCCATCTAACCCTGCCCTCTGGGGAAGCCATTCCCCCTTACCCTGGCCCTTGTCCCCAGTCCCTCTCCAGCTCTCTCAGAACCTCTCCAGGCACTGGAAAGAGCCCTCAGGTCCCCCTGGAGCTGCTCTTCCCCAGGCTGCACAACCCCAACTCCTGTTAAGGTTAACTCCCTCTGCTGCCAGAGACAGCCCGTGCTCCCCTCACAACCATTCCCCCACAAACTAAGACTTTCCCTGAACTCAGATCATCTCTTTGGCACCAGGAGAATCCTCTTGGGCAGCTGCTGCAGGGCAGCAGAGAGGGAGGAAGGACAGGGCCTTCCAGGGCTCGCAGCGCTCGCCGTGAGCTGGAGCTGGACGGGCTCCTCTGGTGACCTTACAGCACAGCACCGGACAATGAGCTGTTCCAGCAACTCCTCTTCTTCCTGGCAGATGGAATTGCTGATGGAATTTATCTGCCTACTCGTGGAAATAAATAAGCAGGAGTTTATTTCCTGGGAAAAAGGATCTTTTCAGCCTGCCAGGCAGCTCTGCTTCTGCCTCTCACTAACGGAGGGGCCGGAACGGGGGGTCTGTGTCACCCCTGTCCTGCTTGTGACCCCCCCACGATCCCACCCTCACTGCAGGAGACTCCACCACATTTTCCTGGAGGCTGAGTGAAGTTCCCAGGCCCCTCAGCCCAAGGAAGCCCTGCAAACCTTCAGCAGGATGAGCTGCTGAGTGCCCCCACTGAGCGCTCCCCTCCTCGGATGTGGGACCAGTCTGTCCCCATCAGTTCTGCTGGGAAGGGCACAAAGCTTACACCAAACTGGACTTGCAGTGACCCAGCTGCCAGAAACCATGGTTAAAACACAACATTCCTGAGATTCCTGTCTGAACTCCACTTATCCCCCATCTCCAAGGGTTCCAACTGCACCCACCAGCACAGACTGGACTGGAACACCCCAAGGAAATCAGTTTTCCCTGTGATTGTTCCACCTTTCAAACAGCACTGCTGACTCCTACGGCAATTTCCATCTGCAAAGAACTTTCCTAGGACCCCTTTCCAAATGTGATGTCAAAGGGCTCTGGAATATCACCCGGGAGGTGACTCCACATCCGCCCGTGGCTCTGAGTGCTCCGTGCCTGGCAGAGGAATCAGCACCTGGAATCTGCATTCCCCCAGGGAACTCTGGCTTTGCTCTTTTCTGGACACCGAGGCCATCAGTGATTTAAAAGTGCTTTGAGATCCTGATAGGAGAGGTGTTATTAGCCAGGGAGCACAGAAACTGGGAATAGAAAAGCCTGGGAACTAACTTTAATCAGCTTAACCAGGCAATTAAAGAGCTGTGCTGAGCCTGGAAGTTTCTGTTCCGTTCAGGATTTTAACACTTCAGTGTGAAGTGGAACAAAATGCCCCGAATTTCAACATCCCACTTCCATGAGGGAAAACGAGCACAAAAATTTCCCTGCAAATCCACTGGAATGTTTCAATCTCAGCTGAGGAAACTCATGCACTTTAAACCCTTTAAAAAAAAAAAAAAAACAAATTTGAAATATCTTATTTCAACACCAGAAGAATGCAGCTCCCCAGCCAGATCCCTAGGCTCGGGATGGAAGCCTCGGACCTGGTTTTGTCCCCCTAAAAGAGGGAAAAGTGTGGAAAATAAAAAGTGATCCAGCTCTGCCTCCCTGGGAGCCCAAGGCAGCACCTCCTGCCTGCTGCAGCAGGTTGGATCAGGCCCTTGGAGAAGACACAAAACTCCTCTCTCTCCCCTGGCCAGCCTGGGTTTTGTGTCTGATCCAGAACTAATGGATTTGGCTCGCATTCCTCGCTGCTGGCTTTTATCTGCTCTCCCTTTCAGCTGGGAATTGTGCTACCAACCTCCTGTCACCCAGAGGGTGTTAAGTGACTCCAAGAGGGACAAAGGCCCACAGAGCTGCCAGATTTCCTCTCTGCAGAAGCTGGAAGGCAGAGGTTTTTTCTCCCTCCTAAAAGACCACAAGCTTCTGGCTACGGATCCACCTTTATTTAGGATTTATATAATCCCAACTAGGCTTCAAGCAACAAGAAAACTTTAAATGGTGGAAGGGGATATAAAGAAAACAGGCAAATGGAGCCTTGGTGTTTAAAATAGCCATTTTCCAAAGGAGAAAAGAACCCAAAATGGGATTTCAGTTCTTCCCTTACAGCTGTTCTTAAAACCTGACAGTTTAATTCAAGGGGCACCACAGTGTCGCCTCCTGATAACATAGAAAAACATCCAGTGCTACCAGAAAACAAAAGGAAAAGTCCATTTCCAAGTATTCTAACTGCTAGGAGAGATGGAAAACAGGCCATTCTAACTGCAGAACAGTTATTTGGAAGCTGAACAAGCAAAGGAACTCTTAAGAGAATAAAAGTGTGTTTAGTTTGTAACGTTTCCCAGTGCTGAGGACAAGGGCAGGATCCCTGGGGAGGGATTTCTCTGCTGCCTGTGCTCCAGAGGCTGCTGGGGACTCTGCAGCCAAAAATCACCTCCCAGCAGCCCAAACCTTCCTCCCCCACAAACTCTGTTGAGTTCTCACCTTCCACAGGTCCTTCTCCAGCTGCTGGAATTCTTTCATGGGGTTATTTCAAAGCTGTTGCCATGGGCAGAATAAGTGTCCAACCTTGAGGAGATCCTTTATGTGAAACAGGAATTTTGGGATGCTGTCCATGATGTCTGGGAGGGCTGGAGGTGGCAGGAATGGGAGCTGCCACTGCCACCACCGTCCCAAGTCCCACAGCCTCCCCCTTGAGATATCAGTTGCACTTCTTTTGGTCAAATCCCACTGGCACTGCCCCAGAAATCCCCCAGGTTTTACCAGCAAATCCATGGGACTCACTCCCTTCCCTGCTTCCAGAGTTCCCCATCTTCCCTCGCAGACATTGCTGAGGCCCCCCTGGCCAGGCAGGGCCGTGCTCTCCTCACTGCTGCACTCAGGGCAGTGTGCAGGGCATTAACCTTGGCTCCAAGTGTTGGGAATTGATCTGCTGCTTCCCAGTTCCAGCATTCAGCTCCCCAAATTGCTGCTCCCCAGGGAGCAATTTGCCACGGAAATAATCCATTTGTCACTGCAGGATTTGAAATCAAGGCTCCAGAGCCTGAAGTGCAGCCCGAGCTCCTCCACCATTATTAGCTCCATCCATTTCAGAAGCTTCTCTGCACGGAGGGTGGGATGATAACAGAGCCTCAGGGGCAGAGCTGGGAGGCTTGAGAGGCTCAGCTAATTGGAAATTAAAGGCAAGAAAGAAATTCTTTGGACTCTTAGGCCAGGAAGAGATGGAGCTTTTAGCGTTCAGCATAATAAACATAAAGAAAGGAACATCACAGCCCCAAACTCCAGCATTCCTTTGGTATTTCTGTCTCTGCTCGAGAACAGAAGCCACCACCAGACCAGTTTGGCTGCTGCAGGTCCTTGAGTGGGCAGGAAATCCCTCCAGCCCCACTCCTGCCCCAGTTGCCAAGCTGGGAAGTTTCAGGCCAGCAGCTCAGGATGGTTTTTAAGGGCAGATGTGGCCACTTTGTGCCCTGAGTGGGCAGTGGGGGCTGCAGGCACCAAACACACCCCTGTGCTGGCCCTGGGTCCCCCCAGCCCCTGAACTGCACTGTGTGGGCTGGGAGATTGATCCAGGGTAAAATAATTCCAGGAAAACAAACCAAGTTATTTTTAAGCCCAGTCAGTCCCATGATCCAGGAGGTGAATCTGGGAGAGTGCCCCACAGCAAGGTGTTACTCCTCTGGCTCACAGGTGAAATCACAGACTGCATTGCTGATAAATTAGTTTATTTTTCCTCATGAGTTCTTCACCTCACAACTTTTAAATCTGTACAATTTTAGGAAAGGCACTCATTTAAAATTCCCCCTATTATCCAGCTGTACAACAACTATTCCTATTTAAATTTAAAGCAGAAGCTTTGTCCCATTAAACCCAGATAATTTATTATCTGCTTCGTGTCCTTCTACTCTAAACAGACACGTCATGGCTTCACTTACTTGCTTTCAAGTGCAACATTTCCCTCCAGGATCTGTGTCCTGAGATTACTCCAGGAATGAGGAATGAGGCTTTGCTGTGCTGGGAGGGGAACAAACCCCATGGCTGCTCAGAGCAAGTTCCAGGGGCAGAGCAGCATCTTCCAAAGTGCAGCTGTGACAGAGCAGAGGAGGGAGCAGCAGGCAGGGGACAGGGAGGAGGTGGCCAGAGCAAACTCTGGGGACTGAGGAGCGTGGCCAGGCCAGGGCCCAGCTCTGATCCTGGGGAACTCTTCCTAAGCAGCACAAAACCCCACCAAGGGCTGTTGCCTCACGAGGATTTGAGGGCTGACAGGACTGCCAGGGAGCTGCAGCCATGGACTCCCTCCTCTGGTGGGATTTTACAGTGAATGCAGGGCTCTGACAGCCCAGTGACAGAACTGCAGAATCAAAGTCACTGAGGCTGGAAAAGACCTTGGAGATCGTGGAGTCCAACCCTAGCCCAGCACCACAGTCACCCCAGTGCCACATCCACGTGGTGTCAACACTTCAGGGCTGGGGATACCACCACTGCCCTGTGCCAATGCTTTTCTCCCTTCCCATGAATAAAATTCCCTGATATTCAACCTGACCCTCCCCTGGCACAACTCTCCTCCTGTCCCTGTTCCTGGGACCTGTCCCTGTTCCTGGGACCTGTCCCCTCCTGGCAGGAGCTGTGCAGAACCAGGAGGGCCCCCTGAGCCTCCTTTTCTCCAGGCTGAGCCCCCTCAGCTCCCTTGGGATTCCCCAGCCTTTTCCAGCTCCCTCAGGATTCTCCAGGCCCTTTCCCAGCTCCCTCAGGATTCTCCAGGCCCTTTCCCAGCTCCATTCCCCTCCCTGGACATGGAGAAGCCCCAAAGCAGGGTGGAGCAGTCCCAGCAAACGGGGAGCCCCTGGTTTTATCCGTGCTGACAGACCCACAGCTGCTCCCAGCCCTGAGCTCCCCTCTGAGCGAGCTGCTGACCACATCTCCCAAGCCTTGAGCTGTGTCCAAACAAGGAGGAATGTTATGGATGAGCTGGAAATGCCGTGATACACTTGAAGGACAAGCAGGAACATCCTAAGAAATGTGGGCTATAAACAAATGCCACTTGCAGATGTGCAGGGATCCCTGAAATGCTGGCTGGGATTCCTGAGAGGTGCAACAGCAAGAGCTGACCCAAGGGCTGTTCTCATTCCAGTTTAATGGGATTATCCAGCTTCATGAGACACACAGCAGGAATTACCATGGAGGGGATGGCAGGTACACAAAGCATGGGATGGGGGAATGGGAGGGTTTGGGATTACAGGAGGGCAGGAGCCAGCAGCTGAGAGCCTGGAGCTGGTGGGAGCACTGCAGCTGGCACAAGAGCAGAGCTCTCCAGCAGCTCCAAGCTCAGCTGGGGAGGAATTTGAGCTGTTTCCAGGTCCAGAGCACCTGGATTTTCCTAAGGCAGCATAACATCACACAGACAGGGCACGTGTGCTGTGGAAAACACTGGAGGGGTGGAAGTGGAGCAGTTGGTGGGACAAATGGAGAGTCATGGAATGGGTTGGGTGGGAAGGGATCGAAGAGCTGACCCTGCTCCACCCCCTGCCATGGGCAGGGACATCTTCCACTATCCCAGACTGCTCCAAGCGTCTCTGGGCATTCTGTGCCAGGGCCTCCCCACCCTCACAGGGAACAATTCCTTCCTTATATCCAAACTAAACGTCCTCTCTTTCAGTCTGAACCCAAACATGCTCAGGCTCCCTCCAGCTGCTGCCCTGAAGGCCCAGAGGAGGCTGGTTTTGCTCCAGACAGGTTTATTGGAGACAGGGAAGGGTGTGGAACAGGCTCCAGGGCAGAGCAGGGATCTGCCCTGTGGGACTGAGCAAAGGCTCTGTGTTCCCCAGGAACTCTGGCTAAAGGAGAGCTGCAGCCAGGCTGGGGAAGGTTTGCACAAGGAGAATTCCTGGGACAGCATGTGCTGGAAATGGGGTCAAGAGTTAAGGGCTGATGCCAAGGGGCATTTCTGAGCCCAGAGCACCAGATGGGAAGCGTGGCTTGGAGCAGCTTTGGAGCAGATTTTTGGAAATGAAGGAAAGCCCTGAAATGAACAGCTGACCCCCAGCTCCCCACAAATGTCCTGCACCATCCACTGGCAACAGAATCCTGGAATGGTCTGGGTTGGAAAAGACCTGAAAGCTCATCCAGTGCAGCCCCACTTCCACTGTCCAGGCTGCTCCAAGCCCTGCCCAACCTGGCCTGGGACACTTGCAGGGATCCAGGGGCAGCCACAGCTGCTCTGGGAACCTGTGCCAGGGCCTCACCACTCCTACAAGGAAGAATTGCTTCCCAATATCCCACCCATCCCTGCCCCCTGGCAGTGAGGAGCCATTCCCTGTGTCCTGTCCCTCCAGGCTCTTGCCCAAAGTCCCTCTCCAGCTCTCCTGGAGCTCCTTCAGGCTGGCAGGGGCTGTAACCCCAATCCAACACTTACCTGAACACAGTCCCCACCTTTCCTGAAACCATGACCTGGGGAATGTTTGCAGCTACACATGGAAGGAATTGAGGGCATTCTCCCTGGATCCAAACCCCTCAGCTGTGAGCAGGAGGGATCCCTGGTTTGCACCCAGAACTCACAGATTTGGGGAGAAAGGAAAAACAGGTTGATGTCCAGAGTTCACAATGGAAATGAAATGTTAAAACAACAAGCTACAGGCAAACAAAACATGGGCAGTTTGGGCAGGGCTCTCTGGCAGCTCTGAGTTTCCTGACCTGTCCTGTGGCTCCTGTTGGGGCAGCTGAGTGAGCAAGGCTGGGTGGAAGGAGCAGGAGTGATCCAGGGCATTTTGGAGCAGATGGCAGAGTCCAGAGAGCTTTACAGCTGACCCAATCCTCACTGGAGATACCATTTAGGGAAAGAGCTGGGGGAAGAGAGGAGTAGAGGCTAAACCCTGAGCATGAGGAATATAAACACTGGCCCTTTTGGAAGAGCAAGTGATGATATCATGCACACATCACACCCTTCCTGTGTAAACAGGAGTGCCAACAGGAGCAGGCATTGCAAACTGGATGTCCAGCTGCCTCTGGGTAGCTCTGCAGGGCTGCAGCCATCAGTGAGGCCACGAGCATTTCTTAGGATCAGACTCTGGTGCTTTCAGGCACTTCCCAAGCTTCTCGCAGCCTGGAGGGGCCCAATTCTGTTAAAAACAAACAGAAATAGACAGAAAGATGATTCACACCAAGTATCTGCTAAGCTCTCATGATCCTCACAAAGACACTTTTATGTGCTGCTTGAAAAATGAAACTCCTCTTGCAGCCTAAGCCTCTGGGCTCATAAACTTCCCCACTCCAAACAGTGCTCAAATCAAAGCTGGGGAAGGCTGCAAATGCTGTGCAGCAGATGATTCCCTCTGCTGGCACACTCCAGCCCTTCCTGGCCTCTCCCAGCCCAGCTTGCTGGGATGCTGGGCACCCTCCTGCCTCTCCTGTGGAAGCACAGAGCAAGCAGAGCAGGAGGTTTTGGGGACAGCCCAGTTTTCCTGGGATCCAGGGGAGTTCCCAATTTCAGCACTGCAATATCCAGGCACTGTCCTGGGGAGGCAAAAGGCAGCAGAAGGCCAAGGGTGTGAGAGAGATAAGAATGCTGGTATTTTAATGAGTGTTTTGATGGAGGAGTCCATGGGCAGAGGGAGCAGGAAGCATTCCTGAGACACCTCTTCCAGTGCCTGCACACCAAAACTATTTGTTTGCCTTGTTTCCACGTTTCTTGAGCTACCTGGATGTGTGGAACAGAAAAAGGAGATCCACTGCCAACCTCAGCTTCCAGAGGGATTAATGGAGGAAGGAATTTGGATAGATGAACATTTCTAATTTCATTGAGGTTTTGCCATTGAAAATTTGGGATTGTGGTCATGGGAAGGGCAGGTAACACTTCCCACTCTGCCTTCAGGAATCTTTTGTGCCTCCCTCTCTCAGGTCTGCCCATCCATGGGACATTCCTGCTGTCCCCTATTAAAGGCCAGTTCAACACTGAGCTCTTGCCTTTCATTTGGCTGATTTTCACCCTGCAAGTATTTCTGTTTTTTTGGAATTAAATTCTTACAGAAAAGAAATCCTCAACCCCAGGAAAAAAACCACTGGAGCAGGTTTTTGTTCCATGGAGCTGACAACAGATGGCAGTGAGACACCAGCAATTCCTGCAGAGGAGCAGACACAGAGGGAGCTGTGCTGGAGACACCTCTGCACCGAGGGCTCCGCAGGCTTTCTGAACAATTAATGTCTTTTTCTAAATCTGTTCCTCTGGTTTAAAATGTGCAGCCACGGCTGGAAAATTCAGAGCACTCTGCAGAAGGAGCTGAGAGCCAAAGGAACACACGAACTGCAATGTTTGTCCTTTTGAAGAAGCAGAACAATAAAGGGTCTGTGCTGCCTCCCGCAGCCCCGGGGACACCACGTGTGCCAGAGCCAGCCCCGAGCCACAGGAACAGCTTCTCCCACACCTGCAGGGCAGGAAAACCCAGCAGAGCTGCCTCTGGGGGAGCTCCCTGGACACTGGGATCCAGCACAGATGGGCTGCAAACACCTCCCTGCTCCTGCTGCCATCACTGCTCTGCAGGAGCTGCTCAACGATCCAGCTGCTGTCCTGGGATCCTGCAATGCCTGGGGGGGAAGGGACCTCAAGCCCACCCAGTGCCCCCCCTGCCATGGCAGGGACACCTCCCACTGTCCCAGGTGCTCCCAGCCCCGTCCAGCCTGGCCTTGGGCACTGCCAGGGATCCAGGGGCAGCCACAGCTGCTCTGGGCACCTGTGCCAGGGCTGCCCACCTTGCCAGGGAACAATTCCCAATTTCCAATATCCCCTCCAGCCCTGCCCTCTGGCAGGGGGAGCCATTCCCTGGGTCCTGTACCTTCGTGGCCTTGGACACTTCCTTGAACACTAACACACACTTTGGTTATGTGTCAGTAAAGACAATTCTCCTCCTCTCTCCCAAATACATCAAACAAACACCCTTATCAAATAATCAGGTGGCAGGAGATAGTGGCAGTAAATTATCTCTATCTCCCAGCATCCCCCAAACCAGATTCAGCCCCCAAATACAATCACTCCCTAAAGGTTTGCATATCTTCATTTCTGCTCTCCAGAGGCAGCAATCTGCTGCCTGATGTTTTGGTGCAGTGACCATGGAGTTCCCCTGTGAGGAGTGTACACAGACTGGAAAACTCACTCTGCTTCCTGCTGGGACTGGAACATTTCTCCTGGGACTAGGATCCCCCAGCCCACTGATGGCCTTCCATTTGGGAAGCAGTTTTGGAAGAAAAGCCTTTGCAGTGCAGGGCTCTGGCAGCAGCCAGGCCCTGGGGACAGTGCCTGAACCCAAAAGGTCCCAGAGGAGCAGAGAACAGTGTTTATTAAGGGAAAAGTTGAATAAGGAAAGAAAACACAGAAACAATGGGACCTCCAATCTTTTTCCTATTTAACATCCAAAAATAAAGAGATGGGACAAAGCTAGGGGAGATCTTTGCCTTGTTACTGTGGGGACACAGCTTTTTGCTGGTGACAGGCCAGAGACAGCAGGTTCTGACTGATTCAGGAGATTATTTATTTATTTATTTATTATGAGGAAGATTTTGCCTGTTACTATTTTGTAACAGCCTGTTACAAGATTTTGTCTGTAAGAAGATTTTGCCCGTTACTATTTTGTCTGTCAGCCCACAGACACATTCCCTCAGATACACAACCTCCTGTCAAGTGACAACCTCCCCCAGATTATCCAGTTCCTCTCCCAGGTTCTCAACAAACCAAGCAGTGTTTGACAGGGAAGCCAAACTGTAACTTTCCAACAGGAGACTTGAAAGAGAAAACAGAACTGAAAAAGTTCAATTTCAATAAAGACTTTGGAAAATTCAGGCATGGGGGGAATTAGAGGAGACAGAGCAAGACCAAAGATACATCACTGAAAATGTCCCTTAGAAGACTCAAAACAAAGAGGGCAGGGACAGATGGGAGATTGGGCAGGAATTGTTCCCTGGCAGGGTGGGCAGGCCCTGGCACAGGTGCCTAGAGCAGCTGTGGCTGCCCCTGGATCCCTGGCAGTGCCCAAGGCCAGGCTGGACAGGGCTTGGGGCACTCTGGGACAGTGGGAGGTGTCCCTGCCATGGCAGGGGTGGCACTGCATGAGCTCTAAGATCCCTTCCCACCCAAACCACTGCAGGATTGCATGATTCCAGGATTTTGAGAATTGCAGAAGGGGATTAGACAGGGGAAGAAGGATCTGCCCTGTCTCTAAGCAAGGAAGCCACCAGCAGGTGACTGTGCATCTCTCCTGCATCCCTTCCCACCACTGACAGTTTATGAAACCTTTACAAACTGTATTTCAACCCAAGGAGCCCCCAGAGCATTTGTGCTTCAGGCACTCACCATGACAGCCTGGTCACACACGTTCAGCTGGGGCTGGCCTGGCACCAGGGTGGCCTTGTGCTGCTGCACCAGCCCTGAGATGTGCTCCACAGCCTGCTGGTACTCCTCGCTGGCAAAGCTGCAGGGGGAAAAGCACAGGGGTTACTGCTGGGGCTTCCTCTGCTGGCCACAGGGAGGAGGAGATGTGCAAACGTGCTGCCAGCTGCCCACGGGTCTGCAGGGAATGAAATCCAGGCTGGCAGGGTGCAGGTGCTCTGCTTAGGGCAACCAGGATGGCAGTGCCTTGTCCTCCCTATAAATCACCTGGCTTCAGAGCAGCTCAGCCTCCCAAACTGCTGCTCCAGGGGCCCCAAACGTTTCCTCCGTGCAGATCTGCTAGGAGCTCATGTGGGCTCCCAAGGGAATTGTCTAAGCAAATAAAAGGGCATTTCTGGGTTGTCCCTCGGATGATTATCCAGGGACACTTCCCAGACACAGGACAAACACCTTCCCAGACAGCTTAGGGCAGGAATTTCCCAAGGCAGCCCTTCCAGCGTGTCCCACCTGAGGTCAGCAGCTCTCCCCACTCTCCCCCCTCCCAGGAGCTCTCCTGAACACCTGCCCCGGCGGGGGCGTTTGCTGCAGGGAACAGAAGGGAATGTCAATATTTTGTTTTACAAGAGTGTTCTCAGGAAGGGTTTCAAACACAACCCCGGGCCAGTTAAACTCCACAACCACCAAGGAAATGAACTAAAATTATGCAAACAGAGAGGAGAAGAATAGAAGGGCCTTGTCCAAGACAAGAATACCTCCCCCATTCCACAAAATGCCGAGGTTCTGCCCCATCCACATTCCTCCACTACAGCTTGATTACTCCAAGCTGGGAGCCATCTGCCATGCCCCAAAATGTGGTTCTGAACGACCAGATCCTGACCCACCTGATTCCTCCAGCAGCTATTTTCTGGAGTGGCTCAGGGTGCACTTCACTACTATCTCAAGTATTTCTAAAAAGCAGGATTGCTAACAAAGATCTCTCTTTGTCCATCACCTTAAGAGTCACTTAAAAAACCACCAAGAACCCCACAGAGATCGGCAAATTCCTTGTGAAGATAAAAGAAACAATGCAGCTGGGTCCTGACCTCGGGCTCCCCCTGCTCCCAGGCCAAGCTGGCCAGCAGCCCCACACTCCAGCTAATTTCCTTCTTTGCAAAACAATCACATTTGGAAGGCCAGCGATGTGCCAAGCGTTTCCAGTAAACCCTATAAATATCCCAGCTGGGCAGGCAGCCAGGGGGAGGCTGATTGTGGGGCTGGGCTGAGCTGTGCTGATACAGAGCAGGAAGGGAACGTGGGATGAGGAGCTGGAGCTGCTGCTCTCACACCCAGCTGCCTGGATCCTGCTGGAGAGAGCTGCAGGACCACCCTGAAATCCAGAGGATCCGGAGAAGCTCCCGGATTTCACAGAATCTGACAATTCTGGAATGGTTTGGGTGGGAGGAGATTTACAGCCCATCTCATCCCACCCCTGCCACAGCAGGGACACCTTCCACCATCCCAGGTGGCTCCAAGCCCCATCCAGCCTGGCCTGAGACACTGCCAGGGATCCAGGGGCAGCCACAGCCAGGGCCTGCCCACCCTCACAGCCAGGAATTCCTTCCCAATGTCCATCCATCCCTGCTCCATGGAGGTTGGTTCTCTTTCCTTGACCCCATGGAAATCTCCATTCCATGGGGGTTGGTTTTCCTGCCTTGGCTCCATGGCTCAGTTTTATCTCAGATATTCCTGTGCAGCTCCACAACATGCCCCAAAATCCCACATCCATGGATTTGTGAAGTATTTACTGACTGCACAGGAGTTAAAACTGCCTCCAGCCCTAAGCAAGTGCATTTTGAGACAAAATCTGCAAGAGTGCCTGGAATTTGCATGTAAAATGGGGTTAATTACCTCATGGTAATCAGCCAGAGCTGTTGAGGGAGCTGGGAACCTCTCCTACCTGGAGTCCCATCCTTTCCTGGGCTGCAAGGCCAGGTTTGCTGCATTCCCTGCTCCAAAAAGAGGGGGAATTATCTGTCCAGGTGCCTGGGCACCATTGTCCGGGAGGAGCAGCCTCCAGGGCGAGCTGCATTTCCTATTCCAGCTCAGCAATCCCGGGAAGGAGAGCTGGGAATAGCACTGCAAGGAGGAGAGGGTGAGCAGGTGGTGTTGTGAGGAGCTTGCTAAAAGAGATCCCCCAGCGTCCATGAAATTATTCCAGGCTCAGAAGGAGGGAGCAGAGTGGACAAAGTCCAGGGTCATTACACTAATTGACACTTTACCTCCGGGAAGTCCCTGGAGATGCAATCAGGGCTGGATTGGAGAGCAGGGTCCCAGGCACAGGTGTGGGCTGTGCTTCCTTCATTTACTGTAATTGTGCCTTGGCAATCTGCTCCATCCTCCCCCCACAGCTCCTGGAACCTGCTCTGCTGCTTAACCCCAGCGTGCCCTCCCAGCAAAGCCAGCTGTGCAGGGAGGAGGGCTGGTCTCACCCAGGGGCAAACTCTGCTCTAAACCCTGCTCCTTGGGGTTCCACCTGCAGGGATGGCTCTCTGCCCTCATTAAATGCACCCTCAAATAGATCAGCACCCAAATCAATGCAGGGGCATTTCCAGCAGGATTTCAGGGTGATTGTTTCACACTGTCTGTCCTGGAAGTGATGGGGCCATGGTGAAACTGAGGACTGGGACAAAATGGGAATGATATTTTATAAAAACTCCCATACTGGGACTCACAAAAACCTGACAAAGGGCTCTAGACCAGGCTGGACAGGGCTTGGAGCAGCCAAAGGTGATGAGTTTTACCCAGCTTAAAAGGCCCCTTCCAATCCACACCATTCCAGGATTCTATGGTTCTAGGAACAGCAGCTCTCAGATTGATATGAAGTTATGGGAAGAGCATAAAACGTGGCTAATGATACTTCACTTCCTTCTCCCCTGGAATGATTTTAATTAAAACCATTATTTTTAATTCTGAAATACACCCAGATTCTGATAATTTGATTTTATCTGTTATCAGTGCTTTGAGGCTTCGCAGCACCGTGGTATCCAAGTCTTGATCTTGTCTTATTACTCAGTCTTCCTCAGTTCCTCTCTTCTATTATCAAGTTTATTTGCAATTTAAGGTCTGCACAACGCAGGAGGCAGAGACAGGTTTGGGGCTCTGCTGCTGGAATTACTGGAGAGACTCAGAGGAACCAAAGGAAAACAAACGAGGAACCAAAGGCTGAAGGTGGCCCTTACCCTGAGCCACCCCTGGTCCAGCAGCATTTTGGGCCCAGATGCCTCCCTGGAGGCATGAGGGGCATGTGGCCATGGGAAACCTTGGAATTCCAGAATCATCCAGGCTGGAAAAAGCCTCCAAGGTGGGAGAGCCCAAGCTGTGATGATCAGCACACTCCCTGCAGCCAGGAGATGTGGAGCTGCTGATCCTCCACCTGCTCACCTATTTTCATGGAAGTTTTCCCTCCCCAGCTCCCAGAATCCTGGATTTCACTGCCAGGAACCCCGGCACTGAAATGGCAAAGGGGATAAAGGTGGAGTGAGGAGTAAAGTCTTAATCTGGGGGGGGAACTGGTGACAGGAAAGAACAGCTATCCACTGATCCTGCTGCTGGCTGCTCCTGTGCTATTCCTGAATCACAATTTATGTTCTGAGATCTTTGGGGCACTTTCTTGTGGCTGCAACACTGCCTGGCCTGTCTGTGAAGATGATGGTGAAGATGATGGCAAACTGCATTTTTTCCAGCTGGTTTGTGCAGCTTTTTCCTCCCAATACTCCTTTTCTTGCAGCATGGCTCCACCCAGAACACCTGAGGGCTGTGGGCTGATGAAGCACGAGCTCCAGGTTGGCCCCAGACCCTGGGAAAGAGCAGCCAGGGACCCAGAGGTGTTTGTGCCCATGCCCAGTTCTCCAGGCTGATGATTCTCCTCCACAGGTGGGTTTTATTTCCCCCTCTTCCCTCCAGCTGGCTCTGTACCAGTCCCAGCTGGCTCCCCTGCTTCTTCCCACCTTGCTGCAGCCAGTCCCAGCGTGGTTGGTGCTCCATGGTTGTTATTGCCACCTCTGAGGCTCCTCAGCCACAATTTCCACATTTTAGTGTCACCTCTGCTGTGGCAGCTGCTAATTCACCCCTGCAATGCAGCTGGTACCATCTCTCTTTTCCAAGATGAGGAGTCAGCATCTCCCCCAGGCACAGTCCTTGCTCTCTGTTATAATTCACATTTTCCCCCCTGTTTTGCACCTTCTCTCTCTTCCCCACAGCCAGGTTTGTGCCCTGAGCACTAAGGTGAGACTGGCAACTTTTCTGTCAGATCCTTTCCCCTTTAGCTTCCCTTCAGGAGCTCCTTCCCTTTTTTTTCTGGCTCCATAACCACTGCAATTACCTCTCTGATGATTTCCTGAATTTTCCATCTGCTCGAAATAGGCACTTGTGAGCTCTCTTCTTAATTAATGTGTTCTAAAATCATTATGTTCATCAACCAAGCCTTATCACTTCCATTTTCTTCCATAATAGTAAAATCCATTGCCCTAAGTAAAACACAGGAATTTTGATGTTCATAATTCAATAAACTCATTGCTCAGAGCAGAAGCTGCTACAAAGCTGGAGTAACAACAAGGTGTGAGCAGCCTGTACTTACCCTGTCCTCACTTGTTACTAAGCTTTGCACCTCTGGCTCAAACTGGCAGCATTTCAGAGATTTCTGTTATAAATTCCTTGGCTTCAAAACACTTTCTCTACTTAAGGCTGCATTAGGTATTTTACCAACTGTATTTTTAGCTGTGCCAGCTTTGCTTTTAGATATATGTTTTTATATATCTCTAAATATATAAATATAAAATATTATATCTATTTATTTATATAAATCATTATGCAGTATTTTAGTAAATGTCTGTATAAACAATAATCTGACTCAGATAATAAAACTGGCAACTGCTTGTGAAGATGGTAGCAACAGATAATTTTGCTGAATTTGTCACATTGGAGAAACAAGTTCCCTCTGTGGTACTTAGCACACACACCACAGCCCAAAGATAACAGAATCTGGCCAAGGAAAAAACCTATCAGATCTTTTAGTTCTGCATTTGGATAAATTTGGTAACAAGGGCAGTTATTGCATCCAGGGAGGAAGCAAAGCCCTGCTCAGACTCAGGGAAATGCTTCTGCTTTCTGTGCTGCCCCTCACACATTCTTGCTTACAGTTTAAAGTTGAGAGCTATAAAAAAAGAGATTTTCTGTCCCCAGCCTGCACTGACCTGGTGACAAAAAGGCACAAAGGGCTCAGCTCTCAGCACCAAGGATGAGGTGACTCCTACACAAGGGTCCAAAGGGGCTCCAGGAGAGCTGGAGAGGGGCTGGGGACAAGGGAGGGAGGGACAGCACACAGGGAACGGCTCCCACTGCCAGAGGGCAGGGATGGATGGGAGACTGGGAATGAGGAATTGTTCTCTGGGAGGGTGGGCAGGCCCTGGCACAGGTGCCCAGAGCAGCTGTGGCAGTGCCCAAGGCCAGGCTGGACAGAGCTGGGAGCACCTGGGACAGTGGGAGGTGTCCCTGCCATGGCAGGGTGGCACTGGATGAGCTTTGAGGTTCCTCCAAGCCAGCCCATTCCAGGATTCCAGGACATTTCAGGGCAAAGGAGCAAACACAACTGTGTCCCTTGGCAGAAGATGGGGGGCAGAGGGGGTCCAGCCACATCAGAGGGGCAGCAGCAGCAGGAGAAGTCCCAGCCATGGTGGGGGGGCTGTTCCCAGAGCAGCTGAGGGCAGGGGGGCAGCACCAGAAGGGAACCATGGGCAGGGTGCTCAGCAGTGCCAGACCTGTCCCCACACCTGGCAGGACCTCCTGGAATTGCCTGAGCCATTCTTCACTGCATGTGCAGCTCCTTTTGCTGGCACTGTCTGCAGGCAGGCTCCAGGAAATGCAGGAACAGTGTGAGGAAGAGGAAGGACTTGTCCTGCCTCACCAAGAGCCCCAGGGAGCTGCACATGTTACTGCTGCCTCTGGGTCTTGCAGGGCTTGCATCTTCAGGGATGCCCTCAGCAGCCCCTTGAACAAAGACTGAAAAGCTTTGTTTGATTTTTGGAAAAATAGGTTCTTCCTATCCACTCATCTTCCTAATACAGAGTAACAATCATGGAGTGGTTTGGGTGGGAAGAGACCTCAAAACTCATCTAGTTCCAACCCCCATGAGATGACTCAAATCGTGGTGGGCTTGGCAGGGCCAGTTAATGGCACTTGATGGTCCTAAGGGTCCGATCTTAAACATTCTCTGAATCTATAAAGCTGCAGCCTTGAAGAACTGTCCCTGTGTGTGCTGCACAGGCAGTGTCCCACCCCTGCAGGTCAGGGGTGCTGCTGCAGGTGACTGAGCTGCTGATTCCTGGCACTCCCTGGCTCTGAGATCCCAAACACAGAAGCAGTGAATCCCTCTGGAGGTGCATGTGAGGCCAGGCCCTCCTGAGCAGCAGGGACACCCACTGCTGGTGGCTTTGCACGTGACCCCACTCCAAACTCATGAAAATCAAGAGAGATGACAGATTATTAAAATCATTTCAAGGGAGGAGAAAAGGCTGCACTAAATAAGGAATAAATGTAATAAAAAGTGAGCAAAAGCAGGCAGGGAGAACAGAGGCAGCACGTAGGGACAGACAGATGCAGGCTGGGAGCAGGATGCTGGATTCCCTTTGGAGAAACATTAGTGTGGGGACTCCCAGCAGGCTCCCTGCCAAGGGGGATAATTAAGCTAAATAAAAATACACACCAGGAACAGCTCCACAAATGAGGATAATTTAATTACCACATTCGATAGAGCAGACCCACTTCCCATGAGTTTTCCATTGTGACCAGAGAGGAGACAATAGCAGCAGAATGTGCTGGAGAAAGGAAGAGTGATGTGCTAAAACCAGGGTTTCTATTAGGGGCTGCATAATAAACACCAGCCCAGCTCTCCATAATCGGGTCATAATCTTGCCATAAAATTCAATCAGAGCAACAGCTTGTGAATATCCAAAAAATCAATGCAGCCATATGAGAAATGATTGCAGTTGGAACCCTGGAATTTATTTCAATGCTCACTCCAGGGTGGTGGGAAGGAGCAGTGGAATCACAGGCAAGCAGGTGCTGCAAACACCCCTGAGGGAAGAGCTCCTCTGCCTCAAATCCAGAGAAAACACAAACAGTACCAGAGAAGCCCAAATTCACAGAGTATTTAGGGCTGAGCTCTAGAGCTCATCCAGTGCAATCCCCTGGCAGGGCAGGGTGACCTGGAGCAGGTGACAAAGGTGACACACACACAGCAGGCAAGCTACAGCTCAGTTACTGCTACCCGTTATTTTGGGTTTTGGAAAAAGAGATTATTTCTGCACACTCATTTCCTGAATCAGAATCACAGAATCCTGGAATGGTTTGGGTTGGAAGGGTCCTCAAAGCCCATCCAGTGCCACCCCTGCCACGGCAGGGACACCTTCCCCTGTCCCAGGTGCTCCAAGCCCCGTCCAGCCTGGCCTGGGACACTGCCAGGGATCCAGGGGCAGCCACAGCTGCTCTGGGCACCAGGACCTCAGCACCCTCCCAGCCAGGAATTTCTCCCCAATATCCCATCCATCCCTGACTCTGGAAGTGGGGAGCCATTCCCTGTGTCCTGTCCCTCCATCCCTTGGGAACCAAGCAGTTGTTAAATTCCCCTGGAATGCCAGCCTGGTTTGGTTTCACTGAGCTGTATTTCCAGTCCTGGGGCTGCAGCTGTGCTCTGTTCATTAGTGCTGGAATGCAGGGGGAGCAGAGCCCCCAAAGAGCTTTACCCACTGCTGATGCCCCTCTGAAGTGCTCAGTTAAGTGAGAGAGAATGGAAACATTTTCCCTCCCTCCTCTCTCCAGTGCAAACACTGTGGACAGCACAGGCTCAGCTCCTCTGGAAGGAATGGGGTGAGTGTGTCCACTCAATTATTCAAACCAGCTGAGTAATTGCAGCCCTGTCAGCTCAGGAAACATCTCTGCCTCTCCAGGCTGCTGCACAAACCCAGTTCTGGGCAGGCAGCCCCTGTTCCTCCTTGATTTATTTCCACACTCTCCCTATCAGAGCCCCTGGAAGGGATGAGGCTGCGTGTCCCTGGATTTGCTGCAGGGAGGGAGGCAAGGAGGGAGGTGGGGACACCTTGGGAGCATTTTTGGAGGTGGCAGAGCTCTTTGTGGGCTCTGCTGCCTGCTGACTGCATAAATCCTTGTGGGAATCTCTCAGGGCATGGTGTGTGCCAAAGATAAATATTACAATAGCAGGCTTAGAGGAAAATGGATTCAGACAGCCAGGAGAGCCCGAGGAAGGAGCAGGCTTGGGCACAAGGTTCTCCTGCTGAACACCCTCTGGAGAAGCTGGGCTAGGAGACTGGAAGGTGACCAGTCTGCCCTCCAGAGACTCCAGCACCACACAGGTTATTTCTCCCCTGGCCCCAGAGCTCCCCAGCAGCTCTGTTTGAACGTGCTGCACCCAGCCCTGGCCTGGCCAAAAATTGGTGTTTCCCTCCTCCCCAAGGGGCTGCAGGACACACAACAGCAACAACCAGGTCCATGAGCACACCCATCTCGCCTGACCACCCAAACACAAGGTTTCTGTCCCTTCTCCTGAGAAAAAGCCAGCAGGAAAGCCATTATTTCCCAGCATGGCTCCCTGGGATAGCTTGTAAGCAGATTTCAAGAACCAGCAAATAAATTCTGCACAGTGACACTGCTGAGTTTTCAGGACAGCCCATGAGGTGGCTCACCTTAAGGGGTACTTCTCCCCAGGGTCCCTGCCCAGGTGGAAGAGCAGGGGCAGGTAAGTGTGCTCCTCCTGGGTGTGTGTGGTCACTCCAGCCACGCTCTGGCCAGGACAGAAATCGATGCCCTGCAGGAAAAAGGAGAGAGGTCATCAAAGGTGATGCAGGGCAGGCAGCAAAACTTGAGTTGATGCCACTTTCTCCAGCAAAACACCAACAAACCTCAGGATTATTTTAAACCAAGAGTCCACTTCAATCTCCAAAACACATTCTGAGCTGGTGGGGTAAAATAAGGTGAGCAAGTGGTGTTGCACTAAGAGCTGAAGCAAGGCCGTGCATTCTTGTCTTCTAAAAATATAATCCCAATAAAATATTCATTAAAATGAAATGGCAGAACAAAAGACAAAGAGGTGGAAGCATTTAATCATAAAAATTCTGCACGTGGAAAGGATTTTCTGGCTGGTTTTTCTGGCTTTGGAAAGCCCCAGGAAGACGGGATTGCTTGACACTTTTGATCAAAACCAAAACCCCAGGAGAGACACAAAGACACCCTGAGAGGCAGCAAAACTCCCCTGCCAGCACCTGAAGGATCAGTTTCTCTGAGAAATGAAGCAAATCTGGTTAATTTTATAAAAACTGGTGTGTTTTCAATTTGATTCTTGGCAGGCTGGTAATGAGGGTCTCACCTGGGCATGGCAGTGGGGATGGGAGCACTGCAGGAAGGGGAGACATTCCCACATTCCTGTCTCTGACCATCTCGGGGGGCACAAGGTGGGACTTTCCCTGCAGCAGCAGTGGATTTGAAGAGCTCAGCTCCTGGAAATGTCCTGAGGAAGCAGCTGGGAGCAGCAAGGGGTTAAATGCTGGCTGGGCACCAGAGCTGCCAGCTCCATCTGCCCCAGCCCTGCCAGCCCCCTCTCTCCCTCCCTCCTTCCCCAGCCCTGATTTGCCAGCTGGGAGCTCCCTAATCCCTGGCCTGCAGCCTCCAGGGCCACAGAGCCCATTTAAACCCAGCCAAGAGCCAAAAATGCAAAAGCACTCATTTCCCTGGGCAGGCAATAAAGCAGGGCCCCCAGCCCAGCCCAGCCCCAAATGGACTTGTTAAAGCTGGGTTTTACAATTCCAGCCCCCACACTGTTCCTCACAATCCCAAAGTGCCCCAAGACATGGACAGAGACATGGAGAGCAGGTAAATGGGAATGTTTCAATGCAAGTGGGAAAGCAGCTGTAGCATTTGCTTATAAAACAAACTGAAAAGGCTCTCTACAGATGTTGGTAGGATTTGATTGGCAAACAATTTTCTAAAAATATCCCGTGTTTTTAATGGACAGCTGGTCAGTGGAGCAGTTAATATTCTGCTTTTCAATAAAGCAAGAAGTTTAGAAGCCCATGAAATCCCATTTATCTGCACAGGGCTATAGATTCCTGAATCACTGACTGGAAAAATAAGGGAGTTGCTTGATAGGTTGGAGTGGCCCTACCAATAATGGACTTTAAGTGGATACAAAACTGATTGACCTTCCCACCCTGTGATGCCACAGGCCTCTGAAACACACAGGGAAAAGAGATTTTTGTGGGTTTTTTTCCCCACAAAAGGACCAGTTAATGAAAAGGTATCAAAGCCTCCATAACAACCAAATTATAATTTGGATGCAAATCAAACAAGCAATTTAATTAAGAGTCTGCTAATTGGTACAATGCTCCTCGCTGCAAATGCTTCAGTGTGAAAGATTTTCGTCTCTGGGGTGTTTGTTTAGACATTGCTCTGTTTCTGTTTTATCTTGTGTTTCCCAGGAAATCCTTGTAGCCCAGACTCCAAAACACAACCCCAAAGATTCCCAGGAAAGAAAATGCTGGGACAATTTGCCTGATGCCACCAGCCCAAAGCCACCTGTCATTCTAATTTTAGCACTCGGCGCCCTCTTGAAAAGCAGTCCAATGGAGAAAAGTCAAATAAATAAATAGGTAAGTAAATAAAACCTAAAGAATACAATTTTAGGACATTTCTAAGGCATTCCAACTTTATCCCTGCAAATAAAATGGAATATTACTATTTTTATGTACTCTGTGAGTCCATATTCAACCCCCAGAGAGACCTTCAAAGATTTTCTATCTATTCATCAACAAATTAGTAAAAAAAAAAAAAAATTCATTATTATTTATTTTGTACAGGTAGGTTTGGCGATGTTTGGAGCTGGAGAAGAGCCAAGAGCTGCCTAAGCCTGTCCCACCCAGCAGGATAACACCAGCCAGTTCCACTCTCCTGTTATCCCTAAAGCTGTTTATTGTCACACTGCTCATAGCAAGATGCAGGCATCAATAATTTGGACACATTGCTAATTCTTGTCCCTGCTCCCTATCCAAGGTAGTGGGTGGAGTCCCCCTCCCTGCAGGGGCTCAGGGAAGGACGGGATGTGGCTCAGTGCTCCTCTCACCTGGGGACTGCTCCCAGCTTGGACTCCATGACCCTGGGGGCTTTTCCAACCTCCAGGGCTCGCTGATCAAACACAGCACAGAGGTCACTCCCTGTGTTTCAGCAAACTCCTGGGGCTTTTCTCCTCCCTCACAAAAGCCAGAAAACCAAACCAGAATGTCCTGTCTGGAGCATCTCCTGCCTTCTAAGGGAGCCCATGCAGAGCATCAAAGCTCCTGCCCAGCTCTTACAGTGTTTTGCACCACCAGAGAAACTTGCTTGCTGCAGGAGAGATTCCACCAATCCTTTCCTTCAATGATTCTGATTAAAACATGACATTCCCTGCCCACCAGGTGAACCTTCCAGCCATCACCATCCCCGGCCTTCTCAGCAATCTCACAGCCTGGGTTGTTTTTCCATCCCTGGGATGCAGCAGCCCTTGGCTGCACAGCTTTAATTTCCAGAGCAAATGGCCCACAGATGCTGTGTCAATATAGACATGAGACAAACACAGCCGGTTGCCAGTTTGGGCTCCCTGCCAAGAGATGGAATCACCACTTGTGTTAACGGGAGCCCTCTGGCAATTCCTCAGCCTGGCTGCAGCCCAGCTCTGGCAGGGCCAGGAGCCACCCCAGCCCAGCTCTGCCTCCTGCTCTGCTCTCCTCGCCCCCCCAGCACCACCAGGGCACCAAAAGCAGGTGAGTACTGCAAGCAGAAAAGCACAGCTGTCAATTAAAGCCTGGGATTTTTTGTTTCTTGCTGTTTGCCACAGCACAGGCAAATGGTGCCCTTGGCCTCCTGGCCATTCCCAGGGAAATCCTCCTTGGGATGAGCAGCCAGCTCCAAGTGGGGGTGCCAGGCTTCAACCCCTGCACCCAAAACTGCTGCTGATGGGTTAAGAGGCTGGAAGAGACCCTGGGATGGGCAGCCCTTGGGGATGATGGGCAGCCCTGGGAATGATGGGCAGCCCTTGGGGATGATGGGCAGCCCTTGGGGATGATGGGCAGCCCTTGGGGATGATGGGCAGCCCTTGGGAATGATGGGCAGCCCCTGGGGATGATGGGCAGCCCTGGGGATGATGGGCAGCCCTGGGGATGATGGGCAGCCCTTGGGGATGATGGGCAGCCCCTGGGGATGATGGGCAGCCCTGGGGATGATGGGCAGCCCTTGGGGATGATGGGCAGCCCTTGGGGATGATGGGCAGCCCCTGGGGATGATGGGCAGCCCTGGGGATGATGGGCAGCCCTTGGGGATGATGGGCAGCCCCAGGGATGATGGGCAGCCCCTGGGGATGATGGGCAGCCCTTGGGGATGATGGGCAGCCCCAGGGATGATGGGCAGCCCCTGGGGATGATGGGCAGCCCTTGGGGATGATGGGCAGCCCTTGGGGATGATGGGCAGCCCCTGGGGATGATGGGCAGCCCCGGGGATGATGGGCAGCCCCAGGGATGATGGGCAGCCCCGGGATGGGCAGCGCAGCGAGCTCCGATCGATGCCTGGTTCATATGCTCAGAGGACCAAAATCAAATGTCATTATTTGTGAGGTTCTACTTGACTTCACATCCCCGGTGCAGAAAAGGCTTTATCGATCCCTTCACGTGCAGGAGAAGGGCAATGGCAGAGCCTGACTGGAATAACCCCTCTGGCATTTCGCATTAAAACAATAGCGGCAGCTTTAAAGCCACAGGAGCGCTGGCTCGGAGGAATCCCACGGAAGGCTCCGAACAAGCTGACAGCACAAAGGTTGATGTTATCAGCCCCTCTCCCACAACCAAAGGGCGTTTTCCACGATTTTTCCTTCATTATTTTTTCCCCTTCTTGCCTCAGTACTCTTGGGAGGTACAAGGGCTGTTCTGTGCTGGATGCTTTTGGAGGGAGGCAGAGAAAAGGAAATTTCCTTTCTGCTCCCTCCCATTCCTGCCTCCTCTATCCTCTATCTACATTAGAAAATGCCTGAGGACTTGCTGCCTACTCTGGTAAATTTACAGAAAACACCCATGTTTTTACTTTTTCGGACCCCTACTTTCAAAAAACCCCAGCATTTGACAGGTGGCTGGCAGTAAAAGTCCTGTGTGTTTTCACTGTCCAAGAGGGATCTCCCCAGGTTTGTCCCCAGTTCTCTATTTGCTCCTGCACACATGGCTATTTTCATCACTGCTGATTTTTGCTTCAAGGAAAAAAAGGTGAACAACAATGGAAAAGCTTTGATATCCACCAGTCCTGGAGCAGCAGGGACTCAGCCCACATGCAGGAGGGAGATTTTTCTGCCTCTATCAAACTGTTTAAAAATACAAACACATTTTTCAAGTCAGGCTTCCTTTCATCTCCCTCTGTCCCATTTATCACCTCTTGAATGTCAGAGATGTCAAATTATGTAAACATGAGCCACCTATATAGATGGAAGGCAGGTAAACAGCTCCAAATAAGCATCCTGTGCAATCCTCGGGGAAAATGTCCCACAAAATGCTTACTCCCACTTGATTCTGTGAGTGAGCCTTCCCTTCATGCCTTCAAGAGACCACCCCCTCAAGAATCAAGAAATCCAGTTAATCCAACAGAAAAGGCAGCATCAAGGTATCCTCCAGCACTGAGAGAGACTACAAGACTTCCTGACAGGAGTCAGACTAGAAAAAAAAAATTGCTTGGGGGTTAAAAAATAAACAAACAAAAGCTGGGAAGAACAGAACAGCACAATTCATCTGTGTGTCAGATGACAAGCCCTAATCCCAGGCCATAAGGCAGAGGATGCAGACCAGTAAGGGCATGCTGCTGTCATGGGACTGGGGGATGACAGCAAACCTGTGTGCTGCCTGCATGGGATGTTTCCAGAGCAAATATTCCGAGTGCCAGATGGAGAGGAGCCTTCAGAGCCCTGCTCTGCCTTGCTAGGCTGTGCCTGCTGCAGGCTGTGTCTCTCTGGGACGTTTTATTTGTGTGAACATCCTTTATTACTGAACCAACTCACACCCCAGTCAAACACAGCTTTCCAGGTGAGGGGCCACATCCTCCCTCACCATCCTGCTCATCCCAAACAGGCCCAGGACAGGCACCAGCTCCCCATTTTCCAGTATCAGCATGAAAATGGAGTTCTGGCTGCTTTAATGAGATAATCCCATCTGAAAGTCAAACAAAAATGGGAATTAAACCCAGGGCAAGTTATCTGTATCTGTGGTTTTCCACACAGTCAATTACCAAGGGAATTCTGAAAGTGAAAGGAGGGCTGGCTAAACCCTCTGTCAAAACCATGAAATATTCCCCTACCCATAAAACAAACCTCTCCAAAATGTGCAGGCAGCTGTTTTGCCACATCTGGCCAACTTCAGCTCTCTTTCCAATGGATGACAGGAAAACCACATATTCCAGGTCTGAGCGGGGACCTTCACACAGAGAGTTTCATATCTGGAAGTCTCACTGGATTCACAATGAGGAAAGACCTCTAAAGATCATACAATTAACAAATCCTCATTAGCTGGAGTTCTACTGGGATGGCAAGTCAACCTTATTGAACAAACAGCCAACAGTCAGAATTCCAAATGCCACAGATGTGCATGGATTTATAGTTGTTTTTCAAATGGAATTAGCAAACAAAGTGGCCTTTTTGATTCCAGAGTCCAATATCAACACAGCTGGGAAGCCCAGTCACTGAAAGAGGGAACTGTGTTGTAAGGTGAGCTTAGAAACTCCTCCAGCAGGGCTGGGAGCTGTGGAGCTGCTCTGCATTCTGATTTATTTCTATTTTTAAACTTGCAAGGTTTGTAATTAATGGCTCGAAGACATGAGGAGAATTGGAACAAATCTCAGCCTCAGCTTCCTCTGCGTGTTGTTAATGGCTGCTCTGGCCACTAATGTGCTCCAATTTTCCCCACATCAAGCTCATGTGATCCAAGCTGCAGGAAAGAGAGTGGATTTGTAATCGTCTCTCTGATGTACAGGATAATTGCTGACTTTTATCAGACAGCAGTTAAACAAAGACTTGGAAAGAAATAAATATTCCTTAATTGCAGCACTGCCACTGCTCACAGTGGGAGAGCCTCTGGAAGGAGTAGCTGGTCCCCATTATCACTGTTCCACACTCAGACATGCAGGAATGAGTTGAGTTCCATGCAGGGGTTTATTTATTTCCCAACTGGAAGGAGGGCATGTGCTTTTATCACCACGGAGAGCAAGGACTGCTGTGGGAATTTGCCACCCCCTACACCCAAACACACAGAGAGAGGAGCTCCCAGTTCCTCCCAGCCAGGGAAAACCCTCCACGGGTGATAAACAGGTTTTACTCCCACACAAGACAAATAAATGATCTCATTTTATCGGTGTGGAATTAGCACCAAGACAGAGCATAAAAAACATTTCTAGAGCCAACTTTCCTGCCTGCTCCCTGTAAAACAAGCTTTAAATCCTGAAGCACTGCAGTCTGAAAAAAGACAAACACACACATTTACAGCCCTGAATGGAAATGACTCCCTTGGAGCTGACACTTCCTTCTACCCCCCAGGACATCCCAGTCAAAGAATCCCTGCACTTTTATATCCACAAATGTCACCAGCACTTAGTTCTGCACCTGTGATGCCTTGAGGACCTTCCATAAGTTAAAAAAAAAAAAAAAAAATTAAAAAAAAAAAAATCATGCAAACAATCCCTCCCCAAGCCCAGGCTGCTGTCAGGATTGCTGAGAGCTGGGCCTTAATGCTCTGGGTTCCTGTCTGAAGGGATCTGCAGCAAGGCACACATGTGAAGCTGCCACTCAGCAAATGCCCCAGAGTTTAGAGCCAAGAAAGACACAAAAACAAAAGGAAATAATAGTGCTTAACATCTAACTGTGAGGAGATCAGCCAGGAAATATATAAAATAAATAAAATTGTGTACATAGTGTGATGTGGGCTCACAAAAGTGCTGATAACAGATTAAACATGTTTATTTCACTGTTTTCAACCACTGCTGTATTTTCCATGTGCTTTTCCTACAGCTTTCCTTTTAAACCATCACAAACCCAACAAACTCATCCCAATTCCATTTCAATAATTCAAAATAGGTGTTTTGTGCCAGGAATTGTGAGACTCGTGGTCAGGGTGGCACCAGGCTCCAGACATTCCCAGAATCACAGAATATCCTGAGTTGGAAGGGACCCACAAGGATCAGGAAGTCCAACCACAGGTGAACATCTAAAAGCTCAGGATTCAGCAGGGAAGGTTTAATATTAAGGGGGATTAAGTGCTGATTAAAGGGAGCATCCCTCAGAACAACTTGGAATTTGCTCATTTTCCTCTCTTTGTACCTGATTTCAGGAGAGGGGGGGTCTCGTCCCCTCAGGTTTTTTTTAGGATCACAGAATTCTTTAGTTTGGAATATCCTCTAAGATCATCGAGTCCAGCTGCTCCCCCAGCACTGCCAAGGCCACCACTGACCCATGTCCCCAAGTGCCACATCCTGTTAAACAGGGGGACTGGGACTCCACCACCTCCCTGGAGAGCCCTTTTGGGACAGAAATATTCCCAACAGAAACCTGCACAGCAGGCTCTGGCAGCTCTGAGGAGACTGCAGCATGGTGACACCCCCCAGTTTAAAGGGTGTCTGTCCCCAGGATCCCAGTGACTCCAGGCCAGGTCCCTGTGCCATTACCTTGCCATGCTCCTCCCAGGAGTTGCTCCAGGTCCAGTAGTGAGCTTTGTACAGCCCAGCTCTCACTGCCATCAGCTCGTTGCCACGATAATAGAAAATGGGCCTGGAAGGAGAGCAGAGCTGCATGAGAAACACCCACAGCCAGGGCCAGCCTCCTGATAAGGGCCACAAACCCCTTAATGGCATCCCACTTCCCATGTGGATATCAGGCAGGAACAGGCTGCCTCCTAATAGTCTCCTCTGCAAGGTTTTCAATTAACATTTCTTAAAGTGTTCATCAAGTTGAGAGCTCACAGGGTGCAAGAATGAAACATTATCCAGCTTGGCTGCCAGGGATTGTTAATCCTTGAACTCCCAGCCCCTGGGATTTCCTCTGGAGCGTGGCGGTTCCAGTGTCAAACAGCTCTCAAGTGCCTGCCTGCCTGCCAGGGAAAAGGGGATTCAGGGGCTCTGGGATGCTCAGGATCCTCTGCCCAGCTCTGCCATGGAGCTGGCAGTGCCACACGGGCAGGGTGGAGCTGGCAGTGCCACACGGGCAGGGTGGCCAGGAGGACACCAGATGCCGGTGTGTTCTGGATGACATCTCTGAGAAACTCCACATGGAAAAACCTGGCAGCCAGACATGCTGTGGTTTTAATTCCTCTCCATTTTTCCCCCCAAACCTCACTTTGCAGCATGTAAACACGCTGCTAAAGCTGCACTTGCTCCCAGAGGTTTCCCTAATTAATAATTCATCCAGGAAATGCATCTCACTCGCTGCATCTGTGCTGTTCCCTGGGCATCCCAGCAACATTCCTGCTGGTTTTCCCAACAAAACACTCCTGTTTTTTTTGAGGAAACAGCACAAAATTTCGCTGGAAGGGACTATCTGCAGGAGAGGGGGTTGATTTGTTGGTGCAACTCCTCTGTCCAGCTCTTTTGGGCTGCTGACAGAGCATGAGGGTGAAGCTGTTTGTCATTGTCAGGGGGAACCTTTGTCTTTTCTTCTCAGATGCCACTCAAAAAACAACTCACTCTGGTGATGCCACTTAGAAAAACCTGCAAGGTGAAATTTAAATATCCCTGTGGGAATTATAGGAGTGACCTCAGAGCTCTTTTAGCCTATAGTAACAATGAGCCTCCCTCCTTTGTCACCAAGAGCTGCCACCAGTAACAAAGGGGAAGCCCATCCCTACATCCTTAACACACCTGGAAGTGAAATAAAGGCAGCAAGAGAGACCTGCCAAAGTGCAGCACCTGAGCTAAACCAGTGCCATCATCAAAACCTCCCAAAAATATTCCACACAGCACTCCAGTCTCCTTTTCCTTGCCATCAACAGCCAATAATGGTCAGTTATTCTGTGCCCTCCTGACTGAAAGTTTTATGTTTTTCCTTGTAAAAAAATACATTTTCTATTCTGTAGGAGGATCCAGCTTGTACTCAGTATTATGATATAAATTATTTCTTTTCCCCCACACACTCACTTTTTCTTTTTAAGCTTAATCTTTTAAGTTCTTACACAAAATCTGCATCTCCTGGAAAGTTTTTGAGGGACTGTGAAAACTTTGTCCTGGTCATGTCTAGGGGGAAAAAAAAGGAAATAAAAAAAGAAGGAAAAAAAAAGCCACAACATGCTTTGAGTGATTGTTATTGTAACACAAGCAAGTTGGTGACTGCACTGAAATTCCCTTTTAAAACATCAAAGAAACTTTCCAAACTTCCACAAGATAGACCAGGCTGTGTTTGAGGAATCTGCAAAGCTCCTGTAATACTCAGGTGTGCTCCTTGCTTAAGAGGCACAAAAGGAATTTCACAGCACAAAGGTTCTCATCCAAAAAAAAAATGAGCTCCAAAAATGTTTTCCATGCCTAAGTCTCCTTGCTATCTCCCAAAGAATATGATTGTAGTCAGATTTCCCAGGCTGCCAAATTCCTCACCAAAATCCCAACTCCAAGACCTCTCCTGACTTCCGACACTTCCAATAAAATATTTGTTGGCCAGATTTGCTGTCAGATCTTGGTGCCTGTGCCCAAGAACTAACAGCACATAAAGATTCCAGGTCTTTCACCCAAATCTATCCCTGCAGAAGCACTCCAGGACCTTGGGAAGAGGATTTTCCTGGTGTTTCCAGGTCCTCTGCAGCAGCACAGCCTTCCCCTCCCAGCTCTGCAGCAGGACAAGGACCCAGCACAGTCTGGGCAGCTCTTGCAGTGATAAATAATGGATCCTCCCCCAGCCAGGCTCCAGTTCTCAGGCTTTTATCTCCCCTCCTGCCATATGTTGTTGCAGGGATCCCTGCTAACCCTGTGACATTTTCATCTGTCCCCAGACTCCAGTGTATGGCAACATGCCACACGTCAGGAATTCCCACCTCAGCTCGTTCCAGCGGAGCAGGAGCTCAGGGGGAAGCTCTGCTGCTGCCTGCTCTCAGCTTCCATTAAATACCTGTGAGCTGGTGATAAAAGCCCAGCCCCAAAGCTGGCATCCCTTCAGGCAGGAGCAGGGCTGGCAGCTCTGGGATAATCACTGACCTGTCAATGAGCTTGCCCTGCAGCATGACAGGTAAAAGGTCGATGCCATCAATCTGTCTGTCACTGGGAGGCTGCAGACCCGCCAGGGAGAGGCTGGTGCTGAACAGATCCATCACACTGCCCAGCTGATGGCTGACCTGCAACCAAAAATCAACAGAAGCACGTTTGCAAAGAGCCCTTCAGGAAAATCTGTGTGGAAACAGGTTCCCTGCAAAGCACCCTGAAAACCTCTCCCTTTACACTGCTGCAGTCATCAGTCAACTCCTCTGAAAACAATAAAGCAAAGAAACAATCCCTATTTCTCCACTTCCAGGGAGAATCTGCATTTTTGATTCTTTTTTTTTTTCCATTTTCCTCTCCCTCTCCTCACTCCTGTGTATCCCTTTTCCAGGAGTGTGCTGCCACGGGGCTCAACTTAATTTAGCAAATTCCAGCTCATTTGTGGATTGAAAAATCAGCACTTACACCAAGGGAAAAAAAAGTCCTTGATTTGTTCCCTTCTCCAGGTCATCTCTGGAGTCCAGAATACCCTGAGAGAGTTCCCAGAAAGCACAGGGATAGATGGATAATAACAAAAAGAGCCTGATGACTTCATCTGCAAACCATTTCCAACAATTCAAGAACTGTAAAGTTGTGGTATTTTTAGTCCATATTTTAATAAGGGAGAAAAACATCTGGGTTTGGCTTCAATGGAGATGTGCAAGGGTTTTTTTTTCCCCTTTTTCCTTACTTGGAAGCCATACTCATCTCTATGCTCTTAATTATTTATATTTTAAAACCCTCCAAAGTCTGTTCTGCCTGATTTTTTGTGAGCATTTGCTCCCTCCACGATAGTGGGAGTTGTTGCAGAGTGTTTAATTAGTCAGTGACACACTCAGTTAAAGCAGATGCTGCCACCTCAGGAGCACCAGGATGCACCAGCACAAGATGTGACAGGAAAAGAGCATTTTCAGCCACAGCACTTGTTGGGAAACAAGAAACCATTGGATAAAACCCCACAGCTGGGAGCACCAAAGCACTTTCTGACTAAAATCCAAGTCCAATCCCAACAGAACAATGTTGGGACTATCAAAGACGTTTTACCTCTGATTCCTTCTACTCACAAACAGACCCCCCCAGCCTCTAAGCTGACACAAATTATTTAAATGCAACAAATGATGACACGATAAATGAATTTTTATGAGATGCTGGCTCAAAAATAAAGGGGAAAAAAAGGGATACTAAACCTTGTATTAAGAGGTTGGGCTGAACAAAGTGAACACAAAGGAAGAATTAAGAAATTTAAAAAAAAAAAGAACTGGGGAAAGCAACATGCAGGGGCCTAATTACAAGTTTAACATTACAATATCACATTACTTGATTACAGTCATTTCAATTTTTAATGGCTTTCATTCATCAGGAGGTGTTGGCAGGAACACATCTTATTAAAGCTGCATGCAAGAATCCTGCCACAATTCCTTGGGAGGAAACAAAGTGCAAAGCTTGAAGCACAAGAGGGAACCTGGCTGTGGAAATCCTTGGGAAAGCAGCTGGATCAGCTGACCATGACCAACATGTCCTGGGCCCTCAGTTCAGGATTTATCCATGGCCACAGCCTGGGAAATGCCCTGCTCAGCCTGGCCTTGGGGACAGGCACAAAGGGAGACTTTTCCCAGACAAGCTGTGGCTGCCCCAGCTCTGGAAGTGCTCAAAGCCAGCTTGGGTGGGGTTTGGAGAACATTTATTCTTTATTTTAGTGCAGCCTTTTCCTCTCCTTAAAATGATTTTAATCATCCAGTCCCACTTCCCAGCTCCAGCAGGACCATCCCACAGCACAGGATGGTGTCCAGGTAGTTCTGGGGTGTCCCCTGAGGGAGCTCCACACCCCCTCTGGGCACTGAGGAAAGCTCTGCCCCATGTCCAGGTGGAGCTCCCTGGGATCAGCTCCTGCCCATCCCTCCTGTGCCATGGCTGGGCCCTGGGAGCAGAGCCCGGGCCCTGCCCTGTCCCCTCCCTGCACAGGGACATGGCCAGGGCCCCTCTGAGCCCTGCCCTGTGCCCTCCCTGCACAGGGACATGGCCAGGGTCCCTCTGAGCCCTGTCCCTGCACAGGGACATGGCCAGGGTCCCTCTGAGCCCTGCCCTGTGCCCTCCCTGCACAGGGACATGGCCAGGGTCCCTCTGAGCCCTGTCCCCTCCCTGCACAGGGACATGGCCAGGGTCCCTCTGAGCCCTGTCCTGTGCCGTCCCTGCACAGGGACATGGCCAGGGTCCCTCTGAGCCCTGTCCCCTCCCTGCACAGGGACATGGCCAGGGTCCCTCTGAGCCCTGTCCCCTCCCTGCACAGGGACATGGCCAGGGTCCCTCTGAGCCCTGCCCTGTGCCCTCCCTGCACAGGGACATGGCCAGGGTCCCTCTGAGCCCTGCCCTGTCCCCTCCCTGCACAGGGACATGGCCAGGGTCCCTCTGAGTCCTGTCCTGTGCCCTCCCTGCACAGGGACATGGCCAGGGTCCCTCTGAGCCCTGTCCCTGCACAGGGACATGGCCAGGGTCCCTCTGAGCCCTGTCCCTGCACAGGGACATGGCCAGGGTCCCTCTGAGTCCTGTCCCCAGGGCTGAAGCCGGGGCCATGAGCAGCTCCCAGCCCTGGGGGCTCCTCCCTGCCCTCATTCCCACCTGCAGAGCTGCAGAAGGAGCAGCTCCAACCCCTCCTGCTCCCCCCACCCAGCCCAGCAGCCAGCCCCTGGCTGAGCCCTTTTGTAATCAGAGCTCTCACAATTTCTCCATCTAATCCAAAAATCACTTTTCTTGTTGTGGCTCCGTCCCAGCGCCTCAATCTTTTGATAAGAGGCAATTGCTGACCCCGGGCTCGTGCCTTTAATGTCACCTCATTTATCCAGAGCGTGGGGACACTCCTGGGGGGCCACCATGCTCCCCTTGTCCTGGCCCTTATTAACCAGCACCAGATGTAGATGACTCTCTTTAATCATCCAATTACGTTTCTGGTCTCAGACAACATTTTTGCCGTGAAGCAGAGAAAACTTCTTAAGGAAATTAAATGCCCATGCCACAGCCACTTGGATTTATCTGTGCTCTGCAGCACCACGTTGAAGAAGGAAAAAGGGAAAAAAAAAAAAAAAAGGTTAATGTTTATATAAAACTTTGAAGTATTTTCAGAGAAAAAAAAAAAATTACCATTTTTCTCCTGTCAACAGGGCTCTTTCATTCTAGTTGCCTTTCCCTTTTATTTATTTCATTTTTTTTTCAAGAAAAGAAAAAGAAAAATCCAGAGAGGGCAACAGCCCAGAGAAAATAAATAATATATAAACGGAGGGAGATCAGATATTGCTGTATCAGTGAGGAACAGCCGGTATTACGCACGTAAGGACGGATTTTTTTCCCCCTCCTTCCCCCCCTTCTTTTTAATAAACTCTCAGTATCCACACGTCGTCTTTAAGAAAATGAAATCCTTTTGCTGTGGGCCACGGCGCTGGAAGAAATAGTCCCCAGTGCTGTTATCAGTGCTTTCAAGCTTTAACTCTGAATCAAAGGCGACAATTAATAAAGTCGCCCCCGCCAGGAATGGAAAGGAGGAAAGCTAAATATTTGAAACTGGGTGAACAAATGTCAGGGTGTTTTTAAATAAAATCCTTTTACAGTTATCACAGCGAGCAGACCTGATATCCCTGTCTAATTCAATTTCAATTTGCGCCCCATGGGAGATAGGGAAGAAAAGGTTGCAATGCTGTCTTTGGGTTGATATGTTCTTTTCTCCTTCAGGAAGCAGGCACGAGAGAGGAAGGGGAGGAGGGCGAGGGGAGAGAGGAGGAGGATTCAAATACCAATAGAATATGATTTTTTTTTTCCAGCTGGATCCTTCCAGAAGGCAGATGTGATGCGGGGAATGTTGAAACGCTGATTTGTTGTGAATTCACCTGGAAAACGGAGCCGAGGAGGGAAGTGCAGCCAGGCTGTTTGTGTGGGAATAAATATTCCTGGTGGGGAGCAGAACTCACTGAGTGTTGATGCCAAGAGCAACACACACTCCTGAGGCATCTTTCCCCTCCAAAAACCTGCAAACCAGCCAACTGCACCAATTATCCCCAGCTCCACAGAGAGCCTGGCAGGTGCTCCTACCCTGTCCCTCACTCCTTGTGTTTAGACCCTGTGCTCCTGAATTCCAGCACAGGAATGTGCTCTTTAGTAAAAACAAAACTCCCCAGCCTCGTGGATCAATGAAATTATTAACAAACTGCCAGGTGGAATCATGGAATGGTTTGAGTGGGAAGGGACCTGAAAGCTCATCCAGTGCCACCCCTGCCATGGGGGGAACACCTGCTACTGTCCCAGGGTGCCCCAAGCCCTGTCCAGCCTGGCTTGGGCACTGCCAGGGAACCAGGGGCAGCCACAGCTGCTCTGGGCACCTGTGCCAGGGCCTGCCCACCGTCAGAGGGAGGAATTCATTCCCAATATCCCACCTAACCCTGCCCTCTAGCAGTGGGAGCCATTCCCCCTTGTCTTGGCACTATCTGCCCGTATAAAAAGTTCTTTTCCCTCCTTTTCCCAAGGCACTGCAAGGTTGCAGTGAGGTCTCCCTGGAGCATTCCCATCAGCAGACAGAGCTTTTCACACAATAACTGGATTTCACTGGCCAGAGACACAAACTCTCCTTTCCTGGTTGCAGCTGTTCCACCTGAAACAGCTCCTGGCCCTTCCCTTGCTCCTCAAATGGAAAGGAACAACCACTGCCCTGGGAGCAAACCCAGCACAGGAAGGACTTGACCCTTCAGCTTTCTGCTGAAGTTCACAACTCCCAAACCTTTGCTTCCTTCAACTCTTGAACAGTAGGAGCAATGAGAGACTTTGAAGCAGCTTTCCACATTTCACAGCCCCCTGGAGTGCACAGGACTGGGGCTGAGCAGTTAAATCTCCTCCAGAGGATGGTGAAGCTACAGCAAGATACAGAAAAAAAAGCCAAAAATGCAGTGGTGGACACAAGTCTCTCACCTGTGGTCAGGGCTGCTGAGGGAGCAGTGCTGGAGCCTCGAAGGCAAGAACACAAGCAGAAAACACAGGTGAGTTTCTATCACAGTTCCTGAGCAGCAGATAAGGAGGATTTGAAGTTGAGCACGTGCTTAAGGCTGACACTGGCATGGTGGAGGAGAGATTTTGGGTGCATCCCAAAACCTGGGAGCTCCAGGCACAGCTCAGCTGCCCAGCCCACCCTGCACACACAGCTCTGCACAGCAATGCCTCTTCCCAGGAATTCAAGCAGCAGCTCCCAAAATCTACCTGGGAGAGAGGTCCCAGCCAGGCAGAAAAGAAGCGAGCAGAAGGATTTCTCTCTCCTCCTGTTCTTAATTATCCTCAGAGTTACTACAATGGAAAGAATTTTTAAATTTGGGCATTTTCTCGTCCCCATTTATAATGCGTGTTTACTTTTAGCACATTATTTAGTTTGGACCCAGCAAACAAAACACTCAGCTGCAGTTTCATGTTCTCCTTTGCTAGCCCAGGGCTGTTGTACTTGGCTTGCAAAGGCTTTATGGAAATGTTTAAATTTAAACAAAATGACTGTTTTCATTTCAAATTAGAAAAATAATAAACCATCCTTGGTAGGTTTGGTGAACTCTCGAAAAATAATGAAACCAAACCACCCTCCTGCCCTCAGCTGCAGATCTGAGCTGCCTCATGGTCCCTCCTAAATGTAAATGATAAATTATCATTAGCCTGCCTCAATTAAACCACCCCAATGGAATGCAACCTCCACAAATGTTTTATTTATGACCAGTTTGCAGGCTGGAGCACGGTGCCCAGCTAATGAAGGATCACTTTCTGCAGGGCTCAGAGATGCTCACCAGGGGGAGGGGGCTCTGCTGTCCCTGGGATCCTGCAGCAGGACTGATTGCATCCTTCTGTAATGAGAGCTGGGACAAGGGGGGCTGGCAGTGCCACTGGGGGGTTATTCTGAAGTGATCCTATCTGCATTTGTGTGCAGGCAGCACAGAGCAATAACGTGGTGTCTGAACCTCCCTGAGTGGAACTTTCATCAAGCACCAAAGTGAGAGATGTGAGGGTCAAACCCCTTGGTACCTCAGGGCATGGAGAGTGTGGGGAACAAATTCCTGCTCAGTTTGTTCAAACAAATGAGAAATATCCAGGTCCAAAAGAATAAAGGGGTTAAAAAGAGCAGGAAGACAAGAGCAGAGCCTGGGTGCTCACAGCAAAGTTGAGCACAGACCCTCTAAATGGAAACTTGCATTGAAATGGCTCAGCTGTCTGGGGCAGCAGCAGCTCCTTATTCACACCAACACCTGGACTTGGGGCAAGGTAAAAGTGTGAAGCAAAGCCCCCTGAGCCCAGCAAGGAGCTCTCCACTCCCTGCAGCACCCCCAGGCTGCTGAGAAGTGCCCCAGGCAGACTCACCCCTCCTGCAGGGATGTGGCCAGGCCACCAGGCGATGGCTGGCTCCCTCATGCCACCCTCGAAGGTGGTTTGTTTGCCACACAGGAAGGGCCCATTGCTTCCTCCTAGAGACAGAAAAAAAGCCTTAAACCCCACAAAACACCAGCATTTCCAAAGGACACTGTCACCCAGGCTGGTTTGAAATGAATTCTCATTTCTGCATGGATGCTTCTTCAAAGGATATGGACAGAGCTGGGTTTTTGTCATTATTTCTTTGTTTGTTGTGTTGTGTTTGTGGGTTTTTTTTCAATATCCATTTGTGATGAAATTTTAGGAGTGTCTTTTCAGCACAGGGAGAAAGTGACAGTTAAACACACCTTGCTATGAACAACCAAATTAAAACCAAACCCCACACAAACAGAAAATACTTCACAGGTGTTCTCCTTTCCTCTAAGGGTGTTAACTGCTGACTGTAACCAAAGGAAATCTTGCACTTTCAGGCAGAAACATCATTTTTACATGATGATTTTAAATTTTATAGTACCAGAACAATATTAGATGAAGGTGTAAGAGAGAGAACAATAATCCTGCATTCCCTGAATGGTCACTCAGAGATGGCCAGGGCTTTGCAGGAATATCTGGAGTTTTAACCCAACCCTGGAGCTCAGCTGGCCAAGGAACAATCCGGGAGGTCTCATAACTGATTCCAGGTCACACAAAGTCAAAGCCAGTGGCTGAGCTGAAATCAGAACTCAGGTTACTCCCTGCTCTGTGGTTCAATAACCACAAGCCAATCCTGGCTCCAAAGAGAAGAGAGCAGGTTCTAAAATCAATCTGCAGTGATTTGTTTCAGAGAAACCATCACTTAAACAAAAGAAAATTTGTTAGCTAAAAGAACTTGTTTCTCTTCTTGATATTTTTCATGAGAGCTGAAGAATGAGGGACTCTTGAAGTCTCTCTAATTGCTCAGAAGGCTGAAATATGCATTTGGCAGATGGAGAGTAAACACCCTGCTAAGTTACTGAGCCTGGTTCTCAATAAATTACAGAATATTCCCTTCCTGACAGTGCAAATACACACAGGTAACAGCAACACTGGGTCAGGAAAAATTCCATTTGGCCAAGTACCCCTCCTCCAACAGTGACCAGAAGCACTGAACATAAATTATTCCAAACATAAATACTCTGTCTTTTGAGGCTTCTCTACCTCCTAACACAGACACTACACACAGGGCATTTTTTCTCCTCAGAGAGAGATTTAAGCCTTGATTTTCCAAGGCCAGGTTTGTTCAGCTGAGCCTCACCTTGCTTGGGAGCTGAAATGAGAGCAGCCCCGTTATCAGAGGTGAAGAACACAAAGGTGTTCTCACTGATGCCCAGCTGCTGGAGGTGCTTCAGGATTTTCCCAACGCTGTCATCGATCTCCCTCACAGCATCCCCATACCTGAGGCAAAAGGAGATGCAAAACACTCAGAGCAGCAAGAAAAGGGTCAGCACAATGTGTTCAGTGGATTGAATTTTACCTGGGCTGCAGAAATCCTTCTCATGCATCAGGTTTTCTGCTGCCACTGCAAACTTTTCTGTCTCTGGCCTGCAGAGAGCAGCCCTTGGGTATCGAGGGTCAGGGTTTGCTCAGCTGTGAGCCACTCTTGGACAGAGGAATTCAGCCAAAAAATTCACAAACAGAGGCAAACCCACCTTGCCACAGACTGAGAGGTAATACCATGGCTTTCCTTATGGTTAGAAACTCTTTGAAGCAACACTCCCAGTGTCTACAGAGCTCATTGCCTACTCCAAACTGCATTTTCAGGAGTGCTTTTCTATTTGCTGGTCTGATTTATAGGCTTTTAAAACAGGCACTGATCATACAAAAGCCTTCTAAAAAAATCATCTGTGCCACAGACAGCATTTCACTCCTCACACAACTGGCAAAGGAGCTTAGAGTCCCCCTCCTCCCCCTGAGGTCATGTGAGCTTCACTTCAGATTAAAGCCGAATTATGAAAGAACAATTCAAGCAAATAATGCATTTCAGCACACACACACTTGAGGAGTGATCCATGCCTTGGATCTACCAACCACTGCTCAGGTTGGCTGTTGCAGCTGCAGGAGGAATTAATTAAAACAACCCCCAAAAAGCAGAACTTACAGCCCTCTCTGACTGGTGCCCAGGAATTGTTTGGAGGCATAGACAGGAGCGTGGGTAGCATCAATTGCCCAGTATAAAAAGAATGGCTGCTGGCTGGCCTGCTGCTTGCTAATAAAATCCAGAGCTTCCTGTAAACAACAATAAAAATGAATTTATCCTCTGCCATCAAAATTTCTCCAAAAAGAAAAAAAAAAGCAGAAAGTCACCTTGGCTTGGAAGCCAGCACTAAAATAGTACCTGCAGGTAGAGCTGAGTCAAGTTGGCTTCACCTGTCTTCAGATCAATTTTGAAGTCTTCATAGTACCTTAAGATAAAAGGAAATCAGAGAAAAAAAATCAATCCTAAGGAATAAACATCAGAAAAAGGATTTATCCCCCTTCTATAGATTTTTCCCCTGCGTAAGGAGGTGACAAACAAGTCACAGTTAACACCAGCAAGCTCTCTTCAGATATTAAAAATATGTCACCATAATTGTTCTTATGGGAGAAAGTGGTGACACAGCTTGATGCAAATTAATGACTTCAAGTTTTGGACAAACCTGAGGGACTGGCCTTTTGTTGTAGGGGGCAAAATGCTTTAAAATCTCCTGGTGATTCATAAAGAACTGGTTGAAATGTGAATAAAATTTCAAAAGTACACAACAACTTTCAGTGAGACAGAGAAATGCTGGAAGCAGAACCTGGGCTGCTTTGGAAACATTATTTTAGAGGGATCTTCAGCAGAGAAGGGCCCGGGGAAGTGCTCAGGGGAGTAACAGCAGTGAAATGAGACAACACCAGACTGAAAAATGAATGGACAAGAAGGGCCCAGACTGCAGACTGGGAGCAGGGAATGGAGCTATGCAAATACACAAAATGTTATTCCAAACAGGAAGAGAAGGAACAAAGAGGTCTTTCAGTATAGAATGGGAGCAGCTTCCAAGAGTGGAAGCCTTTAGGGTGCCAGGGATGAGCAAACAGCTCTGGGAGGGCAGCTCCACATCCCTGCACCATCCACATGACACTTCCAGGTTGGTTGTGGTGTTGGACCTTTATTAACCACAGAACCAGGGGATCCCAGAATGGTCTGGCTTGGAAGGACCCCTAAGGCCCATACAGGTGTATAATGGCAGCAGGGAGAGGCCAGAGCAGGCCAGAGGCAGGCCAGGAGCTGGGTTATGTAGGAGCATTGGGGGTAGGACGGTCAGGATGGACAGAGATGAGAGATCCGAGGCCAGGTTCTGGATTTTGGGGTTTATTGCAAAGGGTCTGGGTGCAGGGCCCTCCTGGGAGCTGCCAAAGAAGGAGAGAGAGGTAAAGAGAGAGAAGGCAAGAGCATGGTAAAAAGGATGAGAGAGTAAAAGAGGATGAGAGAGCAAGGTTCCCGTTACAATACAATAAATCTTCTTCTGTGCTGAATATTCAAATTCTCACTAACCAATCTAGTACAAGATACAAATCCTACAGCATTTACATATAGCCTAAAAGAATCATTACATTTCCATACTGTGTTACATTTTAAACCCTAAAAACTCCTCTTTGGGCCCCTTCTGCCAGCCAGCAGGGTCTGCTCTGCCCCTTGGAGCTGCCTGCAAGCAGAGAGTGTTGTCTAATCAAAAGGGGATTACCTTCAGCTGGCCATGCCATTTTTTTCTGGTTCTTCAGTAACTAAGGTATCTCAAAGCTTGCTTTCATTTTAATCTCACTGATAGTTTCTCTATTCTCCAAATCTTTTGCCAGGCAATGGTACATCCAAGGCTTTCCTGTTTCACTCCCCCAGGTTACCTGCCAGCCATGTCCCAGTCCCTGTACACGGGGATGTTGGGGCGCTCGCTGCTGTCGTAGGGCCCAAAGTGGCAGTTTGGGGACCCAAACCACTCATCAAAGCCATGCCTCAGGGGGTGGAACTGGGGCCTGTGCCCCAAGTGCCTGGCAACAAAAACAGCAGGTCAGAGTCAAAATTCTGCTGCAGAGAAGCCACACCTCATCAGCTCATCAGAACAGCATGCAAGAACACAGTCTCTGCCTAAGAAATCAAAACAAAGCATTTCAATCACATAAATGACTCCAGAGCAGTGTCTTGAGCTCTCTCACACTTGTTGCAAGCACAGCCATGCAGACTCACCCCAGTGCTCACTTATATTCCATTTTATTTACTCTCCAATCACTGTTTTCCATTTTTTCCTTCCACTGGTGTCTTCTCCCATGCTGTCTGATGATCAGCACTGATGGACTACACTGCCCCAAACCACTGCAGAGATGCACATAACATTTCACTTAAGGATTCTGATCTATGACAAGTCCCTTTTATCCCACTGAGCTGTAAAAACACAAGGCAAATCTCATGAAATGCACCATTCCATCCTCACCCCCTTTATGGAGCATTCACACTGCCAAAATGGTACAAAGAGACTTGAATGGAAATGAAATGAGGTTTTTGTGTGCACATGTGGATATAAAACGCATTTAGCTACTCCTGATGACAGCTCCTCTCTACTGTGCAGCTTGAAAATCCTCCATCCCTAACTTCTAGATGAAGCTCCTCTCTAATCTCCAGGTTTTGTACTGCAGATTCTACATTTCCTGCATTTACAGCACCTTCAAGAGAGAGAATCCCCATGCTCTCTGTCTCTAAGGGGATCCTGGTAGGTCAATGTTTATTTAACCATTCCATCCTCCCCTCACGAGCCTGGATCTGCCCCCTGTCCACTTTGTGCATCCCCCTCTGCACCTTCTGAGCATAAAGGGCATAAAATGCATTCCCTGGAGTACAATGATCCTTGGAGTTACTCTGAGCTGTTCCAAAGTGAGTTATTACAGAAAGAATTCTCATTTCAGCTATGGTTACAGCTTGGTGATGTAATTGCCACTGCAGGTCTGACCTGCAGGATTCCACCCTTTCCCCTTTTGTAGATGTGGGAACACAAAGTTATTCCTGGCTGTTCCTACAACAGGGCAGATGGAAAAACATTTTATTCTACAGAAGCCCTAAAAGGACTTACAGAGACATTAAACAGTGAATGAGCTCCAGATCAGTCTCTGCATCTTACAGCACAAAAAACTGAGATTTAATGAAACACAACAAATTCCACACTGGTCATGGAAAATACTTGACTTGCAAACTTATAATTAAACCATGGAATTTACTGTCACAGGACACCCTGAAGAGACTTTAGAAGGGATGATGAAACAGTAAGAAAATTTTTTGCTGGAAAACCTCTGTGAGGCCAGGATGAGACTCCAGTTTTACCCTGCATTTCTTCACACCTTTCCAGGGAGCAGGTATCACTCCCAACCCTGACCAGGAGAAGTTTTTGGATGCACAATAATGCCCTGCACATTCCCACTTAGTCCTATTCCTGCTAACAGCTGCAGGTCCTTCCAGATTTGCCTTTTTTCCCAAGGAACTGGCAGCAATCTGCATTTGCCTTGTTTATTCCTTTTCCCTGGGTGTATGAATTTCCATTTATTAGCACTGAACTGCAGCTGATTGCACCCAGCCCACTGAGCTGATCCCTCAGGGCCACTCTCCTGCCTGGATTTGTGCTGATAAATAATTCACTGTCTTAGGGTGCTTTGCTTTCCTCCCAATTCCAGCAGGTGAATCCAACCACAATTCAAACCCTAACTTAATAATGAAACTGATAAAGAAACTCCTGTTACTTTCCACAGGAATTCAGTTCATTAATAAAAACCCAAAATATAGCAAGAGTCAAAGATAAAAACCACGTAGGTGCTCAAGGCAAATTCCAACAGAATATCCTGGTGTTTTCTGATTAAATAAGTGGTGTGAGGTGTGGATAAAAGCCCAGAGTTGAGGAGTTTATAAATACAAATACACACATAAAATCTCATCAACTCTTTGTATGAAGACATATGTAAGCACTTGTAATGGGAACACTCAGGAACTGATCCCAGCAGGGGGAAGATCCATCACACTTTCCAAAGTTGGACATTTGAGCTTCAAAACAGGGTTTTTTTCCTGTAAGTCTGTTTTTATTGCTGCTCCTTCCCAACACACACAGAGTGAAATCTCAAAGCAAGACACCTCCAAATAAATTTACCATTTGCCGATGATCTTATTGGTGTAACCAGCTTTCTTCAGGAGCTCTGGAAGCAGTAATTCAGAATCTGGGATTCCTCCTACTATGTCCTGTGGTGTGTATGCTGTGGAAAACAAATCAAAAACACCTTTCTGACTCTTCAAAATATTACAGCACACAGCTCATGTACTGGATCAGAAATAGACTCATTTGGAGTCCCAGCAATGCCATTCCTTGGAAGTCCTCCCATGGGATGGAGAGAATAAATTGATCCAGGGAGACCAAAGGGAGATTTCCACCCACATGTGCATGAGGGCAAATAATAAAGAGAGCTGCCTCCCCAGTTTGGAGGTGAGACCCTTCAAAGGGAGATGTCATAGAAAATCTGGTGCTTTAGGGGTGGTCTTTTTGCTGTAAATTTGCTTTGTGTTTTCTAAAATGAAGGCAGCCTTCTCCTCAAATAACCAATAAAGGCACTCAGACTGCAAGGGCTGACCTGATCTATTATAGGTTGGACTTGATGATCCAAAAGGTCTTTTCCAACCTAACTCATTCTGTGATTCTGAAGGAAATGAAGAGTGTCTCTCAGCCCCTGAGGCTCCCAGGTGTGCCTGTGCTCAGGGAATCAACCCCAGGCTGCTGCTTCCTGCCCAGCCATGTCCCAGCACGTGGCATTTGTCACTCTGGGACCCAAATCAACCCAGATCTTCCCTGGAAGCACCAGAGGCACGAGGGATGGAAAGCTGCTCTGAAACTGGGTGGAAATCTGCCTACTGAATAAACCTGTGAGCAGCCAGCTCTCCCCTGTGGGTTTTACACCCCCATCTGATTTTCCTTCACCAGACCCCAATTCCCCTGCCCAGAGGAAACATTTCTCAGCCAGCAGAAACAAATGGATCAAGCAGCCTGGTTTATCCTCCTCATTTGATGGGATTTTCTGCTTGATGAGGAGGAAGCAATAAAATTCACCCTTATTACCAGCACTTAACAGGGTTTGGTGGCACTCTGGAACATCCGTGGGGAAGATCCCCTTTGTCCAAAGAGAAACTTCCTAGAAGGCCCAGAGGGAAATCAGGAGAGGAAGGGAGGTGAGGGATGAGGCTCCTACCGTTCCTGGCGTGTCCATTGGTGGTGTAAAAGCCATTCCTGACCGGGAGCCGGCCTGTCAGCAGGGCTGCCCTTGCTGCAAACAACACAAACATTTCCTTACAGCCATTCTCTGCTTAATATTCAGGTTATTGCAGGAGGATGAGGGCTGCACACTGACTGGAGTGTGTCAGTATGCTCTTGTCACAGCCAGGCACTAAATCACTCACACTCTCCCATGAGCCATGGGGAGAATCAGTTCTGAGGCATCATTTGAGTTATTCCAGCTGAAATTTGGCCCCTTTATTAAATTAGCCACACTGAAGAGTCATTCCTTTGACTAGTCAATGGAGCAACCCTTACAGCTCAGTTATATATATATTTATTATGTATTTAAGAGGAAATCCTAGCACAAACTGATTAGATGCTCAAGGCTAAGCTTTCGAGCTTGACTGAACAAAAATCATGAAATACAAAGAAAGAGCTGTCCAGCTTTGACAATAAAAGTCAAGTCCTGACTGCAGGGAATATTTAAACAGATGTTTAACTTCAAGCATATGCAGTGCCACCACTGGCTTAGCAGGATTTCAGCATATTTTAAATGCCATTTCTGAGCAAGGACATCATCAACACACTGGCAAGTGCTATCCTAAATGAGAGCCCTAATAAGAAAATAAAAAGCCCCTGTTCTTCATTTTTGCTTCAGTTCTTGGCAGCTAATCAGGTTTGAGAGGAGAAAAGAAAGCAAAAAAAAAGAAACCACCTCACAGAAAAAACAACAAGGAGAAAAATATCTGCCTCTCCCAGACCCAAACGTTCCTTTTATCTCTTGTCCCTGTCCCAGGAGTTTTGTAAGACACCAGGGTCAAAAGCAGGACACAAACTGCTGCTTTTCCTTGCATGAAAGTCTCACCAGAGCCAAGAGAATCAGACCAAATATGTCCAGCAACAGATCAGATCCTGCTTTGTTTAACTCAAAACGAGAAAGATTAAAAATTGCAATGACTGGGGTTGGAGTACTGAACTGAAATGGTACAAAAATCCTTCAGCTGCACTGATCACTGAAGCAGCGCTCTGTACAAACTGAGAGCTGTCGGGTTTCCAATCCAAACAGAAAAAAGAAGGGAACAAAATGCAAGATCAAAGCAGCAAATCCAGTCTCTGGCCTGAGGGCAGGCACTGGTTTGGTTGTTAGCCCATGTCAGAGGCTGGCAAACACCCCAAACTCCTCAGAGGGAGATGTTTCTCATGCTGACGTGGTTCCAAGTGCAGTGTACTTACAGGGAGAGCAGAGGGGGCTGGCAGTATAAAAATCCAGGAAAAGCATCCCTTCTGCAGCCATCTGGTCTAGGTTAGGGGTTTCCTTAGAAGGCTCTCCGAAAGCTCCCAAATCCCCCCAGCCCATCTGTAAAAGGAACACACCAGAAGATGTCAAAGTCCTTTCCACAACCACACTTTTGGGCCCACATAGCACTTTCACTGTACCCCTTAATTTATAAAGTTTTACAGCGCTCCTCTCCCTTCTCAGCACCTCACAAATGTGACAAAAATGATCTCTGCCAGCCCTGTGGAGCAGGGAACTCTCACACTTTCCCCTGGTGGGTGGGAAATTGAGGCACACACAGGATTAAATGACTTACTAACAGGGGTTAAAGCACTTGCAAGAAGCCCAGTGCCTTCACTGTTACTCAGAGGCCTGGGGGGAGGAAGAGGAAGTTACACGTGGTTTACTCAGGGCTGTGCAGCTGCCACGTCTGAGCCCTCAGTGCCTGCCCTGCTGAGCTGGGGCCCAGGATTCCACCTCTGCCTCTGGATCTGTCCCTCTGCAGGACTGCAAACACAAGGAAAAGGCCTGAACTCCAAAGCAGCACTGCAGGAAAAGCAGGGAAGTGTTTGAAAAGTCAGAGGAACCTGCCAGAGGCATCACCAGTCCCTGTGCTTATCTGCAGGACTGTGCCTTCATCCTGCTGTTCCTCCTGACTCACACACCAGGAGAACCACAACATTCCCATCAGGGGTCTGTGCTCACTGCTGGAAACCATTCCTGGGAAAAGCTCAGCTGCAGGCAGAAGGTTCTGGAAGGGAGCAGCTCAATGAGCCATTAGGCACCACAGGTGCTGGGGATTCCACTGTGCTTTGGGAAAGGCAAGGTGTGTGTCAGGGGAGCCTTGGACAAGGAAATCATTGCAGAGATGGTTTCTGAGTTAAGGAGCAATTAAATGGTTCCCCCTGGGATGAGGAATTAAAATGGATCCAATGGATTCACCCCCAAGTTCTTGATTTTTCTTTATCATCAAGGAAGAAAGACAAAAAGAATCTCATGTGGCTCCAATTCCAGAGTCCCTGAGGATCAAGGGAAAAAACCCAGGGAGAGGTGTTTTTAATGAACATATTAAATAAATCAGTAATTCAGAGAAGCTGCAGACAGGCCCCTCGTGCTGTACCATCACTTCCAAAGTGGGAGAACCTGTCCCAGAGAGCTTTCCTCTGGAAAATTACAAATGCCAGCTGGGGAGGGGGAAATATTCTGAATGGAAAACTGAGGTCACAGAATCACTGAGCTTGGGAAATACTCTGAGCCCAGTCCCCACCTTGTCCCCAGCCCAGAGCACTGAGTGCCACCTCGAGGGCTGGGGACTCCAAACCTGCCTGGGCAGCCCCTGCCAGAGTCTGCCAGAGGCTCAGCTGGCTGGAAAAGCAGGGGATTCTCCTGCTCAGGAATGTGGGAACACCATGGAACAAGGGGCAGGGTAAACTGGCAAAAAGGGAAGGGTTTGCCCACCCTCGTGGGCTCCTGGAGGAGCTTCAAACAGCAACAAACACATTTCCACCATAAACACACCTGGGAGGTGACAGGAAATTATTAGGAGAGAAGCAAACTGGGTGGATGGCAGCGACCTGATTGTGTTGGGAATGAATATAATTCCTTATCAAAGTGGCCAAGGGCACAAAACTGAAAAGGTTTTGAGGTAAATCCGTGATCATTTCTGCTCTTTAATAATTTACTGCCATTTTTTCTCTCCCCAGTTCAGAGAGCCATAACGGGCAGAATTACTTTTCTTGTTTAGTTGTTTCGTTTTCTTGTTTCGTTTTTCAGGAGGCCACCAAGCCCCTCCTTGTGACCAACAATCACTAGGACAGGAAGGGAGCTCTGGACATCATCCAGCCCAAGGCAGGGACACCTGGGGCAGGTGACACAGGGACACGCCCAGGTGCGTTCGGGACAGGAGACCCCACATCCCTGGGCAGCCGTGCCAGGGCTCTGCCCCCCTCCATGGGCACAGGCTCTCCCTGGCCTTGAGAGGGAACTTCCCGTGGTTTGGGTCACGGCCGCTGCTGCTCCTCCTGTCCCTGCACACCACCGGGAGCAGCCTGGCACCGTCCTGCGACACCCACGGGAACATTTGTACGGATTGACGGGCCCCCTGCCAGCCTGCCCTGCCCTGCCCTGCCCCGGCCGGACTGCCCGGCTCCCGGTGCCCCCTCAGACGGAGCTGCCCGGCTCCCGGTGCCCCTCAGACGGACCCGCCCGGTTCCCGCTCCCTCCCGGGCCGGACAGCGCTCCGGGGCCCGCACATCCGTCCCTCCATGTCACCCCCCCTCCGCGGGGCGACACCACCCGCGGCCCCGCGGTGCCGCACTCACGTCGTCCATGAGCAGGAGGACGATGTTGGTGGTGGCGGCGGCGGCGGGGCCCAGCAGGGCCCAGCAGAGCCCCAGCGGGCCCAGGGCCCAGCGCAGGCCCCGCGGCCCCGGCGCCGCGCTCGCCATGGCAACCGGGCCGCGCGCGCCACGTGACCGCCCCGCGCGCCGCACGTGACCGCGGCCCCGCGCGCTCCACGTGACCCGGCGGGAGGGGAAGGGGCGGGGCCAAGATGGCGGTGTGCATCGCCGTGATCGCCAAGGAGGTGCGGGACCGCCGGACACGGGGACAGCGGGACACGGGGACAGCGGGCCCGGGGGCACAGCGGGACACGGGGACAGCGGGACACGGAGATTGCGGGCCCGGGGGCACAGCGGGACACGGGGACAGCGGGACACGGGGATTGCGGGTCCGGGGGCACAGCGGGCCCAAATGGCCTCTTGAGGCCTGAGTGAGGCCGGGTGCAGCAGCGAGCTGTGAAGCTCAGGTTGTGGGGTTGAGGGGAACGGGGTCAGTGGGGTCAGGGGAGGGTGAGGGGAGAGGGGCTCTGGTTTTAGGGTCTGAGCAGGAACTGGGGCTGTGGGGTAGGGGAGAGGGGTATGGGCAGGATCTCGGGTTGTGGGGCCTGGATGGGGGTGAGGGAAGCAGAACAGAGCCAGGGGCAGGGGGGCAGCCACTGGGGCTGGGCAGGAGCAGGGGTGGGGCAGCCAGCACAGGCACAGTGCAAGGGTGCTCTGGGCTGCCCTGCTGCTGGGAGAGAAGGGTTTTCCTTGGGACAGACAGACATGGGCTCTGCTGGGGCAGGAGAGCACAGAGACCAGAGCCTTGTGTGCTGCTTGTGCCAATGGATCTCCTGCCATGAGGACAGCTGTGCTCCAGCATGGGGAGGGGCTGTGCTGGGAACATAAAGGGTTAACCAGCTCTGGCAGCAGCAGATCCCAGGCAGTGTGACTTGCTCTGCTCCCAGAATTACCCTCTGTACATCCGGAGCGTCCCCACAGAGAACGAGCTGAAGTTCCACTACACCGTGCACACCTCCCTGGATGTGGTGGATGAGAAGATCTCCGCCATGGGCAAAGCCCTGGTGGACCAGAGGGAGCTCTACCTGGGGCTCCTCTACCCCACTGAAGACTACAAGGTGTATCTTTATCAAGCCTTGGGCCAGGCCATTGTGGGTTTAGTTTAATCACAGAATATCCTGAGCTGGAAGGGATCATCCAGTCCAACCCCAGCCCTGCACAGACCCCCAGCAATGCCACTCTGTGGGGATTTGTCCAAACTCTCCTGGAGCTCTGGCAGCTTGGGGGCCGTGCCCATTCCCTGGGGAGCCTGGGCAGTGCCCAGCACCCTCTGGGGGAAGAACCTTTCCTGAGATCCAACCTAAACCTCCCCTGGCACAGCTCCAGCCATTCCCTGGGTGCTGTCACTGTCACAGAGAGAACAGCTCTGTGTCTGGCCCACATGAGGAGGTTCCCCCCTGTTCCCTCTCAGCTTGCCCCTCTGGGCACAGTCCAGCCTGGTTTCTGGCTGTGCCAGGCCCTGCTGTGTCGGAGCAGTCCTTGACCCCTGCCCAGGTACGGCTACGTGACCAACTCCAAGGTGAAGTTTGTCATGGTGGTGGATTCCTCCAACACAGCCCTGAGGGACAACGAGATCCGCAGTGTGAGTGCCCCACAGCAGAGCCACCCCTGGGGCTGCTCCTCCAGCTCCTCAGGACCACTGAGGAACAAACTGGTGATGAATTCACCTCCCCTCCCTTTGCAGATGTTCCGGAAGCTGCACAATTCCTACACAGACATCATGTGTAACCCCTTCTACAACCCTGGGGACAGGATCCATTCCAGGTGAGTGCCTTGTCCACGTGGATCTCTTTGACACCTTCCTGGCATTTTCAGGACACCTCTGATGCCACAGGAGCAGCCCTGTGGTTGGCCAGTTCAGGTGTGTGCTCTAAGAGCCCTAATGAGAACAGTGATGTTGGTTTGGGGCCATTCCTACTCATGAAAAACTGATGGTGTCATAAAAAGTTCTGCTGAACTCTCACTGCTACCTCAGAACTGGGGCTACAAACATTAAGCCAAGAATTTTTTTGGGAGAAAAAATTACCTGAATATAGAGGTAACAATAGTTGGACTTGATAGTCCTAGAGGGCTTTTGCAGATTTAATAATTGCAAATACTGAAGAGTAGTAAGTAGAACAGGTAAAGAATTAACAAGTGCCCTTGTCCAGGGTTTATCCTTGGGTAGGGACAAACATTCAGCACATGGAATTCCTCACCTGTGAGGGCCAGTGTCCCCCATTCCCATTGTAACCTCACAGGGAATTTCAATAAATTGGGAGTTTCTATGTCCTAGGCAAGAAGAGCTTTGCAGACACAGAGCAGCAGCCAGGATAAGACCTGTCCTTACAGCTCAGCTTAATTAAAAGTCATTAATCCCTCAACAGCCTGTGCTGTAAAAAGGAAAACCCTGTGCCCAGCTTAGGGAAAGCCAGGCAGAGGCAGGGTGAGAAAGTGGTTTTGTTACAAAAGCTGTGCAGAATGAGCTGCTTCCTTTAATAATCTGTTTATTTCCCTCTCCAGGGCTTTTGATACTATGGTGAACTCCATGATGATGCAGGTGTGCTGAAGCCCTTCCCACCCCCCTGGGAAACATTCCCTGTGTGCAGGAGCATGCCTGCAGTGCTGTAAATATTCCATTCTGTGTATTAATTTAAATTTGTTCTGTGTAAAATAAACCTGACACCTGCAAGATTTGCCTGGATTTGTACTCAAGGAAATGCACACCAGTGCTCACAGACTGATGGCATGGTTTGGGTGGGAAGGGACATCTTGCACTGTCCCAGGCTGCTCCAAGCCCCCTGGGACAAGAGGAGCTTCAAGGTCCCTTCCAAGCCAAACGTTTCCAGGAGTTTCCCTGCCTGGGCTGATTTCTGGGTGACTCAGGTTGCTGTTACCACTCTGCACCTCACCCAGACACTGCACAGCGACTCCCAGCCCAGGTAGAGCAGCTCAATCCAGGCATGGATTGAGCCATCAGGATTGCACAGCTGCCTGGCTCATCCCAGATTCATCTCCATTAGCATCTCCTCCCCTGCAGCTCCCTGCTGCTCTAATTACAGACTCCCAAATCAGTGGCAGGTATTGATCTGGAATAAAGCACCAATTGCACTGCAGAGCACCCCAGCTCCATCACTCCTGGTTCAGCAGAGGAGATGCAGGCAGGAGCAGGCACACACAGCTCTACTGTGAGCACCTCCTCAGTTCAGAGCCACAGAAACCAGCTAAAAGTAACAGATCTGCCCAGCCCAGGGGATCCTGGGAGCCCAGAGAAAGCCAGAACTGCACATGAACTTCACACAGCAGGATCTTTTATTTTAAAAATAAGTAACAGAACTCAAACAGAACTTAAGTACATTTTATCAGCAACCACCTGGAATATCATGGGAGGTTCAGGCCTCTCCCACCATCTCCACAAGGCACAGCTGTGCACTGTTATCCACTAACATTTTCATCTAAAACATTTGGCTGTTTTCACTCAGAGAGATGGCAGCTCAGTTTTGCCTCTTCCACAAGAGAGTCTAAACACCCTAAAGAAGTTTTTTATTAAAAAATAAGCCTCAAAAATTTATAACCCTATCAAACAGAAGCCCTAGAAAAAGCTGGTTTTATAGTCTAAGCCTAAGGGTAGCTCAAATCAAGGTCAGTCTGAGCAGCTCTGAGGACAATATCAACACAACATGAAGAGTTAAGGCCCCAAGTTTTAAAAAATTCTAGAGATCTTTAAGGGGAAAAAAAAAAATCAGTGGGATTTTTAGCCTGGCAATGCCCCTGAGCTGTGAAAAGCTGCTTTAGGAGTCGGTTGCATCTGCTGCATCTGGGTTAGAGGAATCCTAACCAAGGATCCCGAAAGATTAGAGGGAGAATTACATAATAAAACCCATTTCCATGCAGAACTTCTCCCAGGAATGCTGTCTGCCTGGGTTCCCAGCCTGCCCATTCTAACACAAAGCTTTTCCTTTAAAATCACGGGGCTGCATAAACACAAATCCAGCAGGAAAGGGAAGAGCCAGGAGCCTCCTTTGCCCTGGCACCCAGCTCCTGTGGTGCTCTTTGGTCCTGAGCCCCCTGCAGGGCTCCCACCATTCCCAAATGTGACTCCAGAGCAGGAATGGTGATGGGAATGAAGAGGGAGACCAGACCAAACCTGCACCAGTGAAGGTGAGTTTGTAATGCAAGAAATAAAGTCAAGTGAGGAGTTGCCAGCACCCTTTGACCCCTGGAGCTTGGAACAAAAGCAGGAGGGAGGGAAGAGGGGTTTGCTGACAGCCAAACTAAAAAAACGGAAGGATTTTGTGACACCCAGGTCTTGTTTAAGTACCACAGAGATACAGAGGCTTCCAGAGAAACAGGAGATGCTTTTTCCCTGTCCTGGATGTACAAAGACAGCAAGCTAAAAACCAGACCCAAACCACACCAGGCTTCCCAAGAGGAAGGTCACACCCAGGGCTGATGAAGGAAAAGCTTCCCAGCAATCAAATCTGGAGCTGCAACCCAAAACTTTCTCCATGAATTTGGGAAAGGAAACAGTCTTTAGGCTCTTGGAAGAAGAGCAGGCTGAGCATCCAGCTGCTGTAGGAAGAGCTGAGGAGGTTCATGGCCAAGCAGTGGCATGGAGGGCCTGCAGTCAGGCAGGAGCCAAACCAAGCCCTCCAGGACAGCCCTTTTCCATGGGATAAGGAGGAGACTTGATGGTCTGGGAGAGCTCTTCCCTTCCCAGGACAGTGTTCTCTGGAATGAGCCTGTTCTCCGTGCAAACACAACCCCCCAGGCAAAGCTGAGGTGGGATGAGCTCTCCTGGGTGCTGGCAGGATGGAGCAGATCCCATCTTCCCTCCTGCAGCCCAGCACAAGGCTCACCAGTAATCCTCACGGCCAGGCAGATGGCATTTTTAAAATTAATCTGTTTTTTGGCTTGGGCAGGCATATTTTTAAATCTCTCCAATCCCATCTCCTTGTTTCAGTCCCATTGGCATCACCAGGCAGTCCAGCCTCTTCTAGTATGGAAAATACCAAGGCAGCAGCCTTGCCCGACCCCTACACAGGAACAAAAGCAACACCCTGAGGCACAGGGGCACCACTCCCTGCTCCTTCACCCTCCCAAGGGCTGGGATCCCCCTCCTGCACCCCCAAAGCCAGGACAGCTCTGGGGCTGGTCAGGCTGGCAGTGCAATGCCCACCCACCCCTCCCCAAAACTCCTGCAGGGACGGGGGGACAACTCCAACTTCGCAGATATCCCTTCCCGCCAGAGCCCTCCTCCATCCTCCCAGCATGCCAGGGTGGGATGGCACAGGGAACCCCTCCTGCTGCACACCTGAGGAGCCCCCAGACCCAGACTCACCTGTAGGTCCTCCCCCTCACCCGGGGCTGCTGCCCGTAGGGGCCCCCCCAGCGGCCCAGCCCTCCCCGGGCGTGGAAGCAGCCCCGGTAGCCCCCGCGGTCCGTGCTGCTGATGCCGGGCATGTTGGTCCTCTTGGGCAGCACCTGCAGGGTGGGGAGGGGCTGCTGGAGCTGGGGTTTGGCCCAGCCCCAGGCAGGCAGGGCTGGGAACGGGGGGAGCAGCCCCCCAGGGCTCCCCCAGCGCTCACCTTGATGACACGGCCCCTGAACACGCTCTCGTCCAGCTCCACCGCAGCCTTCACGGAGCTCTGCTCCTCGAACTCGATGTAGGCATAGCTGTGGGGCAATGGTGTGAGCAGAGCCCCAGGGACACCCTGCAGACCCCCAGCCCCCCCTGCACACTGCACTGACCCTTTGGGGTGGCCCGAGAACTTGTCACAGAGGATGGTGACGCGGTTGATCTGCCCACAGCTGTTGAAGTGAGACTCCAGCTCCTCTGCTGTGCCCCCGTAATCCACCTGCAATGACAGCCCCAGCCATCAGCTCTCGGGCATCTGATGCCTTGGGGTTTAGCTTTTCTGTTTTTCAGGTTCTCTGCTGCCTGGTGCGTAACTCTGAAACTTCCTATGAGGTGTTAGTAGGTTCTCTTCACAGGGTAGTTGGACAAAACAATCCCTTCCCAGCTGGAGAATCAAGGACAACCATCACCCAAAAAAGCACAAACAACAGTGAAGAGAAGGGGACAAGCCAGGGAGTTGAGACTTCATGACCTGCAGTTGTAATTGAACAGTTGAACCCAATATGGAGATGAACCAAAACTTATAAAAGTGTAAACCCTGGGTGTAGCCCTGGCCAGGCTCTGGGGCTGCCCAAGGTGTGTCCTTTTAAAGCCTTGCAGTAAATACCTCTTTTGTCCATTTAGCTCTGTCTAGTCTCTGTTCCAGAGCAGCCTCTCAAGGCAGCAGATCCACATCCCAGCAGGGGAGGCAAAGGGCCCAGCTGGCCCCACTGACACCCCCCCAGCACAGCTCAGCCCCTGCTGAGGGTCAGGGGACCCTCCCAGCTGAGTGCTCCCACCTGGAACACAAATCCAACGGACAACCTGCCCTGTTTTGAAGGAACAAGCAACACCGCAACCCACAGCTTCCAGGGGGCTTTTGGGGGGCTGACACCTGCAAGAGGTGAGCTGCAAGTGGCAGACAATGAGCCACGTTCCCAGGCTGGGCTGGGCAGAGGAGAAACACCTGGGATGGGAGCAGCCAGGCTTTGGGGGGGGCCAGGGGGGCCCCACACCCAGCTGGGCACTGAGCAGTGGCAGGGGCTCCCACTTACATTGCCCACATAGATGGAACGCTGGTCAGCCTCCATCTTCTCCTTGGTAGTCAGTGGGTAGAGAGCTGTGGAGAGGAGGGATTTGTCATGGACAGAGGGACATCTGTCTGCTCCCAGCATGGCCACCCCTGAGCTCCTCAGGTGTATCCAAACCCTCACATTGCTGCCTCCTCCTCCACCCCCCTGCCCCTTTTCTTTTCACAGGGATTCTTCTACTGGGGCTGTTGTTACTACACTCAATTACTTGATTGAATTAAATGTAATTAAATTAATTTACTACATCTGGGCCCACACAGGTAGGAGGTTAGAGCTGGCAGAATGTGCCTTAGCACCAAACCAGGCCTGGAACCCCCCTCACCCACCTTGTCTCCAGTCAGGCAGAGCCAAATACTGTGGCTCCAACTGTCACCCTGTGCCCCAGAGGTGTCCCTGGGGAGGGACAGAAGCGCCCTGTGACAGCCCATACCTGCTTCTGAGCTCATGAACAGGTGGTTCTCAGCTTCCAGCTGCAGCTCCTTCAGCCTCTCATCCTCCTTCTCTATTTCCCGCAGTTTGGCTTTGATGGCCTCCAGCTCCTGAATCCCAAACCGAGAATTGCACGAGCAGCACTCGGAGCAGGGACACCCCAGGTGTAAAAAGGTCTCATTTCCTTTAGGCACCAGGGAAAACCTGTTCCCCATCCAGGCAGGCACTCACCGGGTCCTGAACATCCTGCTCCTCCGTGCTGTTCCCCTCCTGGGGGCTCGGGTCTGAGCCCTCATCTGCTGCCTTGCACGCGGCTGCCACCTCTGCCACGTCCCAGGGCGCTGCCTCCGCTTGCAGGGACGGTGGGTCCTGCCACCAGATCTCGGAAGTGTCCAGGAAGAGAGGACTGGGCGGGACAAGGGGCAAAAGGGCATTGAACCAACAGCCATTTAACGTATCGGCTGTAGCACAGCATCCGCCAGGCAGAGGCTGGCCGGGCGTTTCCAGCAGAAGGATGAGGAGGTGACATTAATGCAGCTGCTTCTCTGTGCAGCAAAGCCCCGGGACTGCAAAGTGCAGCCAAAAGGGCTCAGTTCACACTGATTCCCAGCTCACGGGGGCTGCAGAGGGAACAGGGAAGTAGCTGCCCCAAGTGGAAAACCCCCCAGCGGCACACGGCCGGTGGGGAGGGAAGGGAACGAGCCGGTGGGACACGGCCACCGGCAGAGCCGCACAGCGCGAGCAGCCGGGAGCTCCGACTCCCGCAGCCAAGGAAGAGCCGCACCCTCCCAACCCCCGAGGGGCGCACGGAGGGACACGCCCTCCCACCCCGGGGAGCGAGCTCGCCCACCGGGGAGCGGAAAGCTGCCCCGGCTGCAGCCGGTGGAGCGGTGCCCGGGCGGTGGCCAGCCGTGCCGGGGCGGTGCCGGAGCGGTGCCCGGGCGGTGGCCAGCCGTGCCCAGCCGTGCCGGGGCGGTGTCCGGCCGTGCCCAGCCGTGCCGGAGCGGTGTCCGGCCGTGCCCAGCCGTGCCGGAGCGGTGTCCGGCCGTGCCGGTCCGAGGCCCCGAGCCCCGCACGCACCTGGCCCGGCCCCCGAACATTGCTGCGCGCGGACCCGTGCGAGCGGCGGCCACGTGCAGCTCTCCCGCCACCACGAGCGGGGCTCGTGCCCGCGCGCCACTTTTCACACATCAGCGGCCAATCAGGGCGGGGCGCGCGCCGAGGCCCCGCCCCCGCCGGCGGAGGCGGTCCTGGGGCCGCGGGTTCGAGACCCGGCAGCGCCGTTCAGCTGGGGCGGATCGGGGTGGGCAGGGCCCCTCCGCCCCTCCCAGCGCAGCGAGCCCAGCTGGCAGCGCAGGGGCAGCAGGGGGCACCCCAAGGGTGGAGCTGCAGTAACAGGTGGGACGCATCTCTCTGAGTGCCCCGAGGACACACCTGAGTTACCCCGCCATGAACCCCCCTCCTTTGAAGTGAGCGGCCCCAGGGCTGTAATGAACCCCCCGAGGCAGGAGTGGGGGCACAGGGTGCAAAGCACTGCCAGGAGTGAGGGACGAGGGCGCCCAGCACAAGCACAAGCTACAGAGCCTCTGGTTGATATTAAATTGTCTTTATTACACAGATACAGAGTTAAGAACAGACATAACCTGAATCATAAAGTTTACATCTTTCACAGGTCAAACATACAGTACACTTAGAGAAAGCGGGGAACAGCAAGGGGGGGACAGCATGCCGAAGGAAAGTCCTACCACGTCATCTCTCTGGGCTGGCCCCACGCCCCACGCCTGGCCCGGGCGGGGGGCTCTGGTTTCCAGCCCTTCGGGTCCCCGGTGTCCCCATGCCGGGGCTGGCAGGGCAGCACGGGCAGGGCTCAGCCCCGCACGGGCTCGGGGAGGCGGTGCTGCCGCGGCCGGCAGGGACGGGGGACACCGGCACCACCTCCCTGCCGGGGCCGTGGCGTTCGGGAACATCGGAGGAGCCCCCGGGGCTGCCACCGCACGGGGGACACCCCATCACAGTGCCTGGGACCTGGGAACGCAGTGGCATCTTGTCCCCAGCCTCAGAGCCACTGGGATGCAGAGGGGGACCCCAGCAGCCCCCGGAGGAGGAGGAGGAGGAAGAGGAGGAGGAGGAGATGCTGCAGGGGGAGTTCGGGGGGCTCTGGCAGTGATGGAGCAAAAGGCAGGTGTGGGACCCCTGCTCCAGCCTCGCCGGGACGTGGCACTTTGGTTTCAGCTGGGATTTTGGGTTGGGAACGAGAGGAAGGGGCTGGAGAGGGGACCCCGGTGCCGCGGGTGGCACCGGAGAGCCACGTCCCTCCTGCCACCTCCCAGCTTGGTGCCACACCAGCACCCAGCGCCCCGGGCTCTGCCACCCCACGGACACGGGCACCTGCGGCACGCTGTCCCCGTGTCCCCAGCACCGTCCCCCTGCCGCAGCCGTGACGGGAGCGGGACAGCCGGGAGCTGTGAGCAGCCACGGGGACCTGCTGTGGCACCCCGCGTCCCCAGGCTGCCCCACAGCCCCCGGCAGGGCTGTGCCAGCACCACGCTGCCATCTCCGAGGTGCCACCATTTCGGAGCAAACCCTAGGGAAGCACCCACAGCATCACCGCAGCCCCGCGGCCGCTCCGTCCTCCCCGCAGCACAAATTTATTTTTTTGGGAAATCTGACATTTAAAGCTGTCGTTCTGGTTTGGCCGCCCGTCACCGCCGTCCCCCCCCTCCCCTCCCTCGGCTTTTGGTTTCAATGCAAGGTTCTGTAGGGTAGTTTTATTCTTAATTAAAATTTAAAAAAAAAATCATAATAATTCCCAGAAAAAAGCAAACCAGCAGGGAGTGGAGTGGAAAGGAGAGCAGTCCCTGGGGAAGGGCTCTCGCCCCCGGTTTCCCGGCGAGGTGGAGGTAGAGAGGCAGAGCCCCGGCAGGAGCGGGGCCGGGGGCACGGGGGGACAGGCGGGGACAGGCGGGGACACGGCGGGGACGGGCCGCACACCCGGGCGAGCAGGGGCATCTGCAGTACTCTTATATATTACCTCTTCTCAGGAAACGTAAGAAAAATAGACAATATTACATATGTCACACCATAAATAAAGTGAACAGTCATTGGAGGGGCACCCGGCAAGCTCCCAGGGTTGGGAGGGGGGCACAGAAACCACCCAGGGGGTGCACCGAGGTCTTGGGGGGCACAGAAACGTCCCCGGGCTTGTGCCAAGACCTTGGGGTGCACGGGAAACCCCTGGGGAGATGCAGCAAGACCTTGGGGTGCGCAGAACCTTCCCAGGAGGATGCACCAAGATCTTGGGGAGCAGAGAAACCTCCTGGGGGGATGCACTGAGACCTCAGAAGAGGAACCCTGGGAGGATTCAGAGAGATCTCGGGGTGCACAGAAACCCCCCAGGGTCTCAGGGAGCACAGAGCTCATCCAAGGTGACACACCAAGACTTTGGGGTGCGCAGAACCTTCCCAGGGGATGCACCAAGGCCTTGGGGTGCCGGTGGCACAGGGCCAGGGACATCACCCTCGGCGTGTCCCAAGCTCTGCCGTGGCCCAGCCCAGCCCTGTGACCGGCAGCACAACCACCCCGCCCCGAGCCCTTCCCTCCTCTTCCTCCCCTACAGAAAACACAGGATGGGTTTTGCAAATACAGAAAAACTACAGCTCCTCCCGCTGCCAGGCCTCGCTCGGGCCAGCGCCACGGCTCCACGCTTCCTCCTCATCCTTTATTTGGCAAACGTCTCTTATTATTATCACTAGCATTATTATTATTATGGTTCATTTTTGGACCTCTGCAGACACTATTTACATTCACATTAGCGCACAGCACTGCTGCCTCCGCTCGGAGCTCGGACTTCCCCTATTGCACTTCCTCCTCCGTGCCGCTCCAGCGAGGCAAGAATCCCAAAGAATCCACATTGTCCTTGGCCAGGAAGGCGGCAGCGTTCCTTTTCCTTTCCTTTTCCTTTCCTTTTCCTTTTCCTTTCCTTTTCCTTTCCTTTTCCTTTCCTTTTCCTCTTAAAAATCCTTGTGAAACAAATCCAGCGCGAGGTGTGGGAGCAGCCTGGCAGTGAAGGGAGGGGGGGGTCCCCCGACGGCTTCGGGGAGGGAGAAACCCAAAATCCGTCTTTTAATTTCCTTTTTTTTAATTCTTTTTTTATTATTCTCTTTTTTTTTTTTAATCTCCTTTTTGTTCTCCTTTTCCAGGGCGGTGGCGGGCAGAGGTAGAGATGTGCCGGCTCCGGCTGCGGTTCTCAGCCCCATCTCCCCCTCCCACGCCTTGGGGGTTGGGGTTTTAGTAAAAAACACTTTTTTTTTTTTTTTTTTTTTTTGCTTTATTTTAATAGAAATTCTTTAAAGCCCCAGAGGCATGTCCGTCCATCCTTGTGGGGAGGGGAAGGAAGCGACAACAGAACGAAACGAACTTTGGCAGTGGAGAGACGTTTGGATCTTCCTTGGTTTTGGATTTCCTTTGGAGCAGAGGTGAGTCTGGTCTGTTCTTGGCTAGCTAGCAAGGTAGTTACAGGTGAACGTCCGTCACGCGTCGTCTGGTTTTTGGATTTTTCCTTTTTTTTTTTTTTCTTTTTTTTTTCTTTTTTACAATTTCTTACTTAAAGCCAAAGAGTCCGACGTTTTCTTTTTTATTTTCTTTATTTTTTTTACAAAAAAAAAAAAAGATAAAAAGAAAAAAAAATAGGAAGAGAGAGATGAAGAAAAGAAGGTTCTTTCCTCCTCCAAGTGAGCCCCTCGGCAGCGCTGACGGGGGACGGGATCGGGCTGGTCTCTCCCCACAGCACTGCTTGGTGATGCTGGAGCCAAATCCCTCATCCAAAGAGCAAAAAATAAAAACAAAAACAGCCAAAAAACCCAAAAAATCCCAAACCACAATCCCCCAACCGATAGAAAACCAACCGAAAAAAGCCAAAACAAAGACTGAAGAAAGAACAGAGACCGGTATTTGCCTTAACTCCACTTAAAGCCCAGTTTGAGGATCCGTGAGGATTAGTTGTGAGAGCTAGAGAGGTCGTTTCGGAGGTCACACGAGTCAGGTAGCTGAGGAAATTGCACGGGGTGCAGTCAGTCCGTGGCTCCGGCAGCCCGAGGGCGGCTCAGCGGGACGCGCTGTCCAGCGGCGCCGGCGTGGCCGGAGTGCCGGCGCGGGACGCGGCCACCGAGCCCGCCTCGCTGGGGCTGCTGGCCATGGCGGGCACGCCGTCGGGCTGGCCCGGCCCGGGGGCGGCGGGGCCCGGCAGCCCCTGCAGAGTCTGCCCGCAGACGTGGTGGTGCTTCTCCCAATCCTTGTGCTGGCAGAAGGAGCCGCAGTAGCGCGCGGTGTTGCAGCCGCTGCACGTCTCACTCGCCTTCCGCCCGCAGTTCCAGCAGCTCTGCGGGAATGGGAACGTGGCCTCAGCTCTGGAGCGTGCACCCCAGGCTGGGCTGTGCACCCTGACCTGGGACTGGGCACTCCATCATCCCAGAGTGTGCACATCCATCCCAGAGTGTGCACATCCATCCCAGAGTATGCACATTCATCCTAGTCTGTGCACTTCCATCCCAGAGTGTGCACATCCATCCCAGAGTGTGCACATCCATGCCAGAATGTGCACTTCCATCCCAGAGTGTTCACATCCACCCCAGAGTGTGTACATCCACCCCAGAGTGTGCACTTCCATCCCAGAGTATGCACATCCATCCTAGTCTGTGCATATCCATGCCAGACCGTGTATTTCTAGATCAGACCAGGCACACCAATTCTGGACTGTGCTCCCCCATCCTGAACCAGGTCCCCCTAACTCCAGACCATACAACCCTACCCTGGACCATTCACTACATCCCAGACCATGCACATCGTCCTAGACTGCATCCACACCCAGGACCATGCACCCCATCATTGCCCACACCCTGCATCCCCATCTCGGTGCAGGAATTCCCCTCTCCTCCCATCCCACGGCGCTGCCGCGCGCTCCCATTCCCACCCTCACAAGCAGATGCTGCGACCTCGATGGCAAGAGCAGCAGGTCCCACACACCAGCGCTGCCACCAAGCCGTCCCCAGGGTCCCCACCTCGCTCGAGTCCTCCTGCTGATTGATGACGGTGAGGGCATCCTCGGACGCCTGGCGCTTGGCCTCGGCCAGGGCCCGCTCCATCTTGGCGCGCTCCGTGGTGATCAGCTCGTGGGCTTTGCGCTCGGCGTCCGACACGGCCTTCTGCAGCTCGGACATGGCCTGGCGCTTCACCTCGTTCACGGCTTCTTCTGGAAGGCAGCAGCCGAGCGTGGCCGCGGCGTGCCGCTGCCCCAGCGTCCCCCCTTCCCGCTGAACCACCCCAAATTCCTCTTGCGCCGCAGGCATCCCCACGAGGGGAGCTGGGGCAGAGCCCTGCTGGCTCAGCACCCTGCCGGGGGCTGCGCCCACCCCGCACTCACCAGCCTTCCTCCAGATCTCCTCGGGCATGTACCCGGAGAGCGGCCGCGGCGCGAAGTCCCGGTGAGCGTCTGCCAAGGAGAGGGGGGACGCCCTTAGGAGATGCCATGCCCTCGGAACGCCCCGGCCGGCAGCGCCAGACCCCCGGGAGAGCGGCGCGGGCACCCGGAGCGGGCGCAGCCCCCGCACGCGGCCCGCGGCCCCGGGGGTCAGTACCTAACTGGGGAGCCTCGGCGGCGGCGGAGGAGGAGTTGTGGGGGCGTGCCGAGGGGGGGCTGCCTTTCTTCATGTCCTCGGCGTCGCTGTAGCGCCGGATCCAGTGGTTGAGCTCCTCGCGATCGGCCTCCTGGCACCGCCGCAGCACCGTCAGCGACCGCCGCGTCTTCTCCACCATGTCCATGATGCAGTTCAGCAGCTGCGGGGGCAACGGCAGGCATGGGGAGGGGGCTCTGCTGCAGGCAGCTGGGGGGCTCGGTGCCCAGCACTGGGCAGGGGGATTTGGGCTATGCCAGGCTGTGCCAGCTCCAGCGTGCTGTGCTGGCTGAGGAAGCAGAGGATGCTTGGGAGAAAAGCCCCGTGAGGGACTGAGGGCAGAGTGGAAGGACACACACACACACACACACACACACACACACACACACACACACGGGATGGGGCAGGGACACTACTCACGTTGTTGAGGTGCTTCCACTCCTCCGCCCACTCCCGGTCCGTGAGCCGGTGGTCGATCACCTCCTCCTGCCGCGTCCCGTGCACGGCTGCGGGGCGAGAGCGGAGCAGGGTCAGCCCCTGCAGGACCCCTCTCCCTTCAGGGGGATCCCAGCCCCGTTCCCCCCGTGCACGGGGACAGCAGGGCTCACCGGCGGGCCGCTGGCGCTCCCGGGGGTCGGGGTGCCGGTAGGTGTCCCGGTAGTGGTGTGCCATGGCCATGTCCTCCAGGCGGTAGTGCTGGGGCAGGGGGGGGCCGGCGGGGGGGTGCCCCAGCCCGTTCGGGGGGTGGCTCAGCCCGTTGCTGGGGCTGTAGCGCTGCGCTGGGCTCATGGTGCACGGCCGCTTGCTGAGGTGCTCGGGGTGCAGGGGGTCTCGGTCCAAACCGTTCTCTTTGGTCCTGGCCGGAGGAGAGGAGGTCAGTCCCCACTGGGCCCCCCGGAACAACCTCCCTTTTGCAGGGCTGTGCCCCTGAAAAATCCCACACGCCCCTCCCCAGGCTGGCACCTGTCTGGCGTCCTCCTCTTGCCGCTCTCGCCCACCTCCAGGAGCAGCTCGGAGGAGTCGATGGGAGAGGAGGCGTTGGCGTCCAGCAGCAGCTGCTCGTGCTGGGCCAGGTACTGGGCCGGGGTCTGCTTGGCCATGCGGGCACAGTGCAGCAGCTCCCGCTGCAGCAGCGGCAGGTTGGCCTGCGGGGGGGAACGGGTGACATCCAGCCCACAGCCCTGCAGCCCCCCCAGAGCAGCCCGGCTGTGCCCCACCTCGCCACGTGCAGGGGGTGCCAGGGGGTGCCTTCCCTTTGGGGTCCTGCTCCCTTTCCCAAGGAGACAGCCTTGGGATGCCAGCAGTGTGCCCAGGGGCCAGGTGGGCTCTTGGGGGATGAGTGTGGCACCCCACAGGGTTCAGACAGCTTCAACAGAGCCCTCCTGCATCCAACAGGGGCTGCAGAGCATCATCCCTGGGCCAGATTGGCCACCTTGTCCCCAGGACTGCTCCGTGGGGACTGCACCTGTGGGACCCCCAGCCTCTGTGGCACCCACAGCTGTAAGGATCAACTGTGAACTCCCCTCCCACCCACCCACCGTGTCCCCCCACGGTGCTGCAGCCCCAGGAGCAGCAGGAATTAAGCAGCAGAACCCCCTTTTGCCCGGCGCTCTGGCTGCCAGCCCTGGATTTTGCCTTAGGCAGCTGAGCCGCAGCCAAATCCCATCTGTGGGACACGTTAGCGCCCCAGCCCGAGCTGCAGTTGCGGTGAGCAGGGCCAGACCCTCCCTCCCCTTCCCTTCCCTGGCCGGGGGGGAGCAATCCCACAAAAACAGCAAGTCCCCAGTCTGGGAAGCACGCCGAGCCCGGCTGGTTGCAGTTAGGATAATGAGAAACATCTGGGCCGGGTGGTGGGAACAGCTGGGAGCGGGGTGCCAGGGCGGCCGGCGCGGCCGCTGCGCTCTTGGCACCGGGACAGCGGGGATGGATCCCAGCCTGCCTGGAGCCACAGGGCCACCAGTGCCTGCTGGGGCCTGCCAGTTCACCTTTCCCTGCTCCCATGGAGCCCAAAAAGCCTGCAAACCAACAGGAGGGGAGGGGGCTCTGCTGTCCCCCTCCAGCTCAGCCTGGAGCAAACCACGGCAGCAGATTCCTGTGATGAGCACGGACCTCCATTCGTGGACTCCTGCTCCGGGGGGGCTGCCATGCAGAGGTGGAAAAGGGGATATTTTTGCACTTTTAAATTATTCCTTTGCTAACAATGGACAGGGGACACCGGGCTCAAACATCTGCTGGCAGGGCCTGTGCTGCCAGGCGTGCCAGCACTGGGCAAATCCCTCTGGAGCAGGGTGACACTGCAGAGTCAGCACAAAATTAAAAGGCAGATAAAAAAAAGGGGGAATTTTTAATGAATTGCAAATGGCAACCGGCTGGGCTGACCCCTCGCTTTATTGCAACCAGCCCCAGCCCTGCATGACTCCACACGTGTGGGGACACACGTGTTCCTGGGGGGACACAGGCAGACCCACGGGCAGCTGCCAGCCCCAAAGGCACCCCCAAACCCCCTGTGCTGAAATGCTGCCATGAATCCCACCCTGCCCAGGCTGGAGACCCACCTTGAGGAAGGGGATGACGAAGGGTCGCAGCGGGAAGTTGGTGGCCTCTTGGAGCTTGGCGTGAAACTCCTCGATGGTGAGGGTGGAGTTCTGTGGGGACAGCCTGGGCTCAGCACCCCTGGCACAGCCCCCTGCACCCCTGGGGCACACCTGGCTGTTCCTCCCCCATTGCTGCTCCTCTGCCAGGCTCACAGGGAAACCACACTCAAGGGAAAACCATGCTCAAGGCTTCACTGACGATGCCAGCAGCCAGGACCGACCCTGCACTGGCTGTGCAGATCCCAGGAGACACTGAGAAAACAACCCCCTTTCCTCCAGGATTTAGACCAATCTAGACCACTCTTTCCCTTTTAGCAGCATCTCCATCCCCAAAAGAAAACCCAGGATCCTCAGATGTGGGGTTCTCATGGCTGAGCCCACGGACGTACCACGAGCCCCAGGACGAGGGTGCGCACCCGCTCCCCGATCTCGGGGGAGATGTCGTTCCCAAACTGCTGCAGGGTGGTGAGGAAGCGCTTGAGCTTGGAGAGCTGGCGGGCACCACAGGCTGGAGGGAGCTGGTGGGTGGACAGGGAGGCGCTGGAGGAGGTGGCCGGCCCGTTGCTGAACCCGTTGGGGGTGGATGGAGCCCCATTGATGGCGGTTGGCGAGTGGCTGCTCCCGTTCATCACTGGGGAGACAGGGAATGGGAGGTCAGAGCATGTGGCTGTGCCATGGCACCATGGGGACAAGGCTGGGATGGTAGGACGAGAGTGTCCTGCTGGGTAATGTGGGGCTGGCACCCCCTGGAAGGCTTCAGGATGCTGGTGAATCCCTGGGGCTGCATCCTGGACTGGTGGGAGGGAAAGGAGGGGATGCAGAGCATCCCCCAGCGTGGCGAGGGCCTGATCCAGCTCCTCAACAGGCAAGGCAGCCAAGGGAAGGGGCTCCATCCTGCCCCAGGGGAAGCTGCTCAGCACCCCCAGAGAGAAGGCATGAGCCATTTCCCATGGAGCCCAGCCTGGCTTGCAGAACACCACTGCCACCTCTGTCCCCACTGCCCAGTCAGCAAGGGCAGGAGCTGCCTCACCACCACACACCGGCAGACCCAGGGCAGATATTCTGGGGTACCAACCACCAGAGTGCCAGAGCCCGCTGTCCTGCACCAGCCCCACATGAGCACAGGGACCTTTTCCTGGCTAGCACAGGTGACAGCACATGTCACCCCTGTCCCGACGGCGCGGATGGCAGCACACATCACCCATGTCCTGATGGCACAGGTGACAACACACATCACCCATGTCCCGACAGCGGGGTGACAAATGCATCACCCACGTCCTGACAACGTGGGTGACAACACGTGTCACCCATGTCCCGACGGCGCACTTGACAGCACGTGTCACACAGATTCCGACGTCATGGGTGACAACACACGTCATCCATCTCCCGACGGCGCGCCGCCCATGTCCCCCGGCACTCACACGCCTGTCTCCACTGGGATGCCCCACACTGACCTGGGGGTGCCTGGGGGTGCTGCCCCGCCAGCCCTGCCTGCTCGGGGGGTCCCGCTCGCTCTCCGGCCGGGCAGCGCTGAAGAGGTGCCAAAAATAACCCGGTGCCAAAAATATTCCCGCGACAGGTGCGTGCCTTAGCCGGACGGCACACGCGTCCCTGGGCCGGGTGGGGCTGGGGTTCCCATCCCCGTGACCCGGCGGGGCAGGGCCGGGGGCTGGCGAGGGGAGCGCCCCGGGGCTGTGGCTCGGCTCTCTCATGAGAGCGGGTGTTTCATTTTACTTACAAAGACAGACCATCGACCATTTCAAGCAACCATGAAAACGGCCGCGAGGCAGAAACGTCGGAGGGCCAGCGTCTCGATCTGCAAGCAAAATAAAACACGCTATGATGAGAGAGCAGAGGGGGCAGCTCTCGGCCCGGGGCCCTGCACGGATGCTCCTCACCACGGGCACGCCAGACCCACCAGGGAGCCGGGTCCCTGCATCCCACTGCGGCCACAGGGAGGGTTCCGGGGATGGATGCTCGGCTGCCTGAGACAGTCCTGACAGTTTAGGGACCAAATGAGGTCCCCGAAGGCCAAGAGCAACCAAAACGCCGTGGTGTCCATGCCAAGCTGCTCATGCCCCCAGCCTTGTGTCTCAAACCCTGCTCCATGCCGAGCTGGGATGGAGAGGCTGCCTGCACCCCCAGCCCCGTGTCCTGAACCCCTCTCTGTGCTGAGCTGTGGTGCAGAGGCTGCCTGCACTCCTGGTCCCTCATCCCAGACCCAGCCACACCTGGGCTGTCACATCAGCACAGGGCTGGGATTGACACCCAAACCAACCAAGCACGCCTGAGCACCAGCTGATTTCTAGAGTCCAGAAGCACTGCTGGAGGGCTGCAGGCGTCAGGGGATGGATCTGGGGGGTTGTTTTGAGGTGTTTTCTTCCCCACTGGGGTTCTTCCGAGCAAGAAACAGCTACGAGCAAAACCCTTGTGCACATGTGTGCCCAGGAAAAGTCTCAGCAGAACTGAAGTGGCTGCTGGCAGTGGCCACTGCCACTCCTGCCAGGGGCCAACCTTGTCCCCTGCCTGTCTGGATCCTGCACTGCCTGTGCCTTGTCCATCCACGTGCCAGGACAGTGACCCCAGCACAGTGACAGATCCCTGGTGCAAACCCTGCAGGTGTGCAATGAGCCCACGTGCCTCTGGTGCCACCACCACATTGGGTGGCTGTCCCCACTCCAACTACAGAGAGTGAAACTCCCACCTGGCACCCCCTGATGCCACCATGCCACAGCCTGGGCAGGACAAGGAGGTCCCAGCCACTGTGGCTGGCCATGACACTGCCCTGCTACCACTGGGTGCCACGTGCAGAGGGACAGATGTGTCCCCACACGCATGGGACCCTCCACGGGGCCATCTCCGATCCTCAGGAACTCCCCCAGCCCCCGCCACCCTCCAAGCACACACTGCCCTGTGCCAGCACTTGGTGACCGGCTGGCAGGATATCCCTGTCCCCAGGGACCTCACAGGAACATGCTCCAGCCGTGGCTTGGCAACGTGCACCCAAGCAGAGCCTCCAGCCCGAGGCCAGGTGACGTCCCCCGTGTCACCGCCAGCTCCGAGCACGCTGCCGGCCCCGGGTGCCGCGCGTCAGTGGGGCAGGGGCAGAGCCCCGGGCTGGCAGCCCGTGCCCAGGTACTCACTGGTGCTGGGTGTGAAGGAGGGGTGGCGCGAGGCTCCCTGCGCGGCGGGCGGGGGCATGCTGGGCGGCGTGGAGCGGGCCTGCGTCTTCACGTCGGCCGGCGAGTCGGGCATGGCGGCGGCCGCGGTCTCCGCGTTATCTGCGGGAAGAGGGCACGGGGAGGTGAGCGGGGTGTGCCAGGCAGGGCTGGGCTTCCCTGGCAAACAGGGGTCAGGGGCACAGGGGACACTTGGGGACTTCGGGCTGGCCTGGGCATCGCCGGTGCCGCTGCAGAGTTCGGGTAACGGGGACGGTGCCCGGTGTCCTGTGTGCCACAGGATGGTGGGAGGGTGATGGAGCTGCTGTTTTCATCTGCACAGTGCCCTGCGTGGGACACACAGTGCTGGCACCACTCTGCCCCTGCAGTGCCCAGCCTGCCCCAGCCTGTGCCACAGCACAGCACCTCCTGACACATCTGGGAATTCCCTGACTCCTCACCATCCCTGGCAGCATCACCCAGGGCTGGCACAGGCCCTGGCAGAGACTGTGGGATCATTACAGCCAGTGTTTAGTGGCAGTGACAACAGCAGGACCCACACATCCACCAGTGGCTGTCCTGCCCAGACCCTGCAAGGGCAGGTCCTGCAATCCAGGGCTCGTGGAGCTCTGGCCATCACCCTCACCATCACCCTCACCATCACCATCACCATCACCCTCACCATCAGCATCACCCCAGCGGGCATCGCCGCCTCCCTCCCAGCCCCAAACAAGTCCCAGCAGTGCATTCCCCACCGTGCCAGCACCATCCCCTGCAGACACAGCCCCAGGGCAGGGTCTGGGCCCCCTGGCTGCCACGCTGGCCCTGACGGGTGGCCACAAGTGCTGGCAGCTGTGGGGATCTGTCACCGTGCCCGCGCCAAAGATGGAAGCGGCCACCACGGCCACCCCCGGCCATGGGGTCCCCCTGTGCCTGGCACCTGGCCTGGCTGATAATCACTAATCCAATATTCATCCTCAATCCAGGGCAACTGTGGGGACATTAACTGAACCTGGCCACAGCACATTGGCTGGGCTAAGTAAAAGCAGGGCCTGATCCCCTCTGAGATGCTATCGGGGTTGTGCCGCAGGCAGTGGCACACAGAGGACCAGGAGATGCTGGCAGGAGCCAAAATCTCAGCTGGTCACCCACAGGATCCTTCTGGAAGGCTCCAGCACCACACTGGAATGCTGCAGACACCTGGATGCGCATGCTGCAGTTCCTCATTCCTCACTCCCTTCTCTCTGCCCAGCCACAGGAGAAACCCCAAGATCATGCAGCTTCCCTCCCTCCAAAACCTCAGCTTCCTTTCAGGGCCTGCCAGAAGAAATGGTTTGTTTAGAAAAACTTTTATTTTCCTTTTTGTGGCAATGTCCATCTCTGGGCAAAACTCCTCCAGCCTTCCAGGCTTCCCCCACCACTCAGCAGAGCAGGATCCAGCTCTGACAGCAGAGGATGAGCCCTGAGTGTGCACAGGGTGTGACCCTGTGAGGGGGCACAGCTGCACCACCTGGATCCCACACGATCCTTGCCTGCATCCCTGGCACCATCCCTGTCCTTGCCACACCCCTGGCAGCATCCTGGCCTGCATCCCTGGAATGGTCCCTGCCTGCATCCCCATCCCAGCCGGTCCCCCTCACTGCCCTGACTCCATGCACATTCCCACACCAAGGAGAAAACATGGATACACTCATCCTGGCACTGACATGGCTTTTCCACAGCTTCCCATCAGCAGGAAAGTTTCCATCAAGCTGAGCAAGCACTCAGGGAAATGGGGCCTGGTTCTGGTTTTTCTTGTGTTTTCTTTTTTGCCTTTAAGTTTTAAATTTTCCCTGAGGTGTTTGCAACCCAAACACAGCCAGGCAGGCACAGGAATGGTCCCAAATCCAACGGGATACAGAGCCCGGAATGCCCAGAGGACCCAACCACAGCTGTGCCAGCAACCCAGGTCCTCTGCAGGATGGGATGAGCTCCAGGGGAGCAAAGGAGATTTTGGGGAGCAAAGTGCAGCCTCCCCTCAGCACCTTCAACCAGCGATTCCCCAGCACAACTCCAACTCCACTGGAATTATTTTTCCCTCTATTTTTTTCTCTCTTTGGGGTAATTTGTCCCAGCCGCTCGGGGCCGTGTCTGTTTTCCTCCATCTGGTTTCCATTAGGTCTGTGCAGCCCAGATGAATAAGTAATAATATAAAAATAAAAGGATTAGTATTTTCTCCTGGGCCGGCGGGAGCGGCCGCTCCCCACCCTGCCCCCCGGGGCCGGCGGATGCCGGACCCCCGCACCCCCCCGTGCGACCCCGAGCCCCCCATTTGTCACACGGCAGGGTTTAACCCCCGGGGCAGGGTCCCTGCCGGGTGACACTGTCACACGGCCAAGCATTCCAGCGGGCACACGGCATCCTGCAGCCCGGAGCCGGAGGGGCAGGGCAGTGCCGGAGGGACGGGGCTGGCAGCCATCCCAGCCCGGCTGCACCGGTTCCCACAGCCCCGGGGAGCCCGTCCAGCCACCACCCGGGCAATAAGCGGGATGTGCCAGCTCCGGGATGAGCGCGGAGCGCCCGGGCCGGCTGCCCCGCTCTCCTTTCCCCAGGGATGGGGGTGAAGCAGGCACGGAGCTGCCCTGGATGTGGCCGCTGGAAAGCTCCGGCTCCCCGCAGGCAAAGCTGCCCGGGTGAAGAAGGGGTTAAAGGGAATTCAGCGCCCAGCATCCTTCATGCTCTCCAAATGGCCACAAATGAAATCCAGATGCTGGAGGCGACGTCTCCCCAAGCCAGGCTGCCTCCGAAACAAAGGCAGGGAAGCATTCCTGCTCCTCAGCTGCCGCAGCCAGCGGGGCCAAGAACAACTCCCCGATAAGATGGCAGGGCCGGAGCTGTCCCAGCTGGAGCAGGTTTGGAAGCGTGCAGTGCCTGAGGGCGGGCAGCAGCGCCAGCCACGCGCACCAGCCCGGCAGAGCTGCTGCGACCTCACGGCACCATCGGCTCCCTCCTCCCCTGCACTAATCCTGATCCCCTCTCTGGGGTCAGCTCCCTCCTCCCCTGCACCCATCCTGACCCCCTCTCTGGGCCATGGTGACAAAGGTGACAAAGGTAGCTTGGAGTTCATCCCCAGCTGCACTTGGAGCAGGAGCAGGCAGGAGTGCAGCTGTGGGATGCTGACAGAAGGTGGGTGGAGATTGGATATCGGGAAGGAATTGTTCCCTGCGAGGATGGGGAGGCCCTGGGTCCCTGGCAGTGCCCAAGGCCAGGCTGGACAGGGCTTGGAGCACCCTGGGATGGTGGAAGGTGGGAGGAGGTGAGCTTTAAGGCCCCTCTCAATCCAAACCATTCCATGGTGATGCTGGAGGGATGCTGAACACCCGGGGTGTTCCAGCTGCTCATTTTGGGGAGCCAGCCCAGCAGGGAGCAATCCACACCCAGCACTCATCAGCACACAGGAAGCCCTTCAAAAGTAAATCCAATTAATCAAAGTCTGCACAATCTGTAAAGCAACCCAGACCCAGGCAGCTCCAGTCCTGCAGGTCATCCCCAGGGGCATCCTGAGACGGCTCCTGTGCCGCTGGCCCAGCTGGGACACCTCCCACCAGCACAGTCCAGGGTAAAGCAGATTTCCCCGGCTCAGGCACATCCCAATTGGCTTTGCTTTCCGAGCACCCACGTCCTGCAGTGCCAGCCCTGCTGGCAGATGCCCCATGGGCAACTCCAGGCCACCAACTGCCAGCAGGTCCCAAGCCTCGGTGTGTGGCAGTGACAGTGACAGCACAGCTCCACACGGGACAGCAGCGCCCGCAGCCAGGCTCCCCACGCACCCCAGCCCCCAAAATCCCAGTTTTTAATCCAAAACCATCCACCCAGGGACCCAAAGCAGCTGGCTCGGTGCCACCAAGGCAGTGCCAGCAGCTCCCGCTCGCCCCAAGCTGGCGTGGCCGGGGATGGGGGATGGGTTTGATTTTTTTCCTCGAAACAACAACAAAAAAGCCAAAAAAAAAAAAAAAAAAGGTGCCCTCTCTGTTTTACAAGCCTTCATTTGCTATTGTTTATGTAAACAGGTAAATTGTTTCGTATCTCAATTAAAAACATCTGCCACATAAATGAATACCAATTAACTCATCCTGTTTTTAATTACTCTGTTAATTACACACAGGCAGCAAAAAGGATGGCAGGGGAATAGGGAAAGCATGCTTACACCCCCCCTTCCCACCTTGCTCTTGGCAAGGATCCGAAATGTGCCCAGATAATGATGGATTAAGGTGAAAACCGTGGCTCGCGGCCAGCTCCGGCGTGGCGGCTCCTTCCCGGGGCTCCTCGCACGGGGATTTCCCGGGAGCCTCTGGAGAGGTTTCGGAAATCCCAAGTCCCACGGGATGCCCCAAAGCCGAGGTGGCCCAGCCCCCCTGGCACTCCCGGTGCCAGCCCCGCGCTCCTTCTCCAAACGCGCCCACGGGAGGGAGAGAAACTTTGGGATGGCGAGAGGAGCGAGGAGGCAGCGTCCCCATGGACCGAGCGCATCCTTGTGCCCTCCTGGCACCCAGGGGTGCCCCCAGGGTGGCACGGGGTGGGCGCCATCCCTGGCGAGGGACCCCGGGCGCCGCCGGCCCCCCCGGCTGCGGGAAGCTTTCCAAGCGAGCAGATGGGGCAGGGAGCGGCGGCAGGAGGAGGAGGAGAGCAGAAAAGGCTATTTTCTCACGCTACATATTTTACAAGTCGAACATTTTGTGCATTTCAGCCCTGCCTGTAAAAGCATCTCGGCCTCAGCCCCGGGACTCGACGGAGGAGCCTGTGAGTCAACAGCGGCTGGCGACGACGTGGCTGCTGGCGGGGGGACGGGCTGGAAGAGGGGTCCCCCACACACAGGGGCAGTTTGGGGGGTCCCCCCGACCTGTCGGCCAGCAGTACCCAGCCAGAGCACAGTATCTGCTGCAGCGTCGTGCCCGCTGTCACCATCGGATTGATCCCACCGGGGTGGCACAGGGAGGTGGGCACACACACACCCCGCTGCTCCCCAGCTGCCTTACACTCCTGGAAATTAAATATCCTGGCTAAACACCAGGAGTAAACAGTGCCGCGGGCAGCCCGAACACCTGGAGAGGAGCAGGGCTGGGGCTGCCCGTGCCGGAGCCGCCCCACGCAGGAAACACCCACGCCCGGGCTGCACCATCCCCCAGAGCCCTCCCAGAGGAGCGCCCCAAAACCGGCCCCGCGCCCCAAAACCCGCCCCGCGCCCCAGGCGGGGATTCTGCAGCCCGGTGCGGGGGATGCTCGGCCCAAAGGCGGCCCCGATGGCGGCAGCGGCGACAAGCGGCACACGCGGGGGGCTCGGGGCACCCTGGGGGCAGCGAGCGGCTGCAGAAGGGAAAGCTCCCCCTGCACCCCGCGGCTCCGGTGCCGGCAGCGTGGGAACGCCGAGGCGCCGCCGCTCCCCGGGGCCGCCGTGCCAGAGCCGGCCCCGCAGGCGCCGGGCTGGTACCGGCTCCGAGGGGGTGCCGGATCCGGCCGCGCTCTCCCACAGCCTCAGGCTGCTGCCTCACCGACTCTTTGTCTATTTTTGAACCACGGGCTCCATTTCAAGGCGATTTTGCCCATGTGAAATTGAATCAAAGAACACAGGAAAAAAATATTAATGAGAATTTTGTAAAATAAACAGGAAATCCCTTGGATGTTTTCTGGAACCATCGGTCAGCATCTTCCGAAGGAAAGCCGGGAGTTTGTCAAGGTGGGGTTCCCCCTGGGGAGCCTGAGCACAGCGGGAGGGACGGCAGAAAACAGCTTCAGGAAATCTAAAAATAACCCCGAACCGGGCAATAGCACTGAGTCCGGGGCACCCGGGCAGGGAGTGCCCTCTGTGCCACCAGCCCGCTCTTGCCTCTGGCGGACAAGGATTGATCCCAGCTCGGGGACTCCCCATCCTGCTGGGCAGCTAAATCCACGTCCCACGTGAGATCCAGCTTGGAAAGCACGGGGCAGGCTGCAGCCCCCGACCTGCAGCACCGACAGCATCCCCGGCCCCAGCAGCAGCGATTAAGCCAAGCTTAACCCGTGGGCTGTCTCTGGTCCCTCCCAGCCCCGTTCACAGTACCCGGCCCTGATCTGCCCCAAACCCTGTGCTCACTGTGACCCTGCTCGCCTGGCTGGGGGCTGCAGAGGGTCACTGTTGGTGTGGGGGGATTGGTGTGTCCCCCCAGGAGGGACCCAGCTCCTGCCCCACTGCCAGCACTCCCTGGCAGCCCTGCACTTCCTGGTTGACTCGCTGCCAGTCCACTGACTTTGGCTAAGAGGTAAAATAACAGAAATTTGGGGGGCGCCTCCCTCCCCGGGGGTCCCACAGCACGCAGACCCCTTCCCGAGGTGGCTGCAGGACAGGAGACTGTGCACGGCCGCGGGCAGAGCCCAAGTGCCCCCAGATCTCAGCAGGGATTTCCAGCAGCGAGCGGAGCCAGACCCCGTTCCCAGGGCACCGCCGGACACCGCGGGAGCCTCAACGCCTGATCCTGCCCGGGGGCTTCCAGGCATGCAAACATCCACGGCTCCGAAGCAGAATTCCAGGAACATCGGCACAGCCCTGCCAGGCCCAGGTACCCCGTGGGACCTGCCAGAGCCCCCTCCTGCCTGCAGCAGCCCAGCCCTGAAGGGGGGCTGAGCACCAGAACATTTTTCCATCCTGCAGCCTGGAAGTTGACGATGAAAGAGGCAAATCCTGCAGCCACACGAGGCCTCCCCACTGGCCAAACCCGGCACCCTCCCCACGGCAGCACCCAGAGCCACGGGAGATCAGCCTCTCCCCCGCCGTGTCCCGGCTTTTCCCCCCTACAAACCAACATCTGCACTCACGTTTGCCAAACAGAACACACCCAACATCTGCCTGCTCCCGGGTAAAACCTTACCTGCCAGCACGGGAGGCAGCCGGCAGGGAAAACCCCCTTGGCACAGCCAAGATCACCTCCACTCGCCTCCCCAAGCACGGAATCTCTCCCCGTGTGGAAACTCTCAGCAGGAGACCTGCCTCACAAACCTCCGAGGATCCAAGAGCCCACCCCAGGCGGCAGCTCAGCTCCATGGGGCTCCTCACCCGAGGACCGTGGCTGTCAGCATCCTCCCCGGCTGCTGCTCCGTGTTTGCCGCGGGATTTCGGGCTGGCTCCCCCATTCCTCCACGCCCGGTACCACGGCAGAGCTCGCCCACCGCGGCGCCGAGCAGACGGGTGTTTGCAGAGTGTCTTCAAGTCGCTCGACAAAGGAGCAGGGAATTAATATTCCTTTTAATTAAAGGCAGAAAAATCTCTTTGTTCCTGAACAGAGAGAAAACAACAGAGGGAAGAGCTCAAAAGCTCTTCCTAAGCTGGAGACGAGACCATCGCTTGGAATCAAAGGCACTGTCAATGCACACGTGACCTCGAATTAAAAAAACAAAATGAAACGCAGCAGCGGCAGTGGCTCCTCTCCGACAGCGAAGGAAAGTTGCAAAGTTTTTCTTGGCTAATAGAGGGAGAAAAAAGAATTCCAAGAAAAGGTGTGTTTAACTAGAGAAACGCTCTGCGGTATCCGAAGGCACCATCCAGCGGCGAGGGAATGACGGGAAGAGCTGGTCGTGCTCCGGCTCGGTGTCGAGGAGGAGCCACGGAGAAGCGCGGGGCCAGCCTCGCTCCGTCGCTCCGCCGGCAGCATTCCCTTGGCAAAGCCGGGCTGCCCAGCTCAGCGCGATTCCAAAGGGAAGGCGAGAGCGGGCGGTGATGAATGGCAGCGCCGGAGACTCCCGAGCCAGCCTTCCTTCCCAGATCCGCATCCAAACAAACATCCCCTGGCGCACGCCAGGACTCTGCGAGCGTTCCCACCACAGCCCCGTGTCCCCGGCGCGGAGCCGTGTCCTCGCACAAAAACACACAACGGAGGGGCCGGAACTTCCCAGAGCAGCCCCAGGATCGTTCCCGCAAACTCTCCCGAGTGGGTCAGCTCCTCCTCGCCCCCCAGCGCGGTTCCGGCTCCGAGCCCACAGCGGCCGGAGAGGGATGCGGGCAGAGCGGAGGGATGCGGGGACGACAAAGAGTTGGACTGCTGGGCACGAGTCGGGAGCCACAACCGGGGGGGGTCTGCTGGGGGGTGGGCACAAACTCGCGTGGGTTCCCGGGGACGCTGTGCCGCCCCACGCCGCCCCGGCGCTCGGGAAACGGCGGCGGGGGACACGGAGGGGAGAGCAGGAAGCGCCCCGGCAGCGCAGGGAAGAGGGGTCTGCACCCGCCGCCCGCGGGCGCGGCGATCCCGCTCCGGGGCTGCCTCCGCCGCGGAGCGCTGCGCCCGCTCGCCCCGGCCGTGCCCCCGCTCGCTCTGCCCCGCTCCGCCGCCGTGGCGGGGACCGCGCTGGCTCGGGCACACGGAGCATCCCCGGCCCCTGCGCACCGGCAGCTGCCCCGACACCGGGAGCATCCCCCGGACACCGGGAGCCTCCGACTCCACTGCGCACCGGGAACGCTCCCCGGACACCAGGAGCCTCTTACTGCCCTGCGCACCGGCAGCTTCCCCGACACCGGGAGCCTCCCCCGGGTACCGAGAGCATCTCGGACTCCCGCACAACAGGAGCGTCCCCCGGGCTCCGGGAGCCTCCCCGGCTCCTTCGCGCCGGGAGCCCCCGAGCATCGGGAGCATTCCCAGCCCCTTTTCCACGGGAGCCTCCCCGGGCACCGGGAGCATCCTCCGAACACCGGTAGTACCCACAGCCGCTCTGCCCTACGAGCTTCCCCGGGCACCGGGAGCCTCCGATTCCCCCGTACACCGAGAGCATCCCCCGAACACCGGGAGAATTCCAAGCCCCGCTTTAACGGGAGCCTCCGCGGGCACCGGCAGCTTCCCCGACCCCGTCCCGGTTGGCGGACGGCACTTACCGTCCTGAGGTGTGGCGGAGGCGTGAGGTAAGTCCCAAGGCAGGGGCCGGCGGGGCCGGCAGGAGCGGGCAGAGCCGGCAGCGGCCCCCGGCGGCGGCGGCCCCGGTCCGCTTAAGGCCGGCGCTGGCGGAGCGCGGCCCCGCGGCGGCGGCTGCCCCCGGCACCTGCCCGCCGCCGCTCGCCGCGCCCGGGGCCGCCGCTCGCCGCCAGCTCCGGGGCTCGGGGCGCTTCCCCTCCCCCCGGAGGGGGGGCACCGGAGAAGCGGGGGAGGGCGGAGAAGCCGCGGTAAATCCGCGGGGCCGCTTCACCCCCTGCGCGCTGCCCGGCGGCGCATCCTCCCGGCGCCGCGCCGCGGCCGTGGGGCGCCCGCGGCCGCGCTCCGTGCCCGGCCGGGCCCCCGCCGCGCCGCCGCTGCCGCCGCGCCGCCCGCCCGGCCCGGAGTGAGCGGGGCCCGCCCGCGCCGCTGCCTTAGACCGGGCCCGCCGCGCCCGCCAGGGGGCGCCCCGCCGCCGCCGCCGCCACCGGAGCGGGACCCCCGGGATGAGCGACAGGGAGGGGAACGGATGGGATGGACCGGGACAGGGAACGGACGGGATCGGGATGGGAACGTGATGGGATGGACCGGGACAGGGAATGGGAATGGGCGCATCGGGACGGGAACGGGGTGGGATGGACGCGGACAGGGAACGGACGGGATCGGGACAGGATGGGATGGGATGGACAGGGATGGACAGGGATGCGGGGCTGGCAGCACCGGGCATTCTGCACGGAACCGAGCGGCTGCTCAGCACCAGGGGACTGAGTGGGACACGGGGCTGCGTGACACCGGCGGTCTGCCCGGGACGTGGGGCTGCCCAGGGCTTCAGGGGGCGCGTGGGACCGGGTGACACTCGGGACTGGAAGGCCGTGCACCACGGTGTACAGGGCCTGGAGGCTGCAGGGATCTGGGTTTGCAAAATCGCCAGAGTTGGGGATGCTAAAGATCGGGGGTTGCAAAGCTGAGAGTGGGGGGCTGCATGGGGGGCGGGGTTACACGTTTTGAGGAGCTGCAAGGAGCTGGGAGTTGTTTTGGGGGAGGTGGAAGGACTGCAAGGGAACGGGACAGGACTGGTCTGGGGCCATGGGAAGAGTCAAGGGGGTGGAGCAGGGTGGGGGTGTCTGCAAGGGGCTGGGGAACTGCGAGGGGATGGAACTGTGCTTGCTCAGCTTCCCTCTTCAGGGGCCCAAGGGCTAGGGTTGCCCTGGAGCAGCCACAGGAGCATGGGCACAACACTCAGAGTCCCGCATGCCCATCCCAGCCTGGCTCTGGAGTTCCCCCCACCCTGCTGGGCTTCGGTGGGGCTCCAAGGGCAGCTGCGTGCTGGGAATGCCGGTGGGACCCTCCCCGACAGCGGTGCACATCTGGCTGCCTGGCACGCCCTTCCCCTGTGCCCCGTGCCGGCTGGGGGACAGCATTCCAATTTTCCCTCCCCAAGTCCTGCTCCAACGCTGCTGCTCCCGTGCAGCGGGAACACAATCCCTGTGAATTTCCCTGCGAATTTCCCTGCGAGCCCAGCCCTGCCTCTGTGTGTAATTACTGTGCCTGGCAGCTGCTTCCCTCTGCGACTGCCCTGTGCCGGTGCATTACTCATCCTCCCCGCTTCCCAGGGATTGGGAGAGCCGCAGCTCTGCCGGGCGGAGTCACCCGGCTCGGCACCGCCGGGGTTGGGTGGCACAGGACAGCTGCGTGACCGCTGGACAGCCAGAGAGTGGCCCCGAGGGACAGACACTGTGTGGGCACTGTGAGGGCACTGCACTGCCCTGCCATGGCCACTGCACAAGAGCTGCATGGCCTCTGTGTGACCACTGAATGGCCAGTTAATGGTCAGGGCATGGCCTCTGTGTGACCACTGCATGGCCTCTGTGTGACCACTGAATGGCCAGTTAATGGTCAGTGCATGGCCTCTGTGTGACCACTGCATGGCCAGTAAAGGGGCATTGCATGGCCAGCAAATGCCAATCACAAGGCCACTGAGTGACCTTTCTATAGGTAGTAAATGATCATCACCAGGCCACTGGGTGACCATTCTGTGGCCACTAAATGGTCATCACTTGGCCACTCTGGGGCCACCACAGGGTCCCCAAATGACCACTGCATGGTCACTGCACAGCCCAGCTCCCCCCACTGCTGGGGTCACAGCAGGAGGGGCTGCAGAGCCCTGGCCCAGCCCTTCCAGACTCTGCTCCAGTTTTCCAGCCCTTGCTCCCAGGGGCTCCCGGGGGGCTCCCAGGGGTCTGTGGTTCTCCAGGCCGTGCTGCTCCCGTTCCCACAGGACCTCACCCCGGGCAGGTGCCAGGGCCCCCCAGCACTGGAGGGAATTCTGCCCCCACAGCTGCACCCCTGCCTCGCCACACCCAGCCTTGCATGGCGGGCACTGCTGGCACATGCAAATGCCAGCACCACCTGTGCCTGGGGACACAGGCACTTGGACGTGTGGTTCCCAGCACAGGTCGAGGCCTTGTGGACCCCCAGCACCAGGGGAGCAGCCCAAGAGTGTTCCCAGAGTTCTGGGCTGCCAGCACAGGGCTCCTTTGGGATCAGGCCACTCACTGGGAGAGCAGGGACCTGCCCGTGGGGGTGACCACGCTCTCAGCCCAGCCACCTGTGTCACACACCCAAGTGCAGCCCTGGAATACACCACAAACCCTCCTGAGTGCCCAGCTGGTGCCATGCCATGAGCCTGGCCATGACCAAACCCATCCCCTCTGACCTGCCAGCCCCCCGGCCACCAGGACATCACAGGGACCTGCTGGGAACTGTCACCACCTCTCCTTGATTTGGGGGGCAGCTGAAGGACAACATCAAACACCCCTGCCCTGGCACATCGTGTCCCAGGAGACACTCAAGCACTGTGGGGACGGGCAGGTGGCACCGTCACCCCGCAGGACAGCAGGGGGACAGAGCCACCACATCCTCCTTCACCCTGCAGGACAGCAGGGGGACAGAGCCACCACATCCATCCCCCTTCACTCCGCAGGACAGCAGGGGGACAGAGCCACCACATCCCCCTTCACCCCGCGGGACAGCAGGGGGACACAGCCACCACATCCCCCTTCACCCCGCGGGACAGCAGGGGGACAGAGCCACCACATCCATCCCCCTTCACCCCGCGGGGCAGCAGGGGGACAGAGCCACCACATCCCCCTTCACCCTGCAGGACAGCAGGGGGACAGAGCCACCACATCCATCCCCCTTCACCCCGCGGGACAGCAGGGGGACACAGCCACCACATCCCCCTTCACCCCGCGGGACAGCAGGGGGACAGAGCCACCACATCCATCCCCCTTCACCCTGCAGGACAGCAGGGGGACAGAGCCACCACGTCCCCCCCCAGTGGCGTTTGGGTGGCAGGGGCTGCTGCGTTCCTATTCCACGCACGCAGCCTGTAATTTTGGTCTATTGAAGTCATAATTCACTACTGTGAAAATAAACATTTGTGTTAGCTCGCTTTATTCGGCGGGGTTCGGCTGAATGTTGATAATTCCCCGCCGGTGGCGGTGCACGTGGCCCGGGATGCTGGGACAAAGCCGGGCCACCGTGGCTATGGCCGTGGCCACCTCCTCCCAGGCTTTGGGCGAGTTCCCACCCTCCTTTGTGCCCCATCCCTGGGATACCCTGGATCCCGAAGGAAATGGGAAATGAAAGCCACTTTGTACTAATCAGGGATAATGAGGAAGATAAACGTAATTTTAAGACAATATTTGGAGTGCAGCACCTACTCAGACCCTTCCCTACCCATCCCCGTCGCTGGGTTTGCACCCTTGTGCTGTTTTGTGGGTGCTCCCACCCCACCGAAGACACTCCATCACCGACTCCGTGCCTCGCCATGCAGGAGGAGGCCCGGGCCCCCCAGCCCTGGCTGTCCCCAGGGCTGTCCCCAGATCTGTCCCTGCTGGGTGCAAGGGGCTGGTGCTTCCCTCGGCATTTGCATCTTCCCAGCCTTTATCTTCCTCCCGGTCTCTGTATTGCTGCAATTACAGACACTTTAAAACACAATGATCTGGCTGTTAGCGTGATGGATGACAGAACCTTTCTGTCTGGTTTAAATCATTGCTGAGAGTGAGCAAACTTCCCCGGGTTAACCCTTTCCTGTCGCAAACCCGCTCCCAGCCCGGGGCTGCTGTGAGCTCCACGGCCACCCATCCGCCGCACGCCTGGGTCCCACGGGCGGGATGGGATGAAGGGGGGTCTGGCATTCCTACGGGAAAACATTCCCGCATCCCTCAGCCCCTGGCCTCTGCGCTGTTGGGGCTCCCCGGGTGCCTGGGGACAGGCGATGGGACCAGCCCCGCCCCGGCAGAGCCGGTGGCCCCGCTCCGCTGGGCTGCGGTGGGAAATTAACGGCTGGAGCGGAGATAAGCGGCTGCCAGAGCCCGATAGCCGGCTGGATCCATCCCAGCCCCGGGCTGGCAATCCTTCCCCCGGCAAATCTGGGACCGGGGCGCGATGGGGCCCCAGTGCATTCCCACCCGTGGGAGAGGGTGGAAACTCCTGCCTTGCTGTCGGTCACGCCGGTGTGTGATCGATGGCGCGGCGAGCCGGGGCGGGGATGAGCCACACACGTTGTGGTGATCCACGCTCCCTTTGTGGTGGGGAGGGGGCATCTCCCACTGCCCAGTGCCCAGTGCCCAGTGCCAGCCACACGGGAGGGTGTCACCATCACCCACCACCTGTGCTCCACCCCTGCTGGGTGTGCACATGGAGAGGCTGCACGGAGCGCTCTGGAGGGAGCCAAGGACCTGCCCCGGGGGAAGGGACAGCCCAAGGCACAGCCTGGGGGAGAGGGGGAGCACTGAGGCCTTGGTGTGCTGTGTGCCAGGAGATAAGGTGCTCACTGAGAGCAGATGAAGGCAACTGGTACCAAAACCTCACAGGAAATGGTCAGCACCATGTGCCGTCCATATCTGCCCCGCACACGACCCCTGCCCGCTATCAGGGCCGTGCACGTGGGCACGGACTGGGCTCACGGTGCCACCAGGGCACCCTCAGGTGTCCCCTCTTGCCTCTGCAGCCACCGCGGCGATGGGGACGCTTTTCACACCTTGTGGGTGCCCAGCCATCGGTGGTGAGCCAGGGCTGTCCCCGTGCACTCCGCCTCTCCCGGCTCTCCCGGAGCTGCTCTGGGATGAGCTGATTGCTGATTGCTATTCTGGCTGCATCCCCTCTTCACAAGCCTCAGGCTTTTAAAAACAGCCCACGGTGCTGGTTTATCACACCTTGCCCCTGGCCAGGCTGGCGGCCCAGCCCTCTCCCTCCGCCCTGTGCCGTGCCGTGCCGGTCCTGCCCCCGCCCGCTCTCACGGGACCGACGGTGTCTGCAGGCGAGGGCACCGAGCCGTGCCGCGCTCAGCCCTGGCGTGCCAGAGGCTTCCTGTGTCACCCCCACCGGGTCTGTCTGTCCGTCTGGGTTTCTCAACCTCTATCCGTTCCCTGTCGGGGAGCAGAGCATCCCTGGGTGCCTCTCTGAGTCCCCGCTGGATGTGGCGCTGCCAGCGGTGCCCTACAAGCAGAGCTGGGTGACATCGTGGCCGAGTGCCCGCAGGCTGCAGTGCTGCAAAGCCCCACACGGCTCTGGGGTCCCAACCCCCGTCTGCTTGGAGCATCCCTGCAGGGACAGGGGGCTGCTGGGCTGGGAAGGGGCAGTGTGACCATGGATGGTCCCATTGCCCGGGCTGCGAGCCTGGATGCGGTGACCTAAATCTCAGTGTCCAAATCTCAGTGTCCAAATCTCAGTGCCCAAATCTCAGTGCCCAAATCTCAGCGCCCAAATCTCAGCGCCCAAATCTCAGTGCCCAAATCTCAGTGTCCAAATCCATCCATGCACCACCACTGAGCACCAGGAGCCAGGCTGCAGCCCCCGGCGCTCTTCCCTTGGCATTTGGCTTGCAGCAGGAGCCCTGGCGCTGGATTTTCCTGCCCGTTAATCCATCGGGGAATGCAGCAGGGAGATAAGGGGCCGGTGGGGAGCCAGCGGCCGGGGAAGACGCTCGCCTGCCCGCCGGCTATCGCCCGCCGCAGCTGCATCCGCCCGGGGACATCTGCTGGGCAGGAAGCGCTGTTCGCCAGCCTTTCCCAGGAAAGGGGCTTCGTTTGTGCCTGGCTTCCCTCCGTGACCGCTCCTGGGGCTCCCCACACTTGGAGTCACCCACCCTGCAGCCATCGGGCTGGAAGGAGCAGCCCCACCGGCTGCTGAAGCAGATCCAGTGGCTTTGTGGCTTTCCCACAACTTCCACATAGAAAGGAAAAAAGGTGCATCTCCCATTAAAAGAAAAAAAAATATTTAAAATCCTGTTTTCCTTGCCAACAGATTCGTTCCTGCTTCGTGGCATTCAAAGGGAAACCACCCCCTACTGCTTATCATCCTGCTTGCCCTGTGCTGCTGGCTCCGGAAAATCACCAGTTTGCCTTAAAAAATGGGAGACTTTAGGATACTGCACCGCTCCTCTGGGTGCTTCCAGGTTTTGGGGCTGCCAGGGGCCAGGTTTCCAGCTTTTCTTTGCCACGGAGAGCCTGGGAAGTGTTTTAATTGCAAAGCAAAGATGACCACGTGCTGCCCAGCAGGAGCTGGTGTTTGGGGTGCATGGAGAGCACCTCCATGGGAGCAGCACCCAGTGCCAAGTCCTGCCACCCTCATCCTTGGCCAGCAGGAATTCACTGGGAGATGCTGAACAAAATCCCCTGAGCTGCACTTGGGTTCACAACAGGTTCACACTCCCCTTCTCCCACCCTAACCTTGGGGACCAGCTCCTTCCTGGCCCTCCCCATCCCACAGGCTGCACTGCCTGCATCGTTCCCAATAACAATGGGGATTTAATTAGCAGGCATTGCACTTCCAACACCTCGCATCCCTGCAAAAATCAATGGGAGCTGGCAGGAGGTGGTGTGAGCCTGCCTTCACTCTGGCACGGCTGGGATGGACATCCAGGCCCTGGGGTGCTTTCAGAACCTTCCCAGGGCCAAAATCCTCCAGCCTGGGGCTCTGGCTGTGTGGAGGCCAGTGCTGATCTGTGTTGTGCCAGGCCATGCCACGGGGAGCCACGGGCTCGTGCTGGCTGAGGTCTGGGATTTGTTACGAGCTCCAGATGCGCCACGGCAGCAGGGGACGTTGCGGCTGTCTCTGGCCACCTGCATCGTTTCCAAGTTCCCAGGCTAAAAGCAGGGCTTGTTATCAAGAGCAAAAAATGTGCCACCTCTGTTGTATTTCATTTCCCTTTCTCCACCTCTTCCCTGCCCGCTGTGCATCAGAGATAACAGCTCTCGGTGCCGAAGCTGGAGAGCGGGGCCGGCAACGGCCTCGCCAGCCCTATCGCTGCCTCGCCGGCCGCAAGGAAATCAGGAAGTTTGCAGAGATATTTGGCCAAGAAAATAAACATTTCTCCTGCCAAAAGCCTAACGGGCAGCCCGGCGAGCCCGCAGCAATCTGCACGGCTCCCCGGCTGCAGCCTTCCGGAGCGCGGTGCCCGCCGAGCCCCGCGCCGCGTCCCGGCGCCTTACCGGAGCGTGCCCCTCGGCGTGTGCCAGCTCTGGGGACAGGGACCCCAGCGCGGCTCCCCACCCTCGCCGGGCCGGCACAACAGGTGCGGCAGCAGGGTGCGCCCAAGCCCTGCCCGTGCGCCGTCCCAGCTGCGTCCCTGACCCACGGGCGGGTGCCAGGCTGGGCAGGGGGCTGCGGCCGGAGCGCGGTGCCGGGGCGGCGGGGTGGGGAGCGAGGGGAAGCGAGGCACGGGGCCAGCATTGTTCACACCGGTGACTCAGCCGGCTCCGCTTTCCTGCCCGCGCCGGGCACGGGCCCAGCAGAGCCCCCGAGCCCCCCAGAGCTGCCCCAGCCCCTCGGCCTCGGTGCCTGGGGATGCTCCGGCACTGGGATGTGGGATGCTCCATCCCCACAGAGCCTCCGCACTGCAAACCAGCAGCAGCAGCACCTGGAGAGCCCGTGGGGTCAGATGTGAGCTGCTGATCCCAGAATGAGCACAAACGCCCAGCAAACACAGGGCTGAAATGCTGGAAATAAAACATCCTCGGGGCTGATTACTCGTTATGGAAAGGTTTAATCACAGAGAAGGCTCCAAATGGGTCCCCATGACAGTGAGCCCATGAAACCCCATGGTGCCTTTGCCATGGGCTTGGCCATGTCCCAGCTCCCCATTCCCACTGGCTGATCCCCAAGGAGATGCACTGACTAGTGCCAGCCACGTGCCACCCTCGGGGAGCACCTGCCTGCCCAAGGCTGCATTTGGCACTGGGGTGAGTCACCCGTGCCACGGCACATGGCGCTGCCACGGCCACCGCCACCTTCCCCCCGCCGCCGCCTCTCACCTTGGCTGCTCCTGCGTGGTGCCCTGGCCCAGGAGGGGTCCCTGTCCACTCTGAGGAGTCCCGAGGGGATGGTGGCAGCGCCTCAAGCCTGTGAGCCCCGCCAAGGCTGGTGCTGCCAGCCTTGTCCCAGGTGTGGGCAGGAGCTGTGCTGGGGATGCCGAGCTGTGGAGAGGCGTGGGGTGTCCTGCCGGGAGGGGAGCGGGGTGTCCTGCCGGGAGGGGAGCGGGGTGTCCTGCCCGGCGGGGAGCGGGGTGTCCTGCCTGCCCGGCGCCTGCCCGGCCGCCAGGGCCGCTCATGTGACGGCCGGGGCCGCGGTGGCAGCGCAGCCGTGTCCCATGGCGAGGGGAAGGTGAACAGCTGCCGGGCAGTGATAATGCGGCGGGTGGGGGTGGCCGGGCAGCTGCGCCCGTGTCCTTCCCCAACAGGAACCATCTGTGACCAAGCCCAGCTCTGCCTTCCCTATCAGCCATTCCGGTCTGACTTTCCAACAACTTCCCCTTCGCGCCGGCCTCACTTCCTCACTGCGAGGGGCCGGAGCGGTGCAGCGTGGCACGGCAGGACGGGCACGGCAGGACGGGCACGGCAGGACTGACCCGGCACGGCACGGCACATTACGGCTGTCCTGGTGCACCTTGGCACAGCCAGCCCCATGCACGGGGGCACGGCACAACCAGCGTGGCAAGGCATGGCATGGTTGTCCATTTGCAGCCTGGCTCCCTCTTTTTGCAGCCCCTTTGCCTGGGATCATCCATGGGATGAGGTTTTCCCACAGCTGCTCCCTGATCTGCAGCTGCAGCGTTGCCCCGACCTCCTCAGCATTTGGGGGGACCTCCCTGTGCAGCCCATCCTTGCACCCCCGGCCAGGCCCCTCAGCACCAGGGTTTGGGCTCCCCAAGAGCTGTCAGCGAGAGAGAAACAACTTGTTAGAAACCTGAAAGGCGGCTCTGGGCTGCAGGTGGGAGGGAGGAAACGTGTCCTAAAAATACAGCAACGCCTGCACAGTCCCCGAAGGTGGCTGAGCAGATGGCGTGTCTCGGCGGCCACCTGGGCTCCTGCAGATGGTACCCGGGGCTCCCCGCTCTGTGCCCCCCGCCCCGGCCTCGGGGGGGCCAGGAAGGGACGGGGGGAAGTGGGGAGGAAGGTACCGGGGTGTGGGGGTGCTGTGCTGTGCTGTGGGGGCAAAGCGGGGTGTCACCAGCAGGGTCTCTGCCCTCTGGGTGCAGCCCCGAGCCCCAGGGGACATCGAGCACGGTCTGAGCGCTGCAGGGACATGAGGGGAAGCCCCAGCACGGGGCTGATGTGCTGGGGAAAGGGCCACGAGCTACAAAGCACAGCCTGACCCTTCCAGGACCGTGTGTTTGGGGGGAGATGTCACAGCTGTCCCCAGCACAGTTCCACCCCGGCCCCACATCCTGCATCCCAGCAATGCTGGGACACCTCAGCTCCATTCTACCCACCCTGGAGGTGCCCGTGCCTCACCAGCACAGGCACAGCAGCCTGAGTGTGGGCTGAAGGCTGGCACAGCTTTTGGCAGGGTTTCCAGCTGTGTTTCAGGCTCTGGCTTCTTCCCCTTTTCTTTCTGTTCGGCCCAGGTGGGCGCTGCGGCATCGCCCGGGGTTTTGCCAAGCTGCCCCTCGGCCGGGGCCAGCCTCACCATGGGACACAGAGAGTGGCAACTTCTGGGGAGTGTCGCAGGGCAGCGAGTCAAAACAAGAGGGTTTCAGGGCCGGCCAGGAAAATCCCTCCCAGCTGTGGCCCCGTGTCCCCGCGTCACCCCCGCGGGAGGGTTTTCTCCGCCAGGAAACAGAGAGCACCTGCCCGGGCAGCTGCAGGCTGCCGGGGAATGCCCCAGCAGGGGAGACCCCCGAGCTCTGCCCCAGGGCGCAGGGAACCCCCGGGTGCCGGGGGAGGGGGAACCCCTGGGATCCAGAGCTGGGACTCTCCGAGGGAGGGAACCCCCGGGGTCCCGGGGGCTGGCTCGGTGAGGGGAAACATCTGAGCTCTCCTAACATGGGGAGGAACCGCTGGGGGTGGAGGGCCCGCCCTGGCACGGGGGAACCCCGGGGTCCGGGGTCTGCCCTGTCACAGGTGACCCCTCCCGCCCACGCTCCCGGGGCTCCCGGCCGGTTTCTCTCTGAGTCACAGCGGCTCTTGCTGCCGAGCAGGAACTTCCCCCGGCGCAAGGAGAAGCAGGGGGCTCCCACCGCCCTCACACTCACTGCGGGCTGGGGCAACGAGGCCAGGAAGCCCCGGGGGGCAATCGAGGGGTTGCCACCTTCAGACGTAGCGGGGCTGTGGCGTGGCACAGGATGGCACGGCACAGGATGGCACGGCACAGGATGGCCTGGCACAGGATGGCCTGGCACAGGATGGCATGACACGCTTCCCAGGGCTGGAAATGCCCCGTGCTCATGTGCCCCACTGCCTGCAGTGCCCCACTGCCTTCCCCTCTCTCTCCATTTGGAAGCGATGGGTGGGGGAACAAGGGGGAAAAGGAAGCGGCAGCAACAACCGGTGAGCAAAACATCACCGGCAGCTGCTGGTGCCAAACCGAGACCGTCACCTCCCAAAAGGGGCTGGGACGGGGGCACGGCCCAGCCTGGGCTTGGGATGGGGCTTAAATCTGCCTCCTTCAGCCCAGCAAATGGGGATTTGCAGGAGCAAAGGCAGGAGCCGGGAACGGGAAGGAGAGCGATGGCCAAGCCAGGGAGATGGGAGCTGCCGAGAGTTCACAGGGAACACAAAGACAAATTCTTTAAGGAAAAAAAAAAGGAAAAAAAAAAAGAAATCAAAGGGATGTGGAGAGGGAGATAAGAGGGAAGACAGAGCAGGGAGACGGAGGGAGCGGAGAGGACGCGGGCAGAGGGAGGCAGGCGGCGCGGGGAGGCGAAGCGGGAGCCGGGGGAGCTGTCTGGCGCGTCCCTATCGCCTCTCTCCATCGCGGGAGCCCAACCTCAAGTAGTTTTTCACTGAGATTGGAGTGATCAGGTAGGGCTGCCCTCGGCGGCAGCTGCGGGGCTGTGAATAAGCACCTGCTTATCTCTGCCCAGCGGCTGTGCGCGGCTGCAGATTGCGGGGGGACGGGAGCTGGCTGCCGGCTGCGATTTCCATATCAGCGCCCTGCAGCCGCCTGCGCCAAATAAACACAACAGCCCCACGGACAAAAGGTTAATTATCAATTTTCAGAAAGGGAGAGAGAGGGGAGGGGGAGAGGGGAGAGCAGCGGCCGTCGGCAGCCGCGGGGATGCGCAGCCGGGCCCTGGCGGGGTGCTGGGCTCTGTGCCCCGGGCACGGCGTCCCCGAGCACCCCCGGGCACAGCATCCCCGAGCACCCCCGGGGCTCTCCCCGGGCTGCGGGGAAGGACAGGGATGGGATGGGATGGGATGGGATGGGATGGGATGGGATGGGATGGGATGGGATGGGATGGGATGGGATGGGATGGGATGGGATGGGATGGGATGGGATGGGGTGGGATGGGATGGGACAGAGATGAGAATGAGGACAGATATCGGGATGGGAGCAGTGACAGGGATAGAGATGGGGATGGGGACAGGGATAAGGATGGAGGTGGGGATGGGGACAGGTACCGAGGTGAGGAGGGGACAGGGATGGGGCTGTGCATGCACAGGAGCAGTGGGGCTGGGGGGAAGACATAGGGGAAAGAAAAAGAACCCCTCCCAATACTCTGTTTCAGCCCTGCCTGGGCAGAGGCCAGAGTGGAAGAAGGCACATCCTCCTCGTCCTCCTTGTCCCCCGGACATGCAAGGCCCTGCCGGCTCCACTTCCCTCAGCCACATTTCTGTATTCAACAGCTTTCCCCTCTTATCAAAGCAACCATGAGCTCCAGCTCGGCTGGGCCCGGGGAGAGACAGGGAGGGAAGAGGTGCCCTGACGGCCCCAGCCCCGGGGCAGGCAGGGCTGGGTGGTGGCATCACCTGCTTGTGGCTTAGATCACGTGAAGCCATCAGGGATCCTCATCGGCTGTTGATCACCGTGCTTGGGGTCAGGGTTTGTCCCTCTCTCCTGACGCTCAGGAGCTGTTAAATGTGGCAGGGGGTGCTGGTGTTTCCCTGGTGTCACCCACCCTGTCCCCACGTTCACTCGGGGCTGCAGAACTGCTCTCCTGTTGCTGCCATCCCTGCTCTGGGATGGTTTTCCCATCCTGTCCCACTCTCAGCACACCCTGGCCAGGGAGCACTGCCCTGAGTGTGCCCGTGATGCTCCCACGAGGACGCACAGAACCCAAAAGAGCCTCACAGGGCAGCAGCCACGTGGCCGGGAAGCCTCGAGCCCACACGGCACCAGATTTAGCCACAGACACGCTCCTAAAAATAGCCAGGAGCTGGGAGGCTGCAGAGCTGCAGCTGCTGCCACAGGGAGCAGCCCAGAGCTCCAGCCCTCATCCCCCAGGGCTGGGAGGGATGGGGCTGGGAGGGATGGAGCTGGGGTGAGCAGAGCTGGGGTGAGCAGAGCTGGGGTGAGCAGAGCTGGGCTGCACAGGACTGGCCCCAGCACAATTTGGCTTGGGGAGAGTTTGGAGCCACCAGCCTGGAAGGATCCAGCCACCCCCGTGCCAGCCTGGTGTCAGGGACAGGAGGACACCAGGATGGACATGAGATGCTCTTGGTGCTGGGATGGTCCTGATGCCCTGGGGAATCAGATGTGCAGCTGTGGATGAGAGCAGTGAGAGCTGATAGTGTTCAGCACCTTTAAGGCAGGCAGCTCCCACCCCATGGGTGCCAGGAGGTGGGTGTCAATGGGGGTAGATGGGTGTGCCTGGGGGCTTTGGGGGAGAGGCTGGGGAAGGAGCCAGGACTCAGAAAGCTGTGGTGCCTGGCTGTGAGCTCCGGTGTGGCCCCAGCCTGCCCCTGATCCCAAGAGGGGCCCGACCTCCAGCTGATAAAACACACTAAAAATACCAGGATAAATATGAGGGAATGCAGGCGGGGTGTGAGCATCCCGGGCTGGAGCAGGCAGCCCCCCCTCCAGCCTTGCCCAACCCCCCCACATAACCCCAGCCCAAAATACTAACCCAGGGCCCATCTGGTGTCCAACTGATGAGCACAGATGTGTTTGGGATTTCCGAGCCGGCTGGCAGCCGTTCAGACCTGGCGCAGGCTGCACCTGCTGCAGGATATTTTCCTTTCTGGATTTAATCCCCATCCCCCCAGCAGCCCCAGGCACCCCCCAGGGCTGGGCAGGCAGAAGGAGACCCCCCCCAGGGATGACCTTCCTGACCCGTGCCCATCCCTGCCATAAATATGGATGTGGGAGCAGGAGAAGGGGGGATGAAATGCCCAAGGGGGGAGCTGTGCCGCGCAAATCTCAGCCTCCCACCAAGGAAATGCCTGGGGGAGGGCTCGGTGTCACAGCCACCCTCCCCCAGGACGGATTCCACCACCTCTGGGTGTTTTGGGGAGGTCGAAGGATTTCTGGGAGCATCCCCAGCCACAGAGACCGGAGCCTTTCATTGCAGAGCTGAGCTCAGGGGATGTGGTGGGGTTTGGGGACCGGGCAGTGCATTTCCCAGCCCATTGCCACTGCCCCCCAATTAACACACCATTCTCAGTTTAACAAGGCTCTCCCAGCTCAGATGTTGACCCCTGTGATGATCGAGGAGCCTGCGGAGGGAATAAACAGCAAATCCCCTTTTAAATGAAGGGCTCGCAGAGGGATTAGGAGCGAAGGGGTGGCCTGTCCCCCCCTCCGTGTCCCCCCCGGGGCTGCCTGTGCAGATATTCCGGGCAGGAGAGGCCTCGTCTGTCCGTCTGGCCTGTCTGAAGTGGCCCTGGGCGATAGGGAGTGATTAGGATTAGACACATCCAGGATGAGAGTTTTTTCACCAGCTAGGGATGATAATGGGACCCATGGGGAGGATTAGGGTCCCATCTGTGTGTCCGTCTCCTGCTGCCTCTGCTGCCCCAGCGTGTCCAGCCGGGCTCTGGGATGGCAGCACTGACCTGCTGCACCTTCCAGGCTGCATCTCCCACCCCGTCCCCACCAGGATCAGGTGGCAACAAGGGCTCGTGGCCATCTGGGGTGGCCAAAGTGCAGTCCTGCAGTGGGCACAGCACCCAGCATCCCTGGCACCAGCATCCCTGCACATCCCTGGGTGCCCAGCATCCCTGCACATCCCTGGCACCAGCATCCCTGCACATCCCTGGGCACCCAGCATCCCTGCACATCCCTGGTACCAGCATCCCTGCACATCCCTGGGAACCCAGCATCCCTGCACATCCCTGGGAACCCAGCATCCCTGCACATCCCTGGGTACCCAGCATCCCTGCACATCCCTGGTACCAGCATCCCTGCAGCACCCAGCATTGCTGTGCAGCCCTGGGGTGTTCAGGCATCCCTGAATTCTCAGGGCACCCCCCTATCCCTGCATCCTGGGGGTACCCAGCATCCCTGCATCCCCTGCATGTCCAGCATTGCTGCATCCCAGTATCCTTGAGTACTCAGCACCCCTGCACATCCATGGGAACTCAGCATCCCTGCATCCCTGGGGAATTCAGGCATCCCCCGACACGTTCTGGCTTGGGGCCACATCTACACGCTGGGGACGCTGCCGAGGGGACAGGGTGACACATCCCTGTGAGCACCACTGGAGCCTTTGCCATCCCCTGACCTCCCCAGCCCTGGCGTGAGAGGAGCGCTGCCGGCCCGGCCCCCGCAGGGAGGAGGGTGGTGAGAACCGGCCCGTTCCCAGCGCCCGGCTGCCGCTCCCTGCCGGCAGCATTCCTCCCTGCTGAGCTCACAGGCACCCGGCACAGCCCCCGGCTGCTGCCAAGCACAAACATTTCCTATTTGGGATGTTTGTCCCGGCGGGTGCACGGCCAGAGCATCCCAGGGAAGGCTGGAGGGTCCCAGGGGACACTGGAGCATCCCAGGGGACACTGGAGCATCCCAGGGCAGGCTGGAGGAACCCAGGGCAGGCTGGAGGAGCCCAGGGAAGGCTGGAGGAACCCAGGGAAGGCTGGAGGAACCCAGGGCAGGCTGGAGGATCCCAGGGAAGGCTGGAGGAACCCAGGGAAGGCTGAAGGAACCCAGGGAAGGCTGAAGCTGCTGTGCCCGCCGTAATTATGGGGGGAGAGAGGGGGGGAGAGAGAGAGAGTGGCATTTTGAAGTTTGGATAAAACCTTAATTGAAGTCTTGGCTGGTGTTAATTATATTAAAGGCAGAGTGAGCGATGGGCTTTTTATTAGTTAATGAGGATTTTCATTTTCTGGCAGAGAAGCCCTTTGATGTTTCCAGGACTAATGGCTGTTAAATTCGACTTATTCGCTTTGCCAGTGCTGGAGGGTGATGGGAGCAGGGGCTGCTCCAGTCACGGTGCCCAGAGCCCTGGGAGCCACCCGCCACTGTGCAGGGAGGACAGGGATTCTCCCACCACATCCCCACCGTGTGGGTCATGTGGGAACAGGGATTTGTGGCCATGGGGTGGGAGATGGGCTGTCCTGCACGTGAGCAGGGCACCCAGCAGTCCTGTGTGTCCCTGCAGCACCCCCTGCATCCCACGGATCCTCAGCATCCCTGGGGCACCCAGCTCCCCCAGGCTGTCCCGTGTCCCTCCAGCCTGTCCTGCTCTCCTCGTGGATTTTTCCAGACTATCTCCAAGCCCTGAGCCAGGCTGCCTCCCTCCTGCCACAATTAGCATTTATTACGATTATTTTGCATTCATTACCCGCGGAGCCAGCGCTCTCCCCCGTCTGAAATCATGTGCAAATTCCCTGTGCATCACTTTTCCCACCCTTGCAGGGGAAGGGCTGCACAGTTTGAATATTCCAGGCTCGGGGAGCGCCCCAGCCACGTGGCCAGGCGGCTGCTCCCCAGCTGGATGGTTTGGAGCATTAATCAAGACCCAGAGTACTTTGCATTTCAAATGCTGGCAGGCAAGAGCCAGGCAGGAATCTGGGCTTTGGGGAATATTCAGGAAGAAAAGGGGTTTGGGTTTGTCCTCGGCCCACAGGAGGTTCTGGGGTGGGAACTCGTGGCACTCCAGTGGGTTCTCCCCACATGGCAGAGCCCCAGCTGCTGTTTCAGGAGTTTTTGGGGTGCCTAGAGGGGCAGGATGGGGCGGGATGGAGGGTTGGTGGCAGTGGGCACAGGAGCCTCTGCAGCAGCACTGACAGCAGTAAGGGGGGCTGAGGGGCAGGGGGGTCCCCCGAGCTGGGTCGGGAGGGGTTGCTCCCCCCAGACCCCCCAAATGGCAGCTCAGCCCCTCCTGGGGGGCCACTCTGCGTGTGGCTGCCGTGGGGCAGGAGGGGAGGGCAGGGGGGCTCTTTCCTGGTAATTACCCCTCGTCCTTCCCAGCCAGGCTCACGGAGGGAGCCGGGGGGGACACAGCTTAAGCTATCAATGGTCCTGCCTTGATGGGAATAAAATATGCACTGAAAGACATGAAAATGGAGTAAATAAAAGAGATAAAAATGGAACGATCAAGCCAGCAACTTCTCCTCCTCTGATTAAAAAGAGGGAGTGGGGGGGGGAGAGGGGATGCGCTGAGCCCTTGAAGAGGCAGCTGCTGCTGCAGCCTCAGCCCTGATAAAGGGGCTGAGCAGCCTGCTTGGGAGAGATAAAGTGAAGTCCCAGCGTTTCCTGTCCTCAATCCAAGCCTTACCATCAATATTAATACAGCCTGACAAACTGGCGTTTAAGATAGAATAAATATAGACTGGTGCTGCTATTACCTAGACCTTATTAATCTGCTTGGAGGCATTTAAATGCCGTTAAAAATATGGAGTTTACTCGCTGGCACTTCAATAGCTTTACAATCCATCAGCGTTTTGTTTTCCACCCTCCTCCTCCCCTTCCCCAGGTGGTGGCTCTGGGTGCCCACTGACCTGGGCTGCTCCGGGCTGGGAGAGAGGAGCCAAGGGGGGAGCTGAGGTGGGAGCTCGGCTGGAGGATGATGATGATGATGGGCGGGAGCTCAGCCCAGGGCGTGGAGCACAAACCCCTTGGAGAGGGTGAGTGGAGCATCCCAGGACTGGAGGGCCAGAACCCTCACGTCCAGCTGATGGAAAATTCACCTGTGTGCTCCTCACGAGGAGAGACTCAGGGCTGCCAGGAGCAGCAGCCAGAGAGCCCCCAGGCAGGGCAGCAGCCCCTGCAGCCCCAGCAGCCTGAGGGATGGACAGAATCCAGCACGTGCTTGGCAGGCTGCTCCCCATCCTGACTCCTCTGCCCCTGGCAGCACGGACCTGGGCTGCCATATGTTGTGGCACCCACGTGCTCCTTCCCTGCCAGCCCCGGGCCAGAGACACTGCTTGGTCCCCAGCACTCTGCCCTGCCTCAGCATCCACAGAGGTGGGAGCAGCGCTGGGTTCATGAGTGCCAGGTGCCCGGCAGGGCCTCCACGGTGTGGGGATGAGTCCACGTGTGCCAAGGTGCCTGCCTGGGGGGCCCTGGTGTGGGGCAGGACCCCTGGGTGCCAGGGACATGGCAGGGTGTGGGGCAGGACCCCTGGGTGCCAGGGACATGGCAGGGTGTGGGGCAGGACCCCGGGATGCCAAGCACATAGCAGGGTGTGGGGCAGGGTTGGTGGGTGCCAGGGGCACAGCAGGATGTGGGGCAGGACCCCTGGGTGCCAGGGACAGGGCAGGGCCAGCACCCCGGGGTGTGGGGCGCAGATGGGGCGTGCGGGGCAGCGGCGGCGCGGGCGGCGGGAGCGGCGCTCATTAGCCGTGTATTATTCATCGGCAGCTTCTGTCGCCTGCCATCTGCTCCGGCTGCGCCGGGCGGGCGGCAGCAGCCGAACGGGGCTGCGCGGCCCCGCTCCTGCTGGCACACCTGGGCTGCCACCCGAGCCGGCCCCGCGGGGGTGGCACCCGGGCAGGGTGCGGGGCGGCCCCGCTGCCCCCCGGGGATGCTCCACGGGCTGGGTGCCTCGAGCAAGGACAAGGGAAAAGAGATGGAAAAGAGATGGCCCGGACGTGCCGTGGGTGCCCTGGGTTGTGGCACAGCTCCGGGCAGGACCAGACCCTTCCCAACCCAGAGGTAGCTCCGAGCTGCTGCCCAGGTCTGAGCTCAGCTCAGCTCTGAGCTCCTGCCCAGGTCTGGGGAATCCACGCCCAGGGCAGGACGTTCCTCCTCAGAGGACGCCAGCCAAGCTCATCCTGTATCCAAGCAACACCTTCATCCCCTCACCTTTTAATTAAAACCCCTGATGAACTTCTAATGAGAGCGTGGCAGCCCCGTGGGCTCTCCAGAGGTGCTGCCTGTGCAGGAGGTGAGGTCCCAGCTCGGGGATGGGCACTGTCCCACTGCCCCATTTCTGCCCCTCCCCTGAGCACCCGCCAAGCCAGGAGCTCCCTGCTCTATGCTGATAATTGCCAGGTTTAATTACTTGGCAGCCAAATGACCTTTTGCACCTTCCAGCGAGGCCATGAAACGCCTCCCAAGCGGGAGCAGCCGTGCCGTGGGAGTGTGACAGGGCTGACACGCCGCCAGCATCACCCCAGCAGGGTGTGTCACCGAGGTGTCACCCAACAGGGGACGAGGCCAAGGCCACAACAGGACCAAGGTGCCCAGGGCAGGACCCTTCAGTGTCCCTGGGGAGAGCTGGGAACTGCTCCCCATGGCCTGGGAGGGAGCATCCCTGGGCAGAGCTGTCCTGGGAGCCCATCCTGGCACAGGGTGCAGCTCCCTGCCCATGGGAGGCCCCTGCTGCCCCTTTGCCCTCCCAGGCTGCCTCTGGAGCAGTCTCATCCCTTCTCCTTCCCTTTTCTCCTGGAAATGAGGCCCCACGGCTCAGCAGAGGCTGATGCCAGCCCCCAGGCCGGGCACAGCCCCTGCCTGCACCTCCCTCCACGTGCTCTGCCAGCCTTGGCCTCACCTCCCACGGAAAGGAGCCCTTCTCCTGGTGATAATTACAGAAAAGTTCAGTGCTGGGAGAGGCGGGGGGAGGGCTGGATTAAAATGCATGCGCACAGCTTGGGCCTCGCAGCAGATGTTGGCATAATTAGAGAGGAAAAAATTATGAAATTAATTTGTGGTTCAATGTAAATTTTGGCGTTGGGGGGGAAGCTGGCGCGTGCTCCCTGGCTGCCAGAGGGACCTGCCGGGGTCTGGGGGGGCACTGAGCCCAAAGAGGGGCACGGGGGGTGGGAAATGCCTGCCCCCAGTGAGGAGGGGGCTGGGCAGTGCTGCATCCCTGCTCTGTCCCTGGGCAGAGGTGGTGACCTGCCCCAGGAGAGGGATCATGCCCAAGGAGAGGGATCACAGCCCAGGGAGAGGGACCAGCAGCCCAGGAAGCTGGGCCACCACCCTGGGGAGATGAACTGCCATTCCCTCCCAATGAGTGTGCAAACAGAGGGGGGCTGGGGAGAAAAATAAAAAGTAGGGTCCAGAAATGGAGTTTCTGTTGACCCCCACAAATATATGTTTGTTAATACACTCAGTGTCACAAACAGCCTGGGGGGGACACAGTTGGGATTGTCCTTTAGGGGGACCCACCTCGAGGTGTGTGAGGACCCCCCTGGTACACAGGGCTGACGTTCCCACAGCACGCTGGAGCCAGACAAAGCTTTGCTTTCCCGACTCGGCTTTTGCCAGCCCCTTTCCCTTCTGGAAATGAAAAGGAATTAATATGTACCACCTCCCCCTGGCCCCCCAGCCCCCCTGGCCTGGGGAGGAGGTGCAGGCTCAGCTTTCAGCACCCACTGATGGGCACATCCTCCAGCCATGGCTCTGCACCCTGTGCCAGGGCTGGCTTTGCCATCTGGTGGGTGACGGATGTCCCGTGTCAGGTGGGCACAACCTGGCACCACCTCCTGGGAAATGGGGGCCCACAGCTGTGCTTGGCCAGGCAGAGTGGGGAGAGGGGGCTTTGTGCTGGACCTGGCATCCCCACCTCCTGCAGGTGATGTTTACTAGGGGGGACCCTGAATTTGTGCTCCTGGAGGAGAGGAGGAGCTGCAGGGAGCAGGTGGGGATGGGTCAGACCTGAGGTCAAGGAAGATGTGCCCAGCTCAGAACCTCCAAAACTCAGTGTGCCCCCACAACATGGCCTCAAATCATGTGAGAGCCCCCAGCATGGCCCTGAGCACCCCTAGAAATTCTGGGGCTTGCAACTTCCCGCTGTTCCCAGCTCCCTGGTGCCAGTTCCCCTGGGCAGCGCCACGGGGGCCAAGGCCTGGCTGTCCCTTCCCTCATCCTCCCCAGCAGCTTGGCCAGGGCTGGCCCTGCAGCCTGGGGGTCATTCCCACATCCCAGTTAATCCTGGGATAAGCAGAGCTGCATCCCTAGCACAGGTGTGGTGGGGTGAGAGGAGAGGGGCTCTCCCTGCCCCCACACCGGCAGCTCTGGGCAGCACTGGGATGCTCTGGGCGTCCCTGACAGGGACAGGTGAGATGGGGAGGGTCTGGGATGCTCTGGGCATCCCTGACAGGGACAGGTGAGATGGGGAGGGTCTGGGATGCTCTGGGTGTCCCTGGCAGGGACAGGTGAGATGGGGAGGGTCTGGGATGCTCTGGGTGTCCCTGGCAGGGACAGGTGAGATGGGGAGGGTCTGGGATGCTCTGAGTGTCCCTGACAGGGAGAGGTGAGATGGGGAGGGTCTGGGATGCTCTGGGTGTCCCTGACAGGGACAGGTGAGATGGGGAGGGTCTGGGATGCTCTGGGTGTCCGTGACAGGGACAGGTGAGATGGGGAGGGTCTGGGATGCTCTGGGTGTCCCTGACAGGGACAGGTGAGATGGGGAGGGTCTGGGACGCTCTGGGTGTCCCTGGCAGGGACAGGTGAGATGGGGAGGGCCCGGCAGAGACCCCTGCCCCCCCCCCCGCTCCTCCCGCGGTGCCAGCCGGGCACGGGCGCGGCGGGCACGGGCTGGTCCCGGTGCCCGTGTGCTCCCGGTGTGATTCCGTCTGGCTCCATCTGCTCCCGCCCGGGCTCGGCGGGACCCAATGTGGGTCGCGGCGGGCGCGGGTGGCGCAGCGCGGCGCGGGCGGCAGCTGAGCCCCCCGGGCTGCGGGGCCGTGCCGGGATTACCCAGCTGCTGCCCGGCTGGCACGGGCACCGGCTCCTCCGAAAGGTTCCCTTCCAGGGGATTACGGATAATGCATCTGGAGCAGCGTTCGCTCATCCAGGTTTGTGATTTATCTGAAAATCAAATTCCAGTAATCTCGGCTGCCATCTGGCCCCCGCGGACACGCGGGGCGGGCGGGGGCAGCGGGCAGCGGGAGGGCCGCGGCGGGCGGGGGGCTCCGGGTCCCTGCCGAGCATCCCCCGAGGGAAGGACAGAGCGGCTGCGGCTCCCCGGGGCGGTGCGAGGCCGCCTGGGAAGGAGACGGCCCAGGAAGCAGTTTTGGGAGGGTGCAAAGTGCCAGGATGCAGGACCTGGAGAACTCGGCTCCTGGCAGGGACGTCCCTGTGTCCCCACACATCCTGGGTACCACCATGGGGGCAGGACCGGAGAGCTCAGACCCGCGCAGGGATGTCGCCGTGTCCCCACACATCCCTGGGATGCGGGCAGCGCCCGGAGAGCTCAGCTCCTTGCAGAGGCACGGGCAGGAGGAGGTGATGGGGAGGAGGTGACGACCCCGGCCCTGCCCAGGGGACATCCTGGCAGCAGGGACGTCCCGCGGCCCAGCAGGGAAGGCAGAAGAGAGCGGGATCCATCCTCTCCCGCGGCAGGAGTGGCCCAGAGGGGAGCCGGAGCCCCCAGCATTCCCCTCCCTGCCCCTCATTCCCAGCTCATTAAGGCTCTCCCATTATTCTGACATTTTGTGCGCGTCACGTAGCGGGAAGAAGTAATTTACTTAGAAGAAATTAAAAGTTCATTTTAATTGAGCGCACACTGCAGTATGCAAATGCGGGCGCATTATGTACACTGATGCGGAGACAAAGGCTGTAATCAACTGTTAACCCTTTCCGAGCCAGCCCCGCGCTCCTCCGCGGCGCCGGCACCGCTCCGGCCACTCCGGAGACCCCTGAGCCGCGTTGGGGATGTGCCCCTTCCCCGCAGCTCCCGGAGCAGGGGCAGCACAAAGCCCCGGGCATCGCTGCGAGCGGCGGGGCTGCGGCAGCCAGACAGGGATGCCGAGGATGGAGTGTCCCCAAATCGCTGTGACGCGCTGGGATGGCTCCGAGCCAGCCAGACGGGGTGGATGATGGGGCAGGGCGTCTCCAGGGGTGAGGAAGGCATTTCGGGGAGCTGGGATGGAGGTGCCAGGGGATATCCCTAGGGATACATGTCCCAAGGCCAAAATAGGGCTCGTAGCTGCTGCGACCACCCTCAAATCCAAATACCTGGACAGTGAGAGCTGGATGTCAGGGTGGTCCAGCTGCAACGAGCCCGTGATATTCCCAACATCCTGTTGCTCTTTTTTAATTTTTTTTTTTACTACCTGTCAGACCTGAGAATTTTTTAATGGCAGTGCAAATGGAACTGGCTCACAGATGCGAGATGACAGCTCGCTGCAGGAGACAGACAAATTACCTCCAACCTCGGCTCAAGGCGCCCACAGACTCCCAGACAAAGGGAGATGGTGTTCGGGGGGCCGCTGTGAGTTGTCAGCGCTCAGCCGGGCTCCCACCCTGCTCCTTGGGTGCTCTCTTGTGCGCAGCATCCGCGGCACCCCGTGGATTCCATGGGACAGACGCTCCTGCTGCAAAGGGCTTTGGGGCAGGCACAGGCTCATCCAACACCATACTGTGGGTGGTGATGCTAAAAACCAGAGAGCCCTGAGGGCAAAGGTGTCCCTCTGAAGGGGGCACGGCGAGGATGACAGAGCGGACCCAGCCACTCTTTGCAGGACGGATGACACCGTTGGGAATCCCTTCTCCTGGCTTTGCCGAGGATGGCAGGGACACGTCTGGGATGGGACCCTGCCATCCTGAGGGGGTGACAATGGGTGGCTTTTCAGCCTGGAACCACACGGGGAAGAGGGCTGGGGGACGCCTCGGAGCTGCCAACTCCACCTCAGCCGCCCTTCATCCGCCCGGTGCTCCCAGGGGCCGCAGCCCAGCGCTCGCAGGGAGCTCCCGAGGGCAGCCCGGGTGGTCGGCAGGATTTAATTGCTGTGTGTAACCTTTGCAGCCCGTCCCACGTGCCGGCTGGGCGCCGGCTCCGCAGCTCCAGATGGCACCCGGGAAAGAGTTAAGTCCGCTGTGATCAACAGCAAGAAGCAAGTGGTAAACAGTTTTTCTCTCCCTCTGCTAAATTAATATGCAAATTCCCCCCCTTCTCTCCCCCCCCTTGCTTCGAAATTAGCGAGGTAGAATGCTTGGGCTAATTATGCATTCAAACGAGCAGGCTTCGTTAATGTGGCACTAAGAGGAGCCTGAAAATGATTGTGAGACGATGAAATTGAAATTGGAGCACGGCACTTCTAATGCATCTGGAGTCACTCTTGCGTGCCCCGGCAGATGTAACCTGGCAGTGACCGGCAGCCCCCGCCCGTGCCCGGGCACCCGCAGCTCCCAGCACCCCAGAACCTCCTCCAGCCCCCACACCCACTCCAGAAGCAGCCCCTCTACAAGATCTCCCTGCCCGGTTCCTTGGGGACAGAAGGGCGGGATGGCCCTGAGCACGCAGAGCTCCTGCTGTGGGGTGGGGACGGGGCAGACAACCCGGAGCATCCCCAGGACACGGAGAAGGGCTGGGATCAGGACTGGTGGTGCTCCGGGTGAGCAAAGCAGGTCCTGGCACAGCCCTCGGAGAGTCCATGCAGGTCCCCTGGGTGATGCTCCCACCTTCTGTTCCTCCTTCCCAGGCAGAATCCTGGTCCCCGAGGCAGCCAGCAGGGCCTGGGCACGTTTGGTGAGGCTCCACCTGTGCTTGCATGGATAAACCTCTGGATGAATGAGCCTCCTTCACTCCCGGGCATGCTGAGTCCTGGTGGCTGCAGGAGGGTCACAGGGGAGATCCCATTCCCGTTGCCGCATCCCAGCGGATTTGGTGCTCAGCAGTTGTTGGCACATCCCAGCAAGGACCAGGCTGGTGGCACATCCACATCCATCACATCATGTAAGCACAGCCCCAGGATTGTCCCACAACAGGGAGGGGTGGCACAGTGACATCCAGGGCCAGGCTGGGGCGGCTCCTATGGGCCTGAGACCTGCAGAGGAGAAGAAGGAGAAAAAGTTGAGGGTGACAAGACAAACAGGGAGATGTTTAATTTTTGGGGTTGTGTTAGGCTGAGGATGAGCAGCCAGCAGCTGCAGTGGGCACAGGGGATGATGAGGGATTCACAGGAATGCTGGCTCAGGATGTCACCAGTGCCAGTCTCCGCTGGGATAACTGCTCCCTGCCATCTGCACAGCCTGGGATGCAGCCACCCAAGGGCTAAACCCAACTTCCCATGAGACGCAGCAGCACCGCGGGACCAGCAGAGACTGGATGTCGGTGTTAAATATTCATCAGAGGTGTGGAATTTACTGGAAGCATCCATTAGGAGGTAATGCCCCATCCACAGGGTGCTCCCGCAGCCGGGCCGTGCCGAGGTGGGCGGAAGGCGGCGGGGGAGGGGGGCGGGTGCTCCGGGGGAGGCTGCGGAGCCGAAAAACAGATGCACTGCGAGGAATCAGTGGGGAGCTCCAGGCTACAGGCACTCAACCACCGGGAATGGAGGGAAGGAGTAAACAGACAGGGAGATGAATAACAGCCCGGAAAGGAGGGGAAGGAATGGGAGAGCAGCAGGGACACACATCCTGAAGGGGATGGTCCCTGGGGGCAGGGCGGGATGGGATGGCATGGTTGGGTCAGGAGGGATACACATCCTGGAGGAGATGATCCCTGGGAGTGGGGCAGGCTGGAATGGCACGGTTTGGTCCAGAGGGATGGATACACATCCTGGAGGAGATGATCCCTGGGAGCAGAGTGGGTCGGAATGACATGGGTCCAGGGGGATACAGATCCTGGGGGAGATGATCCCTGGGAGCAGGCTGAGTTGGAGTGCCATGGTTTGGTCCAGGGGGATGTGGAGCTCCAGGAGCGATGTCGAGCATGCCAGAGGGATGCTGAGCAGTCCTGAGGACACACACACTGCTGAGCTCAGAGTGAGCTGTGGTGTGCCCGTGCAGGGCCAGGGCCAGGGCATCCCACGGGCATCCCAGGGGCACCGGGAGCCGCTCGGCAGCATGCCCCGGGCTAGGCTGGCACATGGAGAGGGGTGTGGAGGGGGTTGTGGAGGGGGTTGTGGAGGGGGTTGTGGAGGGGGTTGTGGAGGGGGTTGTGGAGCGGGGTGTGGAGGGGGTTGTTTTCCTCCTCTCTCCGGTAATTTTTCCCTCTGACTATGATGCATAGCGGTGCTAATTCGGCACGTTGCCATTAATTCCAGCACAGCTGCCGCTCTCTCCCTCAAGGCATTTCGCTAATACTCGGCTTCAGAGCCTCTCAGCAAATTAACATCATTTGTTCTGCAGAACATGTTTTATTTCTACACTACATGCATAGCTTATTACTCCAGAAACTCGGGGTGTGCAGGAGGCAGCGCCGCGGGCACGGCCCTCCAGAGCCAGCCCTGCTCCCCAACTCGCCGTGCCCACCCCTGGATGGGCACAGGGACACAGCCCAGTCCCTTGTGCCACCTCCAGCTGGAGCTGCAGGGATTTTCTCCCAGTGCCAGGATGCTGTGGTGCTGTTGGAGCGCCCAGGGCTGGGGATGTGAGGGGGGATGGTGGCTGTGTGCTGGGTCAGTCACTGGCTGGCATCTCCTGCCTCCCCCTGGGCGATGCCACCTCTCAGTGCTCCTGCATTTAGGAACAGAGCTGACAAGATGTCCCAGGATGTCAGGGCCAGGCTGGGGCTTGCTGGGTGTGACACTGAAAGGAACCAGGAGGCCCCAGCAGCAGCAGAACAGCTCAGACCCTCTGGCAGCACCTCTGGGATGGAGGAGAGCCCCTCCCACGAGGCCCTTGGTGCTGAGCCCCGGGGCTGTCGGTGGGAGAGTGAGCTGGGCAGGGTGCCACCAGCCAGGCAGGGTGTCACCAGCCAGAGAGGGTGCCACCAGCCAGGGAGGGTGCCACCAGCCAGGCACGGGGTCCTGCCACCAGCCAGGCAGGGTGCCACCAGCCAGGGAGGGTGTCACCAGCCAGGGAGGGTGCCACCAGCCAGGCACGGGGTCCTGCCACCAGCCAGCAACCCACAGCCCCTGCCAGCGATAGTTTCAGGTCTTTCTCTTTGATTAAGGTTATTTAAGCTTTTTACCAAAACATAAAACCTGATTGTTTGCATAAACAACCTAATTGGATTATAGTGCACAGCATCGCTAATGCCGCGGGCTGGCTGGGAGCCGGTGGGAGCGGGGAGCACCGGGAGCACCGGGAGCACCGGGAGCACCGGGAGCCGGGATGGGCAGGGGATTGGTGAGACCCCCCCCCCGTCTCACGCCGGGGTCTGCATCCACCTGCCCCCTTCTCCCAGCCACCTCGGGGTGGGCGACAGCCGTGTGGGGATAGTGGCGTCCCCACAGAGAGCGGCTCTGTCTGTGTCCTCGGTGTTGCCTCACCTGCAGAGCGAGAGGGGACAAAGCCCCCGCTCCGGCACGGCTGGTGGGAGGAGGAAGAGGAAGGTGGAGGAGCCGAGCGGGAAGCAGGGGGCCGGGAGCTTTGCAGGAATGCTGCCTGCGCAGCGTTTCCATGGCTGGGAGCTGCAGAAGGCTTTCATGGCAAGAGGCGGAGAGGCTCCATGAATATTTCATTAGGAAAGCAATGTGGTGTGCTGCAGAGAACATCTGGCTGGAGTCCCTGGAGACCCCTGCCTTGTGCAGGAAGCAGGAACTGTGAAATACGGAGGAAAACGAGGGAGTGGGGGAGATGGGGGGATCATCCCGTGACACGGGAGCGTTCCTGCCCTCTTGGCCCCGCACTGAGCAGTGCGGGGCGGGTGTGGGGTTCGGTCCTCTGGGAATGATGAGAGCTGGAAAGGCTGTGGTGGTGCCATCCAGGTGGAGGATCCTTCCCTGGACATTTTGGGGAACAGGCTGCAGCAGACCACTGTTTCATCCCGATATCCAGTGCAGGAATGGGCAGAGCTGCTCCTCCAGCTCAGAGCTGAGTGGCTGGGTGATCAGCCCAGCATTGGGATGGGATGGGATGGGACATCTCTTGCCACATCACTCCCAGGGAGAAGCTGATGCACTCCAAGCTGGATGCTGGGATCCCTGCCCTGGCTCCTGCAGGTGATGGGCACTGAGGAAGGTCTGTCCTGCTGGGACTGGTGCAGAGTGGACATCCCCGGGCACAGGGGTGTGGTGGGCACAGCCAGGGTGCAGAGCAGCAAGAATGGGGGTGCTGTGAGATTTGGGATTGCCAGCATCCCTGTTTCCCTTCAGTGCTAGCTCCTTCCCCCAGCACGGGCCAGGTTTGGTGCCTGGGGACCCTTTTGCAGCCACTTCACACAGTGCCAGTGGAGCGGCGATGCCACGCTGTTCCTGGCTTGGGAATGGCTCCAGCATTGCTCCTGCACTCTGGGCGGGCAGGAGGGCACCCGGCAGCACCAGCTCTCTGCCCTGCACCTTCAAACCCTTTCCCAGGGCTCCCCACTCCCCCCTTACCCCCAGCCCCACACAAACACCCACTCACACCCTGTCTCCTTCACCCAGCACCCCATGGCCATGAGCCTGGCATCGTGCGAGTCATGGCCGTGGCACCATGAGCTTCCGGGCAATCCTGCCCTTCCCTCCTCCTCCTCCCCAGCATGCTGATGGATATGGGGGCTGTCTGCCCACCTTCCCTCTGTCCTTCTCACCCAGACACCAGGCTGTGCTCCAGGCCAGCCCCAGGCTGGGAGCAGGGCACGTTCCCCACGTGCCAGCGCTGCCGGTGGCAGGACTTTGGCTCGGCAGGACTTTGGCTCGGCAGGACTTGGGCTCACACCTCCCTTCCCGCGGCCCCGCCGGCCCCGGCCCCTCCGCGCCGGCAGACAAAGCCCAGGCAGACAAAGCCCCAGCCTCGCTGGCCGGCCCCGCGTGCTGCAGAGCCTCTGTGCAGCCCCGAGGTGAGCCCGGCCAGCACCTGGAGCCCGTGACCGCCCGTGCCAGGCAGCGCTGCGGCAGGGAAGGGCTGTGGGGCAGGCCGGGCGGCAGCTGGCGGGACAGGCCGGGCGGGCTGCGCGGAGCCTGGCACAGACACACGCACGCACACGCACACCCTGCACAACGAGGGCACGTACCTCTGTCCTGCCCGGCTCCTCGGCTGCCGCCCGTCCTGCCCCGGCCACGCCGTGCCTCCTCCTCGCTGCCCGTCGTCCATGTGCCCGCGCCGGGACCCGCTGCCAGAGCCTCCTCTCCGCCGCCGCTGGGGTTTGGCCCCCGCTGCCTGCTGGCGTTTTGGCAGCCTCGCCGCTCCAGCGATGGCATGTGTCCATTTTTTTTTTTTCTCCTCTCTCCCTTTCACAATCCGTCCTCCCCAGCCTTCTCTGCCGATGTCTCCGGAGCCGCCTGCGGTGCCAGCTCGCAGGGAAATTGGCAGCGAGCGCGGCACAGGGATCCTCCCGCAGCTGACGGAGCCCTGCCAGGCGCAGGCAGCCCTTCTGCCAGCCACCAGCCTTGGCACGGGGGGCCGGGGGGCCGCGGGGGGCTGCCGAGGCTTGGCAGCCCTTCCCCGGCACCGCGCGCCCCAGCCGCCGCCACGGCTGCGCTGCCGAACGCCAGATGAGGGGAGGAAAAGGGGAGAGGGCAGAGAAAGGAGTTGGCTTCGCCGTGCCCGGTGGCGGGGACCCACCGGGGACCCCTTCCCTTCGCCAAGGCCAGCTGGGCGACGTCCTCGTCCCTCAGCACAGGCTCCGGAGCCCGTCCGTGGTGCCAAGGTGGCGGGCGGGGGCTCAGCCCCGTCTGCCCCACGTCGTGCCCCCAGCCCGGTGGGGAAAGCCACGGCAGGGATGGCAGGAGCCGCCGCAGACCGGCGAGGCTGCGTGGCGAGGACGGCTCCCACAGACACACCTCTTACCCAGCATCCGTCTGCTGCACAGGGGGGCCCGGGAAATTGGGAAGGGGAGAGCGGAGGAGGGACTTGTGGCGGTGGGAGGGGGTTTTGGGGTGCCCTCTGGCCGTGCGTCGCCTGGCACGGCCATCTCAGCCTCGTGCGACGGAGCATCCCCAGCTCGTGCCAAAATCCTGGCCCCGGTGGTTCAGTCGTGCCATGACTCCATCCTGGCCAGCCATCGGCGTGGCAGCCAACCCCGCTTTCCCAGCTTTTCCTCCCAAAACTCCTGGTTTGGGTGTCCTTTTGGAGGTAGAAGTGGGTATGTGGCTTGTGCCTCCGCTGTAGCTTGGCTGCTCCTGGTGCCAATGCCTTTGGAGGGCCCCTAAGGCCCAGGGAATGGGGTGGGAATCACCAGGCAGGAGGCAGAGAACAGTTCCTGCTCGGTTTCTCCCGAAATAAGTCATTACTGGGAGCCACTGGGAGGAACAGGGATGCTGGGGCAGGCACCAGGAGCGCACAGAGAGCAGCGGCCATCCCTGGTGAACAGCTTTGCCCCTGATCAGGGATGTCTTTATGGAGTTACCAGGAGGAGCCAGGAGCCCTCCAAGGGCAGGGTGGGGCGTGAGTGGGTCACACTGGCCCATCCCATCCTCCTGCCACCCTTCACCCAGTGTCCCTGCGTGGTGGCACGTCCCAGCCTGGGGATGTGGCAGCTCCTGGGATGGCAGTGACTGCGCCATCCCGCCGTGCCCCGTGCCCCCGTGCCCCGGTGGCTGTCCCCGGCCTGCCCGTGTCACACGTGCGCCTGCCATTTCCTCAAATAAGCAGCTAATCTCCATCAATCATAATTCCGGGCAATTATCATAATAGGGCCATTTTGCACTTATCCTCGCCACGTGACGCAGGAGCCACTTACGGCTCCACTTCACTGCGAGCTGCTCCCGTCCCCGGGGAGTCCCCATGGCAATCGTGTCCCCTGCAGGCCCCTGGGGACAGAGCGGCCCCGCCGGGCGCGGGCAGTGCCTGCAGCAGCTCGGGGATGCTCGTGCCGGCAGGGATGCAGGCAAGGGGGGACCTCTGAGACACGGGGGGAAACAGAGCGAGAGCCTGCCACGGGAGCAGCAGCACGGGGTTCAGCCCCGAATTAGGGACACTCGACCTGCTCTCTGCCACCATAGGGCCCTGGTGGCCGTGGCAGCCTCGGGTGGTGCCGATGGCACGTGGTTGTGGCGGGGGACAGGGCCAGCAGCCCCCGGTGACCTTCGGCTGCCTGGCGGGGAGCAGCTTAGGGAGGCTGGGAAGGCACCAGGGCCTCGGGTGGGGATTAGGGACCAGCAGATGGATGGAGATCAAATGTTTCACTGCCCCTTGTTTACAACATCCTCCTGGGCAGCCACAGGGACCCCGGCACTGCTCTGGCTCTGTCCCTCCCTGGGCTGGGGCAGATGGACATGGGCTGGGATGGGGATAGGGACACGCTTCCACTGGGACACGGTTTTGGGTTGTCCCAGTGGGATGAACAGGCTCCCACCTTGTTGTGCTGCATCCTCATTCCAAGGAGCGCCACGGTGGAAGCTGCCAGTGCCCCAATCCCATCCCATCCCATCCCATCCCATGCCATCCCATCCCACAGCACTGGGATGAACTTGCTATCACCCTGAGCACTCCCTCAGCCCCGCAGTGTTTGTGCTGTTTACACCACCCCAGTAATTACTTCCCTTTTATTTTCTTTAATAAATACGGATGTGCCACAAGTAAACTCCAGCTCAATAAAAGCTTTCTGCTGGCTCCATAATTAATCACCGAGGTGAGCAGGGTGGGGAGGGCAGGCACAAAACCCTCCCGCCCTCCCGGGCTGCAGGCTCACAGCCGGCTGGGAGGGACCCGAGAAGCCGCGGTGGCAGCATGGGGACAGCCCTGGGGACCGCGTCCGTGGGTGGGCAGGGCTGTGCTGCACGCGGATCTCGGCTTCCACTGCCAGCTGTGAAGGCACATCTGGACTGAGCCCTCCCCGGCAGTCGGGGAGCAGCCCCTTCCCTTCCCTTCCCTTCCCTTCCCTTCCCTTCCCTTCCCTTCCCTTCCCTTCCCTTCCCTTCCCTTCCCTTCCCTTCCCTTCCCTTCCCTTCCCTTCCCTTCCCTTCCCTTCCCTTCCCTTCCCTTCCCTTCCCTTCCCTTCCCTTCCCTTCCCTTCCCTTCCCTTCCCCGGGGATGTGGCCAGCTCCAGATGGCTGGTGGCACCAGGTGCCGGGGCCGGAGCGGCGCAGGGTGGCTGGGGGTGACATCTGCTGTGTGTGACATGGCGGCCAGCTGGCCCGGCCGCCTGCCGCCGTCGGGGGGAGCACGGCCCTGTCACCCCCGCAGGGAGGGGTCCCGGCTGGAGGGGCCGCTCCTGGCTCATCCTTGGATGGCCCAGCGCTGTCCCCACCTCTGTGCCCGCTGTCCCTGCCAGTCCCTGCACCCTCTCCCTGCGTGGAGAGATGTGCCATGGAGAGCCCAGCCATGAGGAGGGAGCTGTGCAGGATTGTTGGGTGCAGGAAGGTTGGGTGCAGGATTGCTGGGTGCAGGAGCGTTGGGTGCTCCCCCAGCACTGGGTGCAGGATTGCTGGGTGCAGGAGCGTTGGGTGCTCCCCCAGCGCTGGGATCCCGGCCCGGTTTCCGCTCCCAGCCCTGGTGGAAACACACCTGGGGGTGGGCGGGGGTCACCGCGGCCATGCGGCTTCACGGCCCGCTGGGCACAGCCAGGGCAGCTCGGCTCCGTGGGGCTGTGCTGTGTGCCCTGTGCCTGTGCCTGTGCCCTGTGTGCCCTGTGCCTGTGCCCTGTGTGCCCTGTGCCGCCATGGGCCCTGTGCCCTGTGCCACCGTGGGCTCTCTGTGCGGCCCCGCATGGCTGTGTGTCCCCAGGGTAGCTGTGTGTCCCCCTGTGTGCCTCTCTGGGATCTCTGCGTCCCCTGGGATGCCCATGTGTGAATGTTCCACGAGCCCAAGCCATGCCTGCCCCCTGCCCACATCCCCAAATCCCCACATCCCCACATCCCCAAATCCCCAATATTCCCCAATTCCCACACACCAGGCCCACGGCCCCAGGACCCGCGGGGCACAGCTGGAGCGCCACACCCGCCTGCCATGACATCCGAGGACAGCGGCGACACTCCGCGGGGCTGCAGGCACAGTCGGCCCCGTGGAGTCCCGGCCCTGCCCCCCGTGGGCGTTTTGGGGCCAAATCCCCACAAATCAGGCGCGGCGTGGCGGAACGTTGGTGCGCGGAACGTTCGAGTCGCGGCGCCGCGCCCCCGCCGGAGGTGTTCGCGGCCGGACCGGTCCCCCGGCGGCAGGTGAGGCCCCGCGGGGCGGCGGGAGGCGGCGGGGCCGGGGCGGCCCCGGGACGGCCCCGGGATGTCCCAGAGCCGGAGCGAGCCGGGGCCTGCTGCCCGCGGCCCGCTGCGCTCGGAGCCGACCCTCCTTCCCCGCGGGAGCCGCTGGCTGCGGGGCCTGCGGTGGGGCGGCCCCGGTTCCTCGGAAGCTCCGCGCGGTTTGTGCCAATTCCTGCTCCGGGATGTGCCGTGAGTAGGCTGCGGGCAGGGACCTGCAGGGGGGAATCCGCTCCCGAGTGAGAGGAGAATAACGCCCTGTGAGGGTGGGCAGGCCCTGGCACAGGGGCCCAGAGGAGCTGTGGGTGCCCCTGGGTCCCTGGCAGTGTCCCAGGCCAGGCTGGACAGGGCTGGGAGCCCCTGGGACAGTGGAAAGTGGGACTGGATGGGCTTTAAAGTCCCTTCCAATCCAAACCTTTCCCTGTTTTTTGTTTTGTGAGAAGGGAAGAACAGTCAGCATCTCAGGCATAATTTGATGCCTTTTCCAAGTCCCTTAGTTGCTTTATGATTTTCTAATAAAGTATTTTTTATTGTTTTCTAAGAATGCAGTATTTTTATCTCTGTTGTAGAAACAGCCAGGAATCCCTTTGTGTTCCCGTGCCTGTAAATGAGGAAAGGGTGGAATCCTGCAGGTCAGGCTCACCCTGGCAGCTACACAGTCACAGCTGGAGCCGTGATTATTCCTGTAATAACTCACTTTGGAACAGCTCAGAATAACTCCAAGGATCATTTTACTCCAGGGAATGCATTTTATGGCCTTTATGATGAGAAAGTGCAGAGGGGGGTGGCACAAAGTGCCCAGGGCTGTGCAGTGGGCCAGCTCCCAGTCTGCACTGGTCTTGTTGTGCTGGGAGCTGGGGAGAGCCCTCCAGCTGCTTTGAGATCTTCAGCCTGAGGAGGAGGAGGGCTTGGATTTCCCCTTCCAGGGGATTTGAACCTTCCCTTCCAAGGCAGCAGAGCCACATCTCTGCCCTGCCCTCACCTTCCTGTGGGATCCAGGCACAAACTTTGTTTCCAGGTGTGCTGTGCTGGAGTCTGAGGCACCAGTGATCCCTGAGCAGCAGGAGGGGATGGCAAACAGCCCCTGCATTTACCCCACATGTCTGCAGCCCAGCTCTGGAGCACCCAGCATTCCCAGGCCTGGCTGGAGGTGCTGCTGTGAATTGCTCCATTAAACACAGACTGCTGGGAATGGAGTAATCTGATTTTTGGAAGGAGCTGGAGGAACAGTGAGAGCGCTGAGAGCATCAGCCACGCTGGTCCTGGGCAAAACCAGCTTCCAGTTGCTGTCCCTCGTCATGCTCAGGGCATTGACAGCTTGCCATGGCCAGGGGTTCACTTCAGGGTGTGGATTAGGTCAGGTTTTTGCATTTCAGGTCTCCAGAGCAATGCAAAGACGTCACACGAGCTCTGCCTTGAGCTGCTTTGTTTTTTTCCATGCTGGTGGCAAATGTCAGGAGTTCCCACGCTCACCCCGCTCTGGGGCTGCAGCCTCTCTGCTCCCCCAGATGTTTCCACCCTAAATCACCAGCTTGTTTTGCAGAAGCAGAAATTGAGGTTGATTTGCAAAAGAAGATCTGAGCAGGGCCAGTGTCTGGGTGGGGAAATGCTCCGAAGGTGCAGGGGAGAGACCGCAGCGCTCACGGAAAATAAACTTGTGCAGCCTGGGCTGGGGCAGCCCTGATCAGCCCTGCCCTGGGGAGCTGCTGGGCTGGATGCCCTTTGTTCCAGCTCCTCCCCACACGGGGAAGCTGGGCTGGGAGGCTCTTGGAGCTGAGCTGCTCCACTGCTTTTTATCAAAAATAAAAGGGAAAATCAGGTTGTTATTGCCGGTGTCAGGGAAGTGTCATGGACACTCTCGGAGAGTGAGGGCTTGTCATCCTTTGGCTGCTTCCTCTTGTCGTGGAACCTCTCCAGGGATGTTTTGGTGCTGATTGGATTCTGTGCAGCAAAGCCCTCTCTCTCCTCTCTGCTCCCTGTTGCTGTATGGAGGGGGTGCTCCAGGCTGTGCAGAGGAGTTTAGGATTCTTCACAGAATTGTGGGATGGCTCGGCTTGGAAAGGACCTTAAAGCCCATCTCATTTCACTCCTTGCCTGCCAGCAGCCTGGGACACTGAAAGGTGTAAGGGGGTGGAACTAGGTGGGCTTTGAGGTCCCTTCCAACCCAAACCATTCTGGGATTCTGTGAAAGCTGGTTCATCATTTAAATTAGCTGGATTTAGGGGTTGGGGGCTGTGCCTCCTGTTCCATGGTGGCAGGACCCAGGGATGCTCAGGCTGCCCAGGATGTGGCAATCTGAGGCAGGGACATAAATAATACAGTGGATATTATTCAAATGAGGGCTGCCACTTTGTCTGGGTGGGAATAACCCCCTGGGTAATCCCTGCCCTGCTGATCTGCCATCGTTGCTTTCTGCAGAGTCGCTCCAGCCCGGCCGTGCTGGCAGGATGCTGCTCCCCCTGCTCTTCCCCCAGCGCTGCCGGCCCCTCCGCTGCCTCCTGCGGGACCTGTCCCGCTGCACATGGGATGGGAGCAGGGCTGGCTGTCCCCACAGGGCTCTGCACACAGCCTGGGCCCCCTGCAGCAGTGCCATCACCCCTGTGTTCACCAGGGCCCCGGCTTTTGGGGACAAAGTGGCCATCGTTGACCAGAACGGGGAGCACACGTACAGGGACTTGCTCAGCCGGAGCCTCCGCTTGTCCCAGGAGATCTGCAGGGTCCTGCAGTGCCCCAGCAGGGACCTGAAGGAAGAGAGGATCTCCTTTCTGTGCCCCAATGATGCCTCCTACGTGGTGGCCCAGTGGGCTTCGTGGATGAGCGGGGGCATAGCGGTGCCCCTGTACAGGAAGCACCCGGTGCCCGAGCTGGAGTACGTCATCCAGGATTCCCAGAGCGCCCTGCTCATCGCGGCCGAGGAGTTCCTGGGGAAAATAACCCCCAGTGCCCAGAAACTGGGAGTCCCTGTGCTGCCACTTCCCAAGTCTGGGGGTGGTGGATCCACGAGCCCTGCAGCCACGGAGGAGGGGGCCTTGCCAAACTGTTCCTCGTGGAAGGACAGAGGAGCCATGATCATCTACACCAGTGGGACCACGGGGAGGCCCAAGGGTGTCCTCAGCACCCACAAGAACGTGCAGGCTGTGGTGAGTGCTGCTGCCCCCCTGCCAGGCTCGTGCCAAGGTACAGAGTCTGGGAATCTGGAGGGGATTTGGGGTTGCAAACGCCTTTCCATTGCCAAATTCCTGCTGAGAGCTGTGGGGCTGCAGCTCTGGAATCCTCCATGCTTGGAAGGCGAGCACACAGCAGCGTGTGAGGCTCTCAGCCTTGGCCTGTTCGTGCTGCAGCTGCATCCCAAGGCAGGTGGATTCTCCTCCCTGCTTTCCTGGAAAGCAGAATGGATGAAAGCTGTTGTAAAAAACCTGATTTCTTTGCAGTTTGCTTTTCTGCCCTCTGACTAGTGGAGAATCTTTGCTCCTAATTGGAAAATATCTTAGCCCAGCCCAGTGCTGTGTGAAGCCTGTGCATTATTCAGCTCTGTATCCCCAAGGCAAAAAAATCCATTAGCTCTCAGAGCCAAAAGGAATTAAAAGTTTGAATAAGCCTGCTGACTGCCTCACCACTTGGTTATCAGTGCCTGCAATTGCCAGACTGCTGCCATTAGGGAAGGAGGGCAGGGAATGCAGGGGTGCCCTGAGAGCTGCTGCTGCTCAGGGTGCTCGGATCCTGCAGGGTCCCGACAGGAATGAAAGCCTTGATGGATGGAGCCAGGGCTTGGCTATATTGGGCAAAGAATCTGTTCCCTCACAAACATGCTGATTATTTGGGGGGTGGCCTGAACAGTCCCCATCCTTTGTGCTGTCCTGCAGGAAGCCTTAAAGCTGCTCGCTGCCCTGTGGATGAGGGTTCCTATGGGAGACACGACCAAATTCCGCTGCTCAGATGCTTTTCTTATTTTTAGGTGTCTGGAAATAAGCTTTGCAGTTGCCAGCACTGGGCTCTGAAGGGCATTGTTGACCCAGAAACCTGATAATTATCCCTTCAGATAATTATCCCTTCAGAGCAGAGTGTTTTGGAAGCTTGATGCTCTCATAATTTTTACTAACATGAAACCTACTTTCTGTTTAGCAGCAATTTCCTGCTCCTACTGATTATCCCTTACAGGTGCTAAAAGCCTGATGTCATCAGTGTCCTAACTATGGCAACAGAATTCTGGGAAAATTAGCTTTTTGATTACTATTTCTGCCAAATGTGCATGTGCAGCAGTAGATTAATATTTTTGTATGTCCTACTTAAAATCATTGTTGATATTTCTCAGTAACAAGGAAGGGCTTTGCTGCTTTAAAGACCCATCCAGACGTCAGGCTGAAGGTGTTCCTCTTGTGTTCTGCTGTTGTGATGGGAATTTTTCTCCTGCTGATCCTGAAGGAAAGATTTTGTGCCCAGGCAGGCCTGGCATTCCTGCCAGGGAGTTTAGGGCTTGAATGCCTCGGGAATACCTCAGGAAAATCTTTCCTCCTGCCCTAAGGCCATGCTGTTCGTTTTCTTCTGCAGACCACGGGGCTGGTTGAGAAGTGGGAGTGGAAGAAGGAGGATGTGATCCTGCACGTGCTGCCCCTGCACCACGTCCACGGGGTGATCAACAAGCTGCTGTGCCCGCTGTGGGTGGGAGCCACGTGCGTCATGTTCCCGGAATTCAACGCGCACACGGTGAGCCCAGGGGAGAGCCAGCAGCAGCACCCGGGCATTGCACTCAAAGCAGCTCTGGGAATGGGTTCCTAAGGAGTTCCAGCCCTTTAGCCACTGCCTGTGGGGGAATCACAGCAAAGGGAATTGGCTGGGTGCTCAGCCCAGGGTACGTGTGCCCTTCCAGAGGGTGCAGCTTGTGTAAGTGTGATGTTGGAGTGGGAATGCTGCTCTGCCTCTCCCAACCCTGAGGTCTGGGATGAGTGGACCCTTCTGTGCCCACTGAGAGTGTTTCCATCCAGAATTAGGGTTGTGGATTTTTTTTATACTGCTAGGAATGGTGGAAATAGTGGTTTTTCTCTTGGGTATTAGTGGTATGCTGCTTGCTGAATTCTTTAGTGATTTGCATTTCCCAGAATCCCCAAAACTCCAAGATTGGAAAAGACCTCCAAGGTCACCAAGTCCACCCTGTGACCACCATCCCCACTTTGTCACCCATCTCAGAGCACTGAGTGCCATGTCTAGTCACTCCTTGGACATCTCCATGGGTAGGGCCTCCACCACCTCTCTGGGCACCCCCTTCCAAATTTTCCCCTTCCAGTCCTACATCCTTAGTGTTTTGTATTGCATTACATGACAGAACACAGCCTTTTGAGTTTCTTGCTGCCCAGGTAAGGGAAATCCTGGTTTTCCTCACTTACATGGAAAGATGGCTCTTCTCTGTGGAGAAACAAGAGTTAACAGAGCTCTTGGGTTGGACTCAGTGATGTGAGAGAGAGTTCCAGATCCAGACTTTCTTGCAGCTTTTAGGAAAAGTGGCAGGAGGGAAACCTTACTGGACTGATGCTGTTAAGATGTTGTTTTCTATCTGAGCCAGGAAACACCAAGTGCCAGTGTTCTGCTCCTTTGTTCTCTGCAGCAGTGGCACACCGTGGGGAGAAGGGAAGGGACAGACAGCAGTAAAGGTGGAACAGGTTCTACATTTCCCAGCCCCTGGGATGCAGCACTGTCCATCCACATCTCCCAGTGTCCTGGGTGGTGTCTCCAGCGTCACTGTTAAGGGACGATCGGGTTTTCAGTGCTGCTGCTGCTCGGAGCAGAAAGGAAACAGAAGGGTGTTGTCACTGCAGAGTTCCCTGGAAAAGCCAAAGGAGCCTGTGCTGGATAACTGCCCAGGCTGCTCTCCCTGTCTGTGCTTATCCACATGCTGGGAAGGCTTGTCCCATGGGAAGGACAAAGTGCACAGGTGTGGGATACACCTGGGAGCCTCTGGCTGTGCTGCTGCCAGGTGAGGGCGGGCCCCGCTCCGACCCGAGCGACCGCAGGGCCGGGTGATTCTTCATGGCTCATTTCTGCTTCTCCGAGCAGCGGCCACAGAAAATGCACGCTTCCCTTTTCTGTCAGGGGGCTCTCACACCTGAGCACTGATCCTTTTTGGGGGGACAGCCCCGGAATCTCAGTGGGGCAGCTCTGCACTTCCAGAGTTGGTAGGATGCTATGGTAGAAGGCAGGAGGGTCCCTGGCTGCCATAGCCGGTGCTTTCACCCCAGAGATTGCTGCCAAATTGTGCTCCCCGCCGTTAGGGTGACCCCAAAGGCTCGGGGTGCAGCCGGGCTGTGCCGGAGCAGCGCTGGAGGTGCCGCTGAGAGGCGGGGCCGGCGCTGAGAGGCTGGAGCGGAGCCTCTGGAGGGCGCGGTGCTCCACGTCCTGTGCCACCGGTGATTGATGCTCCCTCGCACCCTTGCCTTCTCCTCTGCTCTCTCCCGACCGATGTCTGCAAATCAATGAGCTGACGTTGAGCGATGGGATCGGGATGGGGGAGCGGACCCCCATCCTGCCTGCTCTGATCGAAGCTCTCCCCAGATGTGGCACCAGGGACACGCGGGGACAGCGCCGGGGGCGGCCGCTTGACCCTGGAGCTGAACTCGGGCGCGGAGGGCGGCAGGCGCCGGGCGGGGCTCTCGGGGGCTCTTTGCTTCTCTGGTTTCTTTCATTCCCGTTATTTTTCCGAGGGCCTCCCGTGGGAGCTGCAAGTGTTTTGATCGACACTCCAAAGCGAGCACGGGAGGGTAAATAAGGCTTTCTCCTGGAGTTTATTGCAAGCTGCCTTTCAGTTCCACTCTATTTTCACCAGCTGTTTACAAAGTGCCCTTTGCTACTGCAATCAGCTTGCAGCAAAGCAGCAGTGGAGGATTTTGCCAAAGGAGCCCGAGTTTTGCCGTGTGCTTTTTTTCCTTGGCTGCACCTTGAGAAAGCAGCCAATTATAGTGTGATATAAAGAAACTCGACTGGCAGCTAAAACACTTGACAGGCTGATCAAAACAAGGCGAGGAACTTACTCTCAACCTGCTGCAGACATATTTAGCCTTGAGTGATACTGGCAAAGGTTCAAGAGAAACCGCAGCAGCACGCCCGATGTGTGTTTGGTTTCTAATCACTAACACTTCATTATACAAAATAAATACTTTATTATTACAGTGTTTATTAAATTACATAATTTGCGGCATGCCTTATAGTCGTGGATACAGATGGCAGTCTGGTTTTGGTGGTGGGAATAATGCTCTTTTTTTTTATTTTATTTTTTTTTCCCTGAGAAGACATTCCCAGCCCCAGACCACAGCTTGCTTGTCGTTCCCTGCCGTGCAGGGGTAGGAGGTGGCAGCTTTCAGACCTTTACGTCTGTTTTTGGGAGCTGTCCAAGGAAAGGTTAAAAATCAGGACTGTGGAGTAGCACAGTGTCCTGACCAACATCCTTCCTCTCACTAAAACAGCATCTGATGTCTGTGGCTACTGCTGAGGCCATGACAACTCATTAAAGTGTGCTGAGGTGCCTCAAGCGTGAAAGTTGCTGCATAAAATCAGACTCTTTTTATTAAATGAGGACATCCATTACGCTGCACTAGCTACTGTACATGTTATAATTCACTTTATAGCACCATCTGTTAAGACTGTCTTGCTTAAGCTTTTCGTAGCATTTTTTTATTGCAAGTTATTAAAAAATATGGCTGCATCTATTAATCATTTATTAATAAAGGGTTTATAAATGGACCCTTAGTTTCCAGAATTAGTCGACTCGTACGTGATGTACCGAGTCCCTGGTGCTCGTGCTCCTTGGGGTGCACTGTCTTCACAGGGGGCCCCTGGGAGCACATCCAGTGCTCCTGTCTGTGCTTCTGGGGTTGGGAATGGCAGGGATGGCTGTGGGGGGAGCCTTCAGCACAGGTGAGTGTGGAGCAGGCCGGAGAACAGCAGTGAGCCCGAGGGGTGTTCTGCCAGCAGCTGTGTGGGGCATGGCTGGCTGTGATGTTACTGGTTTGTTGTTTCATTGGTTTTCAAGGGTGAGAAGTGTGAGGGCAGAAACCTCCTCTGGAGCCAGAGCAGGCTGCAGCCTCAGCATCCCTGTGTGATCCTCCCTCCATAACCTGCTCCCAGGCTGAGTTTACTCTTTCAGCTGCACTGTTCCTGTTTGCATTTCTCAGCTGCTGCTGACCTGTCCCAGATGCTGGAGTAGGAATTTCTTGTCCAGGAGTAGGGGTTTTAAAGGTGCTGTGTTTGTACAAATTTTGTGCACTTTGGTGAGCAGAGGAGAAGAGGTGAATGTCTCTGTTCAGGAAGGAGTGCAGGGGGAGCCTTCTCCTCCTGGCCAAGTGCTTTTGGAAGGCTCTGAGCATCACCAGGCACCCTCTGGAGAGTCCATTCCCAGTGACTGTCTCCCTCCATCTCCCTCCCTGCATCAGTTGAGGCACAGCCTGTGGTGGGACTGTTGCTCCATGGCAATGTCAGTGAGTCTGGAGAGACAGACCTGGGGAAGCCAAGTGTCCCCTGTGCTTGCTGTGACAGTCACACACTGGTGTCCCCATTCCAGACCAGGCACTCCTTGGACAGGACCATTTTGGAGCAAATGGTGAGGTCAGTGTCTGGTTTGTAGGATCCTCTGCTGTGGTTTTTGGACCAAAAGGATCCATTTTGGGCTTGAACAACAGGAAGAGCTTGTCTTTGCCTTGGACACCCCTGATCTTGCCTCAAGGGGAAGATGTTCTAATGGCAAAAGGTTCCCTGTCAGCTCTCTGCGTTGTAAACACGAGAGCAGATCCTGGGAGGTTTTCCAGTCTCTTGTGCAGAGTGGGAAATAAGAGTACTGAAGAACCTGAAGGAAGAAACTTGCTGTGCTGAGTGATGGGAGAAGCTGATGGAAATCTCCACTCTGGGTGACCCAGTTGTGGCGTGTGCTGCCCGCTCAGCTCTGCTGGGCAGGTTTGAGCTGTGATGTGCTGCCTGTGCAGTGACAGCCCTGGCTGTGCCCTGCAACCCCTTCCATGATGAATATGCCAAGATGCAGATTTCCTGCCCTGCAGTTCCAGGAGCTGCTGTTTCAGTGCCAGCCTCGCTGCGTGTCTGACTTAAGGTGCTCCGAGGATCAAGCCCTCTAAAAACCATGCCCTGTTTTGCAATGTCACACTCAAAGCCGTCAAAATAATCTTGTTTGGAGCCTTCTTTCTAGGGAAATAGGAATGCTGTGTGCCCAAAGGTGGTCTGTGATTCGGGACAAGCTTTCCCTGGTGTCCTGTCCCCTGTGGCACTTTTCCCTGTGGTAGGAGGGAGCCACAGGCCTGGCGCAGGATGAGTGGGAGCTGTTGCTCCGGGGTGCTGCTGCATCGTGTGCTCACAGCCCCGAATTCCTGAAGGCCAGGGCTGTATCTGGGAGCAAACTTTGTCCTTGTCACTGGTGTTCTTTGTGTGAGCCAGGCTGGGCTGGGTGCTGGGGCTGTCTACCTTGGCTGGGCTGCCCAGGGACATCCAGGGCTCAGCAGTTGCTGTTGCCTGCGGGAAGGAGAAGCGTGCACTGCACTGAGCCTCTCCCCTGGATCTGTCACTTCTGCAAACATCACTCTGGGCAGCTCTTTTGGTTTATTTTTAAAAGAAAAGCAAATCCAAGCAGAGGAGCCTGAGCTCCAATATCCAGGCACGCTGGGGATCGCGGCCCCCATCCAGTTTTAGCTGGAGAGAGGCTGAAAGTCTTTTCATCTGTTAATGGGAGGCTTCAGAGGAGTAATTTTATTTCAGACTCAAAGAGGAGTCGGTGGAGGGAGGAGCAGGTCACTAGTGAATGGATTATGTTTGATCACTTCTCACAGACCTGGCTTTAAAAAGTTAGAGGTTTTCTTTCCCATCTCCCCAGATCTGCCGTCTGTCCTCAGCATCTGTTCCCAAGTAATGGCTTTTGATGTGTGTGGGGAAATATAAAAAATGGAACCAGAGCCTGTCATATTTACTTATATTTCCAGGTCCCAGGGAAAGCACTTGCTCCTTTCAGTATGCCTCCAGCATAGGAAGGGTTTAAAAGCTTCAGCCTGGAATGCAGAGGGGCCATCAAACTGTGCTGATGAATAAATGATTAAAACCAGAGTCACACAGAGCACAAACAGTTTGGGGTTATAACAAACATGAGACGAAGCCACCGAGGGCCTCATTTCTCTTTGAAGAGAAGAATGTTTCTCCCTCTCTGCATATTGGTCGTGAAGTGTTGGAGGCTCAGTCCCTGGGAGAGAGCAGAGCTCTCCTTGGTGCTCTCCTGCCTCATGTGCCCATCTGCTTTTCTGGGATAATTTGGTGTTGGATGCGTGTGCGTGGTCCTGCAGTCCCTTGGCTGCTGCTGTTGAGTTACAGGAGCTTCCCACCCTTGTGTTTGGCACAGGATCTCACCAAAGAAGCAGCTGCTTTGGCCGCAGCCCTGTTGCTCCCACAGACATTCCAAAAATCACCAGCATCCCTTTTCCTCGATGGTGCTTCCCACATGGCAGCAGTCAGCGCTAAACACAGACCCATCTCCCTGAGCAAGAGGGAAGTAAAGGGCTGAGTTAACCTTGCATTAGAGGCATTGTTATTTTTGAAAAGGTTTGAAAAGATTCAATTACAACTGAAAATGGCACAATAATTTTACAGAAGAGAGGAGCTGTTGTGTCTGTCAATAGAGGCTGCACCGCGGGCTGGCTGTGATCCGTTTGTGGGCTGATGGAAAAATCCATGCTGATATTTGCTTCCTTTACAGCTTGTAGCTTTTCTGACTGGTTTTGGGAATCTTCTATCAGCCAAATTCTTACATGGTTTAGCAGGTAACTGGGTTTGCCACTGTTTCTTCTCCTTTTGCATGAGAAGATGCCCAAGTATTGGATTTGGTGTTTCTGGCTGGTTCAGGGCATTGCACATCTCCCTCTCTAAAGGGAAAAGTTGTTGCCTTTTCTCTGTGCTCACATATCTTCCTTCAGGTGATCTTAGCAGGGCTGGGGGCTGGTTGGGAAGGTTGCTGTATGGACTGACCATCCTCACTCACCATCTGTGTGCTGGGAAAAATATGTGGGAAAAAATCTCCCAGCTGTGCCTTGCTGTGCTTGTTTTGTACCCACTGGTGTCATTTTCTCCTTTTTTTTTTGCCTGTAATGATGGCAAAATCCCACTGGCCAGCTCATGATATGCTTTTGAGCAGTGGGAGGGGAGGAAAATCAGGAATGTAACGCTGACAGGAAGGCTCTTGGGAACATTAGGTCTCCCACTTCTCTGCTGGCACAGGCAGCCCTGACCTGAAGCATTTGCTGCCATTATTGCTGGTGGGAAGCTTTATCCACTCTTGCTTTCTTGCAGTGAGAAACTTTTTATTTCTAGCCCTTGGTTATCTTAAAAGGAATCTTGATCCATCTCCTGAGCATATTCCACGGGAAGGCTGCTGCTTCCCTTTGCAGAGCCTGGCAGCCCTGGCACACAGTGCCGTGTTTGCTTCCCAAATGCATGGCTCTTCAAAAGCACTTGGAGGTATCAGGTGAGCACAACAAAACGGAGCACTGGTCTGCCAGTGCCCTGTGCACGGGGAATGAATGTGGTGACAGTGACAGGGGCATAACCCAGGGGATGGACGGTGCTGCTCCAGGCCCGGCGCTGTCGGAGGGCGCTGGGTGCTGCAAGGACAAAGCTGGGGCCTTGCACGGGCTTGATTGATTAGTGCCAGGTAACGAGGCTTTCCCAGACCCTTCTCTCAAAGCCTGCAGTTACAGTTGGAAGCCAGGAATAGCTGCTCCAGCTGGCTGGGCAGTGCCAAGCCCCCCAGCCAGCTTGGGCTCTGCGGAGCGCTCGGGGCTGCCAGCTTTGTGCCACGGCTTAGTCCTGCTAAAACACATGGGAAGGATCCAGATTTGGCTGAGCAGGAGCAGAGCAGGTGGAGAGGTTTGGCTGTCAGCAGATCACCCCAGCAGCTGGTGGCACAAATCCAAAGGCAGCTGCTTATCCTCAGGAAGGGGCTGTTGCTGGGTGAGCTGGACTGACACAGGAAAGCTGCTCCTGTGGCTGCAGTGCAGGATTTTATCTAAGGCAGGGGTTGAGCTAGCGTGTGGGGACAGGGAACTCTGGGGTGCAAGGGAGACTTGCTCTGTTTAGATGGGTTTGGGGTTTTTCAGATCCAAAGTCATGTGACAAAAACTCTGCTGCATGGCCAGACTGGAAGTCTGCCTGCGCTCCCACAGCTGCTCAGGACTTGGGAAGGCAAAACAAAATCACACAGCAAGGACTGAACAACCCCTGAGCATCTGTTTCCCTTCAATCCCCTCAGCACAGTCTGGTCCCTGCTTGCCATCACACGTCCTTCCCTGCCCACAGCAATGGCTCTGGGGAGCACCAGGCTGAGGAGAGCAGATCCATCCAGCCCTGGCTTTGGGGAGGTCCTTCTCCATCCTGCTGCCTAGAATGGGAAAGATGGTGGGGGAAGAGGGGGCTGGGAAATGATGCCTTGGGGTTTAGCTTTTCTGTTTTTCAGGTTCTCTGCTGCCTGGTGTGTAACACTGAAACTTCCTATGAGGTGTTAGTAGGTTCTCTTCACAGGGTAGTTGGACAAAACAATCCCTTCCCAGCTGGAGAATCAAGGACAACCATCACCCAAAAAAGCACAAAGAACAGTGAAGAGAAGGGGACAAGCCAGGGAGTTGAGACTTCATGACCTGGAACTGTAATTGGACAGTTGAACCCAATACAGAGATGAACCAAAACTTATAAAAGTGTAAAACCTTGTGACTGGGATCCGTCTTGAATTCAACCTGGGTGTAGCCCTGGCCAGGCTCTGGGGCTGCCCAAGGTGTGTCCTTTTAAAGCCTTGCAGTAAATACCTCTTTTGTCCATTTAGCTCTGTCTAGTCTCTGTTCCAGACCAGCCTCTCAAGGCATCACTTCAAACATGGGGGAGGTTAGACCCCTGTCAATGCAATTTTACCTAATCTGGCTGGTAGGGGGGTTTCTGCAGGGACTGAAATGTTCCCTCTCTGGATGTATCCCCCATCAGTGCAGGAAGTCACATCCCAGTTCAGCTTGCCTTTCCCAGGGCATCTTGCAGTGCTCGTGTCCCACCTGCTGGGCTGTGCAGTGGCTTTGGACCTTGTGCATTCATCTCTCCCCAGCGAGGGCCAGCCCTGGGCTGGGAGGCAGCGTGAGCTCCCTCCTGTTGGGTGGGATGGTGCCTCTGTGGACGTGTCCTGCTCTGTTAACCACGACCACCCGGTGCTGGGAGGGTTTTTTTGGGAGCTGATTGTTCTGGAGCAGCGGAGTGTGAGCTGCGGGGGGAGGCGGCGCGGGCGCAGCCAAGGAGAAAGGGATGAAAGGGAGCAGAGCGAGCAGAACGGAGGGAAGGGGCAGAGTGACAGCATGAAGGAGAATCCCTGGCTCACCTTCAATCAATGCCTGCCTCGCCTGGCTCGTGTGCAGCTGAGCGTGCGCAGGGAGCGCCGAGGCAGCGCTCGGTGTCAGGAGCTGTTAGGGAACGCATTTGTCACCGGAGGGCAGCGACCGCAGCGCGGGGACAGCAGCGGGGGGCTCTGATTTATTGATGGCTGTGCTTCGCTCCTGCCTTGGCGAGAGCTTACCTGGCAGGGAGAGGGCTGAGGTGTGGAGCAATGGGCTCAGGTGTGACCGTTGTGCCTCTGAGCCGTGGTTGGATCCCATCCCCGAGGTGTTGTTGTCCACATCCCAGCAGAGCAGGCTGCTGGAATTGCCCCCATTCATAGTTCCCACAGGTCAGCAGGAGTTGCAGCTGAAGAACATTATTCCCACAGGGAACATTCCTCTCAGGAAGAGTGTGGCTGGGGTAGTGGCCCTCCTGCAAAGCTGCTGTCTGCTGCTGCCCCTGTGCAGTCTGAAGGCTCCTCTGAGCTCCCCAGGAACATGGCTCTCTGTGCCTCACCATTTTCATGGAGTCTCACTCCCAGTGCCTGATCTCCCTCTTCCCAGCTTTGCCTCAGAGGTTGAAGTCCATGGGCTCCAAGCTGTGTATTGTGTATCAGCTGTGGGCTGTGTCTTTCCAAAGAAGAGCTCCCATGCTTTGGAAAACTGGTGGCTGTGTGCAGCCTTTGAAGAGCTCTGCATGATAGGGGAATGAGCTGGTTCTGCCACAAGCTTCCATCTTCGTGAGCAAATTCCTGGCTGCAACGTGACAGGACTGACAAATGCCATTTCCATCATCTTGAGAGTGATGGTGGGTGGGGGATCCACTGGTGGGATGAGAGATGAACGTTGTGCCTTGGGAAATAAGGGCACAATGAAAGTTGGAGTCTTGTTTTGGACAGGGCTGGGGGCACACAACAGCTTCCGGCTGTACTCCCAAGAGATCTTGGATAGCAAAGGTGTATTTTCATCCATGTGTGTCCCTTCCTTCCTAGGTGTGGAAGAAGCTCCTGAGCTCCCAAGCTCCCCGTGTCAATGTGTTCATGGCAGTGCCCACCATCTATGCCAAGCTGATGGAATATTACGACGAGCATTTCACCCAGCCCCAGGTGCAGGATTTCATACGTGCCTTTTGCCAGGAGAACATCAGGTGGGTGAGCTGTGGGCAGGGGCTGCTGCTGGCTCTCTGGGTGCTCCAGGTTTTCCTTTCAGCATCACCTCTTTCAGTGCAGGCTGTTGTGCTTTGGTGTCTCTGTGACAAGAACAAGGGTGACATGATTTAATTATGAGGCACTCTTGCATGGGAGAGCCAGAAGGGGCTCATTATGTGTCACCCTGTGTAACACATGGCTGAGGGCTTTGTCCTGCAGCCCAGGCTTGTACTCCAGGATCTCTTGTAAGAGGCTGTCCTGGTTAGGTTAAACCCCATATCAGGCTGAGAATGTGAGGGACATCTTTGGTCCTGGTTAAAAGGACTTTGGGGCTGCAGGTTTTATGCAGAGCTGTTTGTGCCCCCGTGTCAGGCTGCAAATTCCCTGGAGCAAAGGTGCTCCCAGATACTCTCTTACCTGGCCTTTCCCTGTGCAGGTTAATGGTGTCAGGCTCAGCAGCCCTGCCTGTGCCTGTCCTGGAGAAGTGGAAGAGCATCACGGGGCACACCTTGCTGGAGAGGTATGGGATGACTGAGATTGGGATGGCGCTTTCTAACCCTTTGCATGGAGTCCGTGTCCCAGGTAGGAGTCTCCAGGGGTGCCCCCGTTTGGAGGCGTGTGCTGGGAGTGCTCTGGGGTGTTCTCTGCCCATGAGTGAGGAGAGGCCACGCTAGGAACAAGGCTGCTGGGAATTGGCACTGGGGATTCAGGACGTGGATGTGTGGGAAGGGGCTGCTGGGTTTCCCAGAGATCAAAGCTGTGTGTGCAGAGCTGGCAGTGGTGCCCACTGGCCTGGCCAGGCTGGCACACTCCAGACTGATGCTCTGCTACTTCCAAAATCTTAGTGAAGTGATGGAGTGTTTCTTCAGCTCCTACTGCCTGGAGTTGTATTTCTGGGTGGTGTCACACAGGATTCTCCACACAGCAGTGCTTGTCCAACCCATCAGTGCTGAGCACTCAAAATAGGACGTCTGCTCACTCTTATTTTAGTGCCTGTTTCTTGCCTCTTCAGGAATTCAAAATTGTCACACCTCGCTGTACACTCTGGGCCTGTTCTCTCCTTGTCTTCCCCCCCTTCTCTGAGCTACACTTTGTGATTCCTCTCCATAGCTGTACTTTCTGGAACCTAGAAATAAATTGATCTGAGACACTGCAAATGTAAAATGCCCCCACTCTCCCTGTGGTTGGAGCGTGGCCATCTGTGTGCCCACCCTGTGCCACCTGCCTCCCCACAGGCTGTCTGTGCAGGCATGGCACCATATGCAGCCTCCTGGGGAACTGGTGTTACCCCAGAGGGGGTCCTGGGTGTCACAGCTTCCCACAGCACCCCAATCCCATGGGATGCAGGAGCTGGGTCCTGCAGGGGTGGCACAGGGAGAGGAGAAGCCAAAACTCCCCCTCGTTGACTCCTCAGCCTGAGAACAGCTTGAAACACAAACTCTGTTTTACTTTTGCAGGGTAACTGTCATTCCCTCACCCCACCTCAGCCAGTTTTATCTTCCTCCAGCAGCCCCATCCCTGCAGGCAGGAGAGGGAGGCAGGCAGGAAAAACAAGACTCCCATCTGCAGGGAGCTGTGTGTGAGCCCCACACCCCAGGGTGACAGGGCAGGGATCCTTGCACTGTCCCTGGGTTATATTTGCTTTTTATTGATTTTCGTGAGGGAAAAGGAATGGAGACTCCAGAAATTTCCCAGGGGACTAAAAGAGAAAAGGAATAAGACTGAAAGTAGCGTGGCAGTGCACAAGCTGGCATCCAGAAGGGCAGCTCCTGCCCCAGAGCTGGTGGCTGTGCTCCTGAGGCATCATCCCTGTGCATCCTGGGGTCTGCAGGGGACTTGGGGACTGTCACTCCAGCCCCATCCAGGGGCTCCTGCAGCCCCCCAGAGGGGAGAGAAGTGTCTCATGAAGGTGGGGATCAGCAAGAAGCCGTACAGAAATGAGGCTATAATTGAATAGGCTTGATTAATTTAATTCAGGAAGTGTCAGCTGGGAAGCAGATGGGTGAAGCTGAGGCATAATTTACTGGAGCTGTGAAAAAGCTTTTGATCTAGTGCCCTGTTAGGGGCTGGGTAGGAGGTCACCAGGTACCACAGAGATCCCAGAGGCAGCTGATGGTGGGCTGGGAACAGGGGACATCTGCCAGAGGGTCTCTCCTGGAGTGGGAGCAGCACATGACCTTCTCCCCTGCTTTGACCTGTTGGAGTGAGCCCAGAGGAGGCAGGAGGAGGGTCAGAGGAATGGAGCACCTCTGCTGAGAGAATTGGGATTGTTCAGCCTGGAGAAGGGAGGGCTTTGGGGTGACCTAATTGAGGCCTTCCAGTTCCTGAAAGGACCTACAAGGAAGATGGAGTGGGACTTTGGACAAGGGCCTGGAGTGACAAGACAAGGGGGAATGGCTTCACAATTAACTTTAGGTTTAGATTGGATATTAGTAAGAAATTCTTGGCTGTGATGGTGGTGAGGCCCTTCTCTGGGTGCCCAGAGCAGCTGTGGCTGCCCCTGGGTCCCTGGCAGTGCCCAAGGCCAGGCTGGACAGGGCTGGGAGCAAGCTGGGACAGTGGAAGGTGTCCCTGCCCATGACAGGGGGTGGAATGAAATGAGCTTTAAGGCCCTTTCCAAACCATTCTGTGACTCATGAGCCTCTGAGGAGAGATCGTGGGGCTTCCCTTGCCCTCTTGCAGACACTTGGTGTGGCAGGAGAAAGGTGAGTCCTTGGACCCTGCCCATCCTGCCCGTGTCCCCAGCGATGTCACCAGCAGTGTGTTCCCCACTCTCCACCCACAGCACAGGTCTGAAGGGGCCGGGATGGGGTGTGGGAGCTTTAATTTCCAGAAACAGCAAAGATGAAAGATTTGAAAGATAAATGTTTGCTTGTATATGGTTAAAACCCTGCTTAAAATGCCTCTGTTTTCACCAGCTCTCATTCTAATCCCCCCTGGTGCTGTTACTGTGAAGGGAGATGAATAATTCATGGCCGGAGAATGCCTCACTGGGCCTAATCACCACTTTAATTGGAGGTTTAGATCAGAGGCAGCTAATAGCTGCTACAGCGGGGACTCCGTGTATTGTTGACAGTGAGATCCTTGAGTGCCTTATCGTTGGCCTGCTCCAATCCTCCCGGGACACAGCAGCACCAGCTACCCAGATACCGAAGGACACAGAGCACGGGGCCAATTAAATTTATCTGGGAAGAGCTGACAACTTTTTTAAACAGAGGAGAGGGGGTGAAAGCAGAGCGGTGTCACCCCCTCCTGCCTGCGGCGCGGTGACACCGCGGGCGAGGTGCCAGCATTGCTTAACATCCAGGAGTCTGCAAACTGGAGGGATGCAGAGGGGAAGGAGCAGAGATTGCTCCCCAGTTTCCCCTCAGGATTATGGCTGGGGGAAAAAGGAAGCCAGTGCAGAGTGTTGACCCCTTTTGATCACCCCAACTGTGGCTTGATGAAGGCAGGACCTCCTGGGCTGCTCCTTTGGGAGCGGGCCCAGATTTCTGCTGACCTGTTGGAGTTGGCACAGGGTGTGTTTTGACACGGTGGATGGGCCTGGGAAGCTCCAGTCATTGTTTTTGCACAAATTCTATTAATCCTGTCAGGTTTGTGAAGCTCTAATCGATGGTAGGGGCTTTTTCAGCCTTTACAGATGTTGATTTCAAAGTTTGTCACTTTTCCTAAATACCAGAAAAGCTTCTCCAGACAGAAACATAAGGAAGCAGCTCTCCACCAGGGACTTGTTTTACATGCTGGTTTTATTTCAGCCAAGTAGGAGAGGAGCTGGTGGGGCTGTGTTAGTAACTGTGATCTGAAGCACTGTGTGGGGAACATGTCACCTCCTCTGTGCCAGCCCTGTGCTGATCTTTGGTGTCTCATTCCCAAGGGCTGGGACCAGCAGTGGGCACTAATCCTGGAATCCTGCTGCCCATGAATCTCTGCCCGTTTCCATGTTGAGGTCAGCAGCTTGCATCCAGGGAAGGAGCATCTTCCAGGAAGGCACCTGGGTGATCTTGATTTGAAAAATTGCAAGGCTGTGAGAGCCCCTGGCAGTTCCTTGCATTGGTTTCTGCTCCCTCCGTGAGCTTTCCAGGACTGACTCTGTGGTGCCTGCCCACAGACGTGCCATGTTTTGTGGGCAGATTGGAGTCTGTTCACACACAGTTTTTCACCCTGGAGAAACTGTTCCCACAGAAGTCTAGAAGGTGGCTCCAGCAACCTTCCATGCAACACTGAGGGTGTTTTCTGTGACTTGTTAGTTGCTTTGAGGCCTCTTGGAGCCTCCCATGGCAGGTGCAAGATTGTTTATAACACATATGGTGTGATTTTTAGGGTTGTCCTGTGCAGAGCCAGGAGCTGGACTTGATGATCCTTGTGGGATCCAACTTCTGTGATTCTCTGATTCCATAAATACCTCAGCACTGTACCTCAGGACACTTCTGGCTCGTGGCTCCCTCCTTGCCCTGCTGCAGCCCTGTGTCTCTGATTCCTGGCAGTGTTTGGCCTGGAGGTGGGAGCAGCCCAGGGGTGCTGGTGGTGAGGGGAGGACGTGCCTGTGCTGGCTGACCAGAGTGCCAAAGGCAGTTCTGAGCAGAGCAGCCACGGATCATGGGGCTGCCACGTCGCTTTGTGTTTATTTCCAGCCAGATTTGCTAATTGTTCGGGTAGTTTTGCTGCAATAAAATCTCACTCCCTCATAGCCCATCTGCTCCTGGCTGATCCTGCAGGGATGCCATAAATCTGGGCTACGACGACATATCCATTTCCATGGCAACTGACCAATGTAGCAGACAAAATCATGATGTCACAGATAGCAGATCTCCAGGGCTTCAACAGGAGAGTGAGACCAGGACAGGGAAAATGCCACTTGAACCCAAATGCCTGAAATACGAGCAACAAGAGGAAGACAGGTCCTGCACTCCCTGCTCTAGTGAATTCCCAGTGTCAAGGTGATTCTGCAGACCTGGAAAGCATCAACTGGAGGCACCTCAGGGTAAAAAATTGATCATCCTTTAAAGAGCACAGTTACCAATTTATAGAATCACAGAATGGTTTGGTTTGGAAGGGGTCCCTCAGCTCTTCTGTTCCATCCCCCCTGCCCTGGGCAGGGGCACCTTCCACCAGCCCAGGCTGCTCCAAGCCCCATCCAGCCTGGCCTTGGACACTTCCAGGGATCCAGGGGCAGCCACAGCTTCTCTGGGCACCTGTGCCAGGGCCTGCCCACTCTCACAGGGAAGGATTTCTCCCTGATATCCCATCTAACCCTGCCCTATGGCAGTGGGAAGCCATTCCCCCTTGTCCTGCTACTCCAGGCCCTTGTGAAAAGTCCTTCTCCAAATGAAACTCAGTCCTGCTGAGCCACAGGTTGCTCTGAGCTGCTGTCCCTCTCCCTGCTCACAGGGGGTGAAGGTCACAGGCCCCATTCTGTCACAGGAATGAGAGGCCATCGAGAGGCCGAGTGAGACCTGCTGAGATCTGCTGCCCATCCCACAGGTCACAGGAACAGAGCTGCCCTCTCTGCTGAGCTCTGAGGTGCTCCCCAGCAAGAACAGGCCCTGAACTTTGCCAGGGAGTGGGAAAGCTGCAGGATGGGGAGCTCTGGGTCCCAGATGCAGCTTGGACCTCAGTAGTGATCGTTGTGACACTGTGTCAGCTCCTTGGCTTTGAAATTAAAACCTGTGGAAGAACAGGGTGGATTTGATCCCTGCTTTTCTCCTGTGATGTTTTCTATCCAGTCTATTGATGTCTCCTAAAACTGAGATAATCCCTGACAATTCTCAGCTGTTAAGCCTTTGCCTCCCTGTCAGGTGCAGGCTGCAGAGGAGCCGAGTAATTGCTGTGCTCTTGCTTTTTACAGTTTTGTGTAGGTTTTGTAGTGCCTTTCTTTTTTTTCTTTAAACAAAAAAAAGCAGCAGCAGCTTCATTCCCGAGCTCTGAAGAGGTGCAGATGTATTCAAAGAGTGGCCAAGAGGGTCTGTTCAGGGCTGGAGACACGTTTGTGTTCAGAGGCATTCCCAGCACTGCCTGCTCTGACCCACAGTGGGATCGGCGCCTTCCTGGAGGGATACCCGCAGCTAGGAAGTCCTTTAGGCCAGCACAGCCTGCAGGTGCCATTGCTAGAGGAGCAGCTGCTGTTTGCATCCCTGCCTGTGTGCTTTCCCTGCTGTGCCCCATGTCCATGCTGCTGTCCCCCCAGGTTCCGTGGGCACCCCGCTGCCCGGCGTGGCAGTGCGCATCGCCAGCGAGACCCTGAGCGGCGGCGCCCGCTCCTACACCATCCACGCCCAGGGCGATGAGAACTGCACACAGGTACTGCCTCCTTCTCCTCCACTGCTTCACTTTGAAAAGGTCTCCTCTCAGGGAAAGGTCTCTCCTTCCCAGCCTCTGAGAGGCCGAGGCTTGTGCTGCTCCTGCTCCCAGAATTCAGTGACAGTTTGTTGTACTTGTTGGTGGGTTCCTGTAGCCGTGGTGCTTTATGGACTGGACAAGTGCTGTCCGTACAATCATGGAATGGACAGGGTTGGAAGGGACCTCAAAGCCCATCCAACCCCACCCCTGCCATAGGCAGGGACCCCTCCCACTAGCCCAGGGTGCTTCAAGCCCCAGTGTCCAGCCTGGCCTTGGACACTGCCAGGGATCCAAGAGCAGCCACAGCTTTCCTGGGCACCTGCGCCATCCTCACAGGCGAGAATTCCTTCCCAATATCCAATCTAAACCAATTCTATTCCACTCTGAACACCAGGTCTAGTGGAAGATCCCTGCCTGTGGAATGAGATGAGCTTTAAGGTCCCTCCCAACCCAAACCATTCCATGATTCTGTGCTTGGAAGGACAGGACTGGTGGCCTTGGGGGTTGCACTCATTTTGAAACAGCACTGGGGGAAACCCGTCAGGTTTCCATGGAAGTCAAGCTCCATGCTGAGCTCCACATGCTACCTGCCCCTGCAGTTCTGGTGTGCCAGAGGTCAGGTATCTGGGATGGGAACCGTAATCTACCCCAGTGCTGGGTGCTGAGTGTTCCCTGCTGCTGCAGCAGCCCCAGCCCAAGGTCCAGGCCGCCTCTTGCCCCAGAAGTGGCTGAGCAGGGTCTGCATTCCTGCCCCCTCCCCTCCACACCCTTACTGTGGGTGTTGTGCTGCTCTGCTGATGTCTGGGCTTGGCTGAGCAGATAAATGCTGTGTGACAGGAGTGACCCCAGCAGTGACACCGCTTGGGTGGGACACAGGCAGGAGTGAGATTCAACCTGAAACAGGTTCCTTTGCTCATTCCCCTGGGAAATGGCTTCTCATCCAGCCACCTACAGGCTGAGGGTTTGAAAGGGCTGTGGCAGAGTCACTGCTGGTGTAAGCACTGCTGAGAGGCTCAAGAAAATCTTTTTTTGTCTAAATTATCTGGTGGCAGGTGGAGGAGCCAGCAGGATCACAGGCAGCCCCGTGGGTGGGCTGTGCTCAGGTTGTGTTTTGTGTTCTGATGCTGTAAGAGCTGGATCCACCCCAGGCTTGTAAAACAGCCCAGGGGACAGCTGAGAGGGACCACAGATTGTGGCTTTTATTAAAAAAAACCCTCTTTGCTGCTCTTACTTTGTGTCACTGCTGTGGCATGGCCGAGCAGTGGGCAAAGCAGGAGGGTCCTCATGTCCTGTTTTTGTCACTTCCTGGATGTGTGTTATATTTCACAGGTTTGTCCTCTGATCCCAGAGTTGGCTCTTGGCCTTTTTTTTTCCACTTGTGTGGAACTGAGACATGAAATATAACGTGTCCCTTTTAATAATGATCCTATAATGCTTTTTTCCCCTCAGGGATCCCTGGGCGCTTTACAAATTAGGTCTCAGACACGAGAATCCCCGAAGTGCAGCTCCTTCCAGGATGAAATGTGGATGTTGTTCTACAGAATTATGAGAGGAAAAAATATGGAATGTTATTTTTTCTGCTCAGTACTCTTTCCCCTTCCTTCTCATTGCGCTGAGTGACCAGAGAGGGGGAGCCCAGTTGATCTGTGTCTGGTGCTGGAAGCCCAGCACCTCCCCAGGGCTTCACAGAGCTGAGATCCACATAACTCTCCTCTTTCCTCTGGCTTCAGGCTGCTTGGGTTTATTTGGGGGGCAGAGGAATTGCCCTTTATCCTGGTGATTTCTCACCTGCACCCTGCAGTCCCCAGTGTGGTCCATACCCAGAGCTCACAATTCTTGCAGGAGCTCCCACCAGTGCTGGCCTTGGCTCCCTGCCCCTTGCTGATGGTTCACTTTCCGTCAGGCTCTCCCCTGGGGACCTTTAGAAAGTTCTGGTGAATTCTCAAGTCATCAGCAGGGGAGGGTGTGGGGAGGTGGTAATTTGCCTCTGAGCATTGGCTCATGGGTTGGTTCCTCTCTGAAAAGCTGTCCCTATCTCACCCACCATTCCTCTTGTCCCAGTTTAACTGGGAGTTTCTTCAGGCTGAAAGGGAGAGCAATGGTCCCATCTGTTCAGGCCACCCTAGGAGGCAGTGGCTGGCTGGGATCCTCCAGGACATCCACAACATTTCCAGGAGCAGAGCAGAGCCAGCTGCCTCTGTCCCTGGGACTGTCACAAGGTGGGAAAAGCAGTCCCTGCTCCCAGCATGTGTTGGCACAGATGGATGAGTGGAGATGCCAGGAGTTTGGAGTTTGTGTGCCCTGGGCACGGAGTGTGACTTTCCCTGGCGTGACCAGGTGGCAGCCATGGTGACAACACCTCTGCTCCCAGGGATGCTGGAATTCCTGTGCCTCACACCTGCGGTCCCAGGCAGAGCCTCACCTGCTCAGTGCCCGCCCCAGCCGTTGCTGCTGGCACTGTGTGCATCATGCTTGGTTAATAATTCATGTCAGCAGAGACAACCTCAGTGGAATTTATTTAAAATGAGGCGGATCTGACAGTCCGACTGCTCCTCATGCCCCAGCAGCCCAGGAAAGGCCCAGCTTTGTTAAAACCAGCTCCTCCACGGCACAGGGGCTGGCCCAGGGATGGTGTCACCCTGCCTGTGCCGCCAGATAACCCCGTGGCCTTTCCCTTGCCTCCTGTGAGAAGGATGAACAAATCCTTCCTCACCTCCCTCCCAGGAGGGCTCTGAGCCTTCTGCTGGTTGAGGGCTGGAGGAGACTGAGGGGAGACCTCAGGGGTCTTGAGTGTCCTCAGGAGGGGCAGCAGAGGGCTCTTCCCTCTAGTGTCCCCTGGGGACAGCACCCAGGGAGTGGCTGGAGCTGTGCCAGGGAGGTTTAGGTTGGATATCAGGAAAGGTTTTTCCCCCAGAGGGTGCTGGCACTGCCCAGGCTCCCCAGGGAATGGGCACGGCCCGAGGCTGCCAGAGCTCCAGGAGAGTCTGGGCAATGCTCTCAGGGAATACCAGGGTGGGATTGTTTGTGGTGTCTGTGCAGGGCTGGGGTTGCATTGATGATCCTTGTGGGTCCCTTCCAGCTCAGGATATTCCGTGATTCCGCGATTCAAGCCCCATGGGGCTGATCCAGTGGGATGCTGAGCACCCCAGCAGGAGTTGGGCTCTGAGCCATCTCTCCCCCCGGGCTCCTAGGAGCAGGTGATCTCTGTGCCGGGGCTGAGGCATCCTCAGATCAGTCTGCGAGGCGTTCACACCTCGGCTGCGCCTGCAGAGCCCTCGCTACAGCGAGCAGAGAGCGCTGCCCTTGCCGAGGGAATTGCGCGCGGAGCCCCGCAGGGTCAGCGCCTTCCCCGCCCGCGCTGGGCTGGCTCCTGCCTCCTGCTCCCCCCTCAGCCGGCGTTCTCCGAGCTGTTCCTTCCCCACTAACACCGTCTCTGCCTTTCCTCTCGTGCCGGTGCCCTTTGGACATGTGCGATCCGAACAGGAGCAGAGGAGGAGGAGGCGGTGGCAGGAGCAGGGCGCTGGGGAGTGTTCCTGCTCTGCCATCCGGTAACTGCCTGAGCTTGCGGCAGGGGACCGCTGTAATTTGCAAAGCTGGTTCCTGGCACACCCTGAAGATCAATAATCTACTTAGCTGAAAGTTTGCTGGATCTCTGTTCTGCCCTGCATTTTCTCCCATCCCTTGATTGGAGATTTCTTTTGGATTCCTTTCCTTCAGTCTCCTCTCAGGAGCCCTGTGCTCTGTTCATCCTGTTTGCTCAGGATTTCAGCCTGTCCTGTGCTGCTTCCTCTGGGTGTTGTGTACCCGGGGCTGCCAACACCCACATGAGGTGCTCCAGCCTGACGCATCCCCTCTGCTCTGGCTGCTCCAGCCAGGGCTGTGCAGCAGCCTGGGGACACCTGTGACAGGCCAGCAAGGCCAGCAGGTGACAGTGCCATCCGAGTCACAGCTCCAACTGTGTCCTCACTCCTGCCTGTGCAGGGCTGGGGGATGCAGAGCTGTCCCATGCAGAAGTGCTGCTCTGGGAGCCCTGGGAGAAAGGCTTCTCCTCCTACATCACTGGGAGCAGAGCTGTGCAAGTGGGTGTGAGGGACAGCACAGCTTGGCCTGCCCTGGGTCATCCCACATCCTGCTCCTGGAGCCACTGGCATCCAGAGAAGTTCCTCAGCTCCCACCTTCCTTAGGCAGCTGCCTGCTGAGCCCATCTGACCCTTCAGGCTCAGTAATCCTTACCCACAGCCCGGGGTGCTTCTTCCCATGGGGTGTTTTCCCCTGAATTTTTGGCAGCTCTCCCTGTGGCTGTGGTGCCCAGGAAAGGGTTACAGCTCTCCAGCTCTGAAACGTTTCAGTTTGCTTTGTTCAGTGCAATGCATATTTCATACGCTCAGCTTCCCAGCTGGCAGAGGCCTGGAAACCCTGCAAGCTGTCGGGTATTGTCTCTCTCCTTCTTCCCTTGTTTGTTTGTTGGCTTTTTTGGGTTGTCATTTTTGTTGGATTTCTCTTTTTTTTTTTTTTTTTCTTTTTTCTTTTTCATCATTCCCAAATTGCTCTCTCTCACCAAAGCCCATCCCTAGTGCTGACAATGGGGGGCTATCAATAGCTAAATGGCTTCCCAGCTGTAGCCGAGGCAGGGCTGCAGCCAGGGCTTTTATGGCGAGCAATTTCCTCGCCGAGGCTGCGGAGGGAGCGTGGGGACGGCCGGCTGGCAGGAGCTGGCAGCAGGAGGACGCCGTGCCACGGGCCTCCCCCCCTTCCAAAGGTTGTAATTATCTCGTTTATCCATATGCAAGCTGTCGTGCTGGACGGGAACCGGCTCGGCTGTGGCCGTCCCTCCCGAAAGCCACCAGCATCTCTGTCCCCTCCTCCCCGCGCCCCCCGTGGCTGTGCCATCTGCTCCCAGCTCGCTGCTGCTTGCCAGCGCCTCGGCGGGGCTGGGGGCAGCTGCCTCTGTCCCCCGTGGTTGTGACTGCAGCTCTCGGCTGTCGATGTCCCTTAGAGGGGACCAGGGGTGGCTCCGCCTCGCTCGTGTTCATCCCAGATCTCTTCAGAGCCCGTGGGGTGGTGCCCACTGAGCTGCCAGGGTCGTCTTGGAGGACTGGGCACACCCTGGCTGCTGCCCCTTGTTGGTAGGGGTCTGGGGACTTGGGGTATGAGAATCCCTGTGGGAGTCTCCTCAGCCATCCAGGTGTCCCAGAACAGCTGGTGAGGCTGCAGCTGGCCCTTCTCCAGAGGCCAGAGATGGGCATGTGCCCCCTGTGCCTGGCATTCCTGAGAATGGCCAGTCCTGTCTCTGCCTGTCCCAGAGGAACAACTGAAGGAACACTTGGATTGTTCCTGTCCTATCCCATTCAGGCCTCAGCCTAGACCAGTTCATTCCTTGTTCTCAGTGCTCCTGCACTTCCAGAGCAGCTCTCCTCCAGTTTTTTGTTGGTTTTCTTATCCCTGCTCCATCCCATCCTCATGTATTGGTACCTGGATGGTGAACTTTACCTCCAGCATCCCCAGTCCGTCTCCCACGAGGAGCTTTCCCTCAGCTCCATGATCCCTTCCATCAGGCAGTGTGGGGAATGTGTTGTTGAAGGCAGTCTGGATTAGATCTGCAGCTTTTCTTCTCGCTGCAACCCCAACCCTCAGGATTTCTGGCACAGTCCACCTTTGATAAAAACACTCTGCATTTATTCCCATTTTCCATTTGCCTCAGCTCCTTCCAAAGCCCTCTCAGTGCTGGACACTGCACTTGTGTGTGTTCCTGGTTTGTTTTTTTTTTTTTTTGCCATATTTCTCTCATCTCCTCAGCATCCTGTTTTGTGTCCTGACCAAGTAATTCAAGAGTCTCCACTTTGTTGCCCAGGCTGCTTTTGTTCCTGTATAAACATTTTAGCAGCTTCTCATTGATCACATGCTGTTCCTTACTCAACTCAGGCATTGATTCCATTCTCAGATGTATTTATATCTCCTTCCTTCTTTCTGTCTGCCCTCTGTTTTTTTGGTTGTTTTTTTGTTTTTTTTTTTTTAATTTGTGGCCATAGTTCTGTTTTATTTCTTCCTGGTAGTAAAAGTAGAGGCAGAGGTTGCAGTAGCATCATCTTCCCTTGTTTCTCAGCTGAAAACTCTTCCTGTCACAAGGACAGCCTCGATTCCAGGAGAATATTTCCTTGCACATGGAAGTTGAATCCATCTGTCAAGAGGAACCCTTTTTCCACAGGAGTTTATCACAGCACCCTCAGGACCTCTGTGAATCTCTTTGTTGTTGTTTTGTTCTTCCACAACATCCCAGACTGGTTTGGGTTGGAAGGATGGAGCTTACCTCGTCCATGGGCAGGGACACCTTCCACTAGAACATTGCTGTTTGTAGCTGAGGGAGGATTTGGGGAGAGCCCTGGACATGGTGGGGAGGTGCTGAAGCAGAGGGTGAAAGGGGAGGAACTGTCTCAGTGTCGGGGTTCTGGCAGCCAGGGGAGCAGGGGATGCTCAGCACAGGGAGCAGGTGGAGGTCCCGGGCAGTGTTTGTGCAGTCACAGCTCATCACAGCCCCCAGACTGCACTTTTAGGGCAGGCTGAAGGAAACCAAACCAACGGTGGGCCACTAATGGAGTCCTTGCCTGGTCCTCTGCCTGCCCCAGAATCAGCTGAGGGCACATGAGGAGCCTTCCCCAAGGAGGAGAGCAGGGGCAGTGGGAAGATGTGCTGACATCTCACCTCGTTCATTATCCCAGGGAGCCTGCAAAGGACAGGGATGAGAACAGCAGCGTGGAGAGCATCTGGCATCTCTGCAACAGCGTTACACATTTAATTTATGGTGTTAATATAGATCAAGAAGTTCTGTGTCCATGGAACAACTGTGGGGAGAGCTGGCCTTTCCCAAGCTTGGCTTGTTTTCTGTCGTGCTTTTGGGATCATCTGGAGCTGATCAGGCTGGTAACCTAAAAAAAATCAGTATTGCTTAAAAATATAGACAATCACTTTTGTTTTCAGTGGAGCAACATTTGCTGTAAGTAGAGGGTTGGGTTGTTTGAAAATAAGTTTCAGCGTTCCAGCTCCACTGTGCACCAGCCTTGCTTTTAAATTTATAACTCTCCAAAATGAAAAGTAAATGGATTGTGTTATTCCCAGCCCTTTTATAAAAGTTAACATTGCAAAAACAGATGTGAAATGTGGCCTCGCAGATTACAGCCTGAGCTTGGGGTTTTTAGGTTGGGGTTTTATTTTTTCCTTACTCTCTCTATGCTGTGTCCCTGAGGAGCAGAAATCTGCCTTTTTCCAGCAGGAGGAAAATTGTTCTGTGTCTAAATTGCCTCCTGCCAGGCTTGTGTGGATGCTGCAGGACACGGAGCTCCAAGGAACCATAATGCCTTTACAAAACCAGGCAACTTAGCAGGGAATTTTTAATTAGGAATGTGCAGGAAAGTTCAGGTTGCCTGGGAATTTGGTAATGCTCTAACACACCTCCCAGTCCTAGGACATCCATTCCAGTGAGGCCCTGGGAGATGGTGATTAAAGGCACTGGCGAGCAGGTTCCTGCAGGAGGCAGGTGAGCAGGTCCTCACCTCCCACACCAGGCCTGGCTGTGGTGTGATCTGGAAAAGCAGAGTCTGGGCCAGGCCTGGAGCTGCCCTGCTCTCTCCAGATCAGCAGGGGCTGAGCTGTTGGATGCTGTGTTCTGCCTGGAGAAAAGGAGGCTCAGGGGGGATCCTCTGCATGTCCACAGCTCCCTGACAGAAGGGGACAGCCAGGGGGTTTGGCTCTGCTCCCAGGGAACAGGGACAGGACAAGGGGAAAGAGCTTCAAGCTGTGCCAGGGGAGGCTCAGGCTGGACACCAGCAGGAATTTCATAATGGAAAGGGTTGTTCATTGGCAGGGGCTGCCCAGGGAGGTTTGGAGTCCCCATCCCTGGAGGTGTCCAAGGAACTCCTGGAGGTGGCACCCAGCACTGGGGACAAGGTGGGGATTGAGCACAGCTTGGACTCCATGATCCTGAAGCTCTTTTCCAGCCTCAGTGATCCTGGGATTCTGGGACAAAGCTCTGGGCCACCAAAGCCTTGAAGGGGTGATGGAGGGGACAGGGAGGTGTCTGGAGGTGCTGGTGGCAGTTAAGGTCCAGCAGAGGAGTGGGGAACCTGACTTGTGGTGCAGGACAGAGCTGGATCTGTCCTTCAGGCTTTGTTGTATCATTTCCTGTGCTCTGATATGTTAAAAAAACCCAACAAACACCAGGAAAAAGTGACTTCTCTGGCAGAAGAGGTAAAAGGGCTCCGTCACTTCCATAAACCTCACATACATAAATTATTGTCTTCTATTAGTCACTTTAGGGCTCAGTTGCTTAATTATTTTGATCACAGTAATCATTTATTTACAAGGTGGGGAAAAATGCCAAGCACTTCCAAGCCGAGCAGCACAGCAGGGAGGAGGCAGGGCTGCAGAAGCATTTCTTTCCTCCCCACAAGTCAAAATGCTTTTGCTTCATGGAGTTACAAAGTCCTTTTTGAGGTCCCTGCCGAGAGATGATGCTCTGATCCATAGCCTTTGGTGCTCCAGCAGGAAAGAGGTTCAGCAAAACCAACTTCAGGTCCCTGTGCAGGAGAAGGCTCCAGGGAGAGCTCAGAGCCCCTTCCAGGGCCTAGAGGGGCTCCAGGAGAGCTGGAGAGGGACTGAGGACAAGGGATGGAGGGACAGGACACAGGGAGGGGCTTTAAACTGAAAAGATGTAGGCTTAGATGGGATATCAGGGAGAGATCCTTCTCTGTGAGGGTGGGCAGGCCCTGGCACAGGTGCCCAGAGCAGCTGTGGCTGCCCCTGGATCCCTGGAAGTGTCCAAGGCCAGGCTGGACAGGGCTTGGAGCACCCTGGGATAGGGGAAGGTGTCTCTGCACATGGTGGCACTGGACAAACTTTGAAGTCCTCCCAACCCAGACACTTCCATGACTCTGTGAGTATTTGGGGGGTGAAGGGGGAAGGAGGAATCTGGTAGAGTTTGAGTGGATCTCTCTAAAACCTGTTTGCAGCCTGAAGGTATTTGGGTTTTCTCCTAAAAGTCTGTCCTCCTCCCAGTCCCCAGCCCAAGAACATGCTCTCACCTCCTCAAACCTCACCTTCCAGCTTCCCCTCTGTGTCTCCCACATGTTTCTGCTTAGGAATCCACCGTGCCCTCCCTGCTTCCCAGAGAAGGACAGGCAGCTCAGAGCCTTCCCTAATTCCATTAGATCCATTAAAGCTCCGTGCTGCAGCTCCCGGCGGAGCGCGGGGCAGAGACCGCAGGAAACAAACGGCCCCTTTGAACAAATCCCAGGGCCCAGTGCCAGGCAGGGATTCCCAGCTCTTTACAAACCACCCTCCTAATAAAGAGGTAAAATGGGAACGGGGAGAGGGGAAATATGCATTTTCTAATCACCCAGATTTAGGCCTTCAAAGGATTTATTACAACCTTTTATTTCCATGCATGGAAAATGGAATCTTATCTCGTGAGCCGGCTGGTCCAGCTCGACTGGCTTTAGAGCAGGGAGCTCTCTAACAACCTTCAGGGCCACGCTGTGCCTGGGTGTTAAACTTGCTGGAATGCATTAAAATGTGGCCCTGGGAGAGGGGGAGATCCGTGCACTCAGCAGTGGGATGCCTCCAGCAGCTGCTCGTGCCGTCGAGCTGTGCTGGAACAACAAGAGCCACCAGGATTGAAGCGAGAGAGGAAAGAACCACCCCAGCTGTGTGCTGCCATCCCTGCTCCCAGAGCCAGCCAGCGTGGTGTACCTGGGACTGCAGGGGGATCAGGCACAGGGGGTTGGAGGAAATAAATGCCATGAACCTTGGATTTGAATTGCTGCTGTGGGGGAGCAGTGCCGGGCTGTCTGTGCCCCTGTGCCACGCTGGGAGCGGTGCCGGTGACACTCCGAGTGCAGCAAGCAAAATCCTATTAAGATAACGTCACGGCCTCTCTGTTTTACTGTGTGCAAGCCAGCCATAACATCATTAAATTACACAACAGGGAGGTGCCTGCTGCCAAGGGGCTCTGCTCGAGATAAGATGTGGGTTGAGCCGCTGCCAAAATTTGAGTTGATATGACAGGAAATTTGGAGCGGGTTCAAGGCTTGATTCACACCAGACGTGGCACCGTGCAGGTAAATCAGGGCAGGATCGATCCCTGGGGCTGTGCAGGTACCTGGCACCGTGGAATCCTGGGCAGGATGGGGCTGGAGGGGTTTGTAGCAGACAGATTTACAGCTCTTCTTGTGTTCAGCCCTGACAAGAAGCCAGAGCCTGGCAGGGTGTGGAGGTGAAGTTCAGGGAACTGTTTGCAGGTTCTTAGCTCTGCCATCCCCTCCGCAGCCCTCCTGGGCGTGGGGAGGGGCCTGAACACCAGGACACTGCTCAGAGAAGGTGCTTGTTTTGTGATACCACAGCTGGAACATCAGGAAAAGGAGTGAGAAGAAAGAGCTGCATCATACAACTCCACACAGCCTGTAAGAGCCTTGAAACTGGCCTTGCTGGTCCCTCTGTGTCACCCACCATGTCCCTGCCACTCTTGAAGGCTTTGTGCCTCTTGTGCCCTTCGTGCCCGTTGTGCCCTTTTTTGTGCCTTTTTGTGCTGTTTTTTGGATCCTTTGTACCCTTTGCTGCTGCAGGTGTGGAATTTTGCTCCAGGCCCTCCAGACCTCAGGTTTCTCTCATAGATAGTCTGGACTTGAGGTCCAGCTTTCAGATCTGTGGGGAGAACTCGCCCAGCACCATCCCCACCTTGCCATCACTCAGCAAAATTCCTCATTGAGATTAAGGACTTTTTTTTTCCTGGAGCATCTTCCAGGCGGGACATTGATTCCCAACCAGAGCTCTGAAAGCCTGGGCTGTGTGTGCAGAGATCCCCTTGTCACCCCATCCTCCAGGACAGGACATCAGGAAGGAAATACTTTACAATGTTGCCTTGGAAGCAGTTTTCTAAGTGTTTTTTCCATTAGGGAAGCTTTGTCTCCATCAGAGGCTGCAGAAAGCCCGCTCTGCCCTGGGACTGCCTGGCGCTCCAGCACTGCTATTACAGCTTTCCCTTGTGGCCCTGTTTCTGGCATTGCTGATTTTTGGGGTCCCAGATGGATCCTGGCCACTGCAGCAGCTCAAGTACAAAGTGGCTGGGAAAGTGGCTTGGAATTCCTGTTCCTGAGCTGTTCTCCATGGAGCAGTGTGTGCAGGCACATCCCACAGCACCCTTCCATCCCAGCAGTGCCTCTGCACACCTTGGTTGTGGATTTCAGCTGACAAGGAATGGGTTTAGATGGGATATTGGGAAGGAATTCCTGGCTGGGAGAGTAGGGAGGACCTGGCACAGGTTGCCCAGAGAAGCTGTGGCTGCCCCAGATCCCTGGGAGGGCTCAGAAAGGACCATCCCATTCCCAAGAGTATTTCCTGTACGTCTGCATGTGCGACCTCTCTTCCAGCAGTTCCAGGATGGCAATCCTTGTTTTCATACGACACAGGTGCTCGTTTCCAGTGCTTTGGAACATCAAAAGCACCTGGATGAGCCCTTCCACCTGAGGAGAGAGGTGCTGCAGGTGGGCAGGGTGCGGTGGAGCTTGGCCCGGGCTGGAAAAGCCCGTGGTGTGGCTCCTGAGTGTCACCCTGCACGCTGCCCGCCCTGCTGCTGGGGTCTCGGGTTTCTGTGCTGAAATGGCTCCCGAGGTGTTAGAAAGTCTCTTTTTCCCAGCCCCACCGAAGAAGTCAAGATTCCTCAGCTCTGCTTTTCAAGGTTATTTATTTTCTCCTATCTGTTACATTCTTTCTCTGACCTGCTGAGATCTGTCCAGCAGGTCGGGTTGTGGCACAGTGCCTGCCCTTGGGGTGGTGTTGGCTTTTTATACTAAAAACTACCTGTACTTTATTTACAGTTATTTTCCTATTGTCCTATTATTTACAGTTATTTTCCTACTGTCTAACCTATGTCAGACAGTCTGTCTCTATTCTAAACCAATCCAAAAGTGTGACCATCACAGCAGAAGGTGGAGGACAAGAAGAAGAAGGACAGGACATGCCCAGATTCCTCCATTTTGCCCCTTGAACCCCCATTCTAAATCCCCAAAATTCCACTTTTTCACCCTGTGACAAATTAACTATCCTTCTACTCAAACTCTCATGGCTTGTAACTCTTCACACAAAGTTGGTAACTGTTTCCATGGGTTAAAATGGAAGGCACAGGTGTCTTTGACTCCGTGCCAAGGTCTCTGAGCCCCCTGCCAGGGTCTGGAGTCATCCAGGGCAGCCAGAGGAATGTCCTGGGTTCTGACAGTGGGGACAGGGAGCTGCACTCACTGTGTGCCTGTCCTAGGTGACCCCGGGCCTGGAGGGACAGGAGGGGGAGCTGCTGGTGAAGGGCCCCTCGGTGTTCCGTGAGTACTGGAACAGAGCCAAGGAGACCGCGGACGCCTTCACGCCCGACGGATGGTTCCGGACAGGTACGGGAAGGGTGCCCAGCGCTGACACACGGACAGGGACACAGCTCTGGCTGGCTCTGAGGGCTTGGAGAGGGCTTGGAGCTGGGGCTGGCAGCTGGGAGTGCAGGCTGGATGTGCTTCCATGCTGCCCCAGGCCACGGAGAGTCACCGAGTGATGGGGGTGTTTGGGATCCTTTGCTCCTAAGCCTGAAATACTACTGCTTAATGTTTTCCTGGGAATTCAGCTTTGCAGACAGGTGGGATTTGTCTCAATTTACACAGGGACTGTGTCACAGAATCATTAACTACCACTAGAGCCCCCTGAGAGGAGGGTGCAGCCTGGTGGGGGCTGAGCTCCACTTCCAAGCTACCAGTAATTTGAGGAAATAGCCTCAAGCTGTGCCAGGGGAGGCTCAGGTTGGACATCAGCAGGAATTCTCTAATGGAAAGGGTTGTTCATTGGCAGGGGCTGCCCAGGGAGGTTTGGAGTCCCCATCCCTGGAGGTGTCCAAGGGGCAGCTGGACATGGCATTCAGCTTTAGGATGGGTGACATGGTGGGGATCAGTCACAGGTTGGACTTGATAACCTTGAGGTCTTTTCCAACCTCAGTGATTCTGTGATTCTCTGATTCCATGATACCCACGGCTCTGATTTCCCCATTCCCCTCTTTACTGTGTGTTAGCAGTGCTGTGGTGGCAGGAGTCAGGCTGGATTTCTGATGCCTTCTGTGTAACCTGATTTATTGATGTTCCTGAAGAAGCTGTGATTTATTCTAATTGTTCTCCCGAAGCAGAGCTCACTCTGCCAGCAGTGTCACCACGAGTCCCCGAGCCAGGCGGGCACCGCAGGCTGGGACCGGAGCATCACCAGCCCTCACGTGGGGTGCAGGGCAATCAGCTTTAAAAATTTTTTTAGTCAACACTCCTGATGAATATTTCAGCTGCAGAGGAATAGCGTGCATTAATTATTGCAAAGAGATGTCTTTAGGAGAAAATGATTTTGAAATTCAGTTTAATTTCATTGTAATGCGCTGCAAACAGGAAGGGAGTATGTGTGTTTAATTGGCTCTCGGGGGTAAGGCCGGGAAGATGGCATGCCTTTGTCACAGGCCATTAGTGATACAGACTGCATAATGAGGGACTACAATCAGCTCACAGCTGCCGGCTCCTACGGGGAGAGAATGATATTAAATAGAAATCAGTATAAATTAAACTTAACCCTTTCGCCAACCGAGCAAAGCTCAGAGCTGGAGACAAGGGAGGGGAGCAGTGACAGGAGTGGGGGGTTCAAGGTGGGTCAAGGGGTGCTTGGACAGCCCTTCCAGCAGCCAGGTGACCTCCCTGATGTCCCACTTCCCTCAGGCAGGAGGCTCGAACTCCCTTCCCCATCCCTACCCCCACTCTGCCTTCCTTACCTTCCCTTCCTCTCCTGCCTCCTGCTCCATCTCTCGTGGATAGCAGGTCAGTGGGACTGGGTTTTTCCCAAGCCTCATTTATCCAGCAGTGCCAGGAGCAATCCCATGGCCCCATCCTCACCCTGCCTGCCCCAGCCTCATCAGCAGCCTCTGGAGATCACTCAGAAGTGGCAAATGTCCTGTGGTGCTAAAAAGCCCTTGAGGGAATGAAAGCGGTTGTGTCCTGTCACGGGGATTGGATGTGGAGGGTGAATTATCCCCATTAAGCACAAACTGGTTTCCCTGGAGCCAAAACCAAACTGGCAGGATCCAACAGAGGTGAATCCAGGCTGTAATTCCCTGTATCTGCTGCTTCCAGGTCATCCAGGTGAGTGTTTTACAGGTGAGGCTGAATGCCAGCACAAGGTGTTCCCAAAACCCCAGCCATGGCTTTCCCGACCCTGTGCCAGCCTTCTGCTCACTGCTGACCCTTGTGGTGTCCCCACCAGTGACCTCCAGGCTGCAGGTGGTGGCCAGGTCCCTCAGGGCTGGGGTTTCACAGAATTATGGAGTGAATTGGATGGGAAGAGACCTTTAAGCTCATCCTGTCCCATGTTGCTCCAAGCCCTGCCCAAAAAAAGGGGAAAAAACCCCAGCAGCTTTGATGAATTCAAGATCATGGCTCTTCTGAGAAGCCTCTGAACTGGTGGTGCAGAGGGGATGAGCTGTTGCTCCCATCCTCTTTATTCCCTGGGATTTGTGCTGCTGTCTGCCGATCCCTCCATCTCTCATTTCCATCCGAGTGAATTTGATTATTTTTATTGTATTAATGCTGTTGACAGAGCTGCTTAGATCAAAGTCCCCTCCAGCCATTTCCAGGGAGACTGCTGGGTTTCCACCTGCTGCCATGCATCCAAGTGGCACTGAGCCCTCTGAGGCCGAGCTGAGCCCAAAGGAAAAACGCCCGTGGGCATCTGGCTGCTGTCCCTGCTGAGCCTGCCCAGCTCCTGCCCAGCTGTGCCAGGCCCTGCCAGGTGAGAGGCAGCCTCCAAACCCTCACGTGCTCCTGAGAGGGCAGGAGAGGGAAAGAAGGAAGGAAAAGAGGGAAGGAAGACATTTTTTAGGATGAGGCCCTTTCACAGGGTGCCCAGAGAAGCTGTGGGTGCCCCTGGATCCCTGGAAGTGTCCAAGGCCAGGTTTTGGAGCACCCTGGGACAGTGGAAGGTGTCCCTGCCCATGGCAGGGGGTGGCACTGGGGGATCTTTAAGGTCCCTTCCAACCCAAACCATTCCATGATCCTGTGAGCAAAATCAAACCTTGGGAACTGGAGGAAAGCAGCAGAGAAACATCAGCTTCTGTGGTCATCCATCCATCCATCCATCCATCCATCCATCCATCCATCCATCCATCCATCCATCCATCCATCCATCCCTCCCTCCCTCCCTCCCAGCCTTGCCCTGCCCACCTGGGCCAGGCCCTGGCACTGTCAGGCTGTGTTGTCCCTGCCCAGGAGGCAGCAGGTGGCTTTGGAAGCACCAGGAGGGTTTGGGAGCGTGGTGGGTGCCCAGCATGGAGCCCAGCACTGCCCCTTTCCCCACACCTCCCTGCCCACCCAGGGTTTCTCCAGAGGAATCTGCCCAACCAGCCATGCTCCCCGGGCAGCCACGTGGCCCAAGAGCAGCCTGCTCCCCCAGGGAAGGGCAGCTTCCATTCACATTTGCCCATACAACCAGAAAATTAGAATCTGGTGTATTCAGGGAGATTTATTTTCAATTACAGGTTAAGGCTGAGACGTGAAATAGCACTGGGTTTGAAAGTAGTGCATAAATCCTGCAACAAATCCATGTATCCCTGCTCCATATAATAAGATTTTATTGATTGCTATATTGTATCTGTCAGAATAAAACTCTCTTAATGCATGCATCAGGATGGAGAAGATAGAGAGCTTGTTGGGAGTAGAATCTGATTCAAGAATCAATGCACTTTGATTAATATGTCGTTAAGAAAGTAAGAGTTATTTAACTTGTTTGATGCACATTGCAGAATGATGACTCATATCTTTTAAATTTCTTTCTTTGAGCTGCATTTTAAAAACCCCCACAACCTTGGAGCTGTTTTTCACATTGTTAAATCTTGGTTTATCAGTGAAGTTTTGCTGGATCTTTTTGCCCAGGTCACAAATGCCCCTGAACCCCATTAGTAATAAATCCTATGGCCCAAAACACTTCTCATATCCTGCTGTTAAGGCTTTAGAGGGAGTACAGAGTGGACCTGGTGTTTCTTTATTTCTTCTGGATGTTCTGCAGTGAAGGAGGAACTCTGGGAAAACAAAACAAAACAAACAAAAAAAAACCCCAACAAAAAAAAGTTGTTTTTCCACTGTGATTGCAAATCCAAGCACCAAGGACAAGCCCTGGCTGAGCTGGGAACATCCCACTCAGCACTGAATTCCCAGCTTGCTCCAGAAATGGAACATGCTCCTGCTGCAGCCACGAATCCCAGTCCAGGGAATGATCCCAGTGACTCTGACTGGTTCCAGTGACCTCCTGGTGTCTCTCTGTCATTTTCAGCCTGAGCTCTCCAGTCCACAGCTGACAGCAGCTGCAGATCCTTGCCATTCCCAGCCCCGGCTCGTGCAGATTCCACAGGATCATGGAATGGTTTGGGTGAGGGAGGGAGGGAGGACCTTTCAAGGCCATCAAGTGCAAACCCCCATCGTGCCTGGAGCACCAGGAGGGGCAGAGGGAGCTGGGCAGGGGCTCAGCCTGGAGAAAAGGAGGCTCAGGAGGGACCCTGTGGCTCTGCACAGCTCCTGCCAGGAGGGGACAGCCAGGGGGAAACAAGGGACAGGATGAGACAAAATGGCCTTAGAGAAGGTTCAGGGTGGAGATGGGGGAAAGTTTCTTCTTGGACAGGGCAGTGGTGGAGTCCCCATCCCTGAAAGTGTTGAAAAAACATGGATGTGACACTTGGGGACATGGTCAGAGGTGCAGGGCTGATGGTTGGACTTGATGATCTTAAAGATCTTTTCCAACTAATTCCATGAATCTGTGATTTCCACCCCTTCTGGTGGGAAAGGCAAAGCCTCCTGCAGTTCCCAGCACAGAGGAAAGGCCCTGGGCAGGTCATCCTTGGCCAGGCACAACTCCTGCCTGCTCTGGGGCTGTGCCCTAAGGAGAAGGAGCAGGATGCAGCCTCTGGCACAGGCTTTTCCCCATGCTTGGCTGTCCCCAGGGAGCAGCAGGTGTTTCCCTGCCAGGGGAATTGCTCACATCCGTGGGTGGAGCACAGACACCTGAAAGAGAAAATACTTGAGGCTGATCAAGGCAGATTATAAATAGAAATGCATCTAATTAGCATCTTAATCTGCAGGTTTTCTGTTTGTTTGCAGTGGCTTTCCTACTCACAAATCCAGCTAATGCAAATTCTATTTTTACAGAAATGATTCCCTAATTGTAATGTGCTGGAATGATGTGAGTTACTGGTGAGACCCCACCGGATGGAGCAGGGGCTCCTGCCTGGAGCAGCTCCTTGTGGAGCCTGGCAGGGATCAGCTCTGGGGTGGGGCAGGATGGCAGCACTCAGCTGCTGCCTTTGGGACCCTCCTTCCCACAAATGCCATGGAAGGACACCCCAAAAATGCCAGGTGGACCCCAGACACGCTGCTGTATGAAGGGGCAGGAGCAGAAGCCAGATCAGGCATGTGCTGGGCTCCCCTTTCCACCCAGCCCTAATTTAAAAAGTGTTTCTGAAATTAAGAACATAAAGATGGAATATTTTCTGGTATATCAGCCTTTATCACCCCCAGAGGTTCCTTACACACACACTCAGAGCACTCTGGAGAGAGAATTCCCTTTTTTGCTCCCTGCTTGAGTATTTATTCCTTCTCCTTGAGGATTCAGTATTTCCAGGTTTGCCTGGCTACTGGAAGCCTTGGGGTCACCAGCACATGGGTGGGGTCGAACAAGATGAGCTTTAAGGTCCCTTCCAACCCAAAACATTCCGTGATTCCCTGATTCTGGGATTCTGTTTCCCTGACTGCTGGTGAAACTGATGTTTTCAGCAGTTCAGAGTGACTTGGGATTTTTGTAGCTGTAAATGAGAGCAGCTTTTGGCACAGAATTTGTTTACTCTCTAAAGCTCTGCTCTCGTCGTATCAAACATCTTGGATGCCAACCCTTCCCTTCTTTGAGAACCTCTGCTGCACTGAGGCTCCTTTCCAGAGGCATGGAGCAATTGCTCCCCAGCTGAGAGTCAGTGGGAACAGCAGGCACCTGCAGCTCCAAAATCCAGGCTCTTCCCTTTTGTTCTGTGGCTGCTTTCACCCCTCGAGCTCTGCTGCAGCAGTGCTGCTCTCACAGCCTGCAGGGTGAGCCTGGAACCAGCCCCTGACTGCTGGGAATCATTCCTCCCATCCCATCTTATTCCATTCCATCCCATTCCAGGGATTTAGGAGGGAATTGTTCCCTGGCAGGGTGGGCAGGCCCTGGCAGAGGGTGCCCAGAGCAGCTGGGGCTGCCCCTGGAGCCCTGGCAGTGCCCAAGGCCAGACCCCAGGACACTGCAAGGAAAAGGAGAGGTGATTCTGCCTTTTGCTAAGGTTTGATTGTCTCTCAGGGGCTGCAGGGAGCAGAGGGGTCTGTTCTAATATTTTCATTATTACCATCATTATTTTTTGTTATCACACTCGCCAAAGCTCCTCCAGCCACAGGCAGCCACACCTTGGAGCATTGACTTATTTGAGTTGTCTTTTTCATCTCCTTGTCTGCAGGGATTTCCATAAATATTTAAATGCTAATGTGAAAAAAATAAGTGTTTTTCATTTTTACTTACCCATTTTCTTTTCTGGCTGGTCCTCTGGGCAAACCCATCTGCAGTAATTTGGGCTGGAGGAGCAGGGGTGTCCCTGCTCATCCTGCTTGTGTCATATCAGTCAGCCCTGAGTTCCTGCTAGTGAGGACTGAACCTCCAAACTCTTGGCTGCCTGCTTTGCAGAAACCTTCCAGGTTTGCCTGGTTTGTCCACTGCTTTCCCTTGGAGCAGGACATGCAGCCTGGGGAGTGTTCATCTGCTCCTGTCCTTCACTTCTGAGGGCTTGGACGGGCTCCTGCTCGTGCTGAGCTAAAGAAATGAGATAAAAATGAGGAGCAGCACCTCTGCCAGGGCAGGCAGGATCTGAGGCTCTGCCAGGCTCTGCCAAGGCTGAGATTCCATTTGGTGCTGTCCTCTGCTGGCTGGATGCCCAGGACTTGGCTGGCTTGGCTGTGTGAGGGTGTCAGTGCCAGCCCAGGCCAAGGAGCAGGGACCATCTGCAGCAAGCCCTGAGGCCAGAACAACAGGACAGACAGGGCTCTTTGTACTTGGTAGGCAAAGAGGCTGCCCAGTGGGATGTGTTGGGAAGTCTGGCTTGCAGGGGATGGGGGAGGGATGGGTTGCAGAAGGGATGCAGTGCTTTCCCTGCCCCAGGGGGATCCTGAGTGCACACACAGTGCAGTGGGACAGTGACACCAGAGGGTGATGCCTAAACTCTGCCCTGCCTTCTTCCCTGTGCTCAGGGAAGGAGAAGAATCCTCTTGGAGCAGGGAAAGGTCTGTGTGGTGGAATGAGCCCACTCACAGGAGCCAGGATGGGGTTGTGGAGGGGGAATGTGGGTGGGGAAGGAAATAGGAGTGCAGACAAGCCAGGAGGGTCATGGGCATCAGCCTGACTTCTCACCCTGCTGAGAGGTGCAGGAAATGTGAGGAGCCTTTGGAAAATACCTGTGTGAGGGGAAGGAGTCTCTGATAGATCAGCCAAGGCAAGGGGTAGCTGCACTCAAGGCAAGTCCCCAAGTCCCTCTGTCCCCTGGCTGGAAGCAGGGTGGGCAGAGCTCAGCTCAGGCTTGAACCAGGCTTGTCTTACCTGCTCCTTTCCCCTGCAGGTACCTGAGCTGCTGCCAGCACTCCTGGCACTGCTCCATGTCCCACGCAGCCACACAGCGTGGGGAGGAGAGCCTTATTAGCACAGCTCTTTGTGAGATGCCCTTGAGTGATTTATTTTTTTTCCAGGTGTAAATGCCAGGGGAGGCTGTTCCAGTGCTTCCCATTCTTTCATCTCAGCAGGGTTTTGCCCTTTCTCCCAGCGTGGCTCTGACAGCAGCCTCAGTGCTGCTGCCTGTGGAATACAAAGTTCCCTGGTAGAGAGCATGACAGGAATTCATTCCAGCCTGGGCCTTTTCTTTTTTTTATTTCTGATTTTCTTTTTTCCTCATGCTGGCTTCTCCAGTCTCTGGAGAAGTTCAGAGAGTGGGGAGTCCATTGTTTAACCCCTTTCTCCAGGGAGCAGGCAGCTTGAAGATGACCCAATGCCTTTCCCAGATCAGTCATGGAATGATGGAATATCCTCAGCTGGAAGGGATGCATTAAGATCATCAAAGTACAAATCCTGGCCCTGCACAGACACCCCAACAATGCCAGCCTGTGCCTGAGAGCATTGTCCAAACTCTCCTGGAGCTCTGGCAGCTTTGGGGCCGTGCCCATTCCCTGGGGAGCCTGGGCAGTGCCAGCACCCTCAGACAGGGACACCTTCCACTGTCCCAGGTGCTCCAAGCCCTGTCCAGCCTGGCCTTGGACACTTCCAGGGATCCAGGGGCAGCCACAGCTTCTCTGGGCACCTGTGCCAGGGCCTGCCCACCCTCACAGGGAAGGATTTCTCCCTGATATCCCATCTAAGCCTACCCCCTTTCAGTTTAAACCCATTCCCTGGGTCCTGTCCCTCCATCCCCTGTCCCCAGCCCCTCTCCAGCTCTCCTGGAGCCCCTTCAAGCCCTGGCAGGGGCTCTGAGCTCTCCCTGGAGCTTCTCCTCTCCAGGTGAGCACCCCCAGCTCTGCCAGCCTGGCTCCAGAGCAGAGGGGCTCCAGCCCTGCAGCAGCTCCAGCATCTCCCCATCCTGGCACTGTGGAGCGCAGCTGGGACCTGCCTGGAGAGCAGCAGCTCCACGCTGAGCTCACCTGCCTGTTCCCAGCACAGGGACAGCTCTGGGGCTGCAGCTGCTGAGCCTCTCTCCTCCCTGGCCCTGGGCCCTGCTGGAGGATCTTGGCAGCAGATTGGAGTTGTGCTGCCAGCCAGGGCTGCCCGTGCCAGGGTAGCAGCTGGATCCAGAGGCAGTGCCAGCCCTTCCCCGGTGCCTGGCTCTGCTGGGCAGGGCAGGGACACCAGGAAAGGCTTTGTCCTGCACCCAGGGAGCAACTGGCAGCTGCTGGGGAGAGGGTTTCTAGTGAATAATTGCTGTGGAATTAATATACATGTGGTTTTTTGAGGAAGTTTCAGACTCTCCCCCTCAGGAGCCTTTGATGCTTTATTAATGATTGTGGGCTCTCCAAACCCACCCTGCTCTGCAGAGGGAGCTCAGAGCAGCCCCAGTGCCTTTGGACAGGGCCTCCCGTGAGCCCAAGGAAGGCATTTGCTGGTCCAGGTGACCTGGTGAGGGTGGAGGGACTCAGGTGTCCCCTAGGAGTCACCCCAGGGTTGTGACACGCTCCAAAGGGAGCAGCGAGCTGGACCCTGGCAGGTCTCACCCTCCTGGTCTGAGCAGGGTGGGAAAGGTGGGGAAAAGCAGGGGCTGATGGTTTCAGCTGGATTGGGATTAACAGGAGCTGCTGAGCCCTGGGCTGCTGGGAATGCAGCCTGCTTCCAGGGAATGTGAGTGCTGAAGGGCTGGGGTGGATGGGGATGACTGGGGAGAGGAGACCCAGTCTTTCCCAAGTCTAATTAATGTTAATTAGCTACAATTAGTGCTCGTGACCTCTGTTGGCAGCCAAGATGGCTGACAGCAGGGACAGGCATTTCTCACTTCCACGCAATAAATCAAGCTGAAGGTGCTCAGTTATTCAGCCTATCATTTAGCATTTCATTAAAGAGATCTGTGCACATGCATCAGTGCTGCTGGGGCAGCCTCAACCCCTGCAGGAGCAGGGATGGCTCCCATCAATCCCAGCAGTGCAGGGAGGCTCTGGATCGCTGAGCTGCGCCTTCCCCAGCGTCTCTTGGGTGTTGGGAACTCACCCAAGCCCAGGATTCCACCAGAGAGTGACTCACACTGAGGGTGCTGCTGGTCCTGCCGGGAGATGTGGCTTGGAGAGAGGTCTCACTTGGAGGATGAGGTGGAATTCCTGAGTCTGGAAGGTCCCTGTTGGAGGCAGGATGTTGCTTCAGCTGGGCCCAGCTTTGCCATGGTGTCTTCTCCCGTCTCTTCTCCTAGGGAACAAGAGTGAGGAGCCTTCCCTGGTACCTAACAGCCTGGGAAATCAGGGGAGCTTTCCTCGTGGGAAGGGCTGTCCCAGGGCAGCAGTGGAGTCTCCATCCCTGCAGGGATTTAAAACCATGAGGATGTGGCACTTGGGGACATGGGTTAGTGCTGGGGAACGGGTGGGATTTCCTTTTCCAAGGGCCTTTTGTAAGCTAAAGAATTCCATTATTCTCCTCATGCCAGCAGCATTCCCATGGCACGCTTGGAGGAGGACTCTGCCTCTTGCTGCTGCAGGGTTTGTGCTTGGGCTGCCCGTGCAGCCTCAGGTGTTCTGTGCCCTCCCTGTGCCAGGGCTCCGTGGATAAATGCCCCAGCCAGGCTGGCACACTGTATCAATCTTGTTTAATAGACTGGAAAGCTCCTTGCACGGCGCAGGTCGGGGGAGCGGGGTGATGGATTGCACCTTCCCGGAGCCCAGCGCCGCTGATATATAATGAAATATTTATGATTTATTCCAGCTAATAAACTGGAGTGAAGTGTGTGATGGATGTGAGCAGATGGGGGATCTGTGCATGCAGTTTTCCTGGTGTGGGGGGAGGGAAAGGTGGATGTCTGTGACAGAGAGGCAGAGCTCGGCCACCCATCCCACAGAGGGGATGGATTATCTAATTCCTATAAAAAGCCTTTAGCACTTGCCTTATAATCATTTATCCACCCCACGTGGCTTTTCTCCAGCACAGGAGCCTCTGGGCATTGGAACAAACCATTTCTTTTTGCACTGGGCTTGGGAGCTTGTGGCCAGAGGGATGGGAAGAGAGGCAGAGTGACCACAGGAATGTCACTGCTGTGCCACGCTCCCAGCCCCACTGTGTCTGTGCTACCTGCAAAAAAATCCTTCCCATAGGTTTAGGAGAGTGGTGAGACACTAAACTGCCCTGGAGAGAGCAGGGAAACTTGAAAGCACCTGAGAAATGTGACAGGCACACAGAGCTTGTGGCTGCAGGGGGATTCCAAAGCCTGTGAAGGAGCATTTCCATGGTCTGGTGCTGGAGCTGATCTGCAGGCAGGAGAACTCTGCTGGAAGGAGGAGGATGGAGGAAAACCTTCCTGCCAGCTGCCTCTGAGTGGTCAGGGGGACCATCACAAGCCTTGGCTTGGGCCCCTGTGTGTCCCCATCCAGCTGTGGGTGCTGGGGTTGGAGACTTGTTCCTGCAAAATCCTCACCTGGCAAAGGGGGTTTGAGCTCCCAGATTTTGGCTCTGTTCTCCCAGAGGTGTGGATCAGCATCAGGGCTCAGGCTCTTCATCACCTGCCTGGGCTGTTGGACCAATCCTACCTGGAAAATAAATCATAATCCTAATCAGTGAGGTGTCTGCCAGAGGCTGAGCTCTGCCTCAGCCTGATGGACCAGCAGCATCAGCAATGATTCCAGGGAAGTGGGAGGCAGGTAGGAGTTAATGCCAGGGTAGAGCCAAGATCCAGAACCTGCTGCCCTCTGCTCCTGGTGTGTGAGGCCACTCCTCATCCCCAGCTGTCCCTTTCTGCCTGAGTGGCCTCTGGATCAGTGTGCTTGGAGATCCTCTGCTGAAAGGCACCAGAGAAGGGCAAAGACTGATTATTCCCACTGCCTTCCTGCAAGCTTCCCGGGCTTTTCCAGCTGGTGTCCCCCCCACATGCTCACTGGGTGAGAGCAGCAGTTCCAGAGGGATGCAGGAGGGTGGGTGCTCTGCTCAGTGCTTCTCTCTGGAAATGAGGGATCCTCATGGCAGGAGAGCAGCCGGCAGCAGGGAATTCCTCCTGGAGTTTGGAAACAAAACCATGAAGGCTCCCAAAGGAGCAAGGTGCACTGTGTGGTCTGCAGGAGCTCTGCTGGCTGCCCATGGGTGGCACATGGTGACTGTCCCCAGAGGAGCTCTCCTGTGTCCCTGCAGGTCGGTGTCACCTGGAGGAGTGGCTGTGAGACATTCCTGCCCTCTGTCCCCACTCTGAGGAGCGCTGGGCTGGGCTCTGCAGGGAGTATTTGAAAACCAAGAGTTTGCAAAAATCAGGAGTGATTCATTAACGGCGAAAAGGTCTAATTAATATTTGAAAGTGCTCCAACCACATCCTGCTGCTGGCAGGGAGGAGCCCCCCAGCATCCCCGGCGCCGCTCCGGCCCCTGGAGCTCCTGGCTGGAGCATTCACTGCCTCAGAGCAGGAGGCTGAAATAATCAGCAAAATCATTTACCTTTCAGAGGGGACATTTGCTGTTTCTTGGTATTTTCTGCTGTGCAGCACTTGGTCTGCTGGAGCTGTGACAGGCATGGGGGACATCACAGCTGCAAAGAGCCAAATCCCTGGGAATGGTGCTCGTGGAGCAGGCTCTGCTGGTGGCACTGGGCTGGGGGGCTTTGGTTTCCAGGCTGGCAGTGCTCATCCTCAGGTGGGAGGAGCACCCAGGACACAGCCAAGTCAGAAACGTCCCTGCTCTCACATCCACTGTGTTAGGACAAAAACATTTCACTGATCTTCCCCTTCCAAGGGGATTCTCTTCTTTGCACCGCACTCAAAGGGCAACACCAGCTCCTCTGCCCTAACAGACCTTTTCACTCTCCTAGAGCTGGTAACACCCCTGAAATCGGCTGGGAAGCAGCTCCCAGGAGCCGCGGGTGCCGTGTGACAGTTTTGTGACAGTTTGTAAATCAGAGTGGCACCGCCTGCTCCGGGCCGGCTCCGCCTGCCAGTCCCGGCTCGCACGCTGTCACTGCCACCAAGCTGGTGACACCTGTTACCAAACAGCCTCCCAGGCTCCCGAGTGACATCTGTGTCCCCGAGCAGGATGGTGTGCCTGGGGTGGGCTCCTCCTGGGGGGCAGCTCCGGAGTGCTGACCTCTCCTCATCACCTGTGTGCAGGGGTGAAATCTGGGACTCACGGAGCCCCAGTGCGAGGCCAACACTGCCCCTGTTTGTCCAGCACATCCTAGAACATGCCTGACCCTCTGTCTAGACCAGGCTGAAGTCACCTGATTTATCTAAAAAGTCCTTTTTTTGTGCATACTTCAGCTACCTTAGAGCTCCCCAAAGCCACTCAGCATTTCATTTCTCGATCCAAAGCGTTCCCCAGGTCAATAGATGGTGGTACCTTTGATGTGGGAATTGTGCTGTGTTTGCCAGGAACAAACTGCCCTGTGGGAGAGGGTGTTGACACAGGTGAGGGCTTGATCCTGCAGCTCAGCTCGAGGAGCAAAGGGGCTCTTGTTCTCCACACCCTGGGAAGCAGCTCCGGCAGCCTCTTGGTGCCCACGAGCTCTCAGCACTCAGGGAAGGAGGTGCTCAAACTACAGCAGAGTCCCAAGGGCCCTTTTGTGTTTGCAGTGAGGATTTTGCAACTTGAGGAACCTCATGGCAGAAATCTCCACAGTTTGAGTTGGGAAGTGTTGGTCTCCATTGCCAATGTCTCCCTCTGCCCGTGTCTCCATCTCTCTGGGTGGTGAGGGCTGGGACCAGGCTGTCCAGAGCAGCTGTGGCTGCTCCAGGATCCCTGGAGGTGCCCAAGGCCAGGCTGGACAGGGCTTGGAGCACCCTGGGATAATGGAAGGTGTCCCTGCCCACGGCAGGGGTGGAGCAAGGTGAGTTTTATAGTCCTTCCAACCCAAACCTTTCCCTAATTCTATGTTTTTAACTGGATAAATATATCTAGAACCGCCTGTAACTCCAGCAAAGGGCAGCCCCCGCCGGCGCAGAGCCTGCTCAATATGCAGCTCAGCAGAGCCTTTAACATTTCACAGAACAGATGCCCACTGAGCATCTTGAAACAAATCCAAAGGTAGCAGTGATGGCTGCTGTCAGGGAGCAGCAATCCCGCGGCCCCACGTGCCACGAGGTGCTGCTACCACAGCTTTGTGTGCTGACAGGAGCTGGGTGCAGTGCCCCAGGCAGGCAGGGGAGGGGGTGTCAGAGACCCTCCTGTCATCAGCCAAAATTCCCTTTCTGGTGCAGCTGGCCCAGGGCAGGGAATGCTGGTTGTGGTTCTGAGCTGCATCCTGATGGATGGGGCACAGCACCAGCAGCTGCCCACAAGGGCTGGTGGGCTCTTGGGGCAGGGGACTCACCTGTGACCCCCAGGAGGACAGGCACAGTCCTTGCTGTGGCTCTCAGGGCAGCACCACTTTGGAAGTGACACTCAGCACTGCTGGGGAAATCCATTGAGGAAATTCAGCATCTTTTAACTGGTCTGGAATTCCCCACTGGCTCGGGAGGCAGGGAGTGCTGGATGTGCCAGTGCACAGGCTGCCTGATGTGCTGGGCTGGAAGCAGATGGTGCAGGGCAGAGGGTAACAGGGCTGTCCTCAGTGGATGGCATCCCCCAGAGCACTCCGGGCTGTCAGCGTGGGAAGTGACAGCCAGGGCCTGGTGCTGGAGAGGAGATGGAAAGGAAGAGACAGGGAATTACAGAGCTGGTCCCAGGAGCTCACAGTAGTCACAATAATAATGTGACATATCCCCTCCCTGTGCTGTGCTGCCAGTGGAATGGAGGGATCTGTGTGGGGAGCACAACTGTCAGGGATCACTCACCCCATCAGGGCAGAGGGAAAGCAAAGGTGCCTGGTTTCCTGTGCTGACATCCCAAAGAATGACGTGGGAGCTGTGTGCCACTGAAGCAGGGCTGAATTTCCTCTCCTCCCCCCATCTTCTCTGTGTGAATAAGCAGCTCCTGCTCCTGGCTCTCCCAGTGCCACCATTTAATTAATGTCTCCTGTCCCACCGTGTGTCAGTCACACACCACGGGATCAGGGTGCAGAAGGCAGTTCATCACAGCAGCCACGACTTCCTCCCCACTCCGAGCAGCCAAACACCCAGAGAGCTCCAGTTTCAAACTTTCCCCAACTTCAGAATGTTCCAGACAGCCTTGAGCATCCACGGAGTGCCAAGGGGCAGGCAAATACAGGAACAATTAATCATTCCCTGGCTGAGCTGAGCAGCTCAGGATTTTGGCAGGTGCCAGCTGAGCAGGGACACAGCTCTTCTGGGGAGCAGCCTGGATTTTCAGGACTGATTCTGATGTTTCCTTGCCCTGACAGTTTAAATCTCTGGGCCTTTGCTGCACCACAGTGCCAGAGGTGAGCTGGAAATGGGGTGTGAAAACTGCATCATGCTGGCACATCCTGTGGTACCTGGGCTGACCTGTGGGAAGGACAGGTTGGACCAAACATCTTGCTCAGGACAGGCTCATTTTCCCAATGTCATTCCCCACCCTTTTTTTATTTTTGTGGAATCACAGAATGGTTTAGTTTGGAAGGACCTTAAAGCTCATCTCATTCCACCTTCCCCTATCCCAGCTGGCTCCAAGCCCTGTCCAGCCTAGCCTTGGACACTTCCAGGGATGGGGCAGCCACAGCTTCTCTGTGCATCCCCTCCCTGGCAGGGCAGGATTCCTTCCCAACATCCATCCAAGCCTGCCCTGTAGCAGTGGGAGCCCGTTCCCCCTTGCAGCACCAGCAGAGTGCCACATCCACGTGCCAGGAAAGGCAGAGGGGGCTCGAGGGAGCAGCCTGTGATGGAGCTGTGTGTTTTCCAGGAGACACAGCAGCGTACAAGGATGGAGTGTACTGGATCAAGGGCCGCACCTCCGTGGACATCATCAAGAACGGGGGGTTCAAAGTCAGCGCGCTGGAGGTGGAGCGGCAGCTGCTCACACACCCCCACATCGCAGGTCTGTGCCCCTCCTGCTCCCAGCCCGGAGCAGCTCCTGTCTGATTTTGGGAATGAGGCTGCAATTAAATCTGCCCTGCCCTTGTGCATGACCCTGTGCAAGGGGGGTCAGAGGGTTAGGGTTAGGTGCCCCCAGCTCCACACCACTCTGTACATCATCTTCCTCCCCCTTGACTCCAAATTCTCAAACCATGGAGCCTCCTGCCTTTCCCGCAGTGAAAAGCTCCGTTCTTGTGTCAGCACAGAAGTCCGCAGTGTTTTCCCGTGCTGACATCCCGTGGCATCTTCCTCCTCCTCCTCACACCTGAGCCCCTGCTGTGCCCAGCTGGGCCCCAGAGCTGCCCAGGTCCCTGAGGGGTCCCTGCTGTCCCTGCAGACGTGGCAGTGATCGGGCCCCCGGACGTGGTGTGGGGGCAGCGGGTCAGCGCCGTGGTGAAGCTGCGCCAGGGCCAGATGCTCTCCGTGAGGGACCTGAAGGACTGGGCCAGGTAAAACCCCAGGGCAGGGGACACGGGGAGCAGGTCAAAGCCAGCAGTGTCCTCAGCAGGGACATGGACAGGATCACAGAGTCATGGAATGGTTTAGGTGGGAAGGGATCTTAAGGCTCACCCAGTGCCACCCTTTCCATGGCAGGGACACCATCGCTGTCCCAGGGTGCTCCAAGCCCTGTCCAACCTGCCTTTGGACACTGCCAGGGGTTCCAAGGGCAGCCACAGCTGCTCTGGGCACCGGTGCCAGGGCCTGCTCAGCCTCCCAGGGAATAATTACTTCCTGATATTCCATCCATTGCTGCCCTTTGGCAGTTTGAAGCCATTCCCCCTTGTCCAAGCACTCCAGGCCCTATAGAAAAGTTCTCATAAAGAGTCTCCTCTTTTCCTACCTGAACAAGACCAGCTCTCTCAGCTTTTCGTCATAGGAGATGCTCACTATGCCTTAGGTGGCTGCTCATCCCTAAATCCTGTGCTGGGGACATTGGTGACCCAGCCAGGAGATCCCTCCATCCCCCACCCCGGTTCTGGGGGTCCCTGGTGCCGGGCAGGGGGCTTTGCCCAGCCCCCCCTCCCGGAGTGTTCCCTGCACGTCTCTCCGCGTCGCTGTCCCCAGCTCTGTGACAGGGACGTGGCTCTCGTGTCCTTGAACGCGGATCCCCGCAGGGTCCGGCTGCGCTCCCTGCCCGGCCCGGCCCCCGCCCGCCTCTCCCTCTCGCCCTGTCTCTCCCCTTTAGTTTTTATGTCACTTAGGCTCGCTGGGCCCCTGTTCTCGCACTCCCTGGCAGGAGACACATGTCCCTCTTCAGAGTGATTCATTTTGCGGCTTTCGCCTTCCCCGGTGCTTCCCGGCGGCAGGCGCCATCCCGAGTTAGCGGCTCCATATGGCCGGGCGCTGGTGGCGGCGGGGGGAGGCCGGCGGGGCTCCGGGGGCTCGGCAGCCTTGGCACCTCGCCTCAGAGCCAGTGCCAGGCGCTGCCGGAGCCGGGCACGGCCCCGGGCCGGTGACACACGGGCAGCAGAAGGCAGGAGAGTCCCCCCTGCGCTCGGGATGGGGCTGCGATCGCTGACCGGTACCCGAACCCCCGGGGAGGGACTCACCTGCGGGCCCCTCGGGGCTGGCACCGCTGAGTGCTGTCCCTGCCCCGGGGACAGTCACTGCGCCCTGCAGAGACGGGCTGGGAGCAAACATCCCACCGCATCTGCGAGGGGCTGAGCTTAAATGGGCTCCTGAGGTGTGGGGGGGTCCCAGGTGGGGTTGGTTGGGCTGTGGGTGCTCCTGGGACGGCTCAGCTGGTCCTGGCCAGCTGTGACAGCCCGGTTTGGTGTTCCAGGGACACCATGGCTCCCTACACCATCCCGACAGAGCTGATCGTGGTGGAGGAGATCCCGCGCAACCAGATGGGCAAGGTCAACAAGAAGGAGCTGCTGAAACGCTTCTACCCAGCCTAGTGCCCGCCTGGGGGGGCTTGGCCCTGATCCACGGCATTCTGCCCCTGAGGAGGAGCCAAGGGATCATCCCTGGCAGCTCTGGGCTCACTGCAGCCTAGTCCTTGATTAATGTCCAATAAAAGCAGGATTTGTCCCTCCTGGCTGAGCTGAGCCAGAGCTGCAGAGTTAGGGTTTCCTTGTGGGGAGCCCTTTGCAGGAATCACAGAATCACAGAATGGTTTGGGCTGCAAAGGACCTTAAAGTCTGTCCTGTCCCACCCCCTGCCATGGGCAGGGACACCTCCCACTACCCCAGGGTGTTCCAAGCCCTGTCCAACCTTGGACACTTCCAGGGATCCAGGGGCAGCCACAGCAGCTCTGGGCACCCTGCACCAGGACCTCCCCACCCTCACAGGGAATCACTTCCCAGCAGAAATAAAGAATAAATATAAAATCAGACATAAATACTGACTGTGTTGTCCAGTGCATCCACCACCACCAAGTGACCCCAGTGCACTATTCCACCTTTCAACCTGGAACTTTGTCCTGTTTGGCTCCACACGTGAGCTGACAGCCCCTGGGGGTCGATGGTGCCAGTGGGGCACAGCAGCCCCCAACCATTGGGTCCATCTGCTGACGGGGTGACAGGCAGCTCCAGCCTCCCCAGCAGCTGATGGGGCTCTGAAAGCACCAGGGAGGGCAGGAGGAACAAGGAGCAGGAGTAATTACAGGGATGCTTTTGTTAGGGTCACTAGAGCCCCAAAACTCTGGGAGGACATGTAGAGGGCATGGAGGGGACCATGGAGGGGACCATGGCAGGCACATGGTGCTGCACAGGGAGGGGCTGGGATGAGAGTGGAGCTGGGAAAAAGGGGAAGGGGGTGTGGATGGGGATAGGATTTTTCCAGCCCACAGCACAGGGCTCTGTCCATCCCAACACCCTGCCCACAGTGGCATCTCCTGGATTTCCGTACTTCAGGCTCAAAAGGATTTGAGATGGGGACACGAGGGACACCCAGAGCTCCTGAGGCACCTCTCAGTGTCCCACGTGGCAGCACAGGGACACACACATGTGCAGCAGTGGGAGGGCCTGAGCCCATCCTTTGTTAAAACATCAACGATGCAGTAAATTTTTTAACTTACCAAATAGATCAATATCAAATTATCATGTCTCGCATTCATAACTCTTAAGCAAGCAACAATGGAGAGAGACAAGGTCACTGGAGAATAAATAGCAGCGAAAGCTCTTAATGATCTATCATTCTCGACAACCCCGGGCACCCCGCACCAGCCCGGTGACAAGATCATTAATAAAACTCTGCAGGAACGCTATCGATTGCTTTGATGGATGATCACAGGTAGCAAATACTGTAAAACACCTGGCTGTCACACACTGAATGAGGAGCCTGACTCACACCTCGGCAGGGACCTGCCTGGGGCTCTGCCAGGTTTGCTCCTCGGGGATTCCCACAGGGAGGGGGGTCAGGGGTGACCCCCAGTTTGGGGCTGCCATCCCTGCTGGACCCTCATGTTCCCAGCTCCACTCCCACCCTGCTGTTCATCCCTATAGGTGGGGCCTGTTAATGAAAAGCATCATTAAAACACCTGCTCACAGTGGCCAGTGTGGGAGCTGTGCTGGATGGAGATGGGGTGGCCTGGTGCCACTGGACGAACCTGGAGACCTCCAGGAACACCGACACAGCCAGGACCGTGGGGATGGATGGGGGTCCCGAGGCCATGGGCTCTGCTCCCCCCACGCTGCATCCCTCAGGGTGCAGGGGGGGCTCCGTGTGTCCCCCCCAGCTCCAGGCACTTCTCTTGCCAGCCACATCGGCACTGACGGTGGGATCATATGTACACAACCATTCAATTACCCCGTAATGGCTGCAGGCGATTAAGCCATCAATCTCCTTCATTAGGGCCTGCCAGGCCCGGCCCAGCATCTCCCAATAAAACCATTAAAACAACGACAACCACCACCCAAAGCAGCAGCTTTAATGCATTGACTGTAACCTCAGCCCGTGACAGTGCTGGGGGTGTCCCCCAGCTGGGCACCCACTCACCCCGGAGGCACTGCCCTGCTGGGGGGTCCCCGGGGAGCTGGGGGCCGCCCACCCCTCTGTGCCCCCCCAGCTCGGCACGCCAGGACCCGCTCCAGCACTTTATAGCTGACATTATCTTTTATTGCCATATAAAATCCAAGCTCCGGTGGCTTTATGGGGCTGTGCCGGCGTGTGGCACCTCTGCACTCCCAGCTGCTCCCTCTGGGCACTGCCCTGACCCCCCTCCGTCTCTGCACTGGGGTCACAGCTGGTCCCAGTGCGCCACACCACACGGAGGGACACGACTGGTGCCACGCTGGGCTCATGGGGGGTCCAGCTGCACCCCACGCTGGGGATGTCAGTGTCCCAACACCCGGTGGGGTGCAGCTGGTCCCTGCACCCGTGACACTTGCACTGCTGGGCAGGTCAGAAGGTGTCATAGGAGGGGGAGCCCTCCAAAATCGGGTGACCCAGCACCCAGAGCAGCTCGGGAAATTCTAGTCCTGGGCTGGTCCTGCTCGGAGCCAACAATTGTGGGACCCCAAATCCCGGGAGCCCCGGTTTGCAGGGGCAGGGGCGTCAGCGCAGGGACAGCAGGGGCCGTGGGTCCCTGCCGTGCCGCAGCCGTGGCCGTGCCACCGGCAGCCCGGTCCCCAGGAGCGGGGCTGGCGCCCTGTCAGAGCCCGTCACGTCTGCCAGCCCCGCGCCGCGGGGCCGGTGGCAGGGAACATCTGCTCGGCCGCCCCGCTGCCACGGCCGCCAGGACCCCCGGCCAGCGCCGCCGGGGCGGCTCCTCGCCCTGACGCTGATGCGGGGTGACGGGGCGGCGGGGCGGACGGATGGGATCGGACAGACAGACGGGCAAGTGAGCGCCGCTGCCCACGCCACGGCCCAGCCACGCCGCGGGTCACCCGTGCCCGACGCTCACCCGCTCAGACACGTCCGCGGGGACAGCGACAGCCCTGCCACCACCGCTCAGCTCCCGGGTATGGACGGGACGCATCCCTCACCCCTCCTCCTGTACCCCTTTTCCCACGCCTTGTTCCCCATCCCCTTGCTGGTGACCCGCACCGAGGGCACCCAGGACATTTATTCCTGAGGAGGAGACAATGCTGGGCAGGGGCCCCACAGCTGCCGAGCAGGGTCGAGCTGGTGCCACCGGTGTCACCGACACATTTTCACTTCCTTGACAAGCCCAGGACTCGGTTTCCCGGGAGGGCAAGAACTCCTCGACCCCTTCGCCCTGCCCGGGGGGTCGTGGGTCTCCATCCCTGCTGCACCGGGACCCCCGGGAGCCCGCGCCGACGGGAGGGGGATGCTCCCGGTGCGGCACCGCGGGCTGCGAGGGCAGCCGGGGCCCGGGCCGGTGGCCGGGACGATGCTGCCACCTGGTGCCACGGCACGGCGGCGGCGCCGGGACAGGCACCGGGGGTCGGGGGAGACACCGGGACCGGCCGCGGGGTCGGAGGAAGCGCCAGGACCGAGACCGGGGTCGAGAGAAATACCGGGACCGGCCGCGGGGTCGAGGGCAGCACTGGGACTGGCCGCGGGGGTCGAAGAAAGCATCGGGACCGGGGGGTCGGGGGGCAGCGCCGTGACAGGCAGCGGGGCCCGAGAGCCTTGTCGGGACTCCCGGAGCAGCCCCCGCCCGGCCCGCCCGGTGGGAACCCGCCGGGCCCGGGAGACGGGGCACGTTGCCGGTCCCTCTCCCGACTCCGCTCTGGGACGGGCCCCGACGCCAACACAGATGGCACCGGCACCGGGAACGGCCGGGGATAGCCGGGCGGGCTCGCCTCGATGGGAGGCGCGGCCGAGCGGGGCGGGAAGAACCGGTCCCGGTCCCTCTCCCTGTCCTGATCCTGGTCCCGGCCCAGGTCCAGGCCCCTGTCCCACTCTCGGTGTCGGAGCCTGTCCCGATCCCTGTGCCGGTGCCGGTGCCGGTGCCGGTGCCGGTCCTTGTCCCGGCGCCGGAGCAGCCGGGGGGCAGCGGGCCCGGGTCTCCCCCTCCCTCCCGCCCCGTCGCGGCATCCCCGGAGCGCGCCCGGCGGCAGCTGCCGCGTTCCGCCCGCCTCGCCCGGGGCTGCGCACCCCCGGCCCGGCCCCCGCTCCCCCGGCCCGGCCGGCGGGGACCCCCCCGCGCCCCTGCATCCCTCCACGGCCCCCGCACCTCCCCCGTCGGGCCCCCGGCGGGCCGGGCAGGGCAGGGGCTGCGGGCTGCGGGCCGGGGGCGGCGGGGCCAGCTGCCCGCGGGGGGGTCCGGTGCCCGCAGCACATGTGCTGTCACTCAGCCAGTCCCGCCGCTATTTTAGCTCGGGGCCGGCGGCCGGGCTGTGCCCCGCTCCGCCATGGGCCCCCCGCTCCTCCTCGCCTGCCTGCTCGCCCCGCTCTGCGCTCGGGTAAGGGCCGCGGGGACACCGGGGCCGCGGGGACGGGGTGGCACCGGGTGGGACGGGGACCCCCGGCCCCGTGCCCCAGGAGGGCTGGCGGGAATGGGGGCCCTGCACGCGGAGCCAGGGGTCGGCCGGACCCCAGTCCTCGTGGAAACTCATCCCTGGGGGCAGCGGGGATGGGGCTGGGGGTGACGGGGGCTCGGAGCCCCTCTTGAGGCATTTCCCACCCCACAGATGGCGGTGGCAGGGGGGGGCCTGCGGCTCCGGCACATTGCCTGCGCCTGTGACCGGGATGGGCTGAGATGGGATCTGGGGGAGGGTTAGCCGCTTAAAGACACCCTGCTCCTCTTTCTTCCACCCCAGCTGTGGTCCCAGAGCTCCCTGCACCCCCCTGTCCACTCATGCCCCCCCAGAGCCCCTCATCCTGGTCTCAGGCCTGAGCCACACGGGGCCGTTGGGGTTCTGGCCTGGACCCTGTGCTCGGCCGCTTCAAGGCAGGGGAAGGAAAGGGGATCTGCAGGGCAGCCCCACGGGAACGGGGCCCCCAGCGTCCCTCCCTCACATCCCGATGTCCCCCAGCTCCAGTGGCCCCCAGGGACGGGCAGGGGGTTTCTCCTGCTGGAGGAGGGAGCAGAGAAAGACCTGGAGGCCACAGCGCAGCCCCCAAGCCTCAGAACCAGCCCCTTGTCCTGCCCACCCTGTGGGGCTGGGACACAGCCCCCCCTCCCCACACCCCCTCCCCAGGGACCCCTGGCACAGCCAGCCCCACTGCCCTCTTCCCCTGTCCCCCATCAGGGCACACATGGCCCCTGGGGCTCCAGGGACCCCCCGGCAGCCAGCGGTGCAGGCACAGCTGGGCACAGATGTGGGTGCAAGGCTGGTGCTGTCCAGATGTGCTCCCTCCTCGGAGAGGGGACAGCGCCTGTCCCGGGGCCCGGGACGAGGGTGGCAGGGAACTGGGGCTGCATGCACACCTCTCTGCCCCCTCCCCACCCCAGCTCCCACAGTCCCCATGGCTCTGCCCCCCCCACAATCACCCCAAATCCCTGACCTCGGTCCTGCACAGCCCCATACCGCACCCACAGGTCCCTGACCCCACTGCAGCCCCCCCGAACTCCTGTTCCCCTTGTTTCCATCCCCAATCTCCCCCTCACAGCCCCCAGCTCCACCCCAGGCCTCCCCCAGCACCCCAGCCCTGTCCCGCAGGGTCACACTGACAGCACAAACTGATCTCTGAGCCGCCGACCCTCGCTGCCACATCCGTGTGGTGACAGTGACATGGGGGGAGGCCATGGTAGGCGCTGCCTGCCCGAGGTAGCCCCTCCCAGGGGTCCTGTGGGGCACAGCCCATGCCCAGGACACCACCGGGGTCATTTGTGGGGCACCCCTTCCTGGTGAGCCCAGCAGGACCCCCATCACCATCACACCAGGGTGGCAGGGGACACTGACACAAAGCTCCTGGGGAAGCTGGGTGGTCTCTGCGCTACCCCAAACCCAACCCCAACCCCATCAGGGGGACCCAGCGCTGACTCCAGCGCCGTGTACCCCGCTGTGCACACCCAGCCCGGGTGCAGCTCCCTGCCCACTGCCCTGGCATTCCACCCCAGCCCGGAGCTCTGGGCTCTCTGGCAGCCCCGTGTCCCCCCAGGGTGCCAGCCCAGCCCAGGCAGGGGGTGCAGCCCCCCAGGCCTGGGGGCAGCACGAGGCTCCTCGGCGGGTGAAGAGGGCCTGGGTGATCCCCCCCATCAGTGTCTCGGAGAACCACAAGCGCATCCCCCACCTCCTGGTGCAGGTAGGTGAGAGCCCCCCAGCCTCTCTCCCAGCTCGCAGAGTGGGCAGGGGGATTGCACAGGGGCACCCCCAGAGGGGCACAGACCCCCAGCCTGGGACCCCCAGCCCTGATTTTTCTGGGGCAGATCAAGTCGGACAAGCAGCAGCCCGGAGGGGTGATCTACAGCATCAAAGGGCCGGGGGTGGATGAGGAGCCCCTGGGCATCTTCTCCATCGACAAGTTCAGCGGGAAGGTTTTCCTCAACGCCATGCTGGACCGGGAGGAGCACGACCGCTACCGGGTAAGGATGGCCCTGCGTGCCCACAGCCCCTCCCTGGGTCCCCAGGCAGACCCTGACCCCCCACTCTGCACCCACAGCTGAGAGCCTTCGCTCTGGACCTGGGCGGGGTCACCCTGGAGGACCCCACGGACCTGGAGATCATCGTGGTGGACCAGAACGACAACCGGCCGCTCTTCCGGCAGGACGTGTTCACCGGGCGCGTGGTGGAGGGGGCTGAGCCAGGTGGGTCCGCCCGGGGGGCTGGGCTGGGCTGGGCTGGGGGGACCGAACCAGCCCTGTGCCAGCACCCACCGGGCATTCCTGGGCCACAGGGACCTGCGTGATGACGGTGGATGCCACCGACGCCGACGACCCCGACACGGATAACGCGGCACTGCGCTATTCCATCCTGGAGCAGGGCGCTGCAGGAATGTTCAGCATCAACGCCACCACTGGGGAGATCTGCACGGCACGGCCCGGCCTCGACCGGGAGGTACCGGGGGGGGGGGGGTCACCGGGATGGGACTGGGCCGGCACCGGTATTCGGGGCAGCCACGGACACCCGTGGGGAAACCGCAGCTCCGTCCACGAGCAGACCCAGGCGTGGGGACAGGGTGGGTGGGCAGCAGCTGGGGGATCTCTCTGTGCTCCTTGGGGGATCTCTGCGCTCCCTGGGGGCTCAGCTCCGGCCCCTCATTCCCCGCAGACCATGGGGGTGTACAACCTGACGGTGCAGGCGGCCGACATGTCCGGGGACGGGCTGACCACCACGGCCACGGCCGTCATCTACCTGGAGGACATCAACGACAACCCTCCCGAGTTCACCAAGGAGGAGGTAGCAGCCGGGATGTGGGGACGTGCCGGGGTCTGCGGGGCGGGATCTGCTCCCGCCGGGGGTCCGCAGCATCCCAAAGGGGCAGAGTCCAGCCCCGCTCCGCTCTCCCCCAGTTCTCCATGGAGGTGGAGGAGCAGGCGGCCGGTGTGGACGTGGGCAAGGTTTTTGCGCACGACAAGGACCTGGCGGGCTCGCCCAGCTGGTTGGCCAAATTCACCATCCTGGAGGGCGACCCCGAGGGCGCCTTCGCCATCCGGACCGACCCCCACACCAACGACGGCGTGCTCTCCGTGGTGAAGGTGGGCACGGGGCAGCCGGGGGTCACCGGGGGTCGCACGGCTCGGCTGACCCCTGGCCCCTCCGGCAGCCGCTGGACCACGAGGTGCGGGACCGCTTCGAGCTGACGGTGTCGGTGCAGAACGAGCGGCCGCTGGAGCCCTCGGCCCCCGCCAGCCCCCGGGCGCTGGCCACGGTGCGGGTGCGGGTGCGGGACGTCAACGAGGCGCCCGCGTTCCGCGAGAACCCGCGGCGGATCAGCGTCCTGGAAGGGACACCCCCGGGCACCGCCATCACCACCTACACCGCCAGCGACCCCGACACCCACCAGATCCAGACCCTCTCGTGAGTGCCGCTCCCCCGCCACGGCCCCGGCACCCGCGGGGCGGAGCGGGGCGGGGGCGATGTCTCACGCAGCCCCTCGCCCACAGCTACGCGCTGCTCTACGACCCCGCGGACTGGCTGCAGATGGACCCTCACGCCGGCACCGTCCGCACCAAGCGGGAGCTCCTGCACCCGTCCGCCTTCCTGCAGGGCGGCTGGTACATCGCCCTGGTACTCGCCCGCGACGACGGTGAGCAGCCGCCCCCGCCGGCCCCTCGCTCCCGCTGCCCCCGCTGACCCCTGTGCTCTGTCCCCAGCCGAGCCCCCGCTCTCGGCCACCGGCACCCTCTCCATCGAGATCCTGGAGGTGAACGACCACGCTCCGCAGCTACAGCCGCCGGCCGGGGTGCTCTGCGGGCGGCCGGGCCGCGGGGGGACCCTGCTCCTGGGGGCCACCGACGATGACCGCCCCCCCCATGGAGCCCCCTTCCACTTCCAGCTCAGCCCCCAGCACCCCCAGCTCGCCCGCAACTGGAGCATCGCCCGCTTCAATGGTGAGGGCCAGCCGGGGAGGGGGGACGCTGCACAGAGAGTCCCGCTGACCCCCTGCCCACCCCGCAGTGACCCACGCCGTGCTGGCCGTGCTGGCGGAGCTGCCCGAGGGGCCCTACTCGCTGCCGCTGCTGCTCCGGGACTCGGGGACGCCCCCGCGGGAGCAGCTGCAGCTGCTGAACGTCTCGGTGTGCCACTGCGGCCGGGACGGCACCTGCCTGGACGGGGCACTGGCCGCGGCCAGCGCCGGGGCCGGCATCACCCTCGGGGCGCTCATGATCATCGTGGGCAGCACCATCCTCCTCCTCGGTGAGTGGGGCCCGCACCGTCCTTCCCCACCCCGCCCCCCGGCACCCCTGTGCTGGTCCTGGCCACCCCTTCCGAACCCCACCAGCCCGTTCTGTCACCTTGACCCGCACCCAGCACCCCATCCTGGGCCTGGCCTCCCACCCAACCCTACCCGTGTCCCTCAGCACCGCCCCCCTACCCAGCAATCCCTTATGACCGCAATCCGGATCCCTCATTTCCCTCGCTGCCCGTCCCTTCCCAATCCCACCCCGATCCCTGCCTCCGCCCCTATCCCTCCTCTCAGCCCAACTGCATCCCACCCCGGCCATCACCCCCTGCCCGCCGCGCCTCCCCATGCCCACACGCGTGTCCCGTGTCCCCGTGGTGTCCCCGTGTCCCCGCAGTGCTGGCGGCTCTGGGCGCTGCGCGGGTGCGCGGGCGCCGCCGGGCTCTGCGCAAGGGGCTCCTGCAGCGCTCTCGGGACGACATGCGCGACAACATCCTCAACTACGACGAGCAGGGCGGGGGCGAGGAGGACCAGGTGAGCAGGAGCCGTGGCAGGGGCGTCCCGGGGGTCCGCAGCTCGGCCCTGCCCCTCTAAACCCCTCCCGGCCTCGCAGGACGCCTACGACATCAACCAGCTCCGGCACCCCGAGCTCTTCGCCCCCCGGGCCAAGCCCCCCCTGCGCAGGGACGCCCCGCTCAGCTCCGGGACCCCCATGGCCCCCCGCAAGCTGCCCAGCAGCCCGTCGGACATCGAGGACTTCATCAACGAGGTGAGTCAGGGCCCGGCAGCCCCCGCCAGCGCCCCAGGGCCGGCGGGCTGACGGTGACCCCCTGTCCCCGCAGGGGCTGGAGGCGGCTGACAGTGACCCCAGCGTGCCCCCCTATGACACGGCCCTCATCTACGACTACGAGGGCTCGGGCTCGGTGGCCAGCCCGCTGAGCTCCATCGTGTCCAGCCTGACGGACGAGGACCAGGACTACGACTACCTGAGCGAGTGGGGGCCCCGCTTCCGCCGCCTGGCCGACCTGTACGGGCACTAGCGGGGAGGGGGCGCAGGAGGGGGACGCCCCGCTGCCCACGGAGGGGCTGGGGCAGGGACGGGACAGCGGGCAGCTCGCACACACTGAGGAGATGCCCAGAGGCATCACGAATGGACCCGCACAGGATGCCCGGCTGGAGCGGCTTTGCACACGCGTGTGCAACGAGAGGCCTCCGTGCAGGGGGTGCGCACCCACACACCCTCCAGAGCCAGCTCGGCAAATCTGGGGGGGACGCCCGGTTGAGCCCCACACAGCTGGGGAGGGGGCGAGGAGACCCCTGGGCACCCCCATAATAAAGCGCGGGGGTTGGTGGCGGGGGTGTGTGACCCCCCCACACCAGCGACCCGTAGAAACAAGGCACTTTTATTGGGAGCCGGCAGCACCCCCGGGGGGGCTTCACCCCCGCCCCAGGGCTCCCAGCACCGCCGCTCCTGGGGCGGGACCCGGCCCCAGCCCACGCCTCCCGCTGCTCCCCTAACACCCCTGGGCGGGGGTCCCTGCTCGGCCCCCCGCAGCAGGGAGGGCCCCAGGGAGCGCGGGGGGCGCGGCTACATCTCGCGGGGGGGGTCCGGGGAGCGCAGCGTCCTCTTGGTGGAGGCGGCCAGGCGGGAATAGTCGTGGGGGATGGCGTGGGGGGCCAGCAGGGGCAGGTGGTCCTCGCGGGGGGGCCGGCGGAACAGGGGCGGGCGGCGCTGGCTCTCGCCGTCCTGCAGGGACTGGGGCAGCCCCCGGCCCTGGCTCTCGGGCAGTAACATGATGCTGAGCACGGCCAGGATGGCGAAGGAGGCGAACACGACGTGGTGCAGGAAGAAGCCGCGGCTGTTGGGGATGGCGGTGATGGGCGCCGCGGCTTTGCCCACGAAATTGGCGCCCACGACCAGGCCCAGCCCGGCGCCCCTGCGGGAGGAACGTGCTCAGAGAGGCTCTGCCCGGTGCCCCCCGCTCCGGGGCAGCACAAGAGGGGGGCAGCTCCCCCATACCTGACCACGGTGGGGAGAACCTCGCTGGCAAAGAAGATGCTGAGCATGGTGACGGCGTGGGAGGCGGCCGTGCCCACCACGGACAGGGTGAGGACAATGAGCTCCAGCAGGTCTGCGGGGGGTGAAGCACATCAGGGGCCAAACCCCGCACCCACCTCTCTTCCCCCTGGCTGGGGCTGCGTGCCGGGGGTCCCGCGGGGGTCTTACACTGGGTGAGGGCCAGCAGCAAGAGGGAGGAGATGCCGGTGAGGACGGTGCAGAGCAGGAGGATGGCGCGGCGCCCGAAGCGCTCGGCCGTCAGGCACACGAAGAGGCAGGCGGCCGCCTCGGTGCCCAGCAGCGCCAGGTGGGAGGAGAAGAAGTGGGGCAGGTGCGGGACCAGGTTGCGGGTGAAGCAGTGGCGGATGCCGGAGCCGATGAACCTAAGGGACAGCGGGGTCAGGGGGTCGCCAGTGGGACCCCCCGGCCCAGGGCCACCCCGCCGACACGCCCGGCGCTCACGCCGCGAAGCCGAGGATGACGCCGTTCTTCCAGATGACCCTGGTGCCGCAGATCTCGCACACTGAGTGGTACCGGGGCCGCGGGGGCCCCTCGGACAGGGCCTCCAGCTCTGCCGGGAGAGGGGAAACCGGGATAGAGCCGGCTCTGTTCCACCACCCCACAGCCCCGGCTTCGGGGATGGGGCCGACGGCCCTCGCAGTCCCCCCACGCACCCGCGAGGAGGCTGTCCTGGGGGCAGTTGTCCTCGGCCAGCACCTGCAGAGTCTTCCTGGCCCTCTCCAGCTGCCGTGTGGCCAGCAGCCAGCGCGGGGACTCCAGCAGCAGTGCCGGGCACCTGGGGCACGAGTGTCAGGTCACGGGGCTCCCCACGGGCCTGGCCACCCTCCAGCCCTGACCTTCCCACCTGGCTTCAAAGCAACGCTGCCCAGAAACCCTCAGCTTCAAACCTGAGCAAACATTTACCCAGGGTGGGGGGGTTCCACTCCTCTGGAGAGCCCCAGGGGGCCTTTGATCCCCACCGCAGCCCCGGGCAGGGTGTCCTGTGCTGGGAACAGCTTGGCACCAGTCCCGGGGCACAGCCCAGCCACATGCAGCCCCCTGCCCGGGGGGTCCTTACCACCAGCTGGCAGCCAGCAGGGCCAGGATCATGGTGACAGCGCCCTGCAGCACCCGCCAGTCCCGGCACAGCAGGGCCAGCCCCGGCAGCAGCAGCTCCCCGGCCATCCAGAAGAATCCGGCCACCATCGTCACCCCCAGCCGGTGTGGGGGATCACACAGCTCCAGCCCTGGCAGGGGGCGAGGGGGCCACAGTGAGTGCCAAGGACATCCTGCACCCTGGAGCATCCGATATTCCAGCCCATCCCGGGACATCCCACAGCCTGGAGCCCCCCAGGGCACCCTGGAGCATCCCCAGCCCCCACAGCCTCGGGGTGCCCCCCTCACACTCACGTGCCACGTAGAGGGCGAGGAAGGCTCCTGCCAGCGCGGCCCCGAAGAGCAGCCGTGCCACCAGGACCATCAGGAAGTCCACAGCCAGTGCCACGCCGAGGCCCACGGGCACGGCCAGCGCCAGGCACAGCAGGAAGGTGGGACGGCGGCCGAACCTGCCAGGGACGGGCTGTGAGGGGCTGGGCACGGTGTCCCCTGCCCGTGGGGCTGCCCGGGGACCCCCACTACCTGTCACAGGCCAGGCCAGCGGTGACACTGCCCAGGGTCCAGCCCAGCAGGTGCGTGGTCTGCTCCAGGGGCACCTTCCAGCGCGAGGCACACACCAGGTCCCACTGCGGGGACACGGTGGGGAGGTGTCAGCGTAGGGGGCTTGGAAGACCTCCTGGCACTGCCCACAGGGCTGGGGTGGATGGGGCTGGAGGGCTCCTGGAGAGCCCCCACCCCACAAACAGAAATGTGGGGACAGATGAGAGGAGACAGTACTGGCAATTCCAAGAGCCCTGAACACCCTGCAGCCCCTCAGCCCCCTTCCCCAGGGCTCCCCCAGCCAGCCCCAAACCCCTTCCAGGGGGTCACTGCTGCCCCTGCACACCCAGGGCTTTCCCGCGGGATCTTTACCGGAGCCCCCAGCTGGCTCTGGTGGCTGGGACGCCCCAGTTTGTTCCCCCCGACTCCTCTCAGGTATCCCTCCCAGAGCGTTCCCAGGCCCCTCCTTTAACCCCTCCTTCACCCACGGACCCCTCATTCCCCTCCAGCACGCAGACTGCCCCAGGCCCGGGGGTTCCCCGCTCTCCCCAGGCCCGGCACCCCCTCGCTCCCGGCGCCCCCGTGCCCACCTGCGTGACGAGGTTGGCGCGGAGGCCGGCGGCGGGCAGCGCGTAGTGCCAGCCGCGGGTGCAGGGCCCGGTGCCGTTGGGGCGGGGGGCCCCGGAGGGATACCGGTACAGCTGGCAGGGGCTCCAGCCGCCGCGGAGGCGCGGCACGGCGGCGCGGAGCAGCGCGGGGCCCCCGAGGCGGCGGAGCGGCGGCGGCAGCAGCGCGGTGTCGGGGCGGCAGCGGTGCGGGGGCTCCGCGCCCAGCGCCCAGCCCAGCGCCCAGCCCAGCGCCAGCGCCGCGCACGGCGCCCACCCCCCCGCCGCCCGCCGGCCCCGCGGCCGCGACCCCCCGAGCGCCATCGCCACCGGCACCGGCACCGGCACAGCGCTCGGGTCGGCGCGGCCAGGTGGGGCGGCACCGGCCGGACCCGCCCCGCGGCACCGCCCCGACGGCTCCCTCCGGAACTGACCCCCAGCCCCGGTTCAGAGCCCCCAGCCCCGCTTCAGACCCCCCCCCAGCCCCGGTTCAGAGCCCCCAGCCCCGGTTCAGACCCCAGGCCCGCTTCAGACCCCCCAGCCTCCGTTCAAGACCCCCCAGTCCCGGTTCAACATCCCCCAGCCCCTGTTCGGACCCCCCCAGCCCCTGTTCGGACCCCCCCAGTCCCGGTTCGGACACCCAGCCCCCGTTCACTGCCCTACAACACGAGGCTCAGTCCCGGTCTGATTGCCTCCCAAGCCTGGTTTGTCTCCCCAGCCCGGTTCCCAAACCCCAGCCCCAGGTCAGAACCCCGGCCCGGTTCGCCCCCCTCAGCCCCGGTTTGCTCCCCCCAACCCTGGCCCCAGTTCCCACAGCCCGCTGCACCCCCAGCCTGGTTTGCCCCCTCCCAAGCCCCCCAGTTTGGTTCTCCAAGCCCCACTGCCCCCAGCTCAGCCCCAGTTTGCCCTCCCCCAGTCCTGGTTCACTGCCCCCACCCCAGCTCAGACCCCCCTCTCCATGGTGCTCCTGACCCCTCTCAGGGCTGGGGGACCCCCTGGCCCAGCTGGTGTTGAGGGTCTTGGGGTGCAGCCGGGGGTTCCAGGACCCATCTGGGAACACCCACAAATGCACCCAGGTCCCCCCAAACCTCACAGGGTGCCAGTGGAATCTGTGACACCCCCTCTAGGAAGGGAACGTGTTGGCACCCAGCACCACGTGAGCCCGTGGGAAGAGCCAACAGAGCAGCCAAACTGCAAACAGGCTTTACTTCCCTCTTCCTTCTAAAATTTACTCACAGATGTGATTTCTGGGGGCAGCAGCATCACTCGGGTGCTCAGCTTCAGACCTGCAATGGTGGGAAAACTCCATCTGCAAAATCACATTGAAAGCCGCACTGAAAAATCACACCTGCAAACTCACATTGAAAAATCACACTGAGAAATCCCATCTGCATTTTTTACCTCCCTCTGAGGGATCCACACCCCCACACGTCTGGGAGTTACACTGGGAGGAAAACTGACCCTGGAGACTCCCAAGGTCACCAGCACCGTGGTCAGATGAGCCTATGGGACTTTCCAGCTTTACATGCTCATGAAAGGCCTCTCTGTGAGACTACTGAGACAAACTTATGGCTGTTTAACAAGATAAAGACCAGGGATGGAAATTCATCCAAGAACAAGTGTTACCTGTGGCTGCTTTCAGCCCCTGCTCCCAGCACTGGTTCCAGTGCCCCACCACACTCATCCCCAGCCCAGGAAAAGGGTGAGGGAAGAATCCCTCTGGCTGCAGCCGGGACACGGCACAGCCCATCCTGCTGGGGCTGTGTGTGCCCCAGTCCTGGTGCCAGCAGTGCCAAGGCAGGGGCTGAGGGCAGGGGACAGAGGGACCCCTCTGGCTCTTTGGAAGCTGCTGCGATGCACTGGAGTGAAATCCTCCAGGATCCCCCTGCCCCCACCGTGGAAAATTCCTCAAGTGGCCGCAAAGCTGGCAGCAGTGAGGGGAGCTGGGGGCTGAATCCAGGGGTCCCCTCTGGTCCCCAGCACAGAAGCTGGAGAAGCCAGAGCTGGCAGTGGGGGTCTGTGGGGGCCACCTCTCACTGCTGCCTGGGGCTGGCAGCTGCAGCCACCAGGAAAGGCTGGGCAGCAGCAGGAAGGAAGGCACAGAGGTCCTGGAGAGGCACTGGGATCTGCCTCCAGCTGCATCCCTGAGCTGGTGAGTGAGGACTGAGTTTGCCTGGATCCACCCATCCCTGTCCACACTGCAACCCCAGAACAGCATCTCCTCCTCAGTGAATTCACCAACACAGGGGGTCCCCTCTCCTCATGACCCACCCCTGGAGGGTTCCAATCCCACTGCACACAGAGAGGCATGGAAAAGAGAATGATGTTTAAAACAATAGAATAGTTTGGATCGGAAGGGACCTTAAAGCTCATCTTGTTCCATCCCCTGCTATGGGCAGCTGCTCTGAGCAACCTTTTCCTTGACAGGGAAACTGCTGCCCAGGGTGAACTATAAATACAAAGATAATTTTAATTAATTTATTTATTTCTTTACACATAACTGAAAGTGATGTTACAGTACATAAGTTATTTACAACTGTGCAGTAATGTGTTGCAAAATAAATTATCTAGAAGGCAGCAAAAGTACATTGTTAATGTATATAAAAACTGTACAGCATTTATGGGATACAATTTTTCTTTATATGAGTATTGGCTCTGTAGTGTTTTCAAGTTATGTTCTCAGAAAGAGAAACGAAATGCCCAAGATTAAAGGAAAAAATATATAAACCACGTGGATTTTACTCCATTAAAAACACAGTTGGCAAAGTCCTTTCTCTGCGTCGCCGTCTCCCCGGCCGTGCCGCCCCGGCGGCTCCTCTGCCCGTCCCCAGCGGCTGCTGCGGGGCCACCGGCACATCCCGGAGCTGTCCCCGCTCCGGAGCCGCCGCTGCCCAACTCGGACACTGTCCTTTTGTTTCTAATTGGTTTTTTGTTTTTTTGTGATTTTTTTTTTTGTAGTATTTTTTGTTTTGTTTTTTTTTTAGACATACCCATGATGGAACGAGAAACTCAAACACCCCCCCTCCCCCCATGGTTTCCTACTGCAGCTTCTCCGAGAGGAGATCCGCGCCCGGTGGAAAACAGAGAGCTGGAAATCACGGTGTTCACAAGTACATGGTTCACGTGGTTGCTGGCCCCGCTCAGCAGCTTCTGCAACACACACACGGTGTCCTTGGCCTCGTCCCTCCGCGCCTCGGCCAGTCCCGGGGCCGCTGAGCGCCCGCTGCCCGCGCTGCCCGGAGCCTCCCCGCCGCGGGCGCCGGCGGGAAGGAGCTGCGCCCGGCCCGCTGCCCCGCGGGGCCGCGTCAGTCCGGAAGCGAGGGACACGTCGTGAAGAAAGTGCAATTATTTTTCTTATTGTTTTGTTTTCTGCCGATAGCTGCTTCCTCCTCCTCTGACCAGGGATTCATCAGCAAGCGGTTAAGGGTGAATGTGAGCTCGACCGCCCGACCTCGGAGCGCTCCCGTCCTTGCCAGTGTTCAGAGATGTCTCCTGGGTTGGAACTGTCATGCCGGCAAGAGCACAAAGTCATCGTTCACGTCGACCATTGGCACATAGAACGAGGGCACCTCGTTCACGCAGAGGGATTTGTGCCCCGCGGGGTCCAGCTCCTGCACCTTCAGCTGCCACTCCATCCTCTGCACCGCGTTCAGGGCAGCTGCCTCGTGTTGCTGTCGCATGAGCAGGCATGTCTGGATTGGGAAAGAACAACGGGACGTGAGGGCTGAGCGGCAGGCACAGGCAGGACTATGCAGCCACTGTGGGCAGTGTTAAATGCAGCAAGGGGTGCCACACACAGGACACCCCGATTTGGAATCTCTGCTGAGCCCAGCTCCAGCAGGAGCCGAGGCAAACCCGAAAGTTTGGGTTCCAAAGGCTTGTCAGCACTCCAGAGCATCCACTCCCATGCAGCACTGCCCTGACAATCTCTGGACACCCACTCTGTGCTGGAAGCCACTAAGGCAGCTCCCAGGCTCCATCCACAGGCAGAACTCCCCTGGAATGCCCCTGCTTGGAGCACGGGGCTCCCACAGCTCTCACCTTCATCCGGTCATACTTGTCATCCACGTCCTGCAGCCAGGAAATGAACTGTCGCGCGTTGAAACGGTCTCTGACCGATTTGTTTTCGTCTCCCTAAGGATGGGACAGCAAAGGGACAGACATGAGATTAGTTTTGTGCTTTAAGCAGTTACAGGTCTCACAGGCCATATTCAAGCCCCTCCTGGGCACACACTCCTCAGAACTGCAGTGCCTGCAGGGAGGGAGGATGGACATCACTGCTGCCAGCTGCTCCTGCAGCCCTCTCCAGGGGCTCAGCCTCAGGTGGGGATGCACCCATGTGCACATACTCCCTGTTTCTCTTGGCTTTGCAGGGAGTCTGTCCATGTCAGCCCATCACAGCACCTGCACCTCTCTGACTCCTTCAACCGACGCCAGGAGAGCAGCAGCACAGACACTTGGCTGGGAAATGCCGGCGGATAAATCAGAGCTCCTGGATCAATACACAGCTCACTAATAAATCCCAGGATTCTGTCCCTGCCCAGGATCCCTCCTGCAATGCAGCAGTGTAATGTTTCTCTTCCCTTCCTTCCACAGGCAGAAACACCTCCCAGTGTAGTGATGGAAGCCTTTCCAGTGTGCAGATGATCCTGACCAAGAAGGATGGAGGGTCCCAAGACTCACTGATGAAGCTGAGCCATGTCTGCTCCTAAGAGACATGAACTCCCTGTATCCCACATTCAATTAGACAATTAGGCAAATGATGTTCCAAGTCAGAGAACAGTTTGGATTGGAAGGGACCTTAAAGTCCATCTCATTCCACCCCCTGCCATGGAACACCTCCCACTATCCCAGGTTGCTCCAAAATGCATCCAGCTTGGTCTTGGACACTTCCAGGAATGGAGCAGCCACAGCTGCTCTGGGCACCCTGTGCCAGGACCTCTCCACCCTCACAGGGAACAACTCTTTCACAATATCCTATCTAACCCCTGCCCTCAGGGGGAGGTGACATCCTGCACCTGTGTGCCGTGGTGGGTGACCTGAGCAAGGAGAGCATTAGTAACTCCTGCCTCCATGAAGGAGTTACTCCAACATGCCTCCATCCCTCCAGAAAAGCCCATCTCCCTCAGGGTCTTGCAGAGTCCCTGAGACACTTCCTCACCACTGTGCCAGGCACTGACCTGATTTTCCAGAGGCATGTTGTACACCTCGGAGTCCAGCAGCATGGTGCAGGCACTGAAGGGCACGGCCTGGTTGGCAATGGTCCTGGCTGCCCGGCAGTGCACCCGCAGGATCTCCTGCTCGCAGGAGACGATGAGCTTCTCCTGAGGAAGAGCAGAGCGGTGAGTGTGGCAGCCTCAGCCTCGCCAGCAGGGGAAACCGGGGCTCTGCTCCCCAGCTGGAGCGTCCCTTACCCGCTCGATGCTGTGCTGCAGCCGCAGCTTGCCCCGCACGGCCTCCTGCTGCTTGAAGAGCTCCTTGAGCGGCTCCGCGAGCGACGGCGGCGGCGCGATCTGCGGGCACAGGCGGGGGGTGAGAGCGGCACCTCCGAGGGGCACAGCCCGGGGGCTGCACCCTGAAATGTGTGCTGGCCACAGGGGGAGCAGGGACATCCCATGGGGGTGCCTGGGGAGAAGCCCTGCCAAGGACAAGGTCCTGCCAGCGCTCAGATTCAGTGAGGGTGAGGACTTGGCAAGAACAACCAGCGCCTGACCCGCCCTCGCGCTGCGGGGCAGGGTGTGCAGCAAGGAATGGAGCCTGGTCACAGCCACCCTTCTTCTCCAGCCCGGAGCCCAGATTTACCACCTGCAGCACCAAGTTTATTGATGCGTTTGTATCAGCGAGGCTGCTCCCACAGCACAGCAGTGAAATGCTGATCCCGGCACCAAGACAAAGAGCAGAGCTTGGGAAAATGATGGCAGGAGTTAAGAGCCATCTTTTTCCCATGTTCCAGGCTCATTATCCTGTTACTAAATTGCTGCAAGAGCAGTTTTACCTCCCAGCCTCAAATCTAGTGGATTCTTATAAACTTTGCTCTAAAGCCTGATCAAATCTCAGGTCCCTCAGCACAGCCCAAGGTCTTCTCTGCAAAAATGCAGCAACTCAGGGGCTGCATTTACCACATAGCCAGGCACTTACCCAGGCTCAGGTTTGGTGTCATACTCTAAAGGCAGGTTGGGGCACACTGGCATTGCAAGGTGGTGACAGGACATGGAACACAACTTGGATGTGCGTTACAGTGAGGGGGGAGAGTTCCCGAGGCTAAAGAGAGAGGGTGACTCACCACTGGAATATGGAGCTTGCTTAGGGGTTTGCCATCCAACAGGTAGGAGCCTGTGTAGGTGACATACTCAGCGTAGCACTGCGGAGCCTGGGGAGTAATGTAGCACAGGATTTTCCGCTTCTCCTCAATCTTCTTCCTGATCTGGAGGTACTCGAAGTAGGGGTTGGACCTGTCGCTGTGGTAAGGTTCGATGTCATCCAGTTTGATGGCATCGACGATAGCTGCCAGGGTCTGCTGGATCATCTCCCTCGTCTGCTGGGTGGACGTGTTGATCTGCTGCTGCAGCTGCTGGTTGGAGCGCTGGAAGCGGCGCTTCCGCGGGTGCTGAGCCTGGGAATCGTCCTCCTCCGTGATGCGGCCTTTGGCACGCGTGACGGGCGCAGAGACGGGAGGAAATTCCTTCTCGGATGCGGCGGCGTTCTGCTTGTTTTGGTTGGCGAGCATCTGAGCCCGGTTCCTGGTAATCCGCTGAGGAATCTCTTCTATTTTGGGTGGTTTGGGAGCTTCTGCTACTGGTTTTTGTACTGGTTCCACGATTTCTGCTTGGGCATTGCTGGAAGGAGCGTCTGCCTGGGGTGGCGGGGCCTGGTTTCCCCCACGGGCTGCGGCACCGTCCTGTGGAACGGCGGCCTCGGAGCCAGCCACGGGCACGGGACAGGGCTGGGAGCTGCCCTCTGCCACCCCACCAGCCGACGACAGCTCCTCGTGCACGGCCTCCGCCTCTTTGCTCTCGGCCTGCGCGGGCTCGGACGGGGTCTGCTGGAACACCTGCGCTTCCGAGTCCTCCGCTGCCTTCTCCTCAGCTGCGTTCAGCGCTTCCGAGGCGGCTTCTTGAGCGGCCACCTCTGGTTTCTGCTCCTCTGCTGGTGGCTCTGCGTCCGGGGGCAGGGTGGCCGCAGCCTGGCTGGCCGGCGGCTCCTCCGGCTCACTGGACGCTATCACAGACGTGCTGGCTTTGATGATCCCAGCGCTCGGCTCTGGAGCTGCCGCTGGGCTTTCCTCCACCGCTTCTGCCTCGGTCATCTCCGTCTCTGCAACGTCCTTAGGCTGGAGTGGCAGCTCTGGGAGCGAGAAGGGGCCAAGGTCCAACTCATCCTCGGTGTTGGTGAAGGGGTCTGGCCACGTCACCGCCTCCTCCGCATTCGCAGGTGCTGCGCTGCTGTTTTCCAAATAGTTGTTTTCTGGTGCAGCGACGACTTCGGCCTGAGGTTCTGCTGGCACACACGGGGGCTCTGGAGGGATCTCTGGTGCTTCTTCTGGAAGAGGCTTGCAGTTATTGAAGAAGGTGTCTAACCTAGTAGGGGACATGTATGGAGCTTGCTCTTCAGCATTTGCAATTTCTCCTGGAACTGCTTCCTCAGCATCCTCCTTGACTTCCTCCAGCCTCGGTTCAGACACTGACAGAGGGTATGAGATGGGAGAAACAGGGTAGGAAGTCTCCGTGGGAATGAAGGCTACTGGCGCAGGATGAATTGGCTCTAGGGAACAGAGTGGAGGTTTAGGGGACTCAGAAAACCTCTGGGGAGATTTCATGAGAAGCTCCGAGCCCATGGACCAGGCGACAGGGTGCTCTGCGGGGTTGCCCATGAGGCTGGGAGGAATGGCGGTGTCCGGGTTTCGGGAAGGAGGGTTATCCCAGTCTATGTTGTTTTGTTCGGGCATTCCCGAACTAAAATGGTTTTCTTCGATGGGTGGTAGGTAGGTGGATTCTGGTGGCATGATGGAGGCTGTGGCTTGCTGCTCCTCCGTGGTATCCAAGGGCATGCCGATGTCGGGGGGAAGAGCACTTTCCACGGAAGGAGCCAGCAACTCATCCCTGTGCGAAGGGGAGGATTTTGCTTGTAAACCAGAAAAGACACTTTCGGGAGACTGGGCGACCCCGCTGACGGCTCCCGGCGCGCAGTGCAAAGCTTCCACTTTGGGTGAGGAAACTCCATAATCTGGGGAGTAATACCCAGGAGACAAACACTGGAACTTCTCAGCAGGAACAGAGGGAAGGGGAACTTTCTCCTCCATTAAATGCTGCACAGGAGAGTCATAATTTGATGTTGCTGGGACACTTTGCTGTCTGAAAAACTTATCTCCAACGCTGAATTCCTCTTCGGGCGCCCTCCTGATATCCACTGAGATGGAGCGGTAGAGGTTTGAGGAGGGTATGGTGCGAGTCGGGGTCTGGCTGGGGTTCTCGGGGAGCCCGCTGGAAACGTTGGTGTACCTGTCGAAGAAGGAAGGAGAGCAGGCGTTCATGGACATGGTGGAGATGGGCAGCGAGTGCTGAGAGTCCGCGCACTCGAACATCAGGTCCGTGTAGTCCTCGTTGCTGCACGACGGAGTCCTGGGAGTCTGCATCACCTCCTCGTAGCTTGGGCAGGACACAACGGATGCAGGGGTCGGGACACCCGTGGGCCGGTTCTGATCTGGCCTGGGAGATGCTGGGAGGATCTCCTTCAGCTGAGGACCCGTGATCCAGTCTTTGGAATCTGTCGCCACAGCAGGCTGCGCCTTGTTTTCCGGTGACAGGATAGGAGTCAGGGGACCCAACTCTTTGAGTTTCTTGTCCTTGAGCTGCGTGTCCAGTGTGACTGGCTTCTTGGTTGGAAGATCCAGGCTCCTCTTGCGCACATCCTCCGAGCTTTTAAGTTTGTCCTTCAACTTGGGGTCTCCGGACCTGTGCCGCATTTTCTCCATTTGCTTCATTCTCTCCTTGTGCCTTTTGTGGCGTTCCTCGATCTCCAGGTCTTTCTGGCTCAGCATCCTCTCAAAGCTGGTCATCATTAAATCACCATCTCCCAGAAGTTTCTCCCTTGGCCTGGCATCCTTCTTGCCGCTGTCTTTGGAAAGGGTTATTTTTTCATTCCCATTGCTTATTTTTATGGACTCTGATTTGTCTTTGTCTTGATTCTCCTTAAGCTTCTCCTTCAGCTTGGTTTCACCAAATTTGAGGTTGTCCTCCTTGGATTTATCTTTAAAGGTGGTAACTTGAGGCCCGTCCTTATCTTTGAGCGTTGACTTTGGCTCATCTTTGTGATGTTTAAAGAAACCATCTGTGTGTTTGTCCCTATGCTTTTCCTTTTCCTCCTTCCATTTTTCCTTGTGTTTATCCCGCTTCTTTTTCTCTTTAGCTGTGCTGATGGTGCTGGAACCGTAAGCCTTTTCCTTCTCCGCCTTCTTTGACAGCTCTCTTTCAGAATCATTTTTATCCTTCTTTTCAGAAAATAAGTAATCAATGCTCTTCTCCGGTTCCTCATCAGCGTCTGCCTTCATGTTGTAGGAAGAGCCAAAAGCCTCCCCATCCACAGAGAAATCCTTTTCATAATGAGCGGAATCCTTTCTGCTGCTGGAGTCCTTGAATTCTTCTGATTTTTCCTTTTTCTCTGTCTTCTCTTTCTTTGCTTTTTCCTTCTCGTGACTTTTCTTTGAGGAAGATGAGGAATGTCGGTGCCTCTCCTTTTCCTTGAGCTTGTCCTGAAGGCAGGGTAAAGGGAGAGAGTCCTTAAACTTTTCTTCAGCGGCGTCAGTCAGAGAGAGGTTAGAAGACTCGAAGAGGCTGGTGAGTCCTGGCTCTTGCCCTCTGTCTGTGAAGCTGTCAGAGGAGATCTCACTGATTTTGTCATTGGAGTCATCCCTGTAGTCATTCAGAGCCTCCTCCTCCAGCTTCTCCAGCAGGCTCTTCTCCGACTCCCCTCCTTTTGATGACTTCTTCTCTTTGGAATGCTCCTTGTCTAGCTTCTCCTTATGTTTGCTCTTCACCTTGTCGTCACTGGTGTGTTTCTTCTCAACCTTTTCTGGGAGCTTTTGCTTGTTTTTCTTCTCCTGAGTGGAATCTATGGACATCCTTTCCTTCCTGTCCTTATATTTCTCGCTGGAGTCTTTATCCTTCTTCTCTTTGTGCTTCTCAAAGGAACTCTTCTCCTTTTTCTCCTTTCCCCCTTCCGATGTTCCTTTGTCCTTCTTCTTCTCCTTGGACTCCTTATCCTTCTGCTTCTCTGAGTGCTGCCGGTCGGAGGAGTACTTGCGGTGCTTGTCGGGGTACAGCTCCTTCTCGGCGGCAGCGCCGTCGTCCTTGTCCTGCAGGCTGTCCAGGCGGTGCCCCTCGCTGCCGGCCGCGTCGCCCACCTTGAACCCGCTCAGGCTGTAATCGTCCCTCTCGTCCTCGCTCTCGTCCGTGAAGATGTCGGCGATGCTGTACCAGCTCTTCTCCTTGCCCTTCTTCTCATCCTTCTTCTCGGAGAAATCGTCTCTGTCCGTGGAAAAGTTTTTCTCTTTCTTCTCCTTCACCTGGTCGAAGGAACTCTTCCTCTCCTTGTCTTTGCTGTGAAGATCCTTGTATTTCTCCTTAGTTTCTTTCTTCTCTTTGAAACTCTTCTCTAGTTCTTTGTCCTTCAGGATTTTCTCTGGAGCAGCCTTTTCAGTTTTCTCCTTGTCGCCTTCTTTGGATTTCTCCTTGTATTTTTCTGGTTTCACCTTTTCTTTTTTTTCTTTATCAGGAGCATCTTTCTTCTCCTTTTCCTTCCCAGAATGGTGCCTCTCCCAACTCTCCAGGGTTTTGCCACTGAACTCAGGGTCAGACTTATCCTTGAAGAATGTTTCACAGCCATACTCCTTGAAGTCATCACGATAGGGCTCCTCCTGCTTCATCTTGGGATCTTTTCGCTCTTTAGAGCCATCAGAGGAATCTTTTCTGTCTTTGTTGGTTTCACCCGTGTCCTTCTCTTTCCTTTCCTTGCCAGCCTCCACAGAATCCTTCCTTTTCTTATCCTTTTCAGGCAAATAACTGGGAGTAACTTTGTGCCTGTCTGTTTGGTCCTTTTTCTTCTCAGAGCTTTTCTCCACATAATCCCTCTCCTTTTTCTTTAAGAAAGTGTCCTTCTCATTCCGCTTCTCGTTGTATTCCTTCTTCTCTTTTATTTTATTTTCCTTTTTCTTGTCTTTAATTTCCTCTTTCACAGGTTCTATGATTAGCTTTGCCACGGTGTCATTTTTAATCTCCCTGAAATCTGTTATTGGAGAATCCCAGCTGTCCTCACCCTTGAAATCAAAGGATGAATCAGAGGACAGGTCTGAAAACCACCTCTCCTGCTGATCGTCCGAAAGGCTGAACTTTGTGTCCTCGCTTTCGGCAAATTGAGTTTTGTTATTAAACTCATCAAACCCGGACTCGTCCCTGTAAAGTTTTTCTTTTTTGCATTTTTCCTTCTCTTCCTTGAAGGATTTTTCTTTCTCTAGTTTAGAAACCTTCTCCTCCTTCAGCTCATTCTTCTTCTCAGATTTGGACTGCTTGTCCTTTGACTTCTTCTTTCTCTCCTCCTTGTGTATTCTCGGCTTCTCCTCCTTGGGAGATTTCTCCTTGACAGGTTTCTCTTTTTCTGATTTACTCAATCCTTCTCTGAAGGATTTGCTCAGGTCTTTACTACCATCTTTGATTTTTCTTAATGATTTCTCCTCTTTTGAGGATTTTCCAGTCTCATCTTTAAACAACCACTCCTTCTCCTCTGCTTTACCTTTGGGGAGCTTTTCCTCCTTCTTACCGTGTTCCCTATCGTGCTTTAACACTTTCAACTTGTTTTCGACTGGATTTTCTGTCTCTACTATCAAGCCTTTCTCAGGCTTTTGTTTAGAGTCCTCAAACTCAAAAGCAAACGTTTTGATTATTTTAATGTCTTGGCTGATGGGACACTGTCCCTTCTCCTTGTTTTTATGTTTGTGTTTTGTTTTATGCTTTTTAACAACCTTCCCCTCCTTGTCCAGCTTTGGAATTGCTCCATCCACATTGCTATGGAATGAATTCTTTTTCTCAGAAACAGTGTTGTGGGGGGTGTTTTTCTTTTTGTGCTCTGGTTTCTTCCTGACTGGCTTTAGTGACTCTAAGCTCGAGTCCTCAGACGAGTAGTCTGACTCGCTCGTCAGCCTCGTCCTGGTGGAGTCCGATAGGGAACTGACATCTGACCAAGCTGGAGAAGATATGGTTTTCCAATTGTCCGTCCTCCAGTGCTTGGAGTGCTGTTCTGTAAGACTGGGATTATGTTTCTGGGAGGCTAAACTCCCATGTGAAGAGGTCGATGAGGCAGACAGAGAGTTAAACAAGGAGGATTCCTTTAGCACTAGCCTTGAGTCCTTTACACAGCTAGAGCTCTGTAGAGAGTCTCTATCATCCTCCTCACTCTCCACGTTTTCACTCTCTGATTCAGAGGAACAAAACTTGTCATTTTTTTTGCCAAACCGAACCTCTTTGCTTTTTGTCTCCTTCTTCCGCTTCTTTTTTACTTTGCTTTTCTCCTTGGGCGCCTTGGCACTGGCGGGCTCCCGAATTTTGCTGCTGGGCAGTATGGAGTGGGTGGAGAGGCGCAGCTTCTCCCCCGTGCCCAC